>NC_050598.1:3155000-3783333 GCF_013368585.1 Megalops cyprinoides
GCATGGCAATTAGGAGCTCAAAGTCGCTAACGAGCTCTGAGCTCTAGCCGGCGGCTTGTTAACACCGGGACGTAATCACAGCTCTGATGATCCTGCTGGGGGTCGCCAGGGCTCGGCCATGTCCTCCCACTGCCACCCTGTGTCACCATCACGCCCTGCTGGGACAGTAAACGCACCGCCTCTCCCTCTCTGTTTCTTTCTCCCTCCCTCTTCCTCTCTCTGTCTACCTCCCTTCCTCTACCTTTCTCTCAATCCCTTTCTTTCTATCTCTCAATCTCTCTCTTCCTCTCTCTACCTATGTCTTGTTCTCTTTTTCTCTCCTTCTCTCTGTTCCTCTCGTCCTCTTTTTCTACCTCCCTCCCTCAGCCTCTATCTCATTCCCTTTTGATCTTTTCGTTCTCTGTCTCACTCACTTTCGCGCTCCCTCTCCTTCTTTATTTCACTCACTTTCACTCCTTCACTCTCCCTCTCCTTCCCTCTCTCTCTACCTCTCCCTCCTTGCCTCCCTCTTCCTACCTCTATCTTTGTTGCCTTTGTACTTCTCCCTGTCTACTTCCCTCTCTCTACCTCTGTCTCACTCACTTCCTCTCTACTTCTCCTCTCTCTCTCCTCTCCTTCTCCATCACCACCCCCCTTCCGCTTGTTCACAATTCAATTCGACTTGCTTTATTGGCATGACAAAGATTATATCTGTTTTGTCAATCAAGGTTAACAGATTAACAAATCAGCAATAAGACATAATGATTATATATAATATGTACCATGCAGGAGCAAGTCAAATTTACATGTTTCTGAAATGAGATGAAATAAGCTTGTCCCTTGTCACACCCTGTCCTTCAGATCAGATTTCAGCAGGCAGGGACATATTGTTCTGTTGGTGTAGCACATTGTGTTTCCTTTCTGAGAGGGACTGGAGCTGGATGTCTGGGAGGTTTCTGAGTATTGGGCATGTATTTTTTTCCACATTGTCTGGTCTCTACGGCCAGGCAGTGCTTACTGCCTATAGCCTAGAGACTATACTTTGCCAACGTTTTTCTCAGTTTTATTTTTTTACCGCAGTCTCTGCCTCTCTCCTGTTACTTCTCTGTCTTTGTCATTTCAGAATGCTTTTGCAGAATTATAGCGGCATTTTGGTGGGTGATCCTCTTTTGTGATGGGACCCCACACCTCACTGTTATAAGGAGAAATTGGCTGAATGATGCTGAAACATTTTAAAGTGAATTTTAATCAGAAGGGGTAGCATGAAGGCCTTCATGTGTCCCAGCTTAAAAATACTCAAGTGTTTCATTTTCTGCCTCTAATATAGCTGCAACAAACACACTGGACTGCAGTTTCAGCATCTTACCTAACAGGACTTGTACCATCTTTATCTTGGGAAGAAGTACAAAAGCGTTGGATGAATTTGGAGTATTCTCTCTCCCTTTATCTGTCCCTCTTTCCTGCTCTTATTCTTTCCTTCTCCCCTTATGTATCTCCCTCTTTGACTGTATCCCTCTATCCCTCTACTCCTTCAATGCTTTGCTTCTCCTTCCCCATCTCCCCCTCTGTCTCTTTCCCCCTCCCTTCCTCTCTCCCTCCCTCTCTCACTCTTTCCCTCTCTCTACATCTCCCTCCCTCTTCCCGCACCCCCACCCCTCATTCCAGCTGTGGCTGACAGAGCTGAATCATGCTACAAATGTGAAAGACAGAAGACTGGGATAGTGAGACAGAAAGGGGGCAGGGGCGGGAGAGGGAAACAGATGGAAAGACAGACACAGAGAAAGAGGAAGAGGAGATGGAGAGGGAGCACAGCAGCACTGATTAACATGCAATTTGTTTCCACTCTGCTCCTCAGCTATCCACGAGTTCCCAGAGGACATCTTCACCAAGGAAGAGCGGAGACGTGGAGCAGTGCTCCTGCATGTTCTCTGTGTGAGTACCCTGACCTGCTGTGCGACACCCCAAACTGCACCAGTACCACACTCAGCCCATCCTCAGGGCCACCTGCAGAGCCACTCTGTAACTCCAGCAATGCATAGTCATTCTGTAACTGTAGAACTATGCAGTCATTCTGTAACTGTAGAACTGTGCAGTCATACTGTAACTGCTATGTTACTTTAAGTATGTTACTTAAGTAGCCAGCAAGCACTACTACACAGCTTCCCATTGGCATTTGCTACCCACCTACAAAACTTTGCAACAAACTAACTCTCATTGTGCAGTAAATGAACTTACCAAAGACCTAGTCAGAGCCGGGGGCCAGTGAAATCACATTTAAAGCCAACACACTCATCTGGATACACTCATCTGCCTTGAATACCCTATCCCACATATATCCACATATATCTATGCAGGGATGGCGTTCACAGAGCACAGCCTCACGTATACTCTTGTTATGTTTCTGCAAACTTATAATAATTGTTGCAGATGCTTGATGATATTACCTGTGAATGAAAAGAGGCATGGCCATGCCACACCTAAATGAAAAGTGGCTGGCAGAAATGGCTGAGTCATTCTGTAACCGCAGTACTGTGCTGTGATTCCATAACTCCAGCTCTATGCAGTTATTCTGTGACTTGTCTGTCAATATGTTACTGAATAAACCCACTGCACACCACTGTATCCCAGTCATTACTGTCTGCTCCTGACTGTTAACACTGACCAGCTCCCTGTGGTTTCATTTAGCACATCACCTGTTTATACAGCTGAATATTCATCCTGATCAAGTACATATTGATAGAGCTGCCACCCCACAGGTTTCAAAGCCACAGCCATGGTCATGTTCCATTTCTCCAGCAGCACTCTACA
This sequence comes from Megalops cyprinoides, assembly GCF_013368585.1. NCBI lineage: Eukaryota > Metazoa > Chordata > Actinopteri > Elopiformes > Megalopidae > Megalops > Megalops cyprinoides. Next base: position 3,157,788 of record NC_050598.1, read on the forward strand.
GCAGACTACAGCAGTGTGGGGGATGTTTAGTAGCATCAGACACTCACATCATGCCCCTCCCCCCCTCTCTTTCTCTCTCCCTGTCTCCTAGGCCATCTACATGTTCTACGCCCTGGCACTCGTCTGTGACGATTACTTCGTACCGTCCCTGGAGAAGATCTCAGAGGTGAGAGCTGGCAGCTGCTTCGGCCTCACAGATTTTCCCCAGATCTCTGCTCCCTCCATCTCACTGTGTAGCTGGGGTGTCAGATTCATGTGCTTGAAGGCTGTGGGTGTACGTGTCTCTTCCTTTAATGAATTCATTGTGCAAATTCATTGTTCAGTGATGTGCCCATTTTAACACAGCAGAGATGGCAGTCATGCCGTAACACTTAATGCTCAGTACATGTTTTTCACTGCATAGGTGGGAATGTGTATGGCTGGCCACCTCATTGAACCAGGTTAGTCAAGGAGCCAGTTGCTCACACAGAAATATACGAATATTGGAGTATTAGAATATTGGCTTATACTTATAATTTGGAAAATACAGTCTATTCTGTGCTGTACTGTTCTGCAATATTGAATCTCTCTGCCAGTATCCATAGCGATTTTATCTTCATTACAAATATGAAAGTGCAAATGCAGATCTCTCTCTCTCTTTCTCTCTCTCTCTCTAGCTCTCTCTCTTTCTCTCTCTGTCATGTATTTAGGTAATTACTATGTGAATTAACTCCTCTTTCTCTCTCAGTGTTTTTCACATTCTCTAACCTGCTGCTACCATCCTCCTTTCTCTCTCTTTCTCTGTCTCTGCTTCTCCCTTCATTTTGGTTCCATTTTATCCAGTTAGCTTTATTGGTACAGCTAGGACACACATATGTTGCCAAAACATATGCTGAAATAATTGATTCAAAATAGAATAATAGTATATAGTAATACTATTGTAGTAATAGTAATAACTGTAGAATAACAGAAATAACTAATAAAAATGTTATGGTAAAAACAATCCACTTCAAAACATTAAAAAAACCGTGAACTATTATAGCATTTGACAACATACATCTCTCCCTTTCTCTCCTCTTCCTGTGTATTTAGGCAGTGTCTGTGTATGTTAACATTTTTCTTTCTCCCTCTTTCTTTTCCTCACTCTGTCCCCCCCCCCCCCCCCCCCCCCCCTCTCTCTCTCTATTGTTTGTAGAACCTGCAACTCAGTGAAGATGTGGCAGGGGCAACCTTCATGGCAGCAGGCAGCTCCGCCCCAGAGCTATTCACCTCTCTGATTGGTCAGTGCAGCACAGCATTTTGTTGTTATCACGCCATTCTCGCAATGGCCACTGCTGTGGTTCACTCTCATAACCAGTCATTCAAATTCATTAACCAGAGTCCTTTTACATAAAAGGCAAATCAGTATGATCAGTGCTCGATGTCCGGGCCGCAATTTTGCAATTTCCCAGCAGATGTCAGTGTGGTAGCCCTGATCACCTCATTATGCGCATGGGTATTGCGATTAGGAGGTAAATTAATGATACTGATAATTACATCAGCATGGGGCTTATTCATATGAAACAGGATGGCCTCTGTTCAAGTCACACACACGTGCTTCATCTGCTGTGATGCAAAAGTAAACAATAATCATCATAAATTTAATCACCAGGGATCTCTGGGATTACAAGGATCAGTGTTCATATTAATTTGACCCTCAGAGGCAGAAAACAGAGAAAGCCTCTCCTCGCCAGGCATCAATCAGATTTTATTCAGAATCACTGCTGAGCACAGCAGTGAAGTAATGATTGGGAAATTATTACATAATGCCGTGTATATCTGGATCAGTGCTTCCCAGTCCTGGTCCTGGTCCCGGGCTGCCTGTGCTGATTTGTCCTCCAGCTGGTCTCCATTACTCAGATCTGATTAATGCATTTTTAGAAAAAAATACCCCAATTTACTAGCTCTTGGCAGTTATCCTTGTGGTATTGTGCATTTTGAAGTGTGTTTGTGCTAATAAACGATGTTAAACTCATTCATTTGATCCTTCGACAAATTATTACAGAAAAGCAGTCAAATTATTTGGTTAGATTAGTTATGTTTTCCTTTGTTTAATTATTCGTGGGCTAGGAACAAGAAATCCAACAAGCAGTTTGACTAAGAGTTAAGGTCAATTAGTTAGTCTTTACTTTACTCCTTTTGGTCCTTCAATATTTCCCTCACAGAGAAACCTACAGCAGAAAGCAGTTTTGATGTCAAATCCAGGTGAATGTGTAGTTATTCAATGTGTGGAATCCTGATTAATTAAGAGCAGATGAATCCAGTCCAAACAGTGGGGCCTGGATTTATGTTAATTAGAAGAGCCACATCCCTCTCTGCTCTCTCTTGCAGGTGTGTTCATCACTAAAGGAGATCTGGGCGTGGGCACCATTGTCGGCTCAGCTGTCTTCAACATCTTGGTCATCATTGGTGTGTGTGGAATCTTTGCTGGACAGGTATTTATGTCACCTGGTGTAGATGGTTCATACAGTCGAAGTGTCATATAGTCAGAAAATTAGAGAATCAAAACCTGGACCCAGGAGGTTGTTTTTTCCAAGTCAGGTGCAAAACAGTTTTGGAACATGTAATGTATCATAACTACATTAGTAAAATCCAGCTGTACAAATGGGCTACAGAGGGAGAGTAAGCATAGCTAGTGTCCTTGACTAGTGCTATTGGCTCAACCAGGAGCTAATGTGTTATGGTCTTTCTCCATTTTCTATCATAAATTAAACTGCGCTTTCACACAGGTCTCTTTTTGAATGTCTGTGCTACAACAATGTTCATTCCAACTGTAATTTGTTGATTAATATACAGTGGCAGTTCTAGCTTGTATGGCGGCCTGGGCGAACCCCCCCTTCAGCAAAAATTAAATGAAAAATTCCAACAAAAAATGTGTCTATCCCATACCCCCCCTCACCAACAAAAAAAGCACCATTCTGCACTAACTGTAATTTTTATTCAGACATTTGGAACAATACAAATAAATAAACAAAAATAATACTTATAGATATCAAAAAGAAGTAACAAAGACAAATAGAAACCAAATTGTAGTATATAAATACAAATAAAAAAGAGAATCGAATTATTACACTATTACCCTATTGCTAACAAAAAACACACAAATAAGACTAAATTGCACAAATCCTATATCATACAAATACACAAATAGAGTAACACACTTATAAAGAGGAGAACCTGATTATTACACTGTTACGCTTCAAACAAGAAGCACACATACTAAATTGCGCAACTGCCATCTAAACCCTGAACTTTCTTGACTTCCTTGATGCAAAGTCATCAATTACATCATCATAACATATCACAAAAGATACAAGATATCAGCATAATATAGACGTCTTTTAAGTTAGCCTACAGCATTGGAAATTCCCTTTACTGACCTCAGGACCTAGTCAATACAATCACCTTTATGTCACCTCAGTGAAAGTTAACCAAATCAATAATGTACTAGTTAGGTTGTAATTGTTTTGCTGCAGGCTACACACATTATGAAACTGTGAAATTATATCCAATGTTACGTAAGCTAGTTGGACAGAAAATGGAATATTGTTGCCCTATGTGTAATAGCATAGCAAGCAACATAGCAACATAGGCTAATAAAAATAAGTGTTATACTAGCCTATTTCATTACATGCATAATATTATACTCATAAAGAGATGACAGCTGCATACCTTTATCTTTTGTGTGTTTCTCCTCTTTTCCTCTTTTTCCTAAACTGGGCACTAAATGGCTTAGACCTTTTCTTATCCATTTGTGTTGATTTGGCACTCGAGCATCAATACATTACCCATCCATCCCCCAACACTGTCAACCAAGAGTCAAGACTAAACCAATTCACCTTGGTGGTGTGCAGACTGGTTTTATATTATTCTTAACGAATTCTTTCACACAAACCAGAAAACAATGCAACAATATGTCTGTGAAACTATATATTCACAGTATTATGAATGAATTATGGTTTATTTGGGAGCATTTTGTAGTGTGACTAATTTTACTAATTGCATTAGTACTGTACAAAGTTAGAGGTGGGCTATTTGATAGATTCCCCTGCTCCCCCTACCTCGGGCTTCCAGTGGGGAGACCTGAGGTCAGCCTACCGCCACCCCTCTCCCCATCTCGTACTTCTGAGTGGGAGACTTTCCCAGGCAGTAGCCTGCCTAGCTCACAAACTAGAATCAGGGCGCCCACTCCGACAAGGTTAATTGACCCACACGGTGACATGATATCATTGACGTGACGTGCAAATGAGTTATAGAAAACTGATCGCGCAAATGTAATCATTCCGAATTTTTTTGTGCGGGTGCCCCATGCCGCCCCCGGCAAGATGCCGCCCTGGGGGGCTACCCTTGTTGCCCATACCTAAATCTGCTACTGGTAATATAGATTATTGCGTGACATATCAAATCTAGCATTTTTACAGAACATGAAGTAGCATCATATTACTGAATCAATTCAAGTGCCTTATTTGTAGAGCTGATGATAAGGAGTTCAGTGCCGTAACCTCTATACTCTGTGCCCTGCTGGATGTGTTTAACCACCACACTACTGTGCTCCACACTGCATCCTGCTTGATGTTCAAATACTACACTACATAGGGTCCAAAATGTGGTACACTCCAAGAGGATTTGATTCTTATGAGCAGCTGATTTTTCAATTGCAGTTCCAGATTAAGGGGTAAAATGTTTTAGGCTTAAAATGTGAATAATATGATGCACATTATTTGAATGCCACAGCATGTCTCTGTGATAATTGAGCCCATAGTTTGCATTCATATTATGATGTGAGTTCATAGGCAGGACTGATACGCAGTTTCCCAGCTGCTTTTCTTTAGTTGGTTTAAAGACTACTGTGAAAGTGTTTTTCATCTGCAGAAACTGTATTTCTTGCTCCAGTCATGTTGACTGGCATCCAGGCATTTACCTAAGCAGCACAACTTTTTTATTTAAATATTTTACTTGCGTGGTCCCATGGTTTGAGATAAGAGATACCCTGTATTTCTTCTAAAAGGTTTTTGTAATTATCCACCACTGCACTGCATCACAGTACTTTATCACATGTTGTGATTGTTAAATCAGAGTTTTAAACTTAGTATAGGAATGATCCTATCCCAGTATTTTTCACAGCTGTATGCTGTGGACACCAATATCAGAACTTTTTTTAAGTGAAATACACTCAGCTTTATTTTGCTGGTTCCGTGGAAGTCTTGCCTGTGTAACAAATATGCAGGAACATTTCAATAAGTATATCACCCATTTAGTCTGACATGTGATCCATCCTCTTACTGAAAGAGAAAGTGGACTGGGAACCCCCACTAATACTTTTGGAGATGTAGGATACTGAAAGGAATGTGAACTCACTCCTTGATGTCAGTTCTTGCTAATGCTCCACTAACCCTGCACACTGTCTTTTCCTCAAATGTTAAGTCAAGCAGAGCACAGCCCTGAGTGCTTACAGCGAGGTGATCACCCTCAGTGAAGGGCTGGTTGTATGTGACTGTGTCGTGACTGCAACGTGACTGCATGCTCTCTGTGTCCTTAGACCGTGTCCCTGACCTGGTGGCCCCTGTTTCGAGACTGTGTCTACTACATCTTGTCGGTGCTGGCTTTAATCCTGGTAAGGCCTCTGGGCTCCGTCCGTGCAGCGATTATGGTGCTATCACTGTTGCCATGGTGACTATGACTTCAGTAAATCAATATATTAGTGTTATTGTTGTTCTCAGGCTTTTTGCTGTTGTCATGTTTAGTGCTTTCATTCTTGCCAGCAGCAATTCCATCCACAGCTGTTACAGATATTATGTGCAATGATATAACTGTAATATGATCTGTATCAAATCATTATTGGTTAGTTTAGTTATTTCAGCCGCCCCATTTTCATGTTATCTTATAATGAGTTGTGTGGGTTTTTTTTTTTTTTTTTTTGTAGGTTATCTATGATGAGAAAGTTCTTTGGTAAGTGTTACATCCTACAATTAGTTTTCATTAGAATTTTTTTTTGTTTAAAAACTTCCTCTTAATTTTGATTGTGTTCAAGAGTATCTGTTTTCAGCATTCATCATTGAATTGATCTAGCAGTTGGATTTATGGGATAATTTCATCTGGGAAATGTTTTCCTGTATGTTATTCTGATTATGATCATTATTATTACTAAAAATACAGCATCTACCCTGGATTGCCTTAACAGAAGCAGTTGAAATAGTAGATAATGAGAGGGTAAGGAATGCATGCATGGGAACTGAGGGAGGAAGGAGGAAAGCTGGGCAACAGAGCTGTGCTGTGTCATGGCGCGAGAGAGAGCAGCTGCAATCAAGGCCTGAATACTCTCTGCCATGGAGTCATTCATATGTGTAATCAGTCATACACAAGTCTGAGCCAACTGAAACAGTCTGTTCTCTGCAGCACAATGCTGATTGGCTTCAGTCTGCAAGTCATGGACTGAAAGCACTTCTGGTAGCTTGTGAGGCCTCGCTACTACCAGCTGAAAACCTGGACAATTGACTGGAGCCCAGCTATCCTGATGTGTATGAGCATCATGTTCAAGTCTCCTGAAGGAAGGAAATGCAGCTCTCCTGATTGCATGTATGCACAGGAATTGCAGCTGTCCTGACAATGTGCAGGGTTTGAATTATGGGTGGTGTTGGGGGGGGGGGGGTCTGACCCCCCCAATTAAGACTTGGACCCCCCACAGAATAATCAACACAGAATTCACAGAATAATCTACACCAATGGCGTAATTAGAATAAATGCTTACCGTCTCGAAACACCGCAGATTGTCTGAAATTTGTGTGCTATTGCGAAAAAGCTACAGCATGAGATTGTTTAATTAACAAGGGTGGCAATTTAAGTGGCAAGTAATCCCCAAGCTTTCTCTTAAGTGTTTCACATTATAGCTTTCTTGTGTTACAAAATTCAAATTACAAAACGGAGCTAAATGTAGTGAAATCGATTTAAATTACTGAGAATAAACGTTTAGGTTAGGTTGAATGCAATGAAGAATAACGTTTAGAACACAGACCTCACAAAAGCTGTGATGTGTCATGAGCATTTAACGTAATTTAAATCGATAAATGCCATCCTCGTTAATTAAACAATCTCACGTTGTACCTTTCGCAAGGACACAAACAACAGACAATCTGCCGTGTTTCGCGAGCATAATCATTTATTCTAATTATGCTATTGGTGTCGATTATTCTGTGAATTATTTGTTTTATTGTTAATCAAGGAGGATAAAGGGGAACAGGATGAAAGTAATGATAAGATTTAAAGGTGGTAGTCGGGCATCCCCTTGTTTCCAGCTCACCCGCCGCCACTGCTGTTGGGGGGGTCCAAGTCTTAATTAAGGTGGGTCAAACCCCCCCAATTCCGCCTGTAATTCGAACCCTGACAATGTGTATGCACAGGAAATGCAGCTGTCCTGACAATGCGTATGATGCAGCTGTCCCGAGTGCATGCATGACTGTGCATATGTTTTCTCTGCAGGTGGGAGACAATAATGCTGATCTCCATGTATGGCATCTACATTCTCATCATGAAGTGAGTGTGCCTAACGTTTCAGTATGGGGGCTATAGTTTTACACCAGTGGACATGGGTCCATGTGAAATATGCAGGGAAATGCATGCATACAGATACAAGCATATTCACATACTGCAACTTACAGGAGAGCAGATTTAAACCCAGAGCAAAGTATGAAATAGCCCTGACAAAGTCTATGTACAGAATATTGGCACCATTTAGCTTTACTTACTCTACGTATTTTACACCTATAACAACAGAAGGATCACAGTAGAAATGCTCCCACCCAAATCAGGTAGTGGTCACTGAATCAAGAGTATGGTGCGTGTATGTTGCATTAATATTGCTGATTAGACTGTTGCTTGTCTATTGCATGAGTGCTGCTGATTCAAGAGTATCACTTGTGTATTCCATCAGTAGTGCTAATTAAAGAGCATTGTGTGTGTGTGTGTGTGTGTGTTACATGAGTACTGCTGATTAGAGTACTGTGAGTGTATTACAAGAGAACTGCTGACTAAAGAGTGTTTAAAGAGTACTGTATCCCTGTACCTGGAACACCCCAGGTTTAACACCCAGATCTGGGGGTTTGTGGAGCAGCGCTGTGGGGGTCCGGGACAGCCATGCCTTGTTACCGGGAGGCGAAGAGATGGAGCGGTGGGAGAGGGCGGAGCTAACTGCGACACTTCCATGGTCCTACTGAGGAAAGGTCTGATGTACTTCCTGTCTGTGTGTCTCTCCATTTCTGTCTCTCTGCCTCTCTACTGCCTGTCTGCCTACCTATTCACTGTCTGTTTTTCTCTCAGGTGGTTCTCTGTTGTCAATGTGTGTCCCTCTGCTCAGGTGTGTGTCTATTGCTCTCTGTCTTTCTGACTGTCTGTCTGTCTCTCTGTCTATCCATCTGTGTGTCTGTACCACTGCTTCTTTACCGCTGTCTGTCAGGAATGTGTGTATGCCTCTACTGCTGTCTGTGTGGCGGCCATTTTGTTTGTCTGTTTGTTCCCTGCAGCTGTTTTTCCTCACTGCTTTCTGTGTTCACTGCTGTCTGTCTGACCAACTTCGCTTGTATGTGTGTGTATGTGGTTTTTTTTTTTGGGTGTTTATGTGTGTGCGTGTGTGTGTGCGTGCATGTGTGTGTGTGTGCATGTGTGTGTGCAATTGTATGTACAAATATGTGAGTGTGTGTGTCTGTGCACGTGTATATGTGCATGCCTTTGTGTGTCTGTGAGTGTGATTGAGAGTGAGTGTGTACTTTTGTGTGTGTGCACATGTGTTTCCCTGGGGGTGCATGCATATGTGTGTTTGTGTGTGTATGTGCGCGCTTGTGTATGTCTGGTTGTCTACCCGGTAGTGTGTCTGCAATGCTTGCTATCCCCATGTCTTACTGTGACATGCATGTCTGCAATGTTGTGTCTGTGTGCGCTGCTCTGAGTCCCGGTTTTAAGCATCTCGCCCCTGTTCTGTGCCCACCCCGACCCGCAGGACACCGCCCTGGACAGGAGTCCCCCGTGCTGATGGTGGATGAGCTCTTCAGCCTCCACCCACACCAGTTCTCCTTCTCTGAGGCCAGCTTGCGCATCATGATCACCCAGCACTTCTCCCCACGCACCCGCCTCAGCATGGCTGGCCGCATGCTCATCAATGAGGTACAGGCCCTGGGCGGGGCTAAGGGGGCGGGGCCATGGAGTGGTACAATGTGGTGGGTCTGAAGGGGTGGGCCCATGCAGGATGAGATCGGGAAGGTGGGGCTTGGGGCGGGGCCAATGGTGCCAGGGTGCATTCGGGGCAGACCATTGGGACTGGGTCAGTGAAAGATGTACCAAAGGAGGCAGGGTCAGTGGGGATGGGGCCAGCTGGGCAGCATAGCCAGTGTCTCATAAATGTACACGTGTGGAGAAACACCAGCCACATTGGTGCCACTGGTGGTGCATTCCCTTGTAAATTTCCTAACACAGGTTTGAACTGGTGCTTATAATCCTGGTGGTTATTACATTTGATAAGTCTTCTGAACATTGGTATCACAGCTGACAGCTGTGGCTTCAATGAGATCATCCTCTCTCATAATCATTAGCCCCATGCTGTTGGGATTCTTCATCTGTATTTAATTCCACTAAAGGCCTCTGTACAGGAGGCTAATCACACAATGCTATTCACTGTCTTTAATCTGTGTGCTGGACTCTGGTGTGCCTTCATGTGTTATTCCCCTGTACAGTCCTGTTCTAGGACTCATTCTATACAGACTTTGCGCTACTCTGACTACTCTGTACTGTGTTTAATTATGCTGTGCCACACTCCTCATGCAGCACAGAGTGGCACAGAGATATACAGCACAGAGCTGCAGAGATATACAGCACAGAGTGGCACAGAGATATACAGCACAGAGCTGCAGAGATATACAGCACAGAGTGGCACAGAGATATACAACAATGAGCAGCACTGAGCTATACAGCACAGAGATACACAGCACTAAGCAGCACAGAGATATACAACACTGATCCACACTGGGCTATACAGCACAGAGATAGCACCGGGCAGTACTGCCTTATGAAGTATTGTGTTGCAATATACTGTGCTGCAATGCAGTTCTTTGTGCAGCTCAGTGCTGTATAGTTCTGTGCTATTCTGTGTAGCTCAGTGCTATATATCTCTGTGCCACTCTGTGCTGTATATCTCTGCAGCTCTGTGCTGTATATCTCTGTGCTACTCTGTGCTGTATATCTCTGCAGCTCAGTGCTGTATATCTCTGTACTGCTCTGTGCTATATACCTCTGTGCAGCTTGGTGCTGTATATCCCTGTGTTGTTCTGTGCTGTATAGCTCTATGCTGCTCTGTGCTCTGTATCTCTGTTGCTGCTCTCTGTTGTATATCCCTGTGCTGTCATAGCTCTGTACTGCCCGGTGCTGTCTATCTCTGTGCTGTATAGCCCAGTGTGGATCAGTGTTGTATATCTCTGTGCTGCTTAGTGCTGTGTATCTCTGTGCTGTATAGCTCAGTGCTGCTCATTGTTGTATATCTCTGTGCTGTATAGCACAGTGCTGCTCGGTGTTGTATATCTCTGTGTTGTATATCTCTGTGCTGTATAGCTCGGTGCTGCTCAGTGTTGTATATCTCTGTGCTGTATAGCACAGTGCTGCTCAGTGTTGTATATCTCTGTGTTGTATATCTCTGTGCTGTATAGCTCGGTGCTGCTCAGTGTTGTATATCTCTGTGTTGTATATCTCTGTGCTGTATAGCTCGGTGCTGCTCAGTGTTGTATATCTCTGTGTTGTATATCTCTGTGCTGTATAGCTCGGTGCTGCTCAGTGTTGTATATCTCTGTGTTGTATATCTCTGTGCTGTATAGCTCGGTGCTGCTCAGTGTTGTATATCTCCGTGCTGCTCAGTGTTGTATATCTCTGTGTTGTATATCTCTGTGCTGTATAGCTCGGTGCTGCTCAGTGTTGTATAGCTCGGTGCTGCTCAGTGTTGTATATCTCTGTGCTGTATAGCTCAGTGCTGTTCAGTGTCGTATATCTATATGCTACTCAGTGTTGTATATCTCTGTGCTGTATAGCTCAGTGCTGCTCAGTGTTGTATATCTCTGTGCTGTATAGCTCGGTGCTACTCAGTGTTGTATATCTCTGTGCTGTATAGCTCAGTGCTGTTCAGTGTCGTATATCTATGTGCTACTCAGTGTTGTATATCTCTGTGCTGTATAGCTCAGTGCTGTTCAGTGTCGTATATCTATGTGCTACTCAGTGTTGTATATCTCTGTGCTGTATAGCTCAGTGCTGTTCAGTGTCATATATCTATGTGCTACTCAGTGTTGTATATCTCTGTGCTGTATAGCTCAGTGCTGTTCAGTGTCGTATATCTATATGCTACTCAGTGTTGTATATCTCTGTGCTGTATAGCTCAGTGCTGCTCAGTGTCGTATATCTCTGTGCTGTATAGCTCAGTGCTGCTCAGTGTTGTATAGCTCGGTGCTACTCAGTGTTGTATATCTCTGTGCTGTATAGCTCAGTGCTGCTCAGTGCTGTGTATCTCTGTGCTAGGCCTATTGGCCATTCTGTCTGATGGCTTCCCTCCCTCCTCAGAGGCAGCGGCTGATCCGGAACCGGAGCCCGGGGGGCAGCAGCGGCAGCGGGGCGGGGGCAGGTGACACCCCGGTGAAGGGTAGCTCAGGGACAGAGGGAGGTGGCACCTGGGGCATGGAGAATGGGGGCACCCTGGAGAACGAGCGGCAGCCCCTGGACGAGGCTGGGGAGAGGGGTGAGGGCAGGGGCCCGGAGGGGGACACAGAGGCAGAGAATGCCCCGCCCGAAGAAGAGGAGGACGAGGACGGAGATGCGCCGTTCAGGCCTCTGAAGATGCCAGGTGTGTGACTGTGGCGTAGCACCAGGAGTACTTTCATAGGTTTGAATGAGCACCAGGCTGAAGCCTGTCTGCATATGTCACATCACATCATAACCACAGAGTTACCACATTACCACATATTGGCTAACTAACTAGCTACTAAGAAAACAATCAAGCTTTCTACTCAGCTGCTTTGCAAGAACACTAACTACCTGACTGGCAAGATACTTAAATAGGAAGCATTTACCTATGTTACAAGAGATATGTGTTTGACCAGTGCTGGAGCACTGTACTTTTGACAAATCATAGACAAGTGCACTGACTCATCAGACACATCATTGGTTATAATAAACAACATTGTTACTGTCATGAAAACCTGAAAAAAGCCCCAAAGAATATGTTCTCATTCCCATAATCTTTGAAAAGATGTCATAGTTTATACATTGAGGAACTGCTTAAACTATGCAATAATGTCAGTAAATCTATTGCCTGCTGTTACAGTGACCTCCAATGTTTCTTCATATCTCTGATCACATAGGAATTAAAAACAAGGCATATAAACAAACAAAATTTACATAATGGACAGTTTTATTTATTGCTTAAAACAATCCTACAACATTACACCAAATGTGATTGTTTTTGTGCAATAAAATGAATTATTTGTGAATAATATGGCTCTCTCTGTGTAATGTTGTTAGGATTAAAATGTAAAATGTAAAATCTAAATGTACACAGAAATGTCACATTAAAAAACTTGGAAAAAATCATATATATACATATATTTCTATTTTATGGGGTATGAATAAATATGGAGGGCACTGTATATAATCATCCCAAAAAGTAATTACTGTGACAACCTCAGAACCTCAGCTGTAAGTAACCGAACAACTAATCAGTAGTGGGATCCGTGACTGTTTAGTATATTGGGTGCATCTCAATCCTTAGCTTTTTGGCCTTTTATCATTCAAACTAAACACAGGTATCTGAGATGCAAGGGAAATGATAAGGGAATAAGGGAAATAAAGTGGCACTGGAAACTGGGATGTGGCACTGGAAACTGGGATGTGATCTGGGCTGTTCCTGCTGTATCCCCCTCCCTGCTGCGCCCCCCTCCCCGCGCCCCCCTCCCTGTGCCCCTCTCTCCACGCCCTCTCCCTGCTGCGCCCCCTCCCAACACCGCCCTCCCTGCTGCGTCCCCCTCCCCACACCGCCCTCCCTGCTGCGTCCCCCTCCCCACACCCCCCTCCCTGCTGCGTCCCCCTCCCCACACCGCCCTCCCTGCTGCGCCCCCCTCCCCACACCGCCCTCCCTGCTGCGTCCCCTTCCCCCACCCCTCTCCCTGCTGTGTCCCCCTCCCCACACCCCCCTCCCTGCTGCGTCCCCCTCCCCACACCGCCCTCCCTGCTGCGTCCCCCTCCCCACACCCTCCTCCCTGCTGCGTCCCCTTCCCCCACCCCTCTCCCTGCTGCGTCCCCTTCCCCCACCCCTCTCCCTGCTGCGTCCCCCTCCCCACACCGCCCTCCCTGCTGCGTCCCCTTCCCCCACCCCTCTCCCTGCTGCGTCCCCCTCCCCACACCGCCCTCTCCCTGCTGCGCCCCCTCCCCACACCGCCCTCCCTGCTGCGCCCCCTCCCCACACCGCCCTCCCTGCTGCGTCCCCCTCCCCACACCGCCCTCCCTGCTGCGTCCCCCTCCCCACACCGCCCTCCCTGCTGCGTCCCCCTCCCCACACCGCCCTCCCTGCTGCGTCCCCCTCCCCACACCCTCCTCCCTGCTGCGTCCCCTTCCCCGTGCCCCTCTTTCTCTGTGCCAGGGGGTCGCTGTGACAGGGTGAAGTGGCTTGTGTCCTGGCCCCTGGGCCTGCTGCTCTACTGTACCGTGCCCAACTGCGTGCTCCCCCGCTGGCACCGCTGGTTCATGGTCACCTTTGTGGCGTCCACACTGTGGATTGCCATCTTCTCCTACCTCATGGTCTGGATGGTAAGAGGCTGGGGTTCAGAGGTGGGGGATGAGTGGCAGAGAGAGGGGATTTCAGTGTTTACCCAGTGCATATCAGTCCACATTTTCAAAGAAAAATTATTGCTGAGCAAATTGGTTAATTGGTAAATTGTTCAAGTGGTTAATTTGATAGTTTGTAAACTGAGTAATGGGTTAATTGATTATTTGAATGGTTGTTTGATCAGTTGGTTACCTGGCAGGTTAGTCACTTCAGTCCTAACCCTGCTACATCATTTGGGACGCAGTGAGGTTTCTCTGTGGGTGATGCATCTGTGCCCTCATTCAGGTCACCATCATCAGCTTCACACTGGACATCCCGGACGTCATCATGGGCATCACCTTCCTGGCAGCAGGCACCAGTGTGCCTGACTGTATGGCCAGCCTCATCGTCGCCCGGCAAGGTTCCCCCACCCCTCTCTCCCTCACCTTCCCTTTCTCTCTCTCTCTCTCCCAAAGCTCAAGATTAAAATACTGTATTGGCATGAAATACAACACTGTACATAATACCAAAGCATGAACAAAACATTAGAACACATAGTGATAAAATAAAATGTAGAACATTACCTATATTACCTCTCTCTCTTTCCCTCTCCATTCAGTTCAGTTCAATTCAGATTTGTGTATATATTTCCAAAGGATGTATAAATACATACGTCCCAGGGCGCAGGTTTGGAACCTGCCATTTAAAGTGTCGTTTGCTGACAGTGGCCGGGAGCTCACCCCAATGGAAGAAATTGGTTTTGTTCGGCCAAGTAGGTGGGTTGGCTAGGGTCCCCTTGTTGCTCGGCTCTCAGCACTCTGGGACTTGAGTGGGTACCCATGAGTTATTCAGACAGCATTGGGAGGCCTTTCCTCACAATAGCATTGGTCTCCTGGGGCACTGTGGGACTTGTTTCGTGAAAAATAGTCGCAGTAGGCATGTGTGTGTATATTGGATGATGGCATGTGCCTTGTCTGATGCTGTCACCTGGGTTCAGTGGTTGTCATTGGGATAGTGACAAGCCTAAAATACATAATTGGCGTCTAGTAAAAATGGGTGAAGAAAAGGGAGAGGATGGTTTTAGGACAAACTTTAAGTTAGCTTGAAAAAGCCTTGCATGGTATGTTAACCAGCTAAATACCATAACAAGTAGTTAGTCAACTCACAGTCTGCATACATTACCTTGTTAGTCAGCTAGCTAACTTTCGGCAAGTTATCTAACTAGCTAAATCTAGCTAGCCACTTTATTACACCTCAGCCAGCTAACGTGATAACTAGCTTGTGAACTAATTTTAGCTAGGTAGCTAGCTAAGTTGGTAATGTGCTAGCTAGCAAGGAAATTCTGTTTTCAGCCAGTTATCTTACTTGTCTACTTAAATCATAAATATTTCAAAAAATATTGTGGGTGTTGACGCAAAAAGCACAAGCAATGCAATCCTATACCAGCTGAAAGTGAAAGTACTGGCCAAATTTTGTAAGTGTTGCTGACAAGCTGTAGGAGTTGCATACAGAAAATCCAATGGATAAGAAGAAGAACAGTAAATTGGCTTTTTCAAGGCAGCCAATCTTCATCTGGGTGTGCAGTCCTGATTGCAGTGTGTCCCTCTGTTTCCAGGCATGGGGGATATGGCCGTGTCCAACTCCATAGGAAGCAATATCTTCGACATCCTGCTTGGCCTGGGCTTCCCCTGGGCTCTGCGCACTCTGGTTGTGGACTATGGATCCACAGTAATGTCCCTCTATTAACATATTTCTATGTTTCTCTGTCTCTCTCCAATCCTCTGTCTCTCTCTGCTCTCTCTTTGAATTCAGTTCAGTTCAATGCTACTTTATGATAAAATAAATGAAAACAGCTCTGCAAAACATTCATAGACAATGTGAAGTGCAAGTACAGCAGCAACTTATATAACACATATACACTTATATAAGCAAGATAAAGGCATAAAAGTGTTTTTAAGAAATCAAAAAATGAACAAATCACAGTTACAAAATGTGCCATATTTGCAGTTCAATTGAACAAATCAGAACTTTCCATTTGTGCAGAGAACTATTTCCCTCTACTGTAGCTGCCCAATCTCTGATAGGCTGCATGTGCAAGTGACCTCAGGGGCAGGAGCAACGTGGAGTTACCTTATCTGAATATTGAATATTGTGTATGTGTGCACGTGCGTCTTTGTGTGTATGCATGTGTATGTGCATTTTTACTGTCCAGGTGTTCATCAACAGCAGGGGGCTGGTCTACTCCGTTATCCTGCTTCTCGCCTCCGTCTCTCTCACGGTGAGTACCACAGGGACCACATAGGGGGGTGGGAGGTCAGAGGTCACACGTGGGGGTTGGGAGGGAAGGAGGTTGCGAAATTTACTGGCACAGGCCGGTGCCTAAGGCAGGCTTCGTTTACACTGCCAGAGGTGCAGCGGAGAGCAGAATGACCTGATGGAGTCAGGATCTGCATACAGACGGATCGCCACTCCTTTCCAGGAATATGTCTCTGGACTTTTCCGTGAAGCAAGCGATTACTGCATGAATAAAGCACCTTTTTGTACCCATCAACCATCAGTTTCTCTCCACACATTTAAAAACCTGATTCACTGGAAAAATTCAATTCCTCTTTTTGGAACATGGGAACATAGTGTTAGATGTAAAAAAAAATTTTCAAAAAGTAATTAAATTAGGGCGATTACTCTTGTCATCACTACTTACATCAGTTGTCTGTGCCTGTCCTCTCTGTCCCCCTCCCCATTCCTCTTACCATCCTCCCCTCCCCACCTCTGGCTGTCTGGTCCCCCTCTCTCTCACAGGTGCTGAGCGTGCACCTAAACCACTGGAAGCTGGACCGACGGCTGGGGCTGGGCCTGATGCTCCTCTACGCCATCTTCGTGCTCTGCTCTGTCTTCTTCGGGCAGCTGTAGGAGTCTGACCAGGGGGCACGCTGCGGGACTGCTCCCCCACCCCCCGCCTCTCTCCTCAATGGCTTTCTGTCAGGCTGCCTCCCAGCAACAGGGTTCCTCGCACTGGCAGAATTGCGTTTCCACTCTTCCTCGCCACACTGCTCCACACTAGAGCCCTCCACCTTTCGCACAGGATCACCATGAATTGCTTAGTATATTCTGTTTATGATCCATCCCCACTGGCCCAGCCACATAGTATGTGTTGGGATTTCTACCTAGTGTTACCGCCTTGTGGAGGATAGAGTGAAAACAATGGCAGCTCAGAGGGGTGGGGTGAGGGGGGTAGAGGCCCGGCGTAGGACAGTGTTGCTGTACCCAGACCACTTGCTGGCCCTTGTTTTGTGATTTGGGTGTGTAGCATTAGCTAACTAGCCAGTAGAAAAACATGTGAAAATGACTCTAAAAAAATACAGGTTTACAAATATGGGTAGAAACATGTAGCAAAAGCTAAAGTAAACAAAACAGAAAACAAAGCCCTTTTCCTCACTTTACTGGGCCACTGCCACATCACAGTGCTGTGTTGTGTGGTAGTGGTATGGGGGGGTTCTGGGTTGGACTTTTAATTTTGCAACTGGGGGTGGTTGCAGACTCCAGTCATTGAAGGGAGGAGCACTGTTGCTTTGTCCTCGAACAGGGTGCTTCACACAAAAGTGAAGAACAAATCAATCCTCACCCTTCATGGGGAAAGGCCCAGCTGTAGATTTGAGTTAGGAAGCACAAATGGCATCTACTTAATACTGGACTGAGCACAACTTGGTTGAAAAAGCACAGATTTTCGTGGCTTTTGTCAGAGGCTTGAGTGACATGAGGTTCTAATGGCCTGTAATGGGGGAACAGCTGTGCACTGTCAGTGGCAGTCACAGCTACAGAGAACATGGTCCAGAAATCTCACTCTACACTCAGAGTGGATTATACTGAGACCGGTGCCAGACCCAAGTACTGACTGTGTGTGATGTTATGAGAGACATTAAACAATACAAGGCACTGATTTTCTACCATCAGTTTCACACGCTTCTAGATTTAGAACAAACCCCTGGATTTAATCGGCATTTAACATTTGACTTCCAAATAAATGTAGGTATCGAACACAGTGATTTTCAGTGATTTAGGTTGTTGTTGATCCTGCCATGTGAATATGACTGTCTGTGTACAGGAAAACACACACTGGCGTTTAATTTTGAGCCAAAGCCGAGAGCAAATGTTGATTGAACCCAGAGGAAAAACAAGCTTATTGTGAGTCCACACCTGCAAATGCATTGAAGACATCTAACTCTAATGAGAAAGCACACCCTACACATAGACCCATGCTATCACTGGTCAAACTTCAAACTGCTGCTATGGGCCCTCTGACTGATAATGACTGGTGAGCCAGCTAAGCCTTTGAGCAGAATACTTTACTGACTTGAACCCATCAGAGCACTCTGCTGTGCTGTAAAACCCATTTGCAATTCATGATTGGCTAGGACTTAGCACAGCCCTGCCCACTATACTCCTCCACCAATCATTGACAGGGTAGCAGAAAACTAAAGGACTGTGTGGGCAGGGACAGGTTCAGCCACAGATGAAAGATCAAAGTTAACCCTTTGTTTAATGTGATGGTAGTCAGTGGTTCATTCAGCCCAATGGATATCACTTTATCTGTTGATTCCCCTGCCAAATCCATTAAAATAAAGACAGTATTGGGTCAGATCAAATGGTACCAATACAGAGAAGTCTTTTACCCGTGGTTTCTCTGATGTGAAGATGGTGTGGTGATTGTTCCAGAGGGATTAAATTAGAGAAATCATGATATGGAGTGATATGGCTTTAGATGAAAGGTACTCTGCCTAATGTTCCTTTGTGTTGAAGGTTTTTGAAAGATTTACGATAATGTCAGCTTCAATGCTCTGCAGTTGACAAGACCTGGCAACCGGGCAAACAGAAAACCTTCCATATATTTATTAAGCATTTTTAGCATAGGCATCCTACTATTTAATGAGTGTTCCTATATTTAATGACTGTCGCCACTTTTGATAACTTGTGTACGGGTTTAATATAATGGTTCACTGAGTTTCAGTACGATCAATGTTTTAAGACAAAGATAAAATCTCATAGTATATTTATGAGTATTATTATACTGAGTGAGTCTAAAAAACCTCACATTTATCTTTGCTAAATGTTTACTAAATCTTTTACATAGTTTTATAAGAGCAGATGTACAAGAGCGCCTAGTAATATTTGTGATGTATTTTGATATTTTATGACGATCCAGTTATGTGTGCTTCCTAAGATAATTGTGAAATTTTCAGTGTTTGATTTTTTAGAATGTCTTTTTTGTAATAGAATGCTTATGAATGACTATTTTAAGGAGAGAAAATCTGCTGTTTAGACTCACTCCCCTTTCATCACATTTGTAATTAACTCATTTTATTTATGAGTAATGAGAAGACAGTGTGGATGGGACTAAGCCCTTGCTTAATGTACTCTGTTTGCCATATTGCTGGTTAATGGAGTTGCATATAGTTACATATGGTCACATACATAGTTATACAGTATATAGTTACATCTGTAGTTAGAAGCAGTTATATTTGTAGTTACATATAATGACATATGTAGTTACATTTGTAGTTACACATGCATATGTAGTTGTGTCTAAACTCATGTGAGTGAGTGATGGATACTACAGCAATTATTGTGTGCCCAGTGCAATTATGAATATTTATATCCCCAATATTACCTTTCAAGCAAATGATTCACCTTTTTATGTTTGTCTAAATGTTTATTTTGTTTGAAGGCAGGAATTTAACATCCCATTTGGCACTCCCTCCTGTTGTGGCATAGCAGTGATAGCTATGGCCAAGGTCTGTTTTATATATATATAATCTGCATCTTTTATGTTCCTCTGAGACTACAGGTAGATGGAGATGTCTCTTGTCCTCCATCCCATTGCACTCAAAGTGAGATTAATGATATTGTTCAGTTTTGTTTCATTCAATAGGCCACCTATTGTTCAATAAGAAGCTTAGCAATAGGAACCAAAGCTATCCCCAGAAAGGGATCATGGCTCTACCATACATACACATAGTCATCATAATAGTGGTCACAGTTTTGTCCATGCTCCGGCTAAACACATTTCACCACAGGACCCCAGTACTCATTTCTAAATTCTCAAATTCCAAAACCACAGCCTCCTGTTCACACCCATGCCCATGTAGCTAACACTGAAGCAATGTTATGAAGTACTGTAGCGGCAGCGTTAGTATTGACCTGTCTGTGCCTCCTGGGTTTATTCTCTGAGCCTGAGGTATGAGTTTAGTCATGCCGTTTTCTTCATGTTAAGCTGCTTTCCTTTTCGGAGATACAGGGAAATGAAAACGTCATATAATTTTAACTGGAACACGACACATGACTTTAACTGTGGTTGTGGTATTTTAAAACACTCTGACCAATGTTTTTAGATCTTGCAGTTTCAGTCATTTGTATTGAATAGAAAGACCAAAAACGTACCATATCAAACACACTGAAGTAGACACTCTTGAACAATCAGAGCACTACTTTATATTAGTTTTCTAGGTTTTCAAACAAATGTTCTTTGAATTTTGAATTTTAAATACTCCAGCCGAGTACAATTTTGGAGTCATATTAACAACAGGGAATAAGTGAAGTGATCAAAGAAACGTGTCTTTACCAATCAACAGTGTTCTGCTGAGTGACTGTTAACCAATCAAAATGGTTCGTGTGCTCTGCTTCAACCCCTCTGCAGGAACCAGGGTAACATCTTGTTCTCTTGCCTGTCTTCATTAGGTCTGCCTTTGTCTAGTTCCTGGACTCTGCTGTCTTTGATTAACTGTCCAGGAAATTAGACTAAATGCCAGCCATATTTCTTTGGACTCAAACTGATTAGTGCTGAAATTTGGGGGAAGCATTAAAGTGTCACGCGGGTCATCCAGAAGACCACAGGCTCTGTTTGCTGTCGCACAGCTGGCTTCAGCTGCAGTCAAGTAACTGCTGTTCCTGGAGCAAGAGTAAAAAAAAGAGCAGAACAAGCACAAAAAAAGCTGATGGAATTCTAGAGCTTCCCATTGCCCTCTACAGCACTTCCTGCCCTCAGAGATCTTATCAGATGAAGGAGACAGGAACCAAGGAGCAGCATGAAAATGCAGCCTAGTATGGAGCATCACTAGTTACCTTAAAGTTTGAGCAATAGATCAGAACAGAGGTGTGAGAGATTGTTATTTGAAGTATATTTTCATAAAGTGTTTTGGAAGCATTGGTCCCTTAGTAATAACACACCTTTCCATTTTATTCTTTAGGACAATATTTGTATTGTTTGAAGAACTTTGACTGTATGTTGTTGAGTGCAATAAACAAGGTCTGTGCAATAATCACTACAATGAACTTTGTCTATTTCTTGCTTTTTGATGATATTTCTTTTGAAAGAACTCTGTTGAAAAGGGGGGGGGGGGTTAGAAGGAGTCAGGGGCAGGGGTTAGTGTGTGGTATAAATGCAATATTTCTAGTTGCAATACAAATTTTAGTGCCCCTGCCCAGCTCATCATGACATTGTAGGTCAGAATGGTGTTTTTCAGACTCCAACCCATGGTGTTTAGGAATTACTGTCCGGAAAATTCCCAGGGGCACGTGTGTGTGTGTGTGTTTGTGTGTGGTTCAAGTTCAAGTGGTCCTCTGGTTGTACGGATGCATAGTTTAGCCCATGAGCTACTACAGGGCTATTCTGTCTACAGGCCTCTGTAGGGCTACTGTGTCCTCAGGGCAGCTGTGACTGCAGAACCTCTGTGTCTATAGGGCTATTCTAACTACAGGGCTTCTGTTTCTGCAGGGCAATTGCACCTGCATTGCTGCTGTGACCTCTGGGTCACTATGCCTACAGGACCACTGTGCTTACAGGTGCTCACTATGTCTACAGGCTTTTATTTCCAGGCACTGAACTATTTACTCTACAATCATCTTCACTGAACACATTCAGCTACCTTCCCCAGTTCAACACTGGCCTGCTGTGCTGACATTACATTGGGACACCTCTGTCAGGGAAGGTCGTTTGGCCTTTGGCCCTCTGCTGTTTAGCTATTGTCCTGTCATCTGGGCAGTAAAGGCAGAAGGATGCAAAATTCAGACATTGTGATCAGACCATGGTTCAGAAACATCATCCTATCATGGAAGTAAAGGCCTGAGGCTAAACCATGAACATGTAATAGGCAAAGTCAAGAACAAGATAATCCTTTCCAGACAGAGAAGTAAACATCCTGCATATCTCTCGGTTGGGCAGGCTACTCTAATATCACTTCTCATGAAAATGTGTCTTTCACTCACTCATTCCTTTATGGTGCATCTCCAGTTTGAGGAGCCTTGGTATGTGCTCTCTGTCAAGCAGGATCCCCCCTCTCCCCTCCCCACCCACACCTTCCTCCCAGCATGCTTCGCTTCGTGGAGTGAATGCAGAGAAAGCCATGGTGGAGGGAGGATTAACGTGTGTTTACCCAGGGATCAGTGGGGATGCCAAAGTCCTGCCAAGCCCTCTGTCTGCACCCCTTGAATGTGTCTGCCTGAACAAACAACTGTAGGAATCTGACAAATGATCCGACCAATCCCTGACCAAAGACTGGTCCCATCTGGACTCTGTGCAAGGTTTCTGTGCCGTTGTCAGCATTGCTAAGACATCATAAACAATGCTGAGAAAAAGCTAGGCCTTTCCTTGGCTCATCTCTGATACTTCTGGCTCATTACTACATTCAAAAGGGGTTGTGATGCTTGGAGTTGATGTTTCTACACTATATTTCATTTCAGAAAAAAAGATAGTTTAGGGAAGATGTTCATTTGATTACTTATTTGACATTTATTTTTTATTTTAGCTAGTTTGGTCCTGTATGATTCACTTTCCTGATGGCATTCTGAATTTGAAGGGTTTAAGACAGTCACATAAAATGTGCCAATCATATTCTGAGAGTTGTGCAACATGTGTTCTCCCACCTCCGGGAAAGCTAACCAATCACATTCGGAGAAAGAAGATTGACAAGCACTTTCCTGTCTTCAGGAGCAACAGCAAATCAGACTCAGCTGCCCTCCTGTCTCTAGAGATGCCCCTTGGCATTGACAGGAATCTGCAGCATGAAGAAACTTTACAGTAGGAAGATGACAGAGATTAATGACAGAGAGTCATTAATATCTCATGAATGTGACTTTTCTCTATTCATTAATGCCAGAGTAATCAGAGTTGATCTGTTTGCTTGGTTAGGTGCTGCGTGGAGCACAGCTGACTGAGATTAAGCAGGAAGTAACTAACAAGCTCCAAGCACCTCACAAAAATGTGTACAAGGCACTGTGTGCAGATGAACAAGGTGAATATTGTATAATGCTACGTGATGCAAACTGATATACAGTGAGCATTAAATACTGTTCTGGATAAGGACTAAACAAATCTAAAACAGAGCATGGTATTTTTCTTTCAATGTCTGCCATCCTGCAGAACTTTTAAGTTCCAGCGACCTATATATGTTTTTCCTTTGATGGTATTTTTATTATTTCAGTAATATGAGCTTTTACTTGACTCCTGAAGCAGTATTCTGAACAACAAAACTTCACACTCGTGTGAAAACCAAGACGGGATTGGGGCATGGTTATTATAATCATTACCCTCCTGAGTGAGGGTATGCAGAGCTCCTGAGGCAGGTGCAGGTAGCTATAAAGATTACGCCATTGAAGGTTTAGAGTGTCATTTTGCTTGTAGTTACAATGTCTTGAAATGAGTTACAAAATATGTAGGTCACTGGTTTAACAGAGGCTTTCAGAATTTTACTGGATTCACTCTCCAAAATCCAAAATCATCTTTCACAGCACTAAGGAGTCAGAACGTGTCTCAGTGTCAGCCTCTGTTCTGGACTAAACCATTTACCACATTAAGGAGAAAATTACATCGTGTTCTTACGGTAAGACACAATACACATTTTTGTTGTTTTTTAGGGTGAAATTCCCCTTTAAACGTGCCCAGATTGTCGCTGTCACAAAAACATACAGCGTTTTTCTTTTAATTCAGTTTCAGATGAATGTAAACATGACCTGTTCGACTTCCCAGAGGACTCCTTTGTACTCTGAGTACTCTGTGGAAGTTGCACCCTGCTCGCGATGGCGTAGCGGGATTCATCTGTGCCCCAAGTAAGGGAATACACGTTGCCGTTAACCTGCCGTTTACTCATTAACAGGGCCAGAAGCTGATGTCTGCTTGTTAGCTTCTCAAGGCAAACACATCACGCAGATAAGGGCTACGCGATGATCAAGCATACAGCACCCCCTGCGCCACTGACCACAGAGGCCTCGGACACGCACCCGTGCAGTTGTTTTTTTTTTTTTTAATTTCTTGAGGTTGTCACTCAGTGAACTGAGAAAAAGCTCACTCTTTCGCCCCCACATCCTAATAATCATACACCGTTTATTTAATTTACGAACACCGCGTTTCCTTATCTCTGTCTTCGCAGGACAGAACTGCTGGTACACACTGGAAATTGAAAAGAACTCGGTAATTAAATTCTCAATGTAATTGCAATAAACTGATGTTTTACAGCGCGGGGCTGTGTAATGTGTGGGGCAATATCTTTTACAGCCGTCCTGAGGCCAACCTGAGTGTTTATTATCTGTTTGCACGACCAGCACTTCCGAGACCTTGGTGCAACAGATTCATTATTACGGTCTCGATCTGTAAACTATCTGAGGAATAATCAATTCATTCTAGAATAAGTCGCTAAATGCACAGCTCGACAACAATTAATGAAGGACTGAGCGCGGTCCTTCACCGTGTGCCCATAATGTGCGCGTTCAATTTAAGTCTACAGGGGTACGGTGTATAGGACTACAATTCTGACGTCTCTGGTAAGGTTCATTCAAGTTCAGGAGGACAGAGAGGCTGCTGGGAAATTCACATTGAAAGAGGGGAAAACACCTGTCAAAATTTAGTCTACATGTGAAAGTGCTTGCATATTAGCACTAATTGTGTGGTGGTTGTAATTATTGTACATTATTCCTGAACTGCGTAAATATCGAAGGTGCAACCGGTGCAGCACATGGGGCCCAGAAGCTGTCAGGGGCCCATGTAGGAAGGCGATTTTTTCCTGCTTTACTATTGTAGGTGGGCCCTCTAGCACACTTGCCCTTTCACACAGTCTTCAAAGTAACCATTCAACGATATTACTAAAATTACTTGTAATTGTGATAGCTATATATACCACCTTCCCACCTTGTGTATTACACTTAAGGTTTCGAGGTGACATAGCAATTGCGTGCCTTGCAGTTGTCTGGAGTGGTTGTGTGTGTGTGTGTGTGTGTGCGCACGCGCACAATCGAACGCTTGTGTTTGGGGGGGGGGGGGCACCGGACCCAAACACAATTATGTTAAGCTACACTGCTGAACTATCGTGCAAAAAAATTTCTATGCAGCGTTGATGAACTACATTAGCTGTTTGAGAGTGAGAGAGCAAGTGAGTTGGTGTAACTGAGAACTCGTTAGTCGTGAAATGCGTTATAGCTATGACCATGGTTGAGATAAACTAGCCAACACGTGAGTAAGGGTGCTTGCACTGTAATGTTAGTTCATAAATAAAACAGTGAGATTGATGTTTAACTTAATTTGAAAATTTACTTTAATGTAATTGCTATTGTTATGTATCAAGTAGCTAAATAATGAAGTCCTTTGAGCACTGAGTAAGAGGACCACATACAAAGCCCTGGCCTCGACCATGACGAATCCTTCGTTCTCTACTGCAAAATTCGAGGGTGCTATTCAAGCACAAGTTATTGTATCATAATTTAACAAGTCAAATAGTCCCATCTTTTATGGCCAAACGTAATAAAAACGTGGAGGATTGGAGGATTGTTTATTTTGAATAAAAGTAAGATGAAACATATTTTGAATAAAAACAATAGACAGCATCCATAAAAATCCAATTTTAAGATGATGCAATTTTTTGAAGATCGTTTCGTGAGAATGTAAGGGTTCATTAGATTACCACAGATGACTGATTTCCTCACTGAAAATCAATTTAACTGAAACAACTGGCCTTTTCTCATGTGAATCAGCTGGAGGGCAGCGATAAGACCTACATCACTGTGTGGACTCCCTAAGACTGACCCGCATTACGTATATTATTGATCAGAGAAGCCAGACTTCTTGTCACTTCCATATTGACAAGTGAGAAGCGCTCCCCATTTTCAATGGCAGTGGTAGAAAAGATACACAAACTATGACGGTACGCTTTGCAGAAATATTTGACTGCTGTGCATTTACTCTGAGCGATAATTCCCCTCTTCTCTGGATGCTTTCACTTCAGCATTGGGGGGGGGTTGGAAGTAGCACTAAATAATAAGCGCCCTGTTATAACTTGCATAAAGCTGCCAAAGCTGAAATCCAGTAAAATGGTATAATGGAATAAACTTTCTTCGGTAGAAACCTGTAGTTAATGAGCAGGGGTGGGACTCAACCTCACAACGGTCGTTGTGCACAGATGCACGTGCATAGTGCAGGCACCGGGCATTACGCTCAGCAGGAGCTGTTCGGTGTGGTCGCGGTCAAGGGTTTGAACTCGCACACACCGTGCAGGTGTACATGGACCCACTGTGGATGGCAAAGTGACCCCAAATGGGCCCGTTCCACGAATGCCACCATCCACCTACTCCCAATGGTGTCTAATTTGCATGTCCCAGAAGGAGGACACAGCTGTACATACATGCATAAATGATAAAGAAAAAGATGACACACTGTTCTGATTGGTCCTCCACACATCCAAAGGGGTCACGCATTGGCCCCCAGCAGTGGCAGAACTAGATTTTTATACATGGGGTGGCCAGGGGGTGGCCAAGGCTACTTTAGGGGGTTCATAGACCATGACAGAAAATTAGTGTGTAACTCTAACCTGGCATCTAAGGAGCATGAATGAATCCTATGATTGCTGATCAGAAGTAGAAGCGATAATTCACTTAACCCGGAGTTCTTCAATGTGGCAGATAGTGTGGTCCACTAGGGCTACTTCACTAGAATTCTTTAACATACTATGAATAGCCAGTGTCTGTACCTCAGAACTGCAGCTCAATTTCTCTCTCTCTCACACACACACACACACACACACACACACACACACACTACTTACACACGCACACACACACAAACTACTCACACACACACACACACACACACTACTGATATACTGGAGAGATTTGGGTCACTCTGTTTTCATGAATATATAATCTGGGTCTATAAGTGTTGAACATCCAAAATATTTTCAGAAAATAAAGCTAAAGCACCAAGGAGATAAGATAGCATTTGTGTGAGACATAATTTGCATAGTTTATTTATGGAAGGAAATTTACAAAAAAACACCAAAATTTGACGTACCAGGTATGAGCAACTTGATCAGACCTCTCTGATCCACTCAAGTCAAACAATATGTTTTTTTGTCTGACTGAAAACACAAGATATGTCTGCACAAAATGTTATCAAGCAGAAATGGACGTGAAAAAGAAAACTAATTTTGGTGCTCAATATTACAAACTTAAACAATGTTCCCTGCAATTATTGCAAGGTTGTTTTTATTCAAAAACATATAATTTCTCAACAACAACCGCTATTTAACATATGGTAAGTGCATTTTTGTTTGTTACTCAAACTTACATATATTTTACAGGCTTTGTTGCATATGTAACTTTTTTGTTGTCCTGTTAGTTACATATGCAACAAAATGGTAATATTACTTTAACCCCAATTACTTTCCAACCTCTATTTCTCGGCCAATTTACACTGAATTGCAAAAATAAGACAGTCTATGGTTACATCTAAGCATCCAATTACCCGCATTTTAGTCCAATCTCAATCTTAATTAAAAATCCCCATTCTCATAACTGTACCTTAAAATCAGCTACCAGCCTACGTTACTAGTTAGATCACGGCTAGCCCTATTCTGCAGTAAGTAGCTATAATTTCTTACACCTTTACGATAGCATACAGGCTATCTGCAAAATGTGGTAATCTTTTGAGTAACATTAACAGATTGATAATAACAATTGTTCGTTTTGAGTTCAAGTATGACAATCTGAGTTAATGGATTTCAAACTGCTAAATGTTAACTTGCTGAACACTGACAGCCTTAGGCCTACTAGTTACCCCACATTAGCTAAACACTCGTAGCCTATACTGTAACCTATGACACTGCACTGTATATGCATGGCTTGTATTACTAGCACAGATGTAAACATAATGTTAGGCTAAATTGGGAACCGATCTCTCTTATCTGATTAACTGTCTGTTATGAAGCCAAATTGCCAATATGCATCTACATAGTGACTCAACTTTTGTAAAAGTTAACCTAAACCCAATGCTAAACCTTACTTCAAAATAGTACTTTCGCCGCAGGTCTGACTGCCACCCTAAAATTTCATTCGTTATCACTGGCAGTTTGATGCTGATTGACATTTCATTTCGCCTCTTGTTGAAAGAAGCATTTATTTTGATATCTGGCGGCGCCTGTTTCAAATCGAGGACGAGGAAGAGAGAATATTTCCACGGCTCAAGGGTGAAATGAGATGTCAGTCAGCATCAAACTGCCAGTGATAGCAAATGAAATTTTAGGGTGGCACGCGGGGTGGCCAATCAGATATCAAGGGTGTCCAGTGCCACCCTGGACACCCCTCTGGCTCTGCCACTGGCCCCCAGGCTGTGGTTGGTAGTCATGTCTTGGGCAACTAGTGGAGCAGCATGTCATTTTTGATTCTCCCTTGATCTTTTCTGTGTCAGTCATTTTGGTCATTTGAGGGAGGATAATATACTTTTCAAGAATATGTCTCTATTTGGTGGGATTTGGTGGGAATTCTCACACTGTAGAAGGATGTGTTTTGACCTAACCTGTACTACAGTGAGTCTGTCCTCTCACTGGCTGGATTTGCCTCTGTCAGCCTTTCTTAATGGCTCAGGCTCTGGTCACTAAGGCGATATTTAGTCAGGACTTGCGTCTGCTTCATGTTCCTGACAGTTACCAGGTATCCTGCTAGAGTATATCTTCTCTTTAGGGTCTCTCTGTCTCTCTCTTTTTCTCTTTTTGCTTCCCTCCCTTCCTCTATCTCTCTCTCTCTCTGTCTCTCTCTCTTTCTTTCTCTGTGGGCAGTGACAGTTTGTGCACTTGTGTACACAGCACCCAAGCTGCCCAAGCTGTACATTGCTGTTATATAACTCCCTAGACAAGGCCACCACCATCATTCTGTTGGCAACTATCAAGAACAATAAGGGGCCTGTGTTTATGAAGATCAGGCAGAATATTTGTTCTCCTTGTATAGTCACTCCATCTTCAGACACTGTTTTCCTGTTAAAAAAGACAGAACAAAAATGAGTAGACTAACTAACTGCCAGACGTGGCTGTATATCATACCTACTCTGATTAAGCATGTTTTTTGGCACCAGGTAAATTCACCCTCCGATCAAACATGTTAACCTTTTATTTGTCTACCGTAAATACAGTGGACAAGTGGTGAAAGAGTCATTTGCAGGATTATGATTGCGTACAGGTGGCGCAACGCACCGTCAAATCGTCAGTTATGGTGTCAATGATGTAGATCTCATAAAGAGCAAATTAACGAGCCATCTAATCCAACAAAATGATGAAATGTCCATTTAAGTTGAGTCAGGCAGTTTTCATGTTGACACGGACAATCACATTACAATAAACATTTCGAAAGGGGGTTATAAGGCAACCGCTGGTTGAAGAAGCTGGAGGTCCTGTCACCTGCATGATGTTTGTTTTGAGGCAAAGTGACCCGCGTTGGTAGGTAGGAGCTGTTAGCTTGAGTTCAGAGGAGCACTTTTCTCACAGTGACCGTGCAGACGCATGTTACTGTGACCAACGCAGCAACAACGAGGCGAAAGTAGGACCTTTTATTGTATCAAGTGCCATGAACGAACTCAGCAACAACAACTTGCTGCGTGACAGTTCTGGGTGTCTTTTCGATGTGTCCTGATACAATAACGCAGTAAAACCTAACCGAGGAAGTTAGTTACTGACAGCCATACGGTGGACTTGAACGTCAGACATCCCGATCTTACTGACGGTGCCGAAAGCGGTAAGTACACGTTTTTATTTTTTAAAAATATCGATTCAGATTTTTATAATCGTAAACAATAAATAATACATCACAGTACTTGCTGGTTATCGTATTCTCGACTTTCTTTCCTAAAAGCAACAAAATGCTGGAGTAGGACTAGAAGTTGTGAAGTGGGCTAACGTTTAGTATCTCTAAAACTTCCCTTCCCTTATCATTACTGCAACAATTCATTTTCCTCCACAAATACAAGACGTTTCAGTTAATTGACTAATGAAAAGTGTATCTAAGATGAATACATTTATTAAACAGCATAGGGAAATATTTCATTGAGCATTTACTTTATAGGTATTGTACAGATTATACCCGCTAAAAATGTATCTTAAGCATTATTAGGCTGTTATTTACAGTTTCGCACTTTCTGAAAACAAGATTTATATTTAACATAAATGCAAGGGCGCTACGAGTTGTGCTGGTTATATATGCTCAGGACCCACTGACAAAGTTCTGTCTAGTACTTACGCACGCTGCTTTTTATTTGTCTGTGGAAATATAAATGAAAAGGTCATTTCGTAATCTAAATGAGAGGTTCTTCTGATGTCACTGGGTGCCTTAAACGATGACACCGCAGCGGAAGAAAGGAAACTTCAGGTGAAAACGACGGCGATTTCTATTTTTATCCCAGATGTGCTTGACGCGGGTGGAAAATAGCTTGTGTACTGTATCTTCTGTATCGCCCCATGCCAGGAAAACTTGACTGCGGAAAGCACTGTATCATCGCTGGCATGTTGTGAACTGCGATGATGTTGCAAGTGCGGTCATTTTCCATCACATATGTCCAGCTGGATTATACACGTAACCACACGTCATGAATTTACGCTTAACTTTGCCCTTTTCCCTGAAGTTTGTCACCCACGGATGACATAAACGTTTATTGGAACTGGCTGAAGAAAATTCAGTTATGTGTAGAAAATGGCATGTGGACGCGAGAGTAATGTGTATATTTTTAATGTCTGTCCTTAACCTTTGCTGTATATTTTACACTTACATGTACGGTTTGTGATATAAATACATAGAATACACATTATTATATTACTGATTGAAACATTTGAACAAATGCACACGTAGTTCGTTTTTGTGAGGTCCCCTTCATGGTGCCTGACAATATTGACCATCTAAACAGGTGCCGTGAAAATGAGGGAAGGGTCCTTGACTGAACATGTATTTGTGAGACCCTAGCAGGTCAGTGCTCTCGTGCTCCGCTGTGAGGTACACTGTAATGTACTTTGCCTCAGCTACTCCGCTAAAAAGGCCTGCTGTGGAAACACTAATGGAATGTGGAAGAGGTTAGCATAGAATGTGGCTCTGGATAAAGACGAAGGCCTGTTAGGAGGGTCTCCCATACAGTACATATACAATCTTCATCGCTTGTCTAGCAGCAGTGTGGTACAGTGGTAAGGAGGAGGTCCGAGAAACCCAAAGGTTGCTAGGTGGGCCATTGCTGTTGGGTAAGGCATTTAAACCCAAACTGCCTTTGTAAATATCCAGCTGCATGAATCACTAAACATGTAAAACTGTAAGCAGTATAAGTTGTTATGGATAACTGTGTCTGCTTAACAAATGCAAATGCAAAACTGAGACATGCTGTCAGGTTAGTGTGTAGAGGGGTTTCAGGTGACAGATGCATACACGCACACACACCCCACATGCATGAATCAAGGCAAAAGAAAATCTAAGGTAGCAGATAGGAAGCATTTACCGTTAGAAGGTCAATCAGAAAAAACCTCTTCACCAAGGTTTGGGCATATATTAGAGCAGGTGGATGACTGGGATCAGTGTTCTGTGCCCTTGAAAAGACTGGGGGGAAGCCCTGCTTCACTGTGGTCCATTAGGACCAGGGTTCAACTTGGATTGTGCTGTTCAGGATCAGCTGTGACACTGGCTTGTTGCTTGTGCTCCCATGATGCCGGATAAGATGTCCAAGTGACACAGCAGTTCTTGGAGCAGTTAGCACACATTGTAATGTTTGTGTCTTTGATAACGTTTTATCTCTCACCAGAAAACACACAGGGGAAGGCAGGTTGGGAGGGGGGGGGGGGGGGGGTTGGTTGGCAAGAGCTGTTGTGGTCACTCTCAGGAGCTGCTACAGTGCTATTACAGTCACTGTCTAAGACATGCAACCTCATTGTTAAGTAACTGTAGCATTTTTTAACGCTTTCCCCCCTTTTTACCGTTTTTGTAACTGCCAGTTATAAAAGCGGCTCATTGGCATTCTCATGCAGGAGTGCTGGATGCAACCAACATTGACACACTCACACTCAGACTGTGTTTCACACTATAAGTCCTGCAGTGCACACAGTGCCAAATGCAGGATAGGTGCATCTGACTGACACAATATTAGCAGCAGGCAAAATCCACTCTACTCCACTACAATAAGACTGGTTGTTGTTCCCCCTTTATGGTCATTGTTGTCAAAAGGTGTACGTCAGAGGTCAGACTCAAAACCCCAGGACTGCATTCAAAATGAGCACTTTAACTGACCAAGCTGCTCAGAAGGCCCCACTTTAACAATCACTCACTAGGATGTAACTCCTGATAACCTACAGTTATTTTACTGTCACTATCTATGAGGTGCATCTGTTCCAAGCTGAAAAGGCAAGGCAGTACGGGCTCAGGTGAACTCAAATACCATGGGACAGAATGAGAGAGATTTGCGTAGAACCATGACCTCTTCACCACAGTCCCCTAAACAGCAGGGATTTGTCCTGCTTCCAGCCATATAAGGCAGGGTGATCGGTTATAGTGCGCCACATGGAGTCTGCCAGGGCACTGTGGACACACCTGACATGGCCAAGCCACCCAGACCCATGCACTTCCCACGCTGTGCCCTCTAGGAAAACAAAGCCCCAAATTCCATACACAATACACTCCTTTCACCCTTCATTGAAGTCTGCAGAATTTAATCTTTGGTATGGACTCCTTGTTCCTTTCATTGTGGTAAAAAAATAACTGTAACCGTCCTCCTCCACGTTCCTGAAGACTTCTTAGCATGCCAGCCTTAGTACCCCAACAGAGGGAAGCCTGAAACTAGGAGCTAAGAGTAAAGAAAGGAATAACATTTTTGTATATGTATTTACTTTCCAGAAATATATTTCTAGGCTTTGGAGTTGCAATTCATTATACCACAGCCTGTGTTAACATTCAATTCTAATTGGACTGGACAACTGTTGTGTATATTCACCTGTCTGCACATTTCGGAAAAAGGTCCTGAAAGTGAGCTTCATCACATTCTAAAATTAGCACATCAACACAGCTGAGAAATTCTGTTGTCAGCTTCCTGTATTCACTAGTCAATTCTGTGGATTTTTTTCAATCCATCGAAATGGGATTGCAAATTCTGGTAGTTATAGATTACCATCACTAACATGACATTGTATCAAAGGCGATGTTGCTTCAGTGGCTTGATACGTTTCATGCTACCTTTGATTCATTTTGAGGCCTGGAATTCCAGTGTTTGTTTTGACAGCCCATTTAAAGGGAACAGAACAACCAGACCTCTGTTCAGTTAGCCTGTCCCTCTGTGACAGACTGTAACGCAAGATCTATTTAATGACCCTTTTCCTGCTTTGATTTGTGAGGCTGGTCATGTTATCAGTTCTGTGGGATGGGAGCAATCTTTTGTCTGTGCACCTGTCAGAAAAACCAAGCTGGACTTCAAAAGTGCTTTTTTAAAATTTGGAATGCTCAAATGTTTATATTTGTCCCATTTTGGGAGTACCCAGTTCCATCATATGCCACCCATCACTGCAACCTCCATTGGCAATCAGAGACAGCACAGACAAACAGGAGCTCTCCTCTGAAACACATGATGTCATGTGTCGCTTCTTTACACGCTGCAGTCCCCATGCCCCAACAAAAAATTGTTTTTGCTGTTTTCATGCCTCGATACAGTAGACAGGGAGCTATCGACTGTCAAGAGAAGAAAAAAAATCTCTTGCAATCTTTTTTGCTAATTTCGTCTTAACTTGTTATTCACATTCTTCTACCCTGGTAAGCCCATAAAGTAATATATTGTAATCCTAATTGTATATGTAAAGCTATTTTGGATAGGTAGCCATTAGCTATAGCTAATGGCTATAGTCATTGAGAAATACATTTTTAACTAGGCTGAAAAGAGGGAGTTATAGGCATCACTGCTATTTTTTTTCCAAGAATTGCATAATGTGGAAATTATACATAGTTTTTATACACAATCAATTTTACTTAACAGACATTTTTAAATGGTTTAATTTGAATTGTACTATTTTCTGTGGTAGACAGCCATGGTGTGTGAGGCGTAAACCACTCTATGCTGGGTGGTTTCTTGAAAATATCGTACTTCTGGAAGGGTTACATACACCCTCTTTAGTCCATATTTACAACTGTAGTTAT
Organism: Megalops cyprinoides; assembly: GCF_013368585.1. Taxonomy (NCBI): domain Eukaryota; kingdom Metazoa; phylum Chordata; class Actinopteri; order Elopiformes; family Megalopidae; genus Megalops; species Megalops cyprinoides. Next base: position 3,192,070 of record NC_050598.1, read on the forward strand.
ACAGAAACAATCATGGTAAAGGAACCTGACCAAGGTTACAACAGCAGTGCCCTGACACAGTGATGCTTACATTCACAATCCAGTGTGTCAGTCACCTCAATGTTGCACAGCCTACTGGGAAGGAACGGACCAGTTAGAGTCCTTCATATTTACAATGAGGCAGCCCAGCTTCACTGTAAGCATTTAAACAACACACTGAAATGACAAGATTCACTGATTCAGAATTTTGAGGATACATAACTTTTTAGGATGGGTGTGATGGGGGGGGGGGGTGTCATCGTGCTGGGGGTGGCGGGGTTTGTGTGTGCGTAGGGCCTCCGAGCCAGCCCACGGCACCTCGCAGTGATTCAGCAGTGAGTCAGAGGAATTCTGGCCAAATAAAAAAGGTAGGCTGTTTTCTGTTGACAGTGCTGCACAGCTCTGTGACTCCAATCCTGCTCTTTGTCAGCCTCCTGCCCGACCCCCCCTTTATAGCCTCTCCAACAGCGTCCGCTTCTACTGCTTATCTTAGCCCAGCGTTTGTCTTTGCAGGGTTTTATCTTCTCAAATCACTGACCTGTCTTCTGTCGTGTATTCATATACTACATCTTCACAGCTGTCATGCTTTAAACTGCTGCTCATGGATCCTTGCTCATTCATAGGCAAATAATTATAATTACCATAGCTTTTAGTAATGTAGTGCATTGGTTTTTTAATTATATTTGAACTGAGAGGGTGATGAGAAGGCTTATTTGATCATTTATGTTAATTCATGCATCATAACCATTGGAAGGAAGGAACAACTTAATTTTCTATCACTATAGCTTGTTTATAGGACATTCATTTTCTGCTGTGACTTTGCAAGGTGCCGTTTTAGCAACACATTTTTCTTTCATGCCAATGTGACTATATGGATTTAAATCAATGTTAAAATGGTGTTAAGGTTGTCACACTCACTGGAAGCTGGTTCACATTCTGTAAAGTGTGTGAGTTTTACATTATTTCTGAGTGGTGGTAAAAACAAAAATCGCTGAAAATCAGTTTTTTTGGCTTTTGAAGGAGTGTCAGCATCCAGTCTTGATGTGAGGGATTCTCTCTACTGATATTTGAGACGGTTTGCCCCGGAGGAAGAGCAGTTTTATTAGAAACTACCTACCATTGCTGTTGCCCTTTAAATGGCGGGAATTCCAACAGGGGAGAGAGCACTAAGAAGATCAATTCCAGTGCCTAGCATAGTCTGGCAAACTAATCCAGCTGGCTTAAATTAGGTGTAGGTATAAATAAGGAGTTTCACTTGTAACCCAGGCGGAGTGCTGCTATTACATCTTTGAGCAAGGTGCTTAACCAGTAAATATATTCTAATGTAACAGAAAATACAGGCTGCACTGGATAAGGAAATTAGGATAAGGAGAAGGAAAAATAAATTAGTTGTTAGTTGAAGTCATAAAAAGGCACCTTTTTCTGGATGTGAATCAGTTGATGACTGAAAGGTTACTGTAAGACCTGTATTGTTCCATAATGTCGCTTGGAGTGGGGGCTGGAAGGTGGGTGTTGGGGGCCTTTCTTGGTGTGGACTGCTGCGATTATTGAAGGTGCATCTGAACATGCTGACTCCATGGCTGCAACAAGCTATGGGCTTACCTGAACATAGGGTATGGCACGCCCTCGCCACCCTTTCACAGTCAAATAGCAGCTGCCTTACATTTAGAGCTGTGCGCTTCTGAAAAAAAAAAACAGACATATTTTACAAATCATTTCTTAGTTCTTTTTATCATTGTTTACCAGAGGAGCTTTCAGTTTATTTTCTTTTAAATTTATTTCCTTTAATTATTATACTTTTCAATTTATTCAATCACTTGTATTACAACGGGAAAGTATAGAATGCTCAAAATTCCATTTAGTTTGGTTATAATGTCACAATCAAACTAAATGGAATTTTGAGCTTTCTGTAGTTTTCCTTTGTAATATATGCAATTCAAGTTGAAGTTATGGAACATTAATTACTGCTTGTTTGTGTTTGGGTTTAGGTGGAACACCATGCCGGGGGGTTTGTGTCCATGTGTTTGGGTTCAGGTGGAGCACCACTCCAGGGGGTTTGTGTCCGTGTGTTTGGGTTCAGGTGGAGCACCACTCCGGGGGGTTTGTGTCCGCGTGTTTGGGTTCAGGTGGAGCACCACTCCAGGGGGTTTGTGTCCGCGTGTTTGGGTTCAGGTGGAGCACCACTCTGGGGGGTTTGCGTCCGTGTATTTGGGTTCAGGTGCAGAGCGGCTCCAACTCAGGGATTTGTGGCACAGCTGTCTGTGGGCCTTAATCCCAGGGCTGAAGAGTAGGATCTGTATCCGTGGCTCCGGGAGCCAGTGCTGTTTGTAGAGATTAGAGTTTGCTGCGTGCTTAAACGGGACCCACCCACCATCTCCAAGGAACACAGGGCCAAAGTGTGCGTGTCCCTGCTGCATCTGCTGCACTGCACCCCCTCAATTCCCTCTCAGCCTTCAGGCCAGCCTGCTCACAGTAATACTCACATTTATACAACCTTACACAGAGATAAGGTCTTAGTATCTAGCATGTGCTGTGAATATAATGTGTTCAGCGATGACTTTATATGGGTATGCCATTTCAAAATCGACATGAGATTTATTTTTCAAAGGTATAATGTGTGCTATCCAGGCCACCAATCTTTACAAGAGATTTTATGACCTGATGCCATTATCCACAGCAGCACTGACATTTTTCTTTTGCACTTTCACTAATCCATTTATACCACTAGATTTTTTCAGAAGTGCCTTCCTTCTCAAACCCAGTGCTATAAAAGCTATTGCACGCTACTGTCACTCATGGCCGAGTCTTTCACAGTGAGTTTACACAACTCTGATGATAAAGGATGAAGGTACAGCAGATGATTCAGGTACTTCTTAAGAGGTTTCATGCTGTACATAGCCTTTTGACATATGTTTTAACTTTGGTATGAGATTTAGGAAGTTCTTATAACGTTGCTGGAACGGCATGACAATGTTACCGTGATGCTTTTGGGGGGTGAGAACTTTGCGTGTCTGCTGGAAGAGCTGGAGTGAGTGAATGAGCAAGGGGCCTGGAGATCAACCACCTGTGAGGATGATGTAACATGCAGTTGGATTCCCACACTGCAGATCAGCAACATGCAACAGAACAGAGAGCAGGTCAGGGAACTGGACTAGGGCCCAGAGTGTCTTATGCCCTGGGGGCGTAAGGCCTTCAGGGCCGACACACAATGCCCTCACCTCCCAAAAACATCATGGTAAAGCTGTCACACCATTGCCCCCTCCTGGATCTCATACTTAAGACAGGATTGCAGTGTAGCTGCATACATGGGTTACAGATGGCACATGTTTGAAAACAGACAGCATCAGAAGTCGTATTCTGTACAAACTGAAATAAAAATAACCATTACATTCCTGCTTGGAAACAGTGATTGAGGCTCTGATTTTGTCATTATGGACACAGTAGATTAGAGCCTGGTGTCTTCTGATTCACTGTAGCTGTGGAGCGCCATACCAAGATGTCCCAATATGGCAGTTTCCCATTTCAGTTGGTAAGAGTCTGGGATGCTGCTCATGTGCTGCTGACCCCAGAACAGCTTTAGAGCTTTATATTTGCTGTTACTACTCAGACCCGCCTGTATTACATGTTTCTAGACAAATGAGTGATTGCTTGATAAGTCTGTGTGTCTGCTCACTACCTTATGAGGAAGAAGAAGACATCCTGAAGCTTGCACTTTTGTTGTTCCTGTGTCAGAGAAGTAGCAATAAAAACATCACAGTGAACGATACTGATGACATTGGCGGATAAATTGGCGCCATATTTGGCAGATAAAATGTTTACTTTATGAGCACACGCTAATGGTGAGGTGAAAGAGACAGTACTTCCTAACAAGCAGTAATCAAATCAGACAGAGCCACCTTGAGTGCTTAGCATAAACACAGAGCTGCGAATAAGCCAGGGTACATCCTTCATTAACAGATTAAACCAGCAAACACTGAATAACTGTGATGAAATCAAAACCTTCAGGGCTGGTTCAAATGCACTTTTTTGAAAATGTGAAGTGAATCTTGCTGAGACATCTGGACCTCTTAACTTGTTTTATTCCTCTGTGCAGACAATCTGGCTGCAATTGCTCGAAGGTCCATATTGTTGCCTGCTAAAAGATTTTAGTTTTGTCCTTGAAGATTCTTTGATGATGGATAACATACCCTTTGCTGTTTGTTGAATTTTATAGCACGGTACTGATTCAGAATACTGGAAGGCTATGAATGCAAGTAGAAATTCTTGCATATTCCTGTGACCTATTTCTAAAGGTCACTGTCCCTGCCTGGACATTTAGGGAAATCCTACCTTAGAATCACAGCCCTAGTGACGGTATGTTTGGCGGATCCCAGGGTTGGAATCCACTTAAGTGCTGCAGCAGATGAAGATCACACAATTATAGCCTAATTAGAGACTGCAGTGGCCTTGCACCTAGCCTGTGTTGCTGGCACCTGAAGGGTTTGGGTTTAATCCCCATATTCAAGTACAGTTTTTACATAATCTAATAGGTGTGATATTAATCCCAAATCTTACTGTCTCCAGTGTCCTTTTCATCATTTTAGTTTGGATACACATGTTGAAATTTACACTAAGCTGAGATAAAAGTTTTTTTTCCAGTCCTTAATTGGCATTCACTTTGTGCAGGGGGTCTGTTGTCAGTTTCTAACAGGCCTTCATCTTAGTATGTCCATAATAGTGTGATATACTGAAGAACACATTCCGTTTCATTCAAAGGAGCACAAGAGTCTTAACTGAATAAACTGAAGGGCTTTGTGTACCTAAACTGAATTATTAGATTACTGTTGCCAAGGGAGACTTTTGTGTTGCAGCATTCATAAAACACACAACACTGGTGGCAAACATAGTACAACATTATTCATGGTGAAATGTACACACTGATCTATCATGGAATATAGAAATATTCAATGCACTGACAATGGACCTCAGTAGCTCAGCAGAGCTCACCTGACCACTGAAATTCAGTCTGATCTACTGTGATCTCACTGGAGAGGGATCAGTGTGGTAACTTTTTACTGAGAGAGCAGATATGGTGACTTTCCTCAGAAATGGGCAGGCACTGTGGTCCTGACTGGGACCACATGGTATGGTGGCAGGTATGGTAAGTCACCTGGAAGGTACAATGGGCACTATGGAGGTGACCCATGAACTGTCTAACGGCTGCCATTGTTTCCCAGGCAACTGTCAACATGTTCTCAACTTGTAAACAGTGAGTGATATAAATCACAGAGGTAAACACAAATCGACATCACAGTGCACATCCTGTGTAGCAGGCTATGTTACAGGTGGAAACGCACAGCATTCTTTCATGCGTGGAAATGTACAGTATGCATCGTTTTGTTCCTGGTCACATTACACAGAACGAGTGCCACCATCCTGCTGTGATTAATGAGTAAAATACCACTCTAAGTGTAGGGTCATAAATGATCCTCTGCATTTCAGGAATTTCGAAGCTGCATTTCCGTGTATTCGTGTTGAACATAATTGTCCCAAAACTCGCTTGCTTGTTTGTATCTGCAATCCAAAAACACATCTAACATGAAAATGTAAAATAAATTGACCAGGTGCTTAAATGGCAGACTTCTTGTGAACTAACCACAATGACACTCAAGGGGAAAACAGACTCGCAAGGTCACTGGATCTGTCCATGTCCCTGTTCATGGACCTCTCTGTCATTAAAAACTCCTTATCAGAAAGTAAATAGCTGCTTGATTATGTTATGGCATACAAAAAGCAGTACATCAAACATTGCCTGTAAACTCCGGTAGGTCCTATCTTTTATTAATTTTGAGGCCAGGTTGTTTAGAGGGTGTGACATCATCAGGACCTCTTCCTCACAGTCATGAAATCCCTCATTCTTCCTTGTGCAAAAGAAAGAAAGGGAAAGTAAGATATCCTTTCCATCCCCGAGGCTATTTTACTTTGTTGTCTCCTGAAATTTGAAGATGTTCTGGTCTGCAGTCAGTGGCTGTCTGCTCACCCCACAAACACAGTGTGATTCATGAACTTGAGTAAAACTTAAGCTCTTTTTTCTTAATTTTTCTTCTGCTTTCCCCCACACAGACTGACTCCAGCAACTGCAGAAGGACTACAAACATCAAAGCCAGTGAACTGAGGTTGACAGAGGACAGTTAATACCATGTCCTCTCCACTCAGCCAACTGGGATAGCCCCCCTCGCCTCTTCAAGCAGCAACATGAACATCTCCTCTGCCCCTCCAAACATCTCTGAAGTCTCTGACCCCCCGATCGATCCTCTGGGGGGTCACACGATCTGGGAGGTGGCCGTGATCATCCTCATCACAGGACCCCTGTCCCTCGTCACCATCATTGGCAACCTGCTGGTCATGGTAGCCTTTCGTGTCAACAGCCACCTGCGCACGGTCAACAACTACTTCCTGTTGAGCCTGGCCGCGGCTGATCTGATCCTGGGAGCAGTCTCCATGAACCTCTACACTGTCTACATCATCATGGGCCGCTGGGTCCTGGGGAACCTAGCCTGTGACATCTGGCTGGCTATTGACTATGTGGCCAGTAATGCCTCAGTCATGAACCTGCTGGTCATCAGCTTCGACCGGTTCTTCTCCATCACCCGCCCACTCACCTATCGGGCCAAGCGCACACCACGACGGGCAGCAGTGATGATCGGCCTGGCGTGGGCCATCTCCTTCATCCTGTGGGCGCCCGCCATCCTGTTTTGGCAGTATGTGGTGGGGAAGAGGACCGTGCCCCAGCACCAGTGCTCCATCCAGTTCCTCTCCCAGCCCATCATCACCTTTGGTACTGCCATCGCTGCCTTCTACCTCCCCGTCACCATCATGATCATCCTGTACTGGCGTGTCTACCGCGAGACAGAGAACCGCACACGTGAGCTGGCAGGGCTCCTAGGCTCAGCAGGTGGTGGAGGAGGTGGGGCCCAGGTATCCAGGCAACAGCCAGGTCCCTCCAGCAGCAGTAGCAGTGGGAAGACACAGGCAGAGATGAGCCAAGGGGGGCAGGGGCAGCCCGGCTGCTTCACAGTCCCTCAAAGACTTCCACGGCTGGTGAGGGGGAGGAGGCAGAGGATGCCTTCATCTCATTTGGAGCAGAGCTACCTAGAGCCCAGCAGCAATGGCAGCTGGAACATGGGAGATGAGGATGACTCTAGCACCTCCTCTTCATCTGGGGAGGAGGCTGAGCAGGATGGGAGGGGCATAAGGGCCATAGTAGGGTCTGTTCCTCTCATTCAGGTGAGTGCAGACCAAAGAGAGGCAAATGAAGGCCTGGAGAACTCCAGGGTCTCCAGGGAGCAAGAACCTGAAATCTGCCGGTCTGGCAGCCAATCTTCACTTGGACTGCCCAAGCCGTTGACCCCTGGCACCCCCACGCGGCCCAAATCCAAGAAGAGGCGAAACACAACCCTCATCAAGGAGAAGAAGGCTGCAAAGACGCTGAGTGCTATCCTGCTAGCCTTCATTCTGACCTGGACTCCCTACAACATCATGGTGCTGGTGTCCACGTTCTGCCACCACTGTGTGCCTGATAAACTGTGGCAGCTGGGATACTGGCTGTGTTATGTCAACAGCACAGTGAACCCCATGTGCTATGCCCTCTGCAACAAGTCCTTCCGGGTCACCTTCAAGATGCTGCTGCTCTGTCGCTGGGACAAGAGGAAATGGGGCCGGCCTCACCACAGTGTCCCACCCTCTCTCCGGCCTCTCTCTTCTAGCACCGCCGTCTGACCCCGAGTCGCAATCACCAGTACACATGGCACTCTTGGTAAACACAATAAAAGCCCACAGTAAATGAGCCAACTCTACAAGTAGTTTTATGAAGGGAAAACCACTGCCTACTTATCTGTTCTAACTTGGCAGAGTGCAGAGGCTGCAAGTCCTTTTGCTTGTAAGATTTCAGTTCTGTCTTAATGAAGTCAGGACTGAGGGCAAAAACTGTTTGTGGATCAGAATCGAAAAACTTTTTTTTATTATTACTCCTAACAGGGACATATAAAGGACTCTGATTGATGACCTCTGATTTTTCATTCCTTATTAACACTTGGTGTTTGGGGGCTTCAGGTTGGAGTCAGAAGACTGTCGTTCAGGGTTTGAATGCTCCTGTTACTTTGTATCCAGGTGCTTTGCTTGCTCTGTGTGGGATGAGATGAATGCATTTTATACCATATTGTGGCTGACTTGTACACAAGAAATAGTGTGTGTGTATATATATATATGTGTTTGTGGTTTCAACACATACAATCTGGTTTCTGATGGTTTCCTAAATATGAAGATGTATTGGTGGTACATGTTCAATGGTTCATTCGGACAACTGTGAGCAAATTATGAACAAAAAACATGCCAAGGTACATCGCCAGTCAAGAACCTGATGCACGTACTGGAAAAATGAGTATGATTACTGCCACATCTGATAGATATAAAGCACTGTCACATTGCAGGGTGAAACAACTGGGATATGCCAGAGTCATGCTTCCCATTTGTCTTTTTCTAATGTCCTGTTTGTCCAAATAAAACATTTTTGGTAGAGAGGAGTCATCATAATATTTGGCTGAGGAAGCACCGTTCCCGTATCAAAGTACTGACGATCCTTATGTGAGTATGGTTTTCACAAAATTAGTTAGTTCTTGGTCTGCAGCAGGCCTGTCTCTTCTGATGTGTGGCAGCTTGTGCCAATATTCTACACGTTCCTAGACTGCAGACTGTATTCTATTCTATGTTCAACCAGACTGGAAACCTACTGTTCATACAATAGGAACCCAATCACTCAAAAGGCCATTATAATCTGTATGAATGGTGAACCAATTTCAGGCATAATAAGCTAGTCAGTGAATAGCCCAACTGAATATGATTTCAAACTCCTACATTTAGTACCTGGGGGACTCCATCGGCAGTTATTCTCACCATGGGCTCAGAACGCTTTTATCCCATTCTGCCAGTCAATTACAGGGCTTGATTAGTCTTTTCGGCTTCACGGGTAGAGAACTGTACAATAAAGCCATGGTGCATCAGGGAATTAGCATGCACTCTTCATTGAGAGTGTGTGCCCACGTGGCAGATTAAAGCTATTTCCCAAAGGGCGACTGGCTGTTATTATTGTCCATTACTGCGTGGTTTTGTTCTGAGCCACAGACCAGCCCCACAGTTCCACGCAGGGTAGAATTCTCAAAGCCCACAACGTTCTGCAGTGTGCATCGAGGTCTGCACCAATAGGGTCCAGCAATCATAATTACTTCAATTTCTAAACTGCCTGGACAAATTTAACACAACATTCATCTAGAGCGCAATATATCCGTCTTGTGTCAAAGACTTGTTTGGAAAAAGAACAACTAACATACTGTCACGATTTTTGGTAATATAATGGCAATGTATGTATGGTAGAGGGAGGACATAACACAGGGACACTAATTTTTTTTCCCAGATGTCTGGAATACAGAGGAAAAATGTCCACTCACATCCTCTCTGTCCATTTTCCCATAGTAATTCATGTTTGAGGTGCATACAGGTGTAGACTGGGTGAAATGAATTGCTTTTGGAACCGCTGGGTTTTACGTCTTTCTGGATAAACAAATTCACTGGTCAGCTTTACTCAGTATCTTTCCACGTAAAGTTCCGCGAGTGGGCAAGGCCACTGCTGCCACTTGGTCGACGCAGAGTTTGGCCTCCCTCCAGCACCCCTTGTTTAACGCCAGGGAAATGGGCATTTGTTTATGCCCCGGTTGATTAATACTGAACGCTGTTATGAATATCGCCATGTGTCCGTGTGGCAGCTTGAGCCCTAAACATTTCCTTTCATCTAGCTGCTTCTCGCTCACTCTAGCAGAGTCAAACATGCGTTTCTTTCCACTTACCCTTCTTTCATTGCAGCCACAAATTCCTGATTCACTTTAAAGATTCTGTTCTCACAAGCAGGCACCCATTAAATGTGTACTGAACTGCTCAGGGAAGGGCAACATTCTTTAGTACACTTTTAGTCTGTGGACAAGGTCAAAAACTGCAGTTTTATTTATTAATTTTTTTTGGACAAGCCATATTTGACCAACAATTTTCTCCATGTGCGTACATGGATAAATTGAGTGTTTAAAAGAAGAGGGGCATTGTGTTTCAAACACTAAAGCATGTGTTTCCTAACTGATTAGCAGTAACAGAGTAACAATATAAGAACAAAAAACAAAAAAACACCAGAAATTGGGCTGAAAAGTCACATGTGCCATATTGGCACCAAAAAGTTGCAGTCATTTAATTAAAATTGGAGATGTAACTACTACAAAGTTATTTGACACTGACAAAAACCTTGATGAACATTGCATAACAGATGCACTGAAGTTTTTTCCCCTCTCCTTCTCTGCGCCTCTTGTACAAAACTGTACTGAGTTTGGTGTTGGGTCTTTGTTTTCTCATGTTATTCAATGCAGTTAAACATTTCAGCTTTCAGACATGTCCTTTTGCCAGTAGACAGATCTCAAGAACTTTCATAGTGTAAAATAGCATATTCACATAAAGAATGAGTTGCCCCTCATTAAAAAAAGTCATCTTAAATCTAAAATCTTAAAGTCTTGTCTTATTTCCTTTCAGCACCGCCTGCACTGGTATTTTGAAGGCTTTTTTTCCCCTCAAATTTCACACTGGTCACCCTGATACAAAAAACCTGATGAGTTTCTACAAGTAACATGAAGCAGCCATAGTGGCACACCGCAGCTGAAGTGATTTTTCTGACGTTTGGTTTTATTCACTTGTCTTGTCATTTTAATGTAAGAGAAAAAGGGAATGCTACAAATTACAAAAGGCTGTGTTCAGTGTCAAAGTTTTATTCACCTTAAAAAAGGACAAAAACTGTACAGTACAATGTAGCATAAATCTGACAGGCTGTGGTAACAGACATCTTCTCAAACAAGAAACTTACAAAACGTAAACGTATAAAACAAAAATCCAACAACAATATTCAAATAACCACTGTTTCTAAAATACAAAAAAGTAAAAAATAATTGTTTTAGTAGTAATGATTAGTTGGATACTGATTAAAAAAAACAACATATTACAAACATCTCAAAACCTTCAACATCCCCCACAAAAGACTAAAACTGAGAAAATAACTGTTCAGTTTAACATGCATCTAATTACAGTAACAACACTGTATTACCTATTTACAGTGTTATTACTGCAGTGAATCTTTAGACTTCATGTCAGTCTTCATATCATCTGAACTCTGGTGCTTCTTCTCAAACTCTGTTAAAGCTGGGGTAGGGCATGAGAATAATGAGTCCACAGGGCTACTGGATGAGCCTGTTTTGAGAGAGAGCCCCTGCAGAATGTAGCAAAAATGCAAGTTCTTTCCCAGCTACACTTCAGATCTGACTTGAAAGCCATTTTGCTTTTTATGATTCTCGGTGCATCAGGAATTCAAGTTCACCTTGTGCGTCTATGGTGCAGTGTTCATGTCCTCTGTAGGTTATGAGTCTTGAAGTTTTGCAACACGTTTGCCACAGGGAAAAAGGGTGAGAGAAATGGTCTGACTGGAATGAGTCTGAAGAGAGACGTGTCAATATAAAAAACCTCTAAAAGCCTTCCCCTTCCTGAGCAGGCAGTTCACTAGTTGTGCAGTGGTCTCAGAAGTCTAAACTCCTGTATTTTCTCTTACCATTCAGTGTAAATGAAGCAAACAGCTGTGCCAACTCTTCAACGCTTGCTTCTCAGCTGAGAGCTTTCATGGTTCAGCACAACAGGAGATGGCCTGATCATCAATATGAATCCCAGAATGTTAATCACGGACCAACGCTGCCCTCTGCTGGCTTTGCAGAAGAGGTCCCATCTACTGTGCTCTGGTGTTCACTTTGTTCCTTTAAAGCCTCCCTGCTTATCTGTGGTCCTACAAGTACCCTGCTGGTTCTCCAGCTCTCTCTACACTTGGGAGAGAAGATAAGCTGGTTCAATCCAGACAGTGGCCAAATGAGGTGGATTAACGCATGCCTGGAAGTAAGTCCTACAGACAGTGCAGCCCTCCTTAAGGATGAGCAGCCCTGGCATAGTGGGTTTTAGGGTCAGGAATTTTAACTGAGTTTCTCTATCAAAGGCTACCATTTATGTTAAAATTTACCATTTATGTTTTTAATTAAAGATCTGTTTAAAACATTTGACTGAACTGACAAAACTTGAGACACTTCAGAAATTTTGACTTAAGACATAAAAATGTTAAGGGTTAACTTTACAAACATTTGTAACATCTAACATCCCTAGTTGTAGACAATCAACCTAACGTGCCAGAATAACAACCCAATGACAGCCTAAAACTTGCAGAAGGTGGAGTTTTACTTCGCTGCTTAAGCGATGAGCCTGTGACTGGTAAACAAGCACTTGCAGTGAGTAAAACATCACCTCTGGAGGAATTCAGTCACTGTTCAGGCTCAGCAATCATCCTTAGTGACTGGAGGACCAATCAAAAGCCGAGCCCTGAGAGGTAGGTAGTGGGAGGAGGTGGGGGCAGGGGGGGTCAATGACCGTGACAGATGCTGACAGGAGGGGAACCAACTTGAATAACACAGTACAGAATATTCCTCTTCTGCCAGGGGAGGGCAAGGGGCGAGAATCCGGCTCCATTTCCCATTTCCGCCCTGCATCAGCTCGGTTGGGCCTCCTCCTCTTCCTGGCATTCTCTCTGCCCTCGGTCCCTTGTTGCTGATCCACTCCAGCACAGCAACACCATCAGCTCTGAACTCTGACACAAGTAATGTTGACATAGGCCCGGCACTGGTAAGGTACTGGCGTTAAGCTGGACCAGACCCCTTGTGCTTCTGGCTTTCCTGTGGGCACGCTTCGGCCCGTTCCGACTGTTTCTGTTAGCGACGACCACTGACAAGGACCGCCGATGGACAAGCTTTCTGCTACTCCACTTTTTAAACACTACTCACACTGATATATGCTTACAAATATAGAAATATACAAAACATCTACAGCTTTCTCGACAAACAAGCACTGGCATGCTGACCGACTCCAACTACTACTGTCTCGTACACATGACCAACGTCTCGATTGACAGAGAGGATGAGGGGAAAGGAAGGCTCTTTAATAGAAGCAGCATGCGACTGTTGGTAATGGTCAGCCTCCGCCATTCATGATAAACCGTATGTGCAGCGTTCTTCGTGGCCAAAGGAGGGTGCTGTTCTGAGAAGGCAGAGAAAGTAAAGGGAAGCGGGAAAGAAAAACACCACCCAGACTTTCGGGGTTGGGGGTGATGTTCCAGAGAATCAACACCGGCCGGCATTTGTAACATTGTCCATGAGCACCTAATGCTGGCAAAAGCAACCCCCACTGGGACTGTGTAGTTGAAAGTGAACCTATGGGCTGGGATGTGGGGAGTCGTGGGGTGTGTCCGGCTTTGGACGTTTAACAGTCGTACTATGCACAAGCCCAGAAGGGGATGTGATGGAGGGGTGAGGGGTAGGCTTGGAAAAGGCGGCTGAGCTTGGGGCACTCATTCGTCTTGTCCCGTTCCAGGATGGGGCAAAGTGGGGTCTCCTTTGTGGAGGTCCCCTGCATACCTGGCTGGCCTCCCTCACCTATGCAGGTCTGCTGGGGGGGGAGTGTGGATGGGGCAGGCAGGGGGTGGGGGGGGGCTTTGGGGGTTTGAGGGGTGAACGCATCACGACGGCGGTGCGTTCTGGTTCTGGTATATCGAGGCCTTGTCTTTCAACAAATCCAGACACAGGTGGCAACTCCAGCTTCCTAAAAGGTACAAAAATAAAAAAAACACAGGATTCTTCAGGGAACATGCACAGGTTTATTCAACTACCAAAACAGGAGACATTCACACTCTCACTCAACTCTATGGTTACCTTAAATCAAATGACACATTTCTAGAAGCAATGCCCACCGTAGTGGATTGTTGTAAAAAATACTCTCAATGAACACTTTATGTGAAAGATGGATGAGTTGCACGGATTAAACAAACTGCCTGCTATAACTGATGATTCACAATAAAGACTGGTTGCATGGCAACACCACCAATCTGATGTTTGTACACACTGCACCACCAATTAACCTGGGAGAACAGGCGCGTGTGCGTGCGTGCGTGTGTGTACGTATGAGAGTGTGTGTCTAACCGTGTCTGTTTATGCGAATGTGTATATATGTGTGTGTGTGCATACATGTATGTGTATGATTGAGCATGTGTAGGCGTTCGTGCATGTGTGCATGCATGTGCGTGTATGTATGCAAATGTATACATGCAAGTGTGTGTGTGTTTGTGTGAGTGAGGGGAGGCAGAGCATATAGAGAAACTGGACTGTGGGACAGTTCTGTCTGTGCGTACGCGCATGTGTGTGTATGTGTGGGAGAGAGGGAGTGTACCCTCTGCCTTCCCTCACATACACTGAGAAACCATGTGATGGCTGTGTGTGTGTGTGTGTGTGTGTGTGTGAGTGCATAGAGACACATTGAGTAGGGTAGAGACAGTCTGTGTACGTGGGACAGCACTGTCCCCGCAGCTTGCCGTACCTTCGGGGGGTTCTGACATGGGAGGACTCAGGCAGTACATGTGGTATCCCCTGTCACAGTCGTCACAGAACAGCAGCTGGTCCTGAAGCAGAGAGGAGAGCACACAGCGGTCAGCACCTTCACTACATATGCCTGGGCTGGACGGCCATGATAAGAGACCATAAACTAAACTACAGGACACCTAGTGTGAGGACTACTCGTGTCAGGTGGGCGTAAGTGTCAGAGGACTGCACGTATCCCACCCCATGCTCCTACACAGGTTCAGTGGTTGCTGTGGCAGTGATCAGCATAATACAAAACTGGCAGCTAATAAAGCTGGGAGAAAAAGAGTCCAGCCCCCAGGTTTCAGTTAGTACTGCAGTAAAGGATTCTTCCACACACTCATCGAGCAGAAATTCAGTCACAGTTTTCTCATACCCCCAATTCCAGGACTCATGCCAAGGTTAAAGGAAGGTAAGATTCATGTTCTCAATTCATCTCCGTTTCCCACATTTCTTGTGGTGCAAATCCACTATTTCTCTCCACTCTAGTAGCGGTGTTATCAAGACTGCTGAATGCTCAGTCACACAGTAACTAACATACTGGATTCAGACAGAGTGGAGCGGGAGCTAATGTACTGGATTCAGTCAGAGTGGAGCAGGAGCTAATGTACTGGATTCAGACAGAGTGGAGCAGGAGCTAATGTACTGGATTCAGTCAGAGTGGAGCAGGAGCTAATGTACTGGATTCAGACAGAGTGGAGCAGGAGCTAATGTACTGGATTCAGTCAGAGTGGAGCAGGAGCTAATGTACTGGATTCAGACAGAGTGGAGCAGGAGCTAATGTACTGGATTCAGACAGAGTGGAGCAGGAGCTAATGTACTGGATTCAGTCAGAGTGGAGCAGGAGCTAATGTACTGGATTCAGTCAGAGTGGAGCGGGAGCTAATGTACTGGATTCAGTCAGAGTGGAGCAGGAGCTAAAGTAGAGTGAGCGCTTGAAAAGAACAGCTGTGATGCTAGGCAAAATGCTGTTCATAGAGGTACAGGGTAAGCAAGCAGCATGACAACACCACACTGAATCTTCCAAATTCCCACGGCCTCCATCTCAGAGCGGGAGAAGGATTGCATCAGTGCACAGTATACAGTGCTGTGAAAAAGTATTTGCCCCCTTCCTGATTTCTCCTATTTTTGCATATTTGTCACACTTAAACATTGCATCATTGTCATGGCAATGTTTATGGCTGGAGATGGCTGGAGTGTTGCTGCCTAGTGCTGCCAGAGAATTTGATACTTTCTAAATCGCGAAAGATTTCTGCAACTTGTGTCTATGCGTGCATGCCCAATGTGGGTTGCATTTGAATTAATTTGAACGAGTTATGGGTTTGTTGGATACCATGGATGGCTTTCTTCAGGCAGCAGACTTGTACTCCCCAGCAAGCAAATGCCCTCACTGAATTAGTCCTAGTAACCATTCATTAAAAGACATATTTTTTAATGAAGTTCTCATCATTGTCTTTATTATTAGGTAGCATATGGCTAAAACAACCTCAAGCTAAATTTAAAAGGCGATAAATTACTCAAAGAGTAATTTATCAATTACTCAAAGAGCCATTGAGTAATTGTGCGATTCATAATCATAATTATTCGTTTCAATAGAATAATCGATAGATTATTCGACTATCAAAATAGTTGTTAGCTGCAGCCCTAATTGAAGGAAAAAAAGTTATCCAACAACTGGCCTTGTGTGTAAAAGTGCCTCCTCGTTACTCAATCAACCAATTAACCAAGTCCAATTGATAATTGGGTTTAATTAGACTAAACACACCCAGGATTGATTACAGCAAGCCCTGTTGAATCTAAACATCACAAAAATAAACCTCCAGCAAACCACAGTGAGAGCCATTATCTTCAAATGGAGAAAACTTGGAACAGTGGTGAATCTTCCCAGGAGTGGCCGGCCAACAAAAATTCCTCCAAGAGCACATCGAAAACTCATCTGGGAAGTCACAAAAGAACCCAGACGAACTTCTAAGGAACTGCACGCCTCACTCACCTCAGATAAAGTCAGTTTTCATGATTCCACCATTAGGAAGAGACTGGTCAAAAAGGGTATCCACGGAAGAGCTGCAAGGCTCCTCTCACATTTGCCAAAAAACACCTTGATGACCCCAAAGCCTTTTGAGATAATGTTATGTGGACTGATGAGTCAAAAGTGGAACATGGATCCTGTTACATCTGGCGCAAAAGCTAACACAGCATTCCACAATAAGAACATCATACCAACAGTCAAACATGGTGGTGGTAGTGTGATGGTTCGGTGATGCTTTGCTGCTTCAGGGCCTGGGCGACTTGCCATAATTGACAGAAACATGAATTCTGCTCTACCAGAAAATCCTGAAGGAAAATGTTCATGATCTGAAGCTGAAGCGCAATTGGGTTATACGGCAAGACAATGATCCGATGCACAGGAGCAAGTCCACCTCTGAATGGCTTAAAAGAAACAAAATCAAGGTTCTGGAGTGGCCTAGACAAAGTCCTGACTTGAACCCCATTGAAATACTGTGGCAGGACCTTAAACGGGCAGTTCATGCTCAAAAACCCTCCAATGTGGCTGAATTGAAGTAATTCTGCAAAGAAGAGTGGGCCAAAATTTCTCCACAGCGATATGAAAGATTGATCTCCAGTTATCAGAAGTGACTGGTTGCAGCTGTTGCTGCTAAAGGTGGCACAACCAGTTATTAAGTTTAGGGGGGGCAATTACTTTTTCCACATGGGTGATATAGTGTTGGATAACCTTTTTTCTTCAATAAATGAAAAGATCATTTAAAACTGTATTTTGTGTTTACTCTGGTTCCCTTTGCCTTACATTAAATTTTGTTTGAAGATCTAACACAATTGTGACAAATATGCAAAAATAAAAGAAATCAGGAAGGGGGCAAATACTTTTTCACGGCACTGTACATTCTCCCTGGCTTCCACTGTCACAGGTACCAGAAGATGTGACAATCACCACAATCACATCTACTTCTGTGTCTATACAAATGATCCTACCACATAAGATCCCTTCCATAAGAGCCTGAAATGAGTCTTGATTTTTATTGACTCATCGTCTGGAAATACAGAACGAAACAGTAAAATTTCAGAAGATCGTCTGCCATGTTTATAACGGCACTAGACGTAATTATGGACCTACAGAAACTAGGACATTATTGGTTTTTGGTGATTAGATCTACTTGCTAGCCATAAATTTTGTTTCTTTCATCTCCCACTACAACTGCAAACACACTGCAAGGCTAGCATGACTCATCTGAACGTTCGCCAGACAACAATGCCATTACTTATCACTTCAAGGAGAGGCAAATTTGGGAATGACCTACATCAGACAGAAGTGGAAACAGAGCCTGTAGTCCAGACTGGTAGAGAAGCAAAACACAGTGAATTTCGTGGCCAAACAGTTCTCAATGCAAAAAATACACAAAATGTAATGTAATGTCATATTCCCATCATTCCTGTATAAACAGGCCATCAAGCGGAACAAAAACAAAAAACAGCACAAAAGCATACCCAAAAAAATGCAGTATGCCTCCAGTTAAATCTCGCTGATCACCTGAGATCTGGAACTGTGCTCTACTTTACCTGACTTCATACCAGAGCTGGAGTCAGGGAATTAACTGAAATTCAATTCATGAACTGAAAATGGCCTGTAGTTTTCTACATAAAATTTTCAGATGCTGAACTGAATTCTGGGGTGGCACGGGAGGCTTACATCATTCTCGGACGTCCCACAGACATTGCAGCACTTGCACTCGATGCACTGCCAGCGGTAGGTCTTCACTGCCGCCATCATGACTGGTGTGAACTGCAGGCAGGACGGGTGACCTGCAGGGAGTGGGAGGTTAGTTATAAAAGCAACATACAAACAGCTAACTAGGTGAAAGCAGGAAGAGGGGTGCCTTGGGCTGGTGAAGGAAAGGAGTGGGGTGTGGCTAATGCGGGGAGGGGTGGGGCTAATGCAGGGAGGGGAGGGTGAGGCTGATGAAGGAACCTGCACCTACCTGAGCGGCCGCAGTCTGAGCAGGACACTAGACCCTCCGACTGGCCCGTCTTGTGGTTGATCTTGGAGTCGCCCAGGCAAAAGTCACAGTAGTTATTAGGAAGAGCCAGGCCGTCGGGTCCTTTCTTGGGGGCTGATGGGTCAGTAGATAAAGAATGAAAATCTAAACACACATTCGCAAAAAAATAATCCTATTAAAGCAGTGCTGTACAGGTCACAGACAGCAACATGCTCAGGTTAAAAACACACCACTGGGGGGTCTCGGGGGATCACATGTAACCACTCCCTGCACAACATTTCTTTCTGCATGTGAAATTTAAACAAAGCTAGCTCTTATACGCTTAATTACGTTCTTAAATGCCTGTTGGTGCTGAACATATCCCTCCACGTTGCTAATCGTGTTTGTTTTAGGATTTGCCATGCATGTCCTTTCTGTAAGGTCTCTGTATTGACTGTGAGTCACCAAAACCTCTGTGGACCTGGGGTGCGCGGAGCACAATGAGAGCACAAAAGCTGAAAGCAAACACATTCTCACCGTAAGCACACAGCATTCAGGCCAAACTGCGCTAATGTACAGTCATTTGTTGAACGCTGTCAAGCCTTTTTGTCTGCTGAGTAATGGTATCAGGTGATTGTGCTATTGTTCTACCTTCAGCACATCCGTGTCATTCAGAGCACAGTGTTCTGACATGCAGAAGTCACAGCCTGTTATGCTGCAGACAACCATTAATAAGGTTCCCACAGAAAGCTGCCGTTAAAAATATTACAGCGGGACCTTACACAGGCCGAACAAATTAGGGGCCGAACAAAGCACCCACTGCTCTCAAACACACTTGGGTCTCCTGTGACTACGCAGCAAACATGCCCCATCAGATTAATAAGTAAAGGCTTTCAGTCTGCGCAATTTATCATAATATCACAGTGAAAAAAGGCACTTGCTGTTAATAGGTCAACATAATGTGACTGGCTGGAAATCAGCGATGGTGTACCATTATGTCTGAAAAGCCCAATCAGCTCAAATCAGGGCTTTCATGAAGGAGTACGGTTTGTGATTAGCTTTCTGATGATGTTCACAGCAACAAGCCACTCATGGCCCCATATATGCAAGTTGTGGGACAGCAATATGGTATAGCAGTAAGGAGCAGGGCTCCTAACTGAAAGGTTACTGGTTCGATTCCCCACTGGGGCGCTGGTGTTGTACCCTTGGACAATGTACTTAAGAACTTAATATCCAGCTGTATAAATAGATCAAACTGTAACCTATGTAAGACGCTCTGGATAAGAGCATCTGCTAAATATTGTAATGTTGACATTACTGTAATACATTACTGAGTTGTGTGTATAGATGATGGAGAGATGGATGGACAGATGGACAGACAAATGAACAGCCAGTGGATGAAACGGACTCACTCTTGTGCTCTTCGGGGTGCGGTGTGACGGGGCCGTGAAGCTCTGCCTCCTCCTTTTCCTCACCCTCCTCGTCAGCCAGGTGGGAGTGGGCATAGTGGTAGCTCAGGCCTGGTCTGTTCTTGTAGCGCTTCCCACAGACTGGAAAAACCCAAATGGCACCGGTTAGAACGCCAGCACCTCGCTAGCTTCCCCACACACATGTACAGGCGGTTTACACAGGGCAGTCATATACCCGTCACAAGAGTGCAGTAAAATACCAGAAACAGAACTCTATTGAATGTGTTCAAACGCTCTTCTGGGTCACGGCTAAAAAAGAGCAAACCCCACCTGCAGCCCTGAATGACCCTCCTAATCTCTAGCCCTGTTGCAACAGCAGAGGAGTTGTGCTTCAAATACCTGTAGTGCATTAACATGTTCTCACCTGTGCAACTGATGTTGTAACTTTCATAAGACTAAACCCTAAACCTATCAGGTGAATTGTGTGACATCCCACTGGAAACACCACTTAAAGTCCACAGTATTTGGACCCAACATGATGTGTATTGGGCTGTTCCTTTAAAAAACACTGAATAAGCGAGAAAAGCAGCAGGCAGCTCGACTTAAAGCTGCTGAAGATGTTGTTTTTTCCCCCTCTGCTTCACTAAGGCCATTCATAGGATGAGAGAGGGAAAGTTAAAAGACATCATGCTGCAGACAGAGAGCGCCGGTGATCCTGAGCTAATGGCATTTCCACCCCCCGTCCCCCCATCGCCTTCTCCAGGGGTCAGAGGAGGGCACTTATTAATCCGGAGAGAACACAACAACGTGGGCTCCTCATTCTCTGCCTCGAGTCAGCTGGGGTCAGGAGAAGCCGACACAAAAGGAGGATAGAGATGGGGATATTTGGAGAAAGTGAAAAGGATGCACGGATATTGGGAAAGCAACACCATAGTCAAACGAGCAAGACCAAAATTATGCCACGGAGAAACAGGAAAATCTGTTAGTAAATAGCAAATAACCAGTCCAGATATCACCACTGAAAGCAGCGGCTTCTGGATTGAGGGGAGGTGGCTACTGTGTGTTGGCTGCAATTGCATGTAGTTTCTGGAACTTTCAGTTTGTGACATCACTCCATGCTGTTGGTCTGCAGTGTCTGCAGAAACCTGCCGGCATGCGTGCACGTTGATTTCAGTCTGAATCCTCCTTGCCTGTGCTTGCAACAAGCTTATAGTGACTCACAGCAGTTTGTCACAACTCAAAAGCGCGGTCTAAAGCATCCAAGCGGCTCACGCGGTAAAAGCGCCTGTTTCTAAAGCACAGGCTGAGCCCTGTGGTCCATGTCATTTCAAATTGACTTTGCATTGACTTTTGCAGCATTTTCCAAACCACAAGTCCCACAGTGCACTAGGAAAGTGAATGCCAAATGGAGCATAGGTGTCTCTCCCTTTCAACACCTGAGCAGCACACAGGAGCCAGATGGTTCGCAGGGTATCGACAATGCTCTGGTTGACTGCCTTCCACCAACATGGACTCCCCGTCACTGTCGGCAAATGGCACACCTCAGACTCGAACCCATATCTCAGCTGTAGGAACACGCACCTTAGCCAGATGAGCCACTCGGGATCCCGGTAACTTTAGTCAAACTACTTGACAGCACACCGCTACTTTAAAGGAAATCTAAAACTACACCACAGCAACGTAAGCTCCCAGCTCTGAGTTACCGCACATGCACACACACCCACAACGCCCTCAGGTAATAAGTAGACAAGAGGCAGAATAAGGCCATGTGAAAGATATACCTCATTCAGAAGGTACTGAAACATGGTTTTGTGAGTGTCTGAAAGAGAGAAGAAGAAAGAGGAGAGACAGCAGGATATGAGCTCAGACAGACAGAACCCCTTTATTTTAACGTTACTCTTTTGGGACCAGCTAGGCACCGTATTGTGGCCAACAGAGAGATTTGAAGTTTGAAGCCCGGCTCGAAGAAGTAATCAACCTTGCTTTGGAAGCCAGGGAGAAGGAGATTGCATTTACAACCCCAGAAACTGGAGCAAGCCGCAGGCAATAAAACATAAGAGTATGTCTCTACAAACCAGCCCTGAAATCATAATTTCCTAAAAACGATAGCTATGAACAACCAGCAGACAAAAAGGTTGACTTCACATCGACCCTGAATGAACACATTCACCCAGAGCTAACAGTTTGACCTGGATGTAATTCCTTTCTCCTTCCAATTGCACCTGGCTCCCCTGACAATCCAGCCCCTCTGATTTAAATGCCAAAAAAAAAAACACTGTTCCAGGAAAAATCTCTAAGAGCAATGGTGTGGACCATGACCTAGGTCACTGGCCTGTAATGGTCTAGACAACTGGACCAGGTGGCTAGGTGCTAGGTGGTCCATGTCTTCAGTGGCAATCACAAGAGGACAACCGTACAGCAGCTGCACAGAAGATGTGTTTAATGCTTGCTGGACACAGACACACACATCCCAATTTTCTGGAGCCAGCTGATTGGTAGTTCCTGGCAATGACTGGTAGTTCCTGTTTCATGACCTTGTACACCGCTGACGTCATTTTACAATTTTATTTGGTATAATTGTTACCAAAGGAATAAAGGCGTTTAGGTGAAGAAGGCCATGCATCCAATCATGTTTTTAGCCTTACCTTTTTACAACAACAGAACACACTTAGCGCAAATCTTCTTCTGACACATCCAGCCATCCTGCAATGCTGCTAGGCTCTGAATGAGTCATTTTGGTCCCACCTCTTTATTGCCATGAAGGTTTATATCCATGAATTTCTGGGGAGATGGAGCCTTAACATGGTCTCCTTGAATTAAACAGCTTTTAAAGAAAATATTCAAGCCTACTGTAGCCTTAATATAAACAAGGATCTCCTCACTGCCTGCCCAATTTCTGGGGGATCTACCCACCTGTCAAACTACTTCACATCCAATACTTCGTAGGTAGTGGTTGCCTAGTCTTTGCATTAATGAACCCATAGGGCGGCAATTCCGACCACAAAGGGAGATGGATGCCACAATGACTTGAATATAACCATTCCGGTCCAAGTCTGAACACTGAGTACTGATAGTAAAACAGATAAATAGCTTAGTGGTCTCCATCATTTCACGCTAACATCTGCAGCTGGACTGTAGCATTTGGCTGAAAGTCAGCCTTTGGTTCCCGAATCCCTCGACGCACGTTTCATCTTGGATTTAACGGTTCTGTCTCCGATTTAACATGCATTATGACAGCTTTCAAATTGCCTGCCTAAATAAAGCAGTGCTTTGGACTACAGCTGTCTGCTTTTAAGTCCAGCGGGCCCTGTTTATCTTGACCTAGCCATCTCACCTAGCTACAAAGCTACAGCTGTAGCTCCTGCTGTTCCCAGCTGCCCCGCTGCTCCTGCTTCTCCTGTTCCCAGTGCCCTGCTTGTCCCATTTCCAGCACCCGTCCCCGCTCGCGGTGTCACTCACTGTCACAGGCGTACGGCTTGTCCCTGTCCTCCAGCGCAGCCGCTGCCGCATCCATCTTCTTCCGGTTGCTGCTTACTCCACGGCCCTGGCAGCAGAGACAACAGAGCTTCATCACTACAGCTCCTTATTATCACAGACAGCCCTCCAATCTGAACTTACAGGTCACAGTGACAAGCACAACTTCAGACACCAAACCATGGATGAGTGAATAAAAGGAATATGTGATTTGCACATCATCCTACAGCCAGCTGCCAGACTAGACAAACTCTATACAAAGTTGGGGGGGGGGGGGGGGGGGGGGGTGAATACAAAGATTAGGAAGAAAATTAAGCAGGGTAAATCATCTATTGATCATCTATTGCGTGAACAAGTGGCTAGAATACACAGTGGACAGGCATGGCTATTTGCCAGTACAGACGGTCCCTGACTTACGATGGTTCGACTTACGATTTTTTGACTTTACGATGATGTGAAGCCGCAGCTCCCAGTCAGCCACACGATCACGAGGGTAAACAATACTCTACAGTGTACTGTGTTGCCAGCATTTTTTGGATACTATAAGTTTTACACATTTTCAGTACAGTATTCAAGAAATTAGATGAGATTCAACACCTTATTATAAAATAGGCTTTGTGTTAGATGATTTTACCCAATTGTAGGCTAATGTAAGTGTTCTGAGCACGTTTAAGGTAGGCTAGGCTAAGCTATGATGTTCGGTAGGTCAGATGTATTAAATTCATTTTCAGCTTACAATGGGTTTATCGGGACGTAACCGAGTCGAGGAGCACCTGTACAGGATCATAAATGCAGATACTATGAAACATTCATCAGGAGCCTCTGTGACCTTGACATGTTGACCTTGCATATTTTACATTGAGAAGTAACGTTCTTATTAAGAACATTCAATTAAGAAAATTCTACCTAGAAATCATTTAACCCATCGACCCATCATTTAAAAGGAAATGAAAGTACAACCCACTTCTCCACAGCCCCTGCTGTAGTTTTTTTAGGGCTTTCCCCCGTATGCATATTATGGAATCCCCAATTGCACAGGTGATGCTCATCTCACTGAGACAACTTCTGTAACCGTGCAGGAGTGCGGCGAGTGTAATTCCCCAATACGCTCACACACTAACCGTGCCTGTTTTTCCACACTGCAAGTCACCCAGCACAGCTCGGTGAGTGAAGCACCCACTGGGGGATGGGTGCGGCTTTGCCAAAGGGCACACGATGAGTCACAGGATGCCTGAAAACAGCAGGATGAGCAGACCCTGCCCCCGTTCCTGCCCCTGTCCCCGAATGACCCCAAACGCAAGCCACATTGTTCCACCGCTGTGGGCTCCTAGATGTCGTTGGGCATTGACACAGCTGGGGTCTAACCTGGCCCATAGAGCTCAGCGTGCACTCAAAGCGAGCACCGTAACCGCTGAGCTATTCACGAGCCCGGCCTGCTGCAGCTCTGATACAGGCCAGACGATGCACTCTGTCCCCATTAACAGCTCACCTTCCCCTTCCCTTTCCCCCTCCTTTTCGGGGTGTCCTCCTCGTAGTCCTCGTCATCCAGGTCATCCAGGAAGTCCTCAGGCTCCAGGATTCTCTGTGCACACAGATAAAAAGAGGGTGTCAGGGCTGGCATGCTCTGCAGGTAGGCAGAGGACAGAGGCTGTTAGCATTAGCACAAGCTAATAACTTCTGTTGGTGACGGTGTTAGTACGGTTTGGGTTAACTAAATAGCCTGTTTAATTTCTATATTCTTTAAGGCAAATTACTTTCTGGAATAACATCCTCTTGCCTGTTTTTGCGATTTCATTTGGGGATGGGCCCACCCTGAAAAGGCTAGCTATAGGAGGGGAAAGGTGTGGCTGGAACAGATAGATTTTGTAAGACAAGGTTGCCACCCACACAGTTTCTTGAATTGATTTTTAGTTTGTGTCTTTAGATAAAGCAATAAATGATTATGACACACAAAACTATAATCACCTGGAACATTGCTTTGGATGTGCATCTCAATATTGCATTTTATTCACTTTACATTTACATTTATCTATTTGGCAGACGCTTTTATCCAAAGCGATGTACAAAAGTGCATACAGTAAGTATAGCGACAGTACGGGGACAGGGTGTGTACAGTTCCACAATGAGACAGTTCTCAGCTGAGAGCAAAGTCAGTTTGAGGACACAGTACTAGCTAATTTATACAGCTACAGGGTATAGGGCAAATGACAAGATCCAACTTCAAAACAGTGCAATGTGTGCCAGAGTACAGGCGGTAACAAGAAAACACAAACACAAAAAGCACACAGCAATTTAAAACAGCGGTGATCCAGAGCAGAAGCTGAAAGATGACAGCAGACAGGATTTGGGAAATACGTGGTTGGGGGGGCAATTGTGTGATAGGTCAGTGCAGGTAGAGTCTGAAGAGATGTGTCTTCAGACCACATCTGAGGGATTGGAGTGATGGAGCTGTCCATAGCGGGACAGGGAGTTTGTTCCACCACTGGGGAGTGCTGTAGGAGAAACGTCGTTGCCTTGCAGAGCAAGAACCTCCCGCTTTGTCTGTGCAAGGAGCAAGACGTGCAGTTGCTGCTGAGCGCAGGGGCAGGGCAGGTGTGTAGGGCTGGATGAGGTCTTGGAGGTAGGTAGGGGCTGTCCTGTTGACTGCAGAGAAGGCAAGGGTCAGCATCTTGAATCTGATCCTGGCAGCGACAGGAGGCCAGTGGAGGGATTTAAGCAGGGGAGAATTTGGGGGAGGTTGAAGATTAGTTGGGCAGCTGCATTCTGAATGAGCTGCAGAGGCTGGGTGGTTGGGAGGCTGGGAGGCCTGCAAGTTGAGCGTTGCAGTAGTCCAGGCGAGGGAGCACTGTGGATTGGACAAGGAGCTGCGAGGCGTATGTTGTCAGGAACGGACGAATCCTCCTGATGTTGCGGAGGAGGAATCGGCAGCCCCGTGACATGCGAGCAATGTACTCCTTGAAGTCCAGGTTGCTGTCGAGGATGACGCCCAAGCTCTTTACTGATCGAGAGGATGGTATTGTGGTGCCATCAACGGTGATGGAGAGGTCTTGCAGGGGGGAAGGGCCGGCTGGGATGAAGAGCAGTTCTGTCTTCTTGAGGTTGGTGGGATGTCATCCATTTGGTGATATCAGCCAGGCAATTGAAATTGAAAAGCCACAATGAAGTCTCCACAAGTGAATTTATGTTTCAATTTTTAATGCTTTTTTCCACCTTTAAGCAAGCCTGTTTTTGGAATTGGCAACTATACATTCAGGTCACCTCACCCTGACAACCTTTGCAGTTACTCAGGAGTGCTGAAGCGAGATAAAGGCAGTCCTCTGATACACTTCCAGACTAGCCAAGGGCCCACAGTCCAACAACGCACCACTGCAAAATGGACGCCAATTGGAGGATTGATGCTACTCTACCAACCAACGTCATCCGAGCAACTAGCAGCACATGACAATGTCATGTCAGCCAATGACATGGCTGGGATCAAACCTGAGCAATCAGTCTCCAACCAAGACCAGCATTTTACTGACTGAGCCACTCAGGAGCCCTTGTTTGGAGTTTTGAGATTAACTAAAGACTCAAATCTGGCATTTTTAGCTAGCAATCGAGTCAGCAGCGCATTGCACACTAGGCTAGGTGATAAATTATGTTTGGTACAACATACTCTGAACAGCTACCAAATAATATATGTGCAGAGGAGCATTTTAAACTTGTGCAAAAGTAAGGAATCAATGCATTAACGCATCATCTTTCTTCAGCATATGATGCATTTATGAGGTACAACCTCGGTGTGCTGCCACCTTGCTTGCTATGCAAGGTTTCCAAATACATCTATTTACTGTCTCCAACTACAAACAACCTGCCATTGTACTCAATTACCCAACAATAACCTACCACATGCAAGAATACTATCCCTAGTTTAGCAAGCCGTTCCAGCAAATTAGAGAATGCAGCAAATTGCTAAATTCCGTTAACATGCCGGTTCCTTGGGGCAGCTGGCAAGCCATCTCTGTAATGCCTGACCCTGCTTTGCGCTCTGTTGCAAGTGGACAGCTGTATCTCCAAAGGTGCTTCTCTTCACCTGTAACTTCACGTTTAAGATAAAACGCCATCTCACTTTTCAATGCAAGTGTAGAAAAGGGCCATATGCCTTAGTCTTGTCTTTGTTTGCACACCACCCCCACCTCTCACAGGCACTTCGTTTACAACCCAGCTGAAACCTGCCCAAACCGGTCCTGCTGCTCCCCTTATCAGCAGGACCCCCGCAGGTAACCCGAGGCACAGGCGCACCCCCAAGGACGGCCCCCAGGTCACCATTTGCCCTCTAACCTGTCCATATCCTTTGGCCACCAATAAGAACCTCAATAGGGCCAAGCATATGTGACAAAATAAAGTAGTGGTGACCTCCCCTGCCTCAGTACCGCACCAATACCCGTGAGGTGAATAACTGGAGAGACCAAGCCTTTGGGGACCGAGCATTGTGTTGTTGTGTGCGTCTGTGCCTGAGTAAGTACTATGCCTGAGTTCAACTGGTTGTAATACAATTGTCTGTAGGAAGAGAAGGGTGTGTGTGCACGTTAATTAAGATAGTGTTTGTGTGTTATGTGTAACTGTTGTAACTGCCAAAACCATTAACACAGTCAAGAGCACTAAACGGTACTGGCCTAATTCTGTATTCCTGCTCCTTCCCTTGCAGGAAACCACACACACACACATACTCACAACACATGCAACTCTCCCACACACATACAAACCACACACACATCCACACATTCCACACCCACTCCATGAAAATCTGCAATAAAATCCTAAACTGGGAACCTGACTCTGCCCCCTCAGTTTCAGCAAGACAATGAAAGACACTTCCACCAGTCCAAAACATTAATAACTAAGTAAGTTGACTGATGGATGCGTGGTGGTGGAGGCATTATCCAGCCACTCAATGAACAGTCACAGCACATGTTCCCTGGTGAAGCAGGGAGAGCATGCAAGAGCAATCAACTTACATATAAGCAGTTAGATAAAACAGCGTATTTAAAAGGGAAAGACAGTTCTGATACTATGCATTGTGTTTATGAAAGGGATTCATTGCTTTGCATTTCATTGAAATGTTCTGAATGCGTAGGAGAGGACTGTGTGACAGGGTGAGCACTAACGAGGAAGTCGGAGGGGTTAAGGCAGGACACTGTCTGCCATACTCTCCTCAAGTAGCACAGGGCCCCAGGCTGTCCTCATAATGCAGGACGTGGGACTATGGGTGTACCCTTGTAAAGCAGGCAGAGGGATTGTGGGTGTACCCTCCTACAGCAGGCAGAAGGATTGTGGGTGTACCCCCCTAAAGCAGGCAGAGGGATTGTGGGTGTACCTTCCTGATGCGGGTGGAGGAATTGTGGGTTGCCCCAGTCAACTCGGGCACGGTGGGCTCCTCTTCCGGGCCCCGTAGCTCCGGAGTGCCCCGCTTGTCCAGGGGCTCAGCCTTCAACAGCGCCTCCAGACTACTGCCGTCGGCAGGGACCAGAGCATCCTTCTTGAGCCCCAACTCCAACTCTATGATACAAGCAGTCAAACACAGAGGATCTACATACAAGTACAGATGCAGAAAGTCAAACACAGAGAGACACAAACTAACTTTACATACAGGTACCGATACAGAGTCAGACATACAGGAGCAAAGACACAGACAGTCAAAAACACTGAAACATTACACAGAAGTACAGACACACACATACAGTACAGACAGAGTCACACGCATAAACTCATTAGATATAGGTACAAACAGAAAGAATCAAAGACACAGGATTATTATATACCAACGTAGGCAGTCAAACACTCAGGAATAGGTTGGCTGTGTCAGGTGAACACAGCCCTTGGTGTGTGACATGGGACTTGTCCTGGCTGAAATGCAGTACCTGTTTTGAGGGAAGGGAAGACAAGGCGGGGGTCCTCTGGAGGGTGTGCCCGCCTCTTCTTCCTCCAGCGACGAGCAGGATAGGTGTAGAGCTGCCCCGGAGCAATCCCTGAACACCAAGAGAGGGGGAGTTAAGAGGAGAGGGCAGAATCACAAGAAAGAGAAGGGAAGAGGAAGACTTAAAAACTTAACCACCTCACCAATAAGCTTCTATCTGTTCTTTCACACCTGTCAACAGGAGTCTTAACTGATGATTGTAAGTGATAATCTTCTTAGGGAAACTTAAGCCACACATTCTGTACACATGGAACAGATAGTCAGCTGGGTGCAGTCATACTGAAAATTCTGACTCTGCCATTGTTGAAGCTAAAAGATTTTTGATTTGCTGTATCGTTATGAAAGTTCTTGAAGGGGCACGGCCTACAACTAGTCACCATAGGACTAACAGTTGAAGCTGAATATCTGATCGTAATAAAACATCTGTGCTTAAACATGGCAAGTGGGGTTTCAGACCTGGCCCCCTGTGTCTCTTCTCCATCCAGATGTAGCAGTTGCTCTGGGCCACGCCTGTCTGGGAGTCCAGGAAAGGCATGTGCACGCTCCTCTCAGCACAGAGCCGGGCGTTATAGTTGTGGCACTGCTCCATGGCATCCTTATAGTACTGCTCTCCGAGCCTGTGTGTGCACGTATGCATGCGCAAATACACACACACACACACACACACACACACACACACACCAGGAGAAAGGGTGTTAACAATTACCACAGGAAACAGTACACAAACCCACAGCCACAATTTCTGTTTTTGAACAGGGTCTGGTAAATCCTTTAACTGCAGAGCAAAAGTCTTCTAAATAACAATAGAAGGGACGTTTTAACCACGTGTTGCTTTCATCTGGTTAAGGAGGCTTTCATCAAGCTTGGCTTGCAGGACAGCATTGATCTTGGTGTGTTATGACAGGCGTGAAAGCTTGTTTGCGACAGAGCCGCATGCATCCAGTTGGGCCATATTCGGCTGAAACAGGAATTAGCCAGTGCTGAGTGTACAATTTACCATGACCTGGTTTGCATAACCTGACTATCAGGACTGAACATATACCGCCAGTCAGTTTTTACACAGAGTCGTACATTTCAATGCGAGAAAAATCTTGAAACGGCCATCGCTGTTCGGCAGAACAAACAATTTTACTAACCCGCAGCTACTCCTCCCAAAATCTAAAATCACTCAAGTAAGACGAGGTCAAAGAACCGCGCGTGCTGAATACGAAGGCTTGGTGTTGATATGAGATAAAACAGTATTAATCGCTCCTCTGTCATAAAGATGGGGGCTGGTACACGATTAATACAATATTTTAAATAGAGAAACACTTAAATCTCAATCAAAAACCGCTGTGATCATTTCCAACATGTGTCTATGTCCGCACAGCTATATGTACATATCTGTTAAGACATAAGGGGTCAAAGTGTAAAAATGGTTTATAAAAGTGACTGATTTTTCCCCCACCCACAAAGACCTGATAGTAACTCCTCCAGATGATGCAAGTCTTCCGTCGCAGGCATAGCGCGAGTATAAATTGGACTGTATTAGTCATAGGAAAAAAGAAAACTCATTCAAACCTTCAATCGCAGAAAATGACTAGTTAATGCATACAATGCACACAGCGAGCCAATGACATCCAAATCGTCAAGGCTAAAACGCCTGGTGAGAAGGCGTTACAGCTTCAGCTTTGGCTACGACATCCGCATTGCAAGCAGCAAGACCATGCTGTGCAACGTTTCCAGCATACGTGCTATTTACAGGACATTTTATATTAGTAAGCTAACAGTCTAATAGTTCGCCAAACATCATACTGTGTCACGATCAGACCAAAAGATAGAGCTGTTAGCTAGACAAGTTCATTTTTATGCTATCAACATTTGCGAGAGAAGACAATCACCTAGCTAGTCATCTAGCCTGCATGTTACAAACATTTCAATTAACATTCAGATGTGATGCAGTTATCTACGTGAACACACAACACACGCTTTTCTTATTGTAATCAAAAAGCCAGCTATCTTAACAGCGTTCAAAAGATATGAGCAAGTTGGCAAAGACTTTTCACAGGCGAAGCGTGCGCTTTTCCAAATGAGCCAGTTTAACCTTGTCTCTGCAGCTTGCATTGTAAATAATTAGCAATCTGGCTGTACAAGATCACTAGCTACCTGCGCCAGTTACTGTGTTAAGTAACCAACGCTACTAACCGCAGAGATAGTTACTAAAAGTGGTCAAGCCCGAACTCACTCCTGAAGAAATCACTCATTTAATAGGGCGAATGGCTTGCTAGCTCACTAATAAATATACTGTTTGAAAAATAATTAATTTGCAAACTAGCTAGCTACCCAGCGTTGCCTATTAACTGGTTAGCCAGCTAGCTAACTAACTACACAAGTATCTGGTACATCGACACTAGCTAGACAGTCAAGCAAGCAATGCAAAACGCTAACATCTGCATTATAAGCGCTCCGGGGCAAATCCTAATTAGCAAGTTTAACGTTAGATTACTGCGAAATCAACGCTCTAAAACAACCAGTACTCCTCCGGGTCCAATAAAACAGCTAACCAGCCAGCTAATGTTAGCTGGATAGCTAAAGTTTGAGCGGTTCTTGAACAATGAATTGCGGGATGACTTGACTGTTAGCTTAGCTACGTGGCTCGCTAAGAGGTAGCTTCCCTTAACTGACTAGGCTGTCGCCCCTTCGGTGGCTTCTCGCCGCTATTTCAACAGTCTCCTTAACTGCATTGAAGCGTAAGTTCTTTCCCCGACCCGGCTGCGCTCCGATCTCCAGAAGTAAAATCGAACAAGGACATTTTAACGAATGAATCACTCACACTTTGACAACATTCTCCACGACAGCCGCCATCTTCACTCGCCCGCGCTTCACGGGAGATTTCCCCCTACGCGCGCGGCCGTCAAAATCGTGCTCTCGCGCTCCGACCGCAGGAGAACCAGGTACGGTCGAGTAGTGCAGCCGGTCGAAGTTGAGCTCACTCAGTTTACTCCGTACATTCAGAATAGAGCACAAAAAACTTGAGATAAGAAACGCTCAACCAGAAATCAGAGACTACGTCCAAAAGAGGAAATCTTTCTATTGCTTTATTAACAAACTTTTGTTTGATCACATCAAAAGGTCACGAAGATAATAAAATATTATCTGGAAAAAAATTGCAAATTTATCAGTGTTTTTGCTGTAAGATCAAGACATGGTCTTCATCACCAGTTGCAGACTTTGAGGAGCCATAGTTTCAGTGCATCAGCCTATCCAACTCACATTTCCCCATCTACAGCTTAAGACAAATAAGCCAATATACACACAAGCAGTGCTCTGGCACAGAGATGTTTTTAGTGAATATGTGTATTTTTTCAACAAAACACTTCTAGGAACATCACACAGCATGCGAGTACACACAATTTCATTCCTGCATCGTATAAATGCAATGCTTTCATTGGGGCTCAGACTCGGACTCAACTTTCAACCCAGTTTGACTCAAATGAGTAACAGGAGCAGTTTCACCAAGACTTTCAAACCACAATGATTTAAAACCTTTTGTTTAGGTCCCCTTTGCTCTGAGCATTTGTTTAATCTTCTTTCATATGGTTTTTTCTTGTGTAAGTCTCAACCACGTCTCCCATTTTCGCTCAGATGTACCACGCTTATCGGGCATTGTTTGTGGGTACTTGCAAAATCCGTCCCCTGTACCAGTTCCACGGCCACACTCAGCATGGTCACCAAACGTGTTTTTCACACACCACATAACCTTTGAAAGCATCTACTCGTTCATCTTACATTTAATGCACTTAGGTGCTCCCAGGACCTGTGCACATTTGTCTTCATTACGTTGCTCTTGCTCCCTTCCACCACCAGCCATGCCCTGCCACACCCATGAAACACAATTTTGCCATATTTCTTATAGTATTGCACTGATCCACTTCTGCTTCACTTAATATCTGATTTGTTTTATCTGTATAGTGTGAATTGCAATATATGACAGCCATGCCCCCTAATCCTGCTGGTTGCCAGAAGGAGGACCACAATGGAAATGAGTCTCTTTTGTGTTATCCTTGGTCATTTATTTCTCACATTTTTGAAATTCATATGTGTGTGAGAATATATATGTATATTTTGATTTTTAAATTGTCAAATAAATCAATCAGCCATTTAAAGTGTGTGCAACATAGTTTGTCACCCCCAGTCATAACCTACATCCATTATGGTTGCTAAAGACTATTAACTCATTCATCTCACATTTGACATTTTTCTCTGGTTCCATACTCCTAGCCAGCACAGGTAAGGTAAACATTAGTGTCATCTCTACACACACAAAGTTAAATTTGCAGAACAAGATTCCTCAATATCTTTTATCAGTGTTTGTTCAAATACATTTCTCAGACATTGCCTCAGGATGTACTCTTACTCATAGCGAAATACCACTAGCAACTTGTGGTGAATGCAGTACCAGCATGTCTCTCCATTGAAAAAAAATTAGTTGCAAGCATTAAAAAACAAAACAGTTGGAAAGTAACACTATGAATCAACAGAAAACAGAAACACTAGAAAAAGTACAAATGCAGGGTAAAATGAGATGGTACTGCTTGTGCGCTCTCGTTGCACATTGTAGGGGTGCTAAATGACATCACTCCCCTAACTGAAACAACAGATTACTGCATGTGTTGGCAAAAATGTAACACAAGCACATTACACAGTTTTGTGATGTAATGGTGGTGTCCCTTCACAGCAGTGCCAGCCTCATGGAGCTTTGTTAGCTCCAGGGTCGTGCAGTTTTTCTGATATCATCCAATGTGATTGCCAGCTGAGTCACGGCTGTGGTTCTGCTCTGAATGGCATGTGCCCCACACAGAGTGGAAACCAGCATGCTGTCCAAGTCAGAATCCATGTGAGGCCATTGGAGAGACTCATTTTAATTAAATCATCATGTGGGTAAGCTCATGATCTGATTAGAAGAGAAAAAAGTTGATTTATTCATTTTGAAAGCAGCACACACACATACACTCACACAGACATATTTAAAGCTATAAGCATGGCTTATGACCTTGTAATTTCCTGTGAAGTTCTGAGAAAAGGAGAATTGATTGGAGTAGGCTAATTTATGTCAGATGAAAGAAAAATCCGAGTTTCTGAGTTTGAAATTAGTTATCCCATCCAAGAGGAATATATGAAATATGAATACCTGAACTTCCAGTTCTTAATGCGCTGGTGCCTCCGCAGTCGGTGCACCAGCACATTAAGAACTGGAAGACCTACCTGATGAAGGGGCTAGTAGGAGCCCGCACCCTGCCTGTCGACTTCTACATTAAGGTGCAGCTGATCGTGTGGATGTTTTGTACAGTGACCTGGCTCAGTAACTCAGCATTACATTTCTTAAAGCTAAGATCGTCTGAATCATCTTGATAGCTTTCATTCTTTTTCCGACCTGTAGAAGGTTGGCCTTTCAGAACTGCCCACACTCTTGAATGGATTCAGTTATTCATAAACAAAGCATAGATTTTAGCTAAGTGTGGAACTTTTTCTAGGACACTCTGAACAGAGTACCGCTTGAATTAAGTGACTCTGTCACCTCAGCACCTGCACTCCTCAAACATTTTTGTTTTCATATAAAAGAGTATGTGAACGTCTCAACAGAACGACTAGAACTTAAAATGAATCACCCTTCACAGTAAGTGTGTATTCGGTATACCACTCCCTCTCACTTTAGTGTGTGGACAGCATTCCTTTCTGACTGTGTGCAGGCTGGTTCGTTCTCTGTGTTTGTGGACTGTAATCGCCTCTCTCAGCGGGTGTGTGTATGTGCTAAAGTGGACTGACCCCTCCCTCCTTCTGTCCTGTCTCTGTGTGTCTTTCTAGACAGTGTTCCTCTCTGAGTGTCTACAGATTGTATTCTTCTATTTGTTTATGCTCTTGCCCTCCCTGTCAAATTCAAATTCAAAAGTATTTTATTGGCATGACAAATAGGCAGTTGTATTGCCAAAGCAGTCATTACATACAGAAGAAGAAATCAGAACATATACTGAACATATACCTATACATCGACAGATACAAGAAATCAGAAAATATACATATGCAGAATCAGAACATATGTCTCTTTCTATGGACTGTAATCAGCTATTTAGAGCAGTTTGTGTGTGCCTCTGTGTACTGACCTCCCTCTCTTTGTGTCTCTCTTGTGCTTGTGCTCTCTCTCTCTCTCTCTCTATCTCACTCTCACCCTCTCTCGCTCTCACTCTCTCTCTCCCTGTCTCTCTCTCTTTCTCTCTCTTTCTTTCCCCCTCTCTCTCTCTCTCTCAGATGGCGGAGAGCATGAAGCACCCGTTCCGGCAGGGCATGCGCCTGGAAGTGGTGGACTGCACCATGGTGAGCCAGACCCGCTCGGCGGTGGTGGACACAGTGATCGGGGGGCGCCTGCGGCTCCTGTACGAGGACGGCGGCCTGGAGGCCGGAGGGGAGGCCATGTCCGACTTCTGGTGCAACATGTGGAGCCTGCTGCTGCACCCCATGGGCTGGTCCCGCAAAGTGGGTCACAAGATCAAGAGCACCGGTACGGATTCAGGGGAGAGGGAGGGGTGTTCGTGGGGCTCAACTATTAAATCCGAACTGAAACGGAAGCTAGTGTATTGCAGCGCAAGGTATATTACACATTATTACTGCATTGGATAATGGACTTATTTTAAAAAGAAGGCTTTGGGATTTTGGTCATGCATTTATGTTCATGTTTCATAATGAAATGGCTAGAAGAGAGTGAGAACGTGTGATGCTAGAGCGTGTGTGGTCACAGATGTTGAAAATAATATTGTGAAGGAGAGAGGGAAGGATGTGTGAATTCAGGTTTTTTTGTTTTGTTCGTTTTTCCCCTGGTGTAGACAAGCGTGTCGACAATGTTCCGCAAGATTTACTGTGATAGTGTACCCCACCTCTTCAAGAAGGTCAGAGAGCCGACTGTGTCAGTAGACATGCGGACCGCATGTGTGCTTGCTGGATCTGTGTGTGCAAGCATAGGTGTGCCTGTCTGCACATAAGGCATGTCTGACCATATTGCTGCGATCTCTCGCTCATGCCGCTTTGCGCTCTGCAACATACGAAAAATCAGGCCTTACCTAACTCAGTATGCCACCCAACTCTTGGTACAGGCTATGGTTATTTCTCGCCTCGACTACTGCAACGCTCTCCTCGCTGGCCTACCAGCATGTGTCGTCAAACCCTTACAGATGATCCAGAACGCAGCGGCGCGTCTGGTTTTTAAAGAACCCAAAAAGGCTCACGTCACACCGCTACTCATCAAGCTCCATTGGCTACCATTAGTCGCCCGTATAAAGTTCAAGTCACTAATGCTCTCTTATAGAGTGTTTGCCGGTTCCGCTCCCATCTGCTTGAACTCCATCTTAATGGCTTATACTCCCAATCGATCACTGCGTTCCTCACATGAACATCGCCTGGCATTGCCTTCCCTATGCACAAGGCAAGCCCAGTCCAGGCAGTTCTCGCAGGCAGATCCCCACTGGTGGAACGAGCTACCAAAGGCTATAAGAGCAGGGGCGTCCCTCTCTATCTTCAAGAATCTCTTGAAGACTCACTTCTTCCAAACTCACCTTCTTGCTTAACATACTAACATTTCTAACCCTCACCTTATTCTGTTGCACTTTATCTCATAGCTTTTATCGGTTCACCTTTCTGTCTGCATTGTCTTGCTTTATCCCTTACAGCTCCCTTAGCACTTTGCGCCTACTACAAGGCCTCCTTTCATACTGTAGCTTGAATGTATTCCTCGTATTGTAAGTCGCTTTGGATGAAAGCGTCTGCTAAATGAGTAAATGTAAATGTAAATGTAAACATTGTGTCTTTGCAGTACAATTAGAAATAGACTACTGCCTTCTCATCCAGGAAGATATTTTCACTGTCTAATGTCACTGCCAGAGTCCAATGTCACCCATATTCTGTCTACAGATCAAGGTCACTTTCAGCTAAGAGTGAGGGTGTCACTGCTGAATGCTGAGTCTGGGTGATCCAGGTCCATGTCAGAGGCAGAGAGAGTCTGTGCCAGGGGTGACCTGTTAGAAGTAAAAAATGAAATGTGTGTCACATGCAGGTCTTTCTCTCCTCTAGTAGAGTGGAACCAACCGGCTAACTAACAGTAAGCTCTGGTCACCTTGCCATCCCATCCTGAAAGGATCTGTCTTCTTTGTCATGCCTCTTCTCTACTCGGGCCCCACAGTAGTGGAATGAGTTCCCCATGACAGTCAGCAATTCGGCACAGTCAGCAAACCACAGTCTGCCTTCCGCCTCAGACTGAAAGCGCATCTGTTCAAATTGCATCCTGGTTCAATTAACCCTAACCTCTGAACACATACCATGTACTGTACCATCTTGGCAGCAGTATGGTGTAGTGGTATAGAACAGCGCTCATAACCAAAAAGTTGTGGTTTGATTCTCCACTGAGGCATTACTGTTGTACCTTTGGGTAAAGTACTTAACCCACAATTGCCTCCAGCTGTATGAATGGATAAAATTGTAACTGAGTAAATGGATAAAAGTTGCTCTGAACAAGCATCTACTAAATGACAATAAAGTAATGTAATATATATTCGAAGATATAGTGTAAGTGCATTTTATAGTAGAGTATATTGTGTTTATCTGAAACATTGGAAAGTGGACAGTGTATGTATATGCATATCAACATCTTCCTTGTGCAATATGTATATGTATATCAACATCTACCTCATGCAATATAATATTCAATATCTACTGGTGCAACATCTTAACATCACTGGTGTGCAATGATGTGCTCTTAAATACCTCAGTAGAAATGTATACTGTGCACTATCTGAGTAAAACACTTAATGGTTGTGCAATACTTATGTAAACACCTAATGGTTGTAAATGGACTAAAATAGACTGCATTTATATAGTGCTTTTCTACTCATTTGAGTAGTCAAAGCACTTTACAGTTATATGCCTCACATCTACCTACCAGTGTATACAGGGTTACCAACTGGCTACTGGGAGCTGTTGGGGGTTCAGTGTCTTGCTCAAGGACACATTGACACTCTGCTAGGATGAGCCAGGTTCAAACCAGGGACCTTCTAATCCCCAGTCGGCTGCTCTACCTCCTGAGCCACTGTCATCCCCCTAATGGTTGTGCAGTACCCTACCTTTGTGCTGAATATTTCATTCTGCATTTACTGTGTTATTCTTACTTATTTAAATATTCTTTTTACTCCCTGTATTTTATTTATTGCATGCTTGCTTACTTTATTTTTATGTCCATTGTGTCTTGATACTGTAATGTGAGAAACTTCTGGCACAATAATTTCCTTCAGGATCAATAAAGTCTTATCTTATCTTATCTTATCTTATCTTAATAACAATAACAAGCACTATGCTCAAACTCCCTGTTGCATCTATGGCCCTGTTCACACCTGGTATTAACATGCATCTTGGGTGATCCGATTACAAGTGGACAGCCCTAAATACATCTGTTCACACCTGGCATTAAAATGCGTCCCCACATGCGTCTCGAGTGACCACTTGTGATCGGATCTCACTTCCCCGTTCTATATGCAAATAAACACGTACATCATTTCCGTTTGCAAATGTAAGTTTACGCATCATTTAAAGGTCTGCTTGAACGAATCTTGTTATGACTGTCACTATGAAATAATGTGTGTTGTATCTGTAAATGAAAACCTAGTTGACTAGCAAGCTAGATTCCGTTCATCACTGAAATTAAATACCCTTAACTCAGCTGCAGCTGATCTTTTGTTAAATTCTGTTTATTGTTGGAAAAGGCATAAACGCTAGATTAGAACATTTTGAACTTCACCATATTTGTCTGGCACCTTGCCAGTATGGTTGAATCATATAGGCTAGGCAAGATATTATGTTTCCAAAGTTTCTTATGTTATTCACTGCAATGAAAATGTTTCATAATGTAGTTAAATATCAAGGGGTGTTTGCTGGTTTGCTAGTGTTGTGAATACATCTATGAATTAGCCTACTTTTCTAAAACCGAAGCGCGCTTGTTATGGAATAAGGGACATTCTAAAATGCTTAACGTGTATGGGACCTGCGTGAAGTTGGCACCCCAAGTATTTAAAAAGTTCGAAATGGTATTACTGTTCGTTTGTGCTACGTTTGTGCCGTAATAATTTTCGTTTGTGCTATGGTTTTTTAGATATAACAAATTATATTGTATGTGCTGTGACGTCACCCAGCACCCCAACCTTCTCAGAATTGCTCTGAAATGGTCCCATTCATTTGTGCTACGTTTGTGCCGTAAAAAAAATTGTTTGTGCTTCTATGGGTTTCTAGATATAAACATTGTTTTTTGGGCGATGACGTCACCAGCACCCCAACCTTATCAGAATTACTCTAGAATGGTCTTACTCCTTTGTGCTACGTTTGTGCCGTAAAAATTTTCGTTTGTGCTGCTATGGATTTGTAGATATAAACATTGTGTTTTTGGGCGATGAGGTCACCCAGCACCCCAACCTTCTGCGAATTGCTCCAAAATGGTCAGGGTAGTTTCTGCTACGTTTGTGCTGGTTTGTGCCATGATAATTTTCCTTCGTGAGGTCATGCTTTGAATAAACACTGTACTTCATGGCAAAAATTCTGTGACAACTTCCAGAACGCTGCTTTCTCCATGACGAAGAAAGTGGCTTCTACTGTGCAACGTTTTGCTGGTTGGTGCCCTGAAAAAAAACTTTGGCATTACATTATTTCCTGATAGGTCTACACAGAGCGCTTCAATGCCAAGAGCAATAACATTACATGGGATCCCAGTAAACTTACGTTGCAGCGCTATTTGGAAATATCCAACACTTGAAAATGACAGGCACTTGTAGCTATTTTTTAAGCCAGCTAATTACTTACAAGGCCTGTGTTGCATTTGCTAATTAGCTGGTTAACGTTAGTTGCATAGTAGCCGTCAAGGTAATTAACGTTGTGTCATTAACGTTAGGTAAAAATAATACATTAACGCCGGCAATAAAGCACACAAATAAATGCGCTTTATATATAACTTAAAGGTGTCTGTCTGATATTTGTCCTACTTTTTAAGTTACTTACATCTAGTCAGTAGGTCAGATTTGACGCGAATAACGCAGCTCGTGCAGCACTAGAACATAGCTAGCTAACTAACTATACGTTTGTATGTTTTGTTTACGCTGCTACGTTTTCATTTTTTAAAGACATAGGCTAAACTTTATATTTTATGGGCTGTGATGTCACCAGCACCCCGACGTTTGTACCGTAGGCTAAACACATTTGTTCGTGCTGCTATGTTTCTTTTAGATGGATATAACGTGATCATTGCTGACGCCATTCAAACTTTATTGGAAACAATCCAAAATAGCCTCTGTGGGTTGGGTTGGAT
This sequence comes from Megalops cyprinoides, assembly GCF_013368585.1. NCBI lineage: Eukaryota > Metazoa > Chordata > Actinopteri > Elopiformes > Megalopidae > Megalops > Megalops cyprinoides. Next base: position 3,232,845 of record NC_050598.1, read on the forward strand.
TCAGATATTAACTGTAGGCTAAGTCGATATCATTAAATGTGACATTGCCCCAGCCTTTCCCTTTTAGACGGTGACCACGGCACTACAGGTCAACAGGGACCGCACGCAATCCAAACCTTCCCCGAAAGAGAAGTTCCAAGTGCAGATGCAAGCTACGTCATTCACATAAAACTGGAAATTGCAAAGCACCTCTGATGTAAATGTGATTAGCTTTATCGATACCATGATCAGGTTTCAAAACGGTTGTAAATTCAGACCTTTGTGTTGCATTTCCCTCAATTACACCATTAAATGATTTAGAATTATTTAAATGTAAGCCTTTGCCGTGTGGTTCTTTGACAATACATATATTGAAGTTTCTGCAGTGTTGCTTTACAATCACCATCAGTAAATCAATACAACCTCCATTAATTCTTCAGGCAGACTTTCTTCAAAGGTAACGCTAAAATATTGTATCAAATTTATCACATGTATTGCAAGGCATTTTGGGAACAAGGAAGTTTAGAACATAAAGTGTACTGTACATTAATGTGACAGCATTGACATTCTGAAAACTTTCAACATCGCTTTCAAAATCTCTTTTTTTCTTAAATCAGTTCTCCTTCTCAGAACAAGAGCATAACATAATGTAGAGGGTATTTCAGGGTCCTCTGGAAACAAGTTATTTGAATCTTGTACAGTTTTGGATGATTAGCAGCAGGAAGATAAGGTAATGTGCTGAATCAATCACAGTTCTTTTCTAAAGTCTATTAGTGTTAATGTATGTATTAATGTATACATACATGGTATTCCAGTACACATACATAAATGCATAATTATGAAAGTTTTAAAAAATCTGACTTGTGTATTTGTAAGAAAATAACAACAGAGCAATACTCTCTCAATAATACTTCTATTTTCCAAATGTGGCTACACCATTTCAGGGGTGCCACAATGGCACCAACCAGTACAATGTTGCACAGCAGACCACTTTCTTCGGTCTGTAGAAAATGCGTTCTTGACATTGTCATAGAATTGTAGCCACAAATACAGTGTGTAGGCCTGCATGTTAAGCATGACGGCACAAACTGATGTTTTTCCAGCACAAACGAATGAGGCCATTTTAGAGCAATTCGGAGATGGTTGGAGTGTTGGCTGACATCATCGTCAACACATTTCATATCTATATCTAAAAAACCATAGCAGCACAAACGATTTTTTACGGCACAAACCTGCACAAAGGAATGAGACCATTTAGGAGCAATGCGGAGCAGGTTGGGGTGCTGGGCGACGTCATCGCGCAAAAATACAATGTTTATATCTACAAATCCATAGCAGCACAAACGAAAATTTTTACGGCACAAACGTAGCACAAAGGTGTGAGACCATTTTAGAGTAATTCTGAGAAGGTTGGGGTGCTGGGTGACGTCATCGCCTAAAATATAATGTTTATATCTACAAATCCATATCAGCACAAACGAAAATCTTTACGTCACAAACCAGCACAAACGTAGCACAAACGAACGAGACAATTTTGGAGCAATTCGGAGGAGGTTGGGGTGCTGGGTGACGTCACAGCACATACAATATAATTTGTTATATCTAAAAAACCATAGCAGCACAAACGAAAATTTTTACGGCACAAGTAGCACAAACGAACAGTAATACCATTTCGAACTTTTTAAATACTTGGGGTGCCAACTTCAAGCAGGTGTAAAACGGCTTAACGTGGCTTAATGTTCCAAAACAGCCATAAATGATCACCAAATTTCTCTCGGACATCTCTTGTCATAAACACTTCCACCTGTCAAAAAATCAAAACCGAAATCCTATGAGTATGGACGCTTTTTTGATAGGAGACAGTGTTTATGACATGAGATGTCAGACAAATTTGGTGATCATTGATCGCTGTTTTCAGACATTAAGCCACATTAAGCTTTTCCTTATAATGGGCGTCAATGGAGAGGAAAACGTAGTGAGATAACGACCATACTCCTAGGATTTCGGTTTTGATTTTTTGACAGGAGGAAGTGTTTCTGACAACAGATGTCCGAGAGAAATTTAGTGATCATTGATTGCAGTTTTGGAACATTAAAGCCACGTTAAGCGTTTGTGAATGTCCCCTTGATATTCATGATATCGTAAATCCTGACTCCCACAATAGTCTAACATTTATTTGTAGACACTTCATGTATTATTCATAATAAACTTTTCATGTAATATTATTACACCTTTGTGGCTTGGAAGCATTTGACGTAGCTTGCAAACTCTGTTGTTGTTGCCTGTTATCGCACTTAAAAACTCTTTAGCACGTAACTTATTTTTCATGCTGTGTAGCGCACATGGTTCGTTATGTTTTCATTAGCGTTATTTAGCTTCTCATAGTTTTCACTTAGCATTTGCTATATTTTTAACGTTAAATCGCTGTTACCTCAATGCTAAAATTAGCTAGAATCTCGTGTTCTAATCGCACCGGTTTTATCTTACACGCTAAACAGCTAATTACACCGGCGTGAACACCGTTTGCGTGCGAATGAGTACATACTTCCGCTTAAGCAGAGGACGTCAGTTGAGTAGGCGGTCCTTCAGCGTGGCCCAGGACGCATTTGCGTTCACACTGCTAAAAGAATGTGGCCATATACGGCCCCGACCACCCCTGAATGTGGTCTGAGAAATCGGAACTCAATGCGCCCTGAATGCGTCTTTGGTGCCTTCACACATGGTAACATGCATTTTTGGTGATTCGATCACAATTGGACAGCGCTAAGTACAGGTGTGAACGCACCAATCTTTCAGACCACATTCGGAGGTGGTCTGGGCCGCATATGGCCACATTCTTTTAGCAGTGTGAAGGCCAATGCGTCCTGGCCCACATTGAAGGACCGCCTACTCGGCAGAGGGTGCGGCTGCCCCGGGCCCACGGCTCTTTCAGTTACAAAGGGGCCCCCAATCTGCCTGACTGAACATGCATTTTTGTTGTTTAATTGAATATTTTGAATAAAGTTTGTTTGTGTGTCTTGATTGCGGCAAAATAAATAAATGAATAGGCTAAATAAATAAATAAAAAGTCAGGCTGAGGGCGTAGTGGTTTCGACCGACCCCTAAGTTTCTCGCCGCGATATTTATTTTGAATGAGCAGAGACACAATATAGTTACAGAAAACTTTATTCGCTGTCCAGTATCCTTGTGTAAGTGTACAAAGAGAAAAATTACGCCGTCTGTTCGAGTCCCAAAGTAGGAACTAGGCGATCGCCGGCTGTCATGTCTTATTTCCCATCGCCGTCACTGCTGACGGAGCCGCGATATTTAGCTATTTTGAATGAGCAGAGACACAATAGAGTTACAGAAAACTGTGTTTGCTGTACAGTATCCTTGTGTAAGTGTACAAACAGAAAAATTACGCCCTTTGTTCGAGTCCCAGAGTAGGAACTAGGCGATCGCCAGCTGTCTTGTTTTATTTCCCATCGCCGTCACTGCTGACGGAGCCGCGGTATTTGCTCTCACGCAATGAGGTGTGCTCGGTAAACGTTGTTGGCTCTGTTGAAATCAAGCTCAAAATAAACAGCCTGAAGACAAACTTGGGTACCACTTTAGTGATGCGCTTCCCAGAGTTATCCAGAAGATGGCATTGTTAGCTTGTTTTTGAATGATTCAACCTAAGCACAAAGAGCTGTGTCATTTCACTGAAAAATTGAAACTTAGCAGCTTTTAAATGCAATGAAACTGCTCCACAAAAAATGTTAAACTTTATGGAACAAAAAACAATACCCTTGCTTAATCTAGTTTTTCATGTTTACTGACAAGTTGCGTTTGTGGGCAGTCTGGACCTTGACCACAGTTTCCCAAATTCATGCATATGTAATGGCCTGGGCACATGGATCAGACAATAGCTGACATCATGGTGACAAATAAGTACTTATGAAATTTAGCTTCCTGCACCACTGTTATGTGAGGGAATGGGAACAACACTAAATTCAGTGTGTTGATCCCTGTAATATACAGAGGGAGGATTTGTGGAGACACACAACCACTCAATCAGCAAGGAATGACACAGTGAATAGCATGGAAACTGGACTGTTTGTTACCAAATACAGCTGAGATATCATACTCACACGACCCAGTTGTTTTAATTTCACATCTTATGGACTGTAATCCATTTTTGGATTTTTTTTTCTGGGGTGGCCACCGTCATATAGACGGCTTCAGGTAAAACTCAAGTGCGTGATAGAAGTGTGGTACTGGACGCAGCTCTGCACCCATCAGCAAACCAGACATCACCCATTCAGAAAGGCTCAGATCTAAGATAAGGTGCCACCCAGGTGGAGCTGTTAATGAGAGCGTTGCTCAGAAACAAAGTTCTCAAGTGGTATGCACGCTTTTTTGGGGCCAGCAGGGCAGTGGAAGAATCTTCCGGAAGAATCATTAGAGTGCTAATTTCTTATTCACCAGCTCTCCTTAGAAACAGATAAATTAATCCAAACACGAGCATTGCCACAACCCAGACAAGCAAGCACTTGTGCTGGAAGCTGGTAGAAGAAAAATGGCTCTCCTGGATGCACTCTCTCTCTCTGTTTCATTTCTCCTCCCGACACAAAGGGGTCTAAAGGACTGAAAGGAGCCCCCGTTGTCAGGGCCCAGCGCTTAAATGTGGACCACAGATTCTTCAGCAATTCAATCTGGCCTTTCATACACACAGAGGCAGGACTGAGCCGAGAGAATGGCAGAGGCTGGGAGGGAGAGAGAGGGAGAGAGAGAAGAGGAAGGAAGGAGGTATAGAGAAAGAAAGAGGGATAGCAAGATAAACACAGGGAGGGAGGGAGAGAGAAAGAGGGAGAGAGAGGGAGGGAGAGAGAGGGGGAGTCGCAAAAAGAGGGAAAAAGAGTGACAAACACATACATGTGTGCGCACAGACACACACTCACACACACACACACACACACAGTTCATGTTATGATACTCTATCCCTTATGTTGTCTTAGGGGTCAAAAATGACCTGTTCCCGAGTTTAACAGCAGAGAAAACCCCCAAAATTAATTTTTTCAGCATGAAATTTGATGATTTTTCCTGGAGTGACCCCACCATTACAAAAAGTGAAACATTGCCCTTTTTTATATTTTTATAAAAGCTGTGCACCATCAGGGTACAAAGATTGTTTTTTTCAGAACACAGGCAATAATAATAATAATAATAATAATAATATGAATCAATTAAAGCAAAAAATCAATTATGTGTTTACATTAAATAAATACACTAAATACAGTCTAAATAAATACAATACATAAAGTCTCTCTGCACTGTGAAGTAGGAAAACACAATTATTCACCAAGATGTTGATGAATGACAGGTTGTTTCTTCATGCAAAATAGATTTGGGGTTTAAAATTTAATTCAGAGGCTTTATCATAGGGGTGTTGCGAGGATGGGTCATTTTATGACCCTGCGGACAAGGGGAGTGTACAGAATATGGGGATTACACAAGGGCTCTATTGTTGAATGTGGATAATGTTTTTGTGTATTTGTTTATGCTTTGGCAATATGAGAATCACCTTGTTTTGCCAATAACAGTTAGAAATTAACTGAAATTGAGGGAGAGAGAGGGAGGGAGAGGGGGGAAGGAGAGCAACATAGAGACAGGGAGGGAGAGAGATAGAGAAAGAAGGAGAAATAGAGACAGAGATAGAAAGATAGGGAGGGAGAGAGAAAAAGAAGGTGAAAGAAAGAAAAAGAGACGACACAGAGAGAGAATCACTATTATTTCATTCTGAAAAAGGATGAGAAGGAGGCTGGATTTTAAATGTTCATGCTTTAAAATGCTTTGACAATTCTGGATAACTCCTGCCATGCTAATAAAACTAGTCTGAAAGCTTGAGAAGCAAGCATGCATGAAAAAGAGAGAGAGAGATTTGCTTCATCTCTGCCTGTTGTGCACCCGATACAAATGCATTTCTGCCATGCCAATAAAGCAACTTGAATGGACTTGAATGCAAAAATATTTGTCCCAGACATCCCCTGACAACCCCCTCCCCCCCGTTCCTCAGCCGCGAGGCAAGGGAGGGGAACGCATTCATATTTGTCTGACCACAAAACTAATTAAGGGTTTTCATTTTGCCAGTGTTTTATTTCTGGGTCATGTAATTCGCCCCAACTGTGAGCCATTTCTGCGGAATGCGACAAAAAAGTTTGACTGTTGTTAATTGAGAGAAGTGTAGGAGTCAACTGAGCGCGAACCTTGACACACTGACGCTTTGGTGGCACTCCAACTTGCAGAATGTCAACAGGCATTCCCACAGAGACACTTTACAACCAATGGCTCACTATACTATATAGTCGATGCTTCGCAGCTCCCCCCTCTTGTAACATTGCATCCTGGTCAGGTCCACTGCCTGTCTTGGCCCCTATACATTTGGAATGATAGAGTCCTGTTGTACATATTGCTTTGCACTTATATGTCAATCTAGACATACACTATATGGACAAAAGTATTTGGCCACACCTGTTTTTCAGGGTTTGGGCTAGGCCCCTTATCTCCAGTGAAGGGCAATCTTAATGCTTCAGCATACCAAGACATTTTGGACAATGCTATGCTTCCAACTTTGTGGCAACAGTCTGGGGAAGACCCTTTTCTATTCCAACATGACTGTGCCCCAGTGCACAAAGCAAGGACTATAAAGACATGGTTTGATGAGTTCGGTGTGGAAGAACTTGGCTGGCCTGCACAGAGCCCTGACCTCAACCCCATCCAGCACCTTTGGGATGAACTGGAACAGAGATTGCCAGCCAGGCCTTCTCATCCAACATCAGTGCCTGACCTCATAAATGCTCTACAGAATGAATGGGCACAAATTCCCACAGAAACACTCCAAAATCTTGTGGAAAGCTGCAAAAGTGGGACCAACGCCATATTAAAGTATATGTATTTGAATACAATGTCATTACAGTCCCTGTTGGTGTAATGGTCAGGCGTCCAAATACTATTGCCCATATAGTGTACATTTGTGATCTCAGCACTATGTTTAACACTGACTTATTAATGTGTGGTCAGTGAAGACAGAACAGAAAACGTCTGTCAAGTATAGACTGTAGTTTACCACTGGATCTACAGGTTATTGGTTCAAATCCCAAGAGGAACACAGCTGTAATAGCCGTCAACAGGGTGTTTTATCAAAATCATTCAAGCTGAAAGGGTCAGGGAGAATAATTACAGAATATATGTAAGATAACTTTGGTTAAATGCATTTGTTAAGCAAATATGTTCAAAACAAATGACTCCATTTAACAGATATGATCTTAACAATTAATATTGAAGGTTACTAACAGTGACAATGTTTCTCATCCTGTGTCCTCATATGCTGAGATCACTGACGTAGCTGAGGTCTGGAGACCAATGTGTGCCTTGCTGATGTGATTAGAGTGTGAAATCTTCTCATTAATCTCTTTCTCTCCCATCCTTGCTCTGTGCACTATAGAAATAGACTTACAAGCCCAGTCCAAAAGTAATGGCTGATCTGTATAAAACTGTCCTAGGTGATAAGGTGCCCTGAATGACTGTACAAATAGAAAATATCTGTGCTGGCTTTCTCCTTGGATAAAGCTTTACTTTTATAACACTAAGACAGACTTGTCTGGTGTGCCTGTCCCAGTCTTGCATTGAGGTGAGCTTTGCTCTTACAAAGAGCCATTCTAGTGATTCTATCTCTGTGGTCCCCCCTCCCTTCCCCCCTCTCAGTTCCCAGACCTCCCTGCTCTTGGGGTCATTGGCTGCCTTTTTCCGGAGCCTCTGTGTTAACAAAGCCGGCTGGAGCCATTCCCAGGACCGCTCACAAAGTGAATATGCCACAGCAAACAAGAGTAGAACACACACACACACACACACACACACTACACACACACAGACACACTGAGTTAACCACCCTTGTGCCCACACTGATATTTTCATTCTCTCACATAAGCTCATATTCTCACTATTGCTAATGACTGAGCAGATCAAATAGCATGCTGGACTGGGTATACAAAATACTTTTTGTATACTTGTATATTTGAGCAATCTAGTAATCCTGTGTCTATGGCCACAACTAAGCACTAGTGTTGCCTGGTATCTACCAGACTCACTGTTTGCACACACTGTGACATGAAAATGATTCGATAAAAGAATGCCATCAAGAGAATGAGCTTTATCTAGAAAAAAGGAAGTATTTATTAATGACCATTTCCAGCTAAGGGTCAGACCATTGACTTGCCTGAGTAAGAAATGATCAATGATCCTAATTTATGAGAGAGTAACTCAATTAAATAAGAAACTGTAATGTCTCTGTTGAACTGCAATAAACACTGTTACACTGCAATAAACACAGTGCTTTTCAGGCATTGAGGGGACACTATGGGAAAAACCTACCCCAGTAGAAATCAATATAGGACACCAGAACCTGTCACTGGCATATCTGCACATGGGCTTTGACTCCTTTGGACCATGAAGAAGGTTGACGTGCTTAGAGCCTCCAAGCTATTATCAAAAACCAAAAGTCACCTTTTAAAAAGCGGTAAAAACCAGACAAACCAATGTACAAATCCAGTTTACAACGGTTAATCATCAATGCCTCCTAGTGACTAATTTGCTGCCTAGAGGTTTCTGAGTTGATGTAACTGGGAGGCACAGCAATCCTCTAAACCTGCTGGCTCTCCTGCAGTGCATTGTAGAACACGTAGTTTGTAAAGTGTAGTTTGGCAATGGGGGAGTGTATTGGGAGGATGGTATGTGCTTCCCTATAGCACTTCATGTACTAATACAGGGCACATCATGGTGTGGCCAGCTCAATGCTCAGCTGACAATTCCAAAGGTGGAGTGAAGGGGGGGGGGGGTGTGTGCAGTGTATTAGATTGAGTATGATACCACTTTAAGCATAGCTACAGCTCTCCACACATGGAGGTAATCTTTCTGCAAGGTTAACATGAGCACCACAGAGCAGTGTGCATATTGAGAACTCATCCCCTGCTGGATCAAAACAGTATGGCACACCACTGGCAAAGATAGATAACAGAAGGTGGAGTGGTGGCTGGAACATGGAGTGCGGTGTGATCATGTGACCTAGCCTCTCCAGCAGACAGACAGATGGATGGAGCTTCCTCCTCCATCTGAAAAGGGTGGCCCTATTTCAGTTTGGCCTACTAATACATAAATTAGTTGTGGCTCTGCCTCCAGGCGTTGTTCACCAGTGATAGGGTGACCTTTCCAAACCACAGCCCAATCAAAACAGGGACATATAGGCTGTCACCAGCTCACAGGCACATGACGTGGTCTTTGAGTCCAACAGCGGGAAACTCAAACCATGGATGTCTGGGCCAAGTCCAAGACTTACCAAACATCTCACCCAGTATAGGCACATATATCAGCTTCAGACACAGCATACTTTTAGACTGATAACTATATAGGCCCAATAACAATGGTTAAGGGGTGCAGACTGCTTAACAAGCAATAAAACAGGTTTCAATCCTACAGAGAGGAGAAAAGCAATCATGGGGAACAGCTGTGGATTTCTCTCTATTATTAAATGGCTAAAAGCTAAATAACAGAAGCACTACAATGCTCAGAACAGACAAACAATTCATAGAAACCTGCACTCAGATTAGCATACAGAGAAGAGTTTAGAGAAGTCGGGTGGCCTGAAGAAGATAATGTAGTTTAACAGAAACTGCAATGAAACTCCCACCACACTGATGGGAGTTTGGAGATTCACATGGCCCTCTCGCGGCCCCTGTCCCGCCATATTTAGGGGCTTGGAACGGTCATGGCGCAGAGACGAGCGCACATAGGGGTTGATGCAGAAGGGAAGAACAGGCGCTTATGTAACACCGCAGCCAGTGAACTCTTCCCCCCCGCCCCAGCCTGCTCATCAGCATATTCTGGCGCCAAATCTGGCCTCCTCTGCTCAACCCCAACCACCCAACCCTCCCAACCCCCAAACACCACCCCCACAAGAGCCCCACAGCAGCCTCTGAACCGCTGAGCAAGAGGAACGGGTCACCACCGGACAGTGATTAATGACGCTAATTGTCCTTCGCATTTATCCAGCAACAAAGACGGGCTCTCAAAGGATCGGCTCTCAAATTTCCCGAGAGGCATTCCTCTGCAAAAAAGGGGGCAGTGGTGTGGATTTCTTGATGATTTTCATATTTCTCCATATTTCATTTCTCTGCGCTAGGTGGGATTTGTGACAAGCAGACTGCTGACTGGAGTCTCAGGCAGAACACCTTTGCTGTGACCATTAACTCATTATTATTCAGAGTATTCATCCCTATCAATGCACATTTGTATATGCTGGACTTGTTGAAGAATATCTGATAAACAACTAAACATGAAATGTCATCAGCCTTCAAAAGTATTTATTCTCCCATAGGAACAAAGTTTCAGTGGTTTGATCCAAACACATTACGGTTCTTTGAATTTCACAAGAGTTCAATCATGTGATGGAACAGTGCTGCAGCCAATGGCAGCCAGGAGGGGTGGGGCTAAATGGTATACGTTAGCATGATTATGTACCTGAACTGTTATGAGCGACAATGGAATTCAGTCTCTTCAAACTTTAGTCACTTCTTTTATCTTCTGTGCACCACATTTTGATTCACCTTATGGTAAAAGTATCTTTGAAGTAGAGTAATATATATATATATATTTCATAGTATTCCATCATATTCACTGTACATTAAGGATTAACTGTAAAATCAGGAGCACTGAGCTCCATCCTAACTGAACATTTGAACATAATATCAGGGGTGTGCAAATTTCCTGTGCCTTAAATACGGCAGCCTTTCCTGTCTGCTCTGTGATGGGGGTCCCCCTCGAGGCATACTGCTACTGTACAAGTTGTAGCACCATGCTGAACGCCGTCAAAAGTAGGTAAACCTGAAAAATGCGAAAATAGGAACTCCAGCTTTCTGGGACATGAGTGACAACCCCTTTTAATAGGATAAATCTATAGCAGCTTGCACAGTTGCTGATTTCAAAGGCTGCTTTCACATTCATATAAATTGAATCTGAAAGTTGCATTCTGGAAGAACAATGGGATAACCAGGAACCCAATGCCTAGGTACATTCTTGCAGCAACATGTACCACATCGTGGCATGTCTTTTGTCCTTGTTGATTAAATTCTTTTTGCATTATTTTGCTGTGATTTTTTTGTATTATTGAGCCAAGCTACCATAGCACTGAAGTAGTACTCCCATGTTGAAGTGAAGTCATAGTAGCTTTGTAAGAACAGAACGCATTGGTAAGTTGTCACTCTGTTCAGATAAAAACTTTCTATCACAATCATGATTTTATATTGGGTGGGTTGGACACCAAGAATGTTAATGATATACTGTGGAAACAGCTGTATGTCTGGGCTTGTAGCAAGTGCAGAACAGAATGAGTACATTACTTCACAGCCTGAACATACAAAGCCATTTTAACCCATCACATGCAGAAAGAGCGGTGAACACCAGCTTATCCCAGATATAAAAGAATGCAGTAACTGCAAACACATAAATATCAAGCACCTCCTCTGCATTGGCTACACTCTTTATTAATGTGGAAACACAGGCCAGGGCTTAACGAGGAGTCCTGGACATTCTCACAAATCTCCTATGTTGGACCCTTACAGTTGATTGACTTCAGTGGCTCTACAAAGTTGCAACTTCTATTCAAACCTTTATCAGTGCTGCTGTAATAAACAATTATCTTTATTGCTGCTTTGCACAAATTCACTTAAAAGTAACTAACATCCGCATTCATGTCAATTAAAAAGCTGCAAGAAGAAGAAAAAAAACTACAAATTTACAGATATAGTCCGACAGAGACTCTCTATATCTATGCCTCTTACTTGAGCAGGGCAGTGCCACTGCAGTCAGTCATGTGACAACATGGGCATATGTCTTCTGTTCCCATGGTAATCAGGGTGGACTAAAGCCTTGTGCCCCACCCCAAGCTCTCCAGGACTGTAGATAAGGCGCAGCATCAACAAAACCCAGGGATCAAAAAGCCAAAGCCAAAGACCCAAATGCGGCTCACTTCAGCCAAACTGCTCCCCCCATCCCCCAGGCATCCCCCGCTGCTTGGTATCTGCACCCCTGATCAAACACGTTGCCGACATGGCAGTCCTTTGAAACTGAGGGTTTTTCTATCGAGCAGAGCTTCTCTCATCTTACTGCTGTGATACGATATCGATGGGCTGCCCATATTTCGGGAAGAGAAACTCACAAGGGAGTTAAAAGATTTTGGTTCTTTTTGTCTGACGCAGCGCATGAGAACAGTTCAGAGGGATGAAGTAAAGCCCCCCTGCCCCCCAGCGAGAGCCCAGTGAAGGTGCTCTCACAGGGAGGCATCGGGGTGGTGTCAGGAGATCGATTCCCCCCCCACTCCCTGCTTGGCAGAAACGCTGACCTCACCCTCATCAGAGTGCAGAACCAAGGGGGGGGGGCTCCTTTTAAAATCCAGTGCTTTCTTTGGAAAGAATTTCAAAAGACTATAAGACAAGCTACAGTACGAAAAAGGCCTCCTAAATGATGGGGTCAGATTCCAAGCCTTAGCGATGATGTCATCTGCAGGCGCCTCAGGACAGAGGGAGCCGAGCGGCTCAACATTCCCTTTCAAATGTGAGCCAGTGAGTGCATCAATATCACCTTGGAGGTGAGGCCCGTTGTCCTTCTCTCTGGCTAGGCTGCATATAGGATCCTAAGGAGATGAACGATATGACCTATAATCCCCAGGACAGATACTTGACTTCTCAGGAAGCAAAGAAACTCAGCACTTGTGTGTCTCTTACTCAGTGAAAACCGCACCAAACTATTTCAAGACTTATCTGAAAAAGAAATTTTGACAAAAATTACAAAAGGGAAAAGGAAAAACATTCAGAAAACAGCCTAGAACAAGTGCTCTACAACCAATCCATCAGTTCCTGCCAGGCTCAGTGTTAGAAGCAAGGAGATTCCCAAGAAGCCAATGGCAGCAAAACAGGAAGAGTGGAGGAGGGAGTGGTCATGTGACTCAGGTGGTGGGCAGGTCCTCAGGTAAAGATCTCCTGCCGGCCACCGTGCACACAGGCCCCGCCCATACTGCCTACACGGTGCTTGTCCATGATCTGGAGCACATCATCCAGGATGGAAGGCCCCAGGTCCAAGTGCAGAGAGAGCAGGGAGCCAGCATGGGACAGGTAGGGCCGCTCCTCTGGGTCCTGGGGGCGGTGCTCAGTCTCTGGCGATGCCCCCGAGGAGGGCGGGGTGAGGGCCGAGGGGGCGAGGGCTTCCCGGGGGAGGGGCACGGCCTTGTCATCCAGGTGCAGCCTGGGAGGCTTGGGGGGAGGGGCTTGTGTCAAGGGCAGGGTAGCTGCTTGGTCAGGGGCGGGGCCTGTAGCAGTGGTGGGGGTGGAGCCAGGCAGCGTGATGGCCTGCACACCGCCAATGACAGGCAGGGAGATGGCGTTCTTCAGCAGGGGCGAGCTCTCGGAGGTGGGCGGGTGGCCACACACGCTGGCCGTGCGGGTGAACTGGAACGGCTCTCCGCACTGGCTGGAGCGCTGCCGCCCTGGCAGCAGGTGGAACCGCCCCTGCAGGAAGGACAGGTCTCCAAAGAGGTCGTTCTCCCCACCCCCGCTCCCGATATGGATGGTGTGCCGGAAGTCCCCCAGTGGGGGGCTGATCATGTCCGATGACAGGATGTCCCGCAGCTTCTCCTTCTTGCCCTTGCGGCTGCCCCTCTTCAAATAAATGGGGGCCTTGGCAGACATCCTGGGCCCCTTCACCGAGCAGCGATGGCTGGCCTCCCGTGCCGGTCTGTCGAGAAAGCACCAGGGGGTGCCGGTGTGCCCTGAGCCGGGTAGATGGGCCGCCTCGCGCTTTTTCGGAAGCACCCCACCCGTCTTCCCTACCAGGCGCGAATCAGTTCTCTACAATGGAGGGGTCAAATAGGGAGGGGGCAGGGAGTTTCTATTAAGACAGCCAATCAGAAGCAGTGTTTATGTAACTCTACTGTGGCTAGTTTGAGAGTCTGCAGGACCCTAAGGCCTGTGTGGATGGGAAGTGTGGTGGCTCAGTCAATCGGCTCTTCCGTCAGGCTCTTCCAGGGGAGTCCAGGGGCAGTGTCTCCAGGCTTTCTGAAACCAAAGAAAAAATGTCTAATTAAAATCGACACTTTAATCACATTACCTTAACTGCCAGTGTTGAGCTCTGTCTAACTGTACATTTGGAAAAGGTCCACTGAAACAAACAGGTATGAGATAAACTACAACAGTCCTTACACCATTAATGACAGCTTTGCTTAACCTACAGAAATGTATTCCTCTTTTGGAGCTGGATGCACAAAACAAATTGCCATTAGAAACAAAACCTGTTATCCTTATTTATATGCCATCATTCCCTGATGACTCAGAGTGGGCTCCCAGCCATCGGACAGAGGAACAGGAGGAGGAACAGTCTGGTTTTGCATCTGTACCCCTCCTCCCCTTTGCCTGCACCTCACACATTAACAGCTCCTGCCCCACACAGCCCTCCAGGGGAGAAGAGTCAACTGCTACTCTGTGGTCAAACAGTCAAACAGAGACAAACAGCCTACACCTGACTCTTCCTGCCTCTCCGGGTACAAGACCCCCCCCCCCCCGCGTGCTGAAGGTCCCACCCACATTCACATCACATGCTGCCATCGCAGAGCTGTGCCTGAGGAGCACCCTGCCTCTGCCCGGTTCTCTTGGCTCTCATTGCCAAGGTTATGCAAACACCATAAAAATTAACAGTTTTAAAGTTTTACATTAAGCCTTTATCCAGCGTGACTCATAAAGCAAGAGCACAAAGTGGATTTAATGGTCTGATGGACATACAAAATGCACAGTACACAAGAGAAGGGAACACGGCTGATACACGTGATGCTGAATGACTAGGATGAACGTAATAAGTGGTTTCGGTCGAATGCGCTTCTGCTTGAGGTCAGGTTTGGATTTCTGCAGCATGTTAGCATTGAAAGTGCCGCATCACAGAGGCAGCAATGGCAAGAGTTCAATGCGTCAGATGAAACTCTGGCGCATTAACCTCCCACAGCAGCTGTGGCGATTGGATGGATCCGCGGGTCAGCTAGCTCACTGTGCCTGGTGGGGCGTGGTCCTCGGGGCTCAGACTGCCTTTGATCTACCTCCCCTCAGGTGCGGGGTCGCAGGTTTGGCACACACATCAGACATGACATCATGCTCCTCAGGTTACAACCAAGAGAAATAAGGCAGAGGGGACGGCCAAAGCGGGTGGCTCACAGAATGTTCTCCAACCCCTCCCACCCCCCACAGGTTCCACCTTACCACTTCAGTTACACCCAACTAACCAACAGGCTCCGCAAACAGCAACACCGAGAACAGGAAACAACATTACCAAGCAGAGACTCTGTTGCTGATTGCCATAGCCACAGAAACCTCGACAACAATAGTTCTTATTTCACAAAAAAATACAGGCAGGTCTCTCCTGTCAACACAAACATGCCAAGCATGGAAAAGTGAGGAAATCAGGGGCCAAAACAGATTGTCACATTCATTCATAAAGTACCAAAAATGTACATAATGGACTCCAAGAGTTTGTTTTGGACAATTCCTCCCAGAGGAAGAGAAAGTGGAGTGTGAGTGTATTTGTTTTTTTTTCCATATCAGCAGGGAACAGGGGAGTGCTGGGAAAGCACATTGTAGGCAGTCATTTTGTAAACCTCTGTTAGGACTTTTCATAACACAAAGGTCGCTGGTTAAATTCCCTGCTGGGACACTGCTATAGTATCCTTGGACAAGGTACTTGGCCTTCAATTGCCTCAGTAAATATACAGTTATGTAAATGGGTGAAATTGTGATCTAAGTAAGTCACTCTGGATAAGAGCATTTGCTAAATAACAATAATGTAGTGTAATTTAATGCAATATAAAGGACACTGCAGGCACTCATTTTGTCCCTCTGTTAGGACTTCAGCCAACAGGAACGGTGTTGATGGACACTTCGCATGCCAGCACATGACACATTGCTGTCACAGTGAAGAGCACTCTGTCTGCAAAGCGCAGCGTCGGCCAAACTTCCAAACCGAGGCAGTGATGACTGCCATTGATTAGAGTGAGCTGTCATTACTGGTGCTGAGGTCTTCCATAAAGCCCTCATGTGTCAGTGCGATGTGACCCTGTGTCCCACCAACCCTCCATTAAATACCCTGAGGCAATCAGTAACGCACTGCAGCTCATCTATACAGTCTGGTAAACTCAACCTAGAGTACACAGGACTGCAGGACCAGTGATGATCACATACCGATGACCTAATACACCAAAACATGCTGTCGAGAAACACACTCACAAGCGCACGCTCGAATACAAGACACACACACAGACATTGTGCATTGTCTCTCTGTCTCTCTCTCTCTCGCTCTTTCTCTCACGGACACACACACCCACACTCACAGACATACTGAAATACAGAGACTTAATGCAAACACACACACACACACACACACACACACACACAAAGTTGTTATACAAGATTCAGGATGTCATTAGTTAACACCAGAGAACTTGTTCACTCATCTAAATGATTTTTCCTATTCTTCTCCACTGGCAGCCCCTCTCTCATCCACAAGCTGTTTTACAGGTGCCCAGAATTACAAATTACACCCACCCACGCAGGGAAACAAACACAAGAATCAAGTAACACTACACCATTCATAAAGAATCAATACATTATTGCAGAATGCATAACACCAGATGAAAACAAAGAGTCAAAATCTTAAAAGATGGTGGCCAGATCTCCCGACTCTGTCCTACCCAGAATCCCTCTGTGTGTCTGAGTATCTTCGTGCTGAGAACTGTGCAAGCGCCTCCCCTCTAATACAAACGTCATCATCAATAGAGTGATAACCCAACTGCCACAAATCCACATAACAGCTAACAATTAAGCAGCCCATTTAACAGCCCAAAGCCCTTACTCCACTTCATCACCTGCATGATGCTTCTTGATTTACCCAGCTGTTTTGGTTCAGCTCATAAAAGCTGTATATCACCACAGCCTGCCAAAAAAACAACAGGCAGGGCATTTCTGATGTGGGATGGTGATTTATTCTGGATAACTGCCAGAAGTAGCATTCATTTTAAAAGCGGAGACCAGTAAGGTTGTCTGATCAGAGCGATACGAGCTGTAACAAGTGATATGGACAAGTGTTCTGCCCCAACCCTTTCCGAGCCTCCAGGACAGGTTTCCCAGCCAAAGTGGTTAAGATGTTTGTGCTTCTTTGGGGCAGTAGTTCTCACAGGGAGTTCACATGGTATTAGTCATCTGAACCAGGGGCCTTGTTACTGCATGCACAGGTAATAAAAGAGATCATGTGGTGAAGGCAGGGAAACAGGAAAAACAGAAATAATGATATAGGATTGCCTGGGTGCAAAGAAAGATTCAAAGATACAGAGAGTCTGTAACTGGCTGTTCTTTCTCTAGAGATATGAGTGTTCCAGTGCATGATCATAGCAAAAGCAACCAAGTTAACTCACAATGTCATAGCATCGTTCCTGGTGCTTGGCAGTGTGTGCTAGCGCATTGCAACAATGTCACAGTCATATTGTGAGAATGTTAGGCTTAGGTTTATGTTTGAATGCATGTGTGTCTGTGTGTGTGTGTGTGTGTGTGTGTGTGTGTGTGTGCATTTCATCAGCACTCTTCAAGGACACTATCTTCCTTCCTTCACGTGTGATGGCAGTGAATGACATACTGAAAATGTGTTGAGTAAAAACCTCAGGGGTTTTGGTTCAGCCAGGGTGAACTAACTGAGTCATGGTCCGTCCCAAATGTAGCCAACCCCAGGGTGATCATAAGACCAGCCCATTTTGGTAATGTGAAGCGCCACAGTGGAGAGGCAGAATGCAAACTTGCAGCATACTGGTGTCAGGAAGATATCGAACCATGAACCCGCTTAACGCACTGTACCAACAACAGAAATGCACAGCTAAGGAAATCAAAGGTGCTGGGCTGGCTGTTGGTTGACTCTGTGGGGCACTGCTCAAGCCACTAAGACACCAAGACTACCCCAATCTTCCAAAAACAATTTCAGCCACAGAGAAGAGTGCATGCTGCTCTTACCAATGCCATGAAAAGGACTGCATCACAGAAGCAGTGAGTTTGGATACCAGCATAGGTAATACCATGCAGTGGGCAAGATGTCACAGGTGCTGACTGAACTACTGGGACTGTGAGCAGGTGGTTGTGGGGTCTAATTCCAAGTGGGACACTGCTGTGATTAATGGTAAATTGTTTAATAAATTAAAGTGTTCAACTGAAACAGTAAAAAGAGATTGGCTCTGCCCTCTTTCCGCCCAATCTGCTGTGAAGATCAGCCAAGCGCAGAACTTGAACATGATTCACTTATTTTGAAGATGTCTGTATGTCTTCATTAAAAAAAAATCTACAGGGCAAACAATGGAAATTTTTCACTTCTAATGAAATTTCCAAAACGAAGTACTGTACTTATATTCTGTGTACACATGCCACGACACTAGGTGGCAGTCTTTCACAGTATCACCTTCAGGTAAATTTGAATGAAAACTTAAAATTCGCACAAATGCAATATAAATGCATTCAGTCATTGGGGTGTATAGGTTATGATCACAACATTACGTTTTGTGGGGCTGGGGTACTTAACTTGCCTCATTTAAGCCATTGGGGCACAGTGACCCAATCTGAGAAGCTTATTAACTTATGAGCTAATCGACGGGACATACGGTGGCAGAATTTTTGCTTCGCTGCCATAGAGCGTGCACACAGAGAACGCTGTCTCGTATTTGAAAATGCCATTGTCTGCGCAACGCGGACTGCAACAGTACGTTTGGAACAAAGCTCTCACTGTCACCATTCAAAGTCCGTAGTCAAAGCGGTTGAAGAGTTACGCGACCGTTTATGCCCCATGGCAATCACGTGATCCGAATATTTTACGGAATTTATTCATAATAATCCCCTCCAGGGATATAAAGAAAAAACGGACAGCGGGAAGTCTGTAGCCTTGAATACAATCAAGGGTTCCAAAATATGAGTTTGAATGTTTGGCGTTATTTATGAGCACTTTTGGTTTAATCTTCGTTTTCACTTTTAAAATAGAAAACACTAAAATGTAGCCTATCTTGCACGTCCACGCTTACCTATTATTGTATTTCTGTCTATAATTTCGCTAATGTAAGCAACAAAAGAAGAAACACCCATGTTTATATTTGGAAAAGTCCGCTTAAGCCATCTAAGATTTCAACATCAAGAGGCTGTGGACAGATGCAGGCATTGTAAACATATGGGGAAATTGTATCCGTAGTTTCTGAGAAAACGTTAGAAACCTTGGAACCAACCGCGGTGGAAAACCAGATAAGGGCCGCACTGCTGTCGAAAATTGCAGGTTAATCCATATGTGAAAACTTTCATCTTGAACCGGGACTCCTGACCTCCGATACGCCTGCAATACCAAAGTCAATGTGACATGAGGGTCCACACAAAAAAGTGTCGTTATTTAAGATTCCGACAACTTTGAGAAAACAGAACGTCGTGTTCTTCATCCAAAGACAATTGATTTCCTGCATCCTGTTGTTTATAGAGCTAAGTATCAGGGGACAAGCTCTGCAACTACCAGACTTCCGAACTTAGAGGACTACCTTTTTAAATAATATTTGGAGGACAGTCCTTTGAGGAATCGTTTCCGATTACTACATCCTTAAACGCTGGTGTTCAACGGGGTGTTTATGGATTAATACTACACTTTGATTGATCAAAAATATTGCCGTTTTAGACCAAATACATATGGCAGAGCATCTTATTTTTACGGCACTGTTACAAATGCAGTTTTTCATTTGTAACAAACCTGTCATCCCATCCCCGCACTGCCCCTCCCCATAACCCAATTTTACACAGGTGAGTCAGGTCACCTTAAAAACAGGGTTTTAAACTGCACGGTCTTGGCACGCATTCGCATCACGCTACATTATCACACATGCACAATCGTTTAGTAAACACTGGCCACCTGCGGGGGACTTTACCTCCAAATTCAGACGTGTCCGTTTCGATGGCCACTCTTACTCTTTTACAAGGAAGACCTCTTGTAACAGTAGCCTACAGAACCCTTGAGCTGTCCTTTGCCAATGCGACTCCTGATACAGTTCAATATCACGGACTCTGTGTTCAGAGATGCTGATGAGTCTGCCGCGTCTGCTATAAAAATAACCCCTCCTTCACTTGATACCCGTACATGCAGTGGCCAAATGCTGATACGGTTGAATCTGAGACCTGGTTCACTAATAGGCTACCCCTCCTCTCTCCCTCCTCTCTCCCTCTCTCTGTCTCCACTCTCTTTCGCCAGCGGCTTGTTCTCCGCGTTCAATACACGGCACATATGAAACCACGGCACGGGAATCCGTACAAAGCATGCAAATACACCACACGCATGTTATCTTCTGGAATAACTGGTTCAGAATGCCAGGGAATATAAAGACCTTTACCAGCAAGGGAATGCTGTAAACAGGACTTGCGTTAACTCGTTTTACCACAACACGACGAGCCAGGACTTGTTACGAATGTAGAGTGTCTAGGAAGCGATTACTACAGTAAATGTGTGGGTACTGCCATACCCAGAAACATAATAAACAAGCATAAATAAGCTCAAAGTCTATTTATTATACTAGTCTTTAAACGTTTTTTGATAAGATGCACAGGAGATATGATCAGCAACGTCACTGCCGATAATCAGGTAGCCTACACCTCCAATGTGCCACAGATAAGGCACTTCCAATGTGCCACAGATAAGTTTGTTTCACTTCCATTCTGAATTCCAAATCAATTTACAATATACTTGTGTTCCCTGTTACAGAGGTTACCGTCAAGATCTGCTGGCCAAAGAAGCTGTTACGAATCTGAGCGCAATGGGATGTATAGTAGATACGAATACACAATTATCTGAGTAGATGGCTTCAATGTATTATTTCACGCACATGTAAAAACAGAAAATGCGGTAATATCTCCAGCTGCTATTCCAATTCCCCGGATCTCCGCACCAGAGTTTCAGCGGCTCCTACAAAATCCAGAAGTCCTTCCTCATTGCTGGAAGTTCCAGCACGGCCATTCAGCGCCGAGGCGCTATCACTGACACAAAGCCGCACTTTACGAGAGGAGCACGCATGCACCAGACCCCCGCAGTGCGCGGTCTTATTTCTTGCACTCCGTGAACGAACCCTGACGTCAGAGGCCCTCGGCAAGTCCGTGCCAGCACATAGACGAAATTCAAGCACCCATTCAGGCAGTATTACATCTCTTGCACATCTCTTGCCTAGGGGCAAACTCACAGGTGTCCAAATAATGTAAGAGGCAATCAAGTTTTTATTTGATCTAAAAGGACAGGCACAACATCCTCTATTCCGAGAAATGCATCTGGAGGAATCTTTTCAGGGTTGGTGATTTCTGGTTCTCATAGTGCTGTCTTAGGCATGTGAAAGAAGTGACTCCACGTCCTTAAGAACTCTTGAAAACCTGGTCTGATATTAGATCAACTACTCCTTGGCCCCTCCCACAAGTTCATATCATAGCTCAGTCTTATACACCAGAGGTGACCACTCATGGAGAGCCACAATCCTGAAGGGGTTACCAGTCTTTATATCAGCAGCAGATGGACACCTGGGACAGCTGGTGATCCCATCCAGTCAATGATTCCAATTAAGCAATTACACTATGAGTTGGAAGGTAAGAATCTTGAGGATATACAGTTATATACGATAGTAACACACAACTGGCTTTCACACAACAGGGTCACAAAGACAAAATAATGGATTTTAATCCATTAATCCAAGCTTCTCATTTACAGGTCTAAAAAGATCCAAAACCCATAAATTTTATAAATATTACAAGACATCTACCTAAGAGTTTTTCTAAAAAAACCATATACAGAAAGCAAGGGTGATTGACTAGCAGTACTAGCCAGACTAGCATGTTAATTCACAAGTCACAAATATTGACAGTACTGGCTGCAAACTCCATCAGCTGTGTTGATTCTACCTTCATAGATTACTTTCTCACTGTCAGTGATTTGAGCTCTTATTTCAGCTGAAAGTGTGTATAGACCCCATATTCACAGAACACGACAGCCATTTTGAAGATTTTATTAAAACATTACAGAATGAATAAAATCTTCAACTGCTGAATAGTCCACAGAAATTTGTGGAATTCCACATCCCACAGCATTGCCCAAACATGCTTCTGAGAATGCGTGCTCGCGAACACACACACACACAAACTGCAAACCTCTATCTGCCAGAATATTTCTACAGGAAGGAAACGGTTGGAACTGGTTGACTCCTTTTCTGATTAACAATGCAGAAAGTGCACTGTGTGGCAGAATTGTGCCCTCATTTTTGGGAAGTGAGCTCAGCACCTAGCCTGTATGGACACCCTCTCTGGTGACCCCCCAACCTCAGGTCAGAGCTCCTGAGGCTAACTTGCAAAGGCACACAAACAAATCTATCAGGCGGGCAGGCAGATCTTGGGTGGATGAATCCATGTTTTTAATCACACATCACTCATTCATGTTTCCTCTGTAACAGCTCGTCATTTATCATGACTGCGGGGTCCACCCAGTCAAAAACACCAACATGGCAAGCATCAGCATTGTAGAGGGAGAGCGCCTTTCACTCAGGCACTGATGTAAAATAGGCCTCTTTTTAGACAGGGACATGGGTGGAGCATGTGATCTTCACCAGCCAATCAGCAAGGGAGCCTTATGGGGAGCTGCAGGAAGAAACTGACTGATGATTGTGAGTCCTAGTACCTCTGTTATCTGTGACTTTGTCACACCAACAACAAGGATTCAGCGGGGTTTTTTGACAGGAGCTTAACCTAAATCAGCCCATCTGGTAATCTAAAATAACTGCTTTTTTACAAACACTTGCCAGATGGCAGCTTGTTGCATGCTGTGAAAGAGAATGCATGACGTGATGCTGGATTGTGTTTAATGGATAATCTGTTCATCTGGTGAGAAGATGCAAGTAGTCTGCACCCCCTGGTGTTATCGACCCATTCCTGTCAATATGGGTGTAACCACCCAGAAACCATCAGTGCTTCTTGAAGGATCATCTACATGATGAGAACATCATCCCAGTGACCAAACAGAATCGTCATTTTGCCTTTCACAAGTCACTTTTTTGTGATTTACACATTTTCTTGTGTTTCCAGCAGTGCTTAGCACAGCGACAATTTATATTGTACTGTGTAGGGACTGCACTCCACCTTAGTGGCGAAAGAGACTGCAATATTAGTCATAATGATTCATCTATAATAAACCATCTACATTCCCACAGCCTTGGGGGTGTCTAGAGCAGCTCCATCTTCAAGGTGATGGGCTTGACTGCGGGCTGAGCCTCACGGCCCTCAGTACTGAACCAGCATGTGTGGACATTCTGCTGATAATGACCCGGAGCTCAAAAATTGCCTTTGTTCTGCCAGGGAAAAGGGTGGGTACATCTGCCTGTTTCCTTGTCTTGCCGCTCCTATGCACCCTGCTATTTGAGAAACCTGCAACTTGCTTGGATGACATCAGTGGAGTAATGCTTATCCTCCAATTGGTGGCCACGTCTCTGTAGTTCAGTGTGTAACTTGCACTATGAAACACAGCCGCTGCCTGTGTGTGAGTGTATCGAAGAATTGCATTTGCCTCACTTCAGCGTTCCTGAGCAACTGCCAAGGTTGTCACAGGGAGCCTTGTGTGTAATTGCTGACTTCAAAACAGGGTTGCATAAAAGAGCATTAAAAAATTAAAGCAAAGTGTGGCCATTTGTACCAGCTGAGAACTGACCTCTCGCTGACTGGAAAAAAAGGCCTGTTTCCTGATTCACCAACATAATGAGAGACACTTTTCCCCAACAGAGACTGAAATGGCCTCCTGGACAGCAGGACGATGTGGACTCACAGTGAACCTTTCAGGGTTGGGATGTGTCAGATACAGTTTGTTGCTCTTCCTAGATAACATGCAGTGAATACACAAATAGATGACCAAGCTTAAACAACAGCATTTTTCAATCCAGTCCTTTAATAATATTATAGCCCCACACACACTAAATTTAGCTTGGCAGTTTTAGACCAAACTCTTACGCAAGCACATTTTTTTGCAGGAATCCTTCATAATCTGCATAAATAAACTTACCATTCCAGAGAAATGTGTGGAAATAAATATCCCGTAGAGACAGGATTTAGGAAATGGCTAGTTTGAGGCTGTTTTGGGGGTGTGTGTGGTGTGTGGTTGGTTGGGGGGTGCCCCGGACGAAGGCCAACTGTTTTTCCTGAGTTGGGCCTTCCGTCCCACTCTAAATAAGCTCCAGATGCCATGAGCTAACAGGCCAAAAACTAACAGCATTAAACGGGTGAGAAACGTGACACACCGAAACAAAGGCCATCACAAGCGCTGCCACACAAAAAGCAAACAAAAGACCGGATCAAATTATCACACTCACATCTGTCCCTGACTGTGGTGGCATTTAAACATCAGAGGCTGTGCCTAAACTGCAGAGTCCCTGCTGAAATTCCACAAGACCGGAGGGCTAGCTTGAAATAGCATTAAATCAAAATGTGTATTCACTTTTGAAGCCTGTGGTGTTGCACATTCTATGCAAAAGGTTGCAGTATTGTGCTGCAGCTTTGCCTCAGTCTCATCACATCAACACCTCCACTCTCAACACTCCATATCAAAGCATGTCCAAATCTTACCATCGGTCAAACTTTGCTTGACTTGGAGAGGACATCTTAAAGAAAATCTAGGTTTTTATTAAAAAAAAAAATTGGCATTGTCATTTAATACAAAATATGTTCTCTCACAGAGGAATGCTGGATGTTTCTGCTCTGATAAATCAAGAGATCTTCATTTTGTGCACTCAGATGTTCTTGGAAACATTAATGGCATTCATGCATGGCTACAACCATTGATCACTTTACATTACATCAGATTTGGATGGTATTCAAAATGAGCATTTCTAATGATGTTACTGAAGACACAGCTGATTTTGCTGTACGTTTTAAGTGAACTTTCCTTCACCAGCTGACGAACTTTCAAACAGGACCTTGAGAGAAGCACGTCACATTTTCAGCAATGATCTCACTTGAAGCCAGGTGGACATTCACCCCTCACCTGACTGCAGCGGTAGATATAAAGGCTTGCTATGTCCCAGGGAAGAGAATTTGATAATGAAGTTTAATTGGATAAATTGCATGCAGCCATGGAAGTCCATTGTTTTCATATAAAAGGTCAGATATGGCTTATTGAACAGTGGGTCATTTTCTCTCTTTTTTTGTTTTCTTATACAATTTCAGTGCTAACATACAGAAACGGTAAAATTAACAAGATTAAGACAAAAAATGTTTGGGCTCGGTTAGTTCAAAACTTGTTAAACGAAGTTTTTCGCTTCGGATATAAGCGTGGCTCTTTTTTCCTCAGCGCTTTTTTTTAACTTTTAGCAAATGACATGTAGGGTAGACCGAGTACAGTTGGAACAGAAGGACAGTTGAAACACGTCAAATAACGTGCGTGCGCGACAAGCCTGATCTCTGATTTTTACTCAGCACACGCGTATTAGCGTCCTCTTTGATCATGGGAAATTTGAAGTACGTGCGCTTCTCCGGTCAGAAGATATCGGCAAAAGTTTTTTTTCACAGGTAAATTTTTCACTTCACCATCTCCCTTTCACATTGAATAGTTTCTTTTGCTTATATGACAGTTAAACTGAACTTAGATTATTGTAATCTTTAATCTGTGCTCTTAAAAACTGACAAATTTCATGACTTGGTGTCACTCAAGATTATCGTAGAATCCAGAGAAATGTGAGAGGTGGTCAGCGGGGTACAGCTGAAACTTTTTATCAACTGTACCCCCGATAGAATCCTATTGCGTCACATGCTGTTTAGTTGCACGGTTTAAGATTACAAGTTAAGAGTCATATTTAGACAACGTGGGAAGACAAAACAAAATTTGATGTCTGTGATACTTGAACCGTCTATTAATAATTGACATTTTCTAACATGAAGGATATAAGGATATTATGGCGTGTTGTGAAATATGCAAAGTGGTAAATGGGTACAGTTGGTACACCATTTCTAGGTGGTTATGTTCATAAGGTATGCAGTTACAGAGTTCATTTAAAGGAAATAAAATAACAGATTTTGTTGTTTGGACAGGCAAACTAACAAGCAAAATACAAATGTAGCATAGCCTGTAGGCTTTTTTGTTTATGTGTGTGTGCTATGCCTGTTGCAGGATGCCCCGTTTCAGAGTTAGGAGCACAAATAGGGGAGTGCCAGCAGATCTCTTAGAGAGGGCCTCAAAAGCAGTTGAGGAAGGAAAATCAATTAGGAGCATGGCACAGGAGTTGAGCATTCCCCTTGCTACCCTGGCCCGATACATCAAAAAGAAAAGGGACCTTACCGAGCAGGACTCAAGTATGCTACCCTCAGGGTACAAGGGCTGCAATGCAGTTTTTACTGCTGAGCAGAGCTCAAGCTGCAGTCTTATGTCAGAAAGGCAGCAGCTTTATGCTCTGGGGAAAAAAGTGTTCCCAAAAGGTGAAATGGAAAATCTTACCAGAACAAAGGGAGGGAGGAAAAAAGCAAAAAAAGAAAAGTACAGAGGACACTCAGTGTATTGTCTGTGATGAATGGTATACAAGGTCCTGGCCAGGGGAGCAATGGATTTCTAGCTCCATCTGTGGCATGTGGTCGCATGTAGAATGCACTGATGGAGGCCACAACTACATTTGCCACCACTGTGAGTGACTGAGGTGACTGAGTGAGAGAGTAAGTGACTGAATGACTGCTATTTGTATTGTTTTTATGTTTTATTAGGCTACTGTTATTGTTTGAATTAGTTGTGTAGTTGTAGCCTCCATCTGTGTTATTATTGCTGTTCAATGTTTTACAAATTAACTATTTTAACTGTTGCTCAATAAATAAAATGATGAACTGAAATTAGATATTTTATTGCTGTTTGCAATTGCTGTTCCATGTTTTACAAATTAACTACTTTTAACTGTTGCTCAATAAATAAAATGATGAAGTGAAATTACATATTTTTGTAGAATGGTCATTTTTAAAAGGTATTTTACATTTGCAATGAATTGGTTAGGCACCTTTACAGCATTACAGATGGGTTTTTCAACTGTACCATGGTACTGTTCCAACTGTACCTGACAGGGGTACAGTGGTAACAAAAATGCTCCTTGTGTTTTTGAGCTAATTGTGGAAAATATGAACTACTTATAGATACTATTAATCATTACTTTTTTAGTAGACAAGCAAAGGAAATATATGAAAAATCATGTTTTCAGTTACTAGTTTTTGTGTGGTAATGCAAAAAAGTGTTCCAACTGTACTCGGTCTACTTGTTAAAATGTGGGATGCGGGGTTCTATTACCTTCCTAAAGACGAAGTATAGGCCTACTTTGCGGCTGCATGATTGTTTGAATACCATGGTGCAGTTTCACGTAATGAGTATTACCATTTAATTATTATTACTTTCATTAACATTTAATTTCACACGTGCTGTTTTGCCGCTGAGCAGGCTCATAATGGACATGATGTTTGGAACAATGTAAAGTAATTTTTAAAATGCAATAAAACTATTTACAGATTCATGTATGCCGCCGCAACGGATATGGAAATGAATGAATCAGTAAGTCAAAGATTCGAATCATTTTATTGTACTGAACGAAAGGAACCGAATCACTAAAAAGAATCTTTTTGAACACCACTAATGTAGACATTCATAAAATAAGGTGGCTGAGGGGTGACAGTCGCTGGAACATTCAAACGCGTCTCTAGTGTTTCACACATTATCTTGGAGCTTCAAAAGGTGGTAAACCAGGTCTGAAACAACAGTACTACGACTCTTAGACGTGCACAGTTTATCTAGCCACCTATCTCCACAACATGCATAGTAACATAAAAACTACAAGGATTTAGTCGACGAGTTCAGAGTCAGAAAGGGCAAACTCGCTCTCACCTGCAGCAGGACGTGGTTGATAAATGCTGGTTTGCGTTTGGTATGGATGTGCCTTCACAAATTACATTTAATTACTTAACTGTCTAGCTTGGCAAACCTTCAAGTATTAACAATTATCAGCTAAAGCCGATGAACAACTTTTGCTCTTGGTGTTTTTTGCTCGATAGTGTTTGATTAAATAAACAAACCAGGTCATCAGTTTAAAAAGTAGCCCGCTGTTGAATTTCACTTTTAGCAGTGGTGGTATGATTAAAAAAACACAGGCAACAATGCGACACGCACAATGGCGCTATGCTGACGGAAGGCGGTTTCCCCTGACAACACATTCAGCACCCTACGTTATTAAACTTTGACAAACTGCAGCTACAATTTGAAAGGGGGTCATTCTCCCCTTCCCAGTGCCCCCAGAACACTTGTCATGCGTCATTCCTCGACACAGAGCAGTGGAAAGAAAGCAGAGAACGCGCTCATCGGGGATCGGTGAACCCTGTTGCGCAGCACACATTCTTCAGTTGTAATTTAAGTTCATCAACAAGGATATAGAACAATACAACATAACGTCAACAGTGAGATTCAGCGGATTAAAAAAAAAAACATACTCGTTATTTTTGAAATAACTACAGAATTAAACTTTTCTCTCATCACAATTCATCAACGAACTTGCCCCTGCTTCTCTCTTTAACTTGTAGAATGTTATCTTTAGACCGCTGTCAACCTTACATACCATTGTTTTCCAGAAAGAAACAGCTTTATAACTAACTTCATAACATGCGTATAGTTTTCCGTCGCCTCGAGCCTATCTCCTGCTTTGGCTAATTGTTCATCTTGCATTTAGCCTACATCTATTAACGCAGACTGTTATATTCATACCTGATGTGAAGTTAGACTTACTTCCCTGCCCCCTTCCCAAAATGCTCTAAGTTTCATAGACTCACCTATTTCTTCTGTCTGAGCCGTAGGACATCCGACACTGTGCTTTGCATTCCCGCTACATCCATAATCACTGCCTCGGAGAGCCTAGATAAATCCGACGACGGTTCGAGTAGCGTCCAGCGCTCCCCCCGCTCCCCTCCGCAAACGGTCGCTTGGTAACAGCCTATTGTTGAGATTATGAAAGTGGGAGAGTCAGTGTGGGCTCCGGGTAGGAGGATCAATGACCTTTGTTTAAACTGTCACAACACGGCTCCTGTTATTACCGACAGCGGGGCTTTATCAATGGGAACGGTGCTCGCGGTGAATGTAGCCCGCTAATTTAGGACAGCTTAGATATAACAGCAAGAGTCCTTAACGTCCTTAAACTCGTGCTATTTTGAGTAATGAAAGGGGAATACAATATCCAT
The DNA here is from genome assembly GCF_013368585.1 of Megalops cyprinoides. Lineage (NCBI taxonomy): Eukaryota > Metazoa > Chordata > Actinopteri > Elopiformes > Megalopidae > Megalops > Megalops cyprinoides. The sequence goes on from NC_050598.1 coordinate 3,262,178, forward strand.
CATGTATAAGATATATTACAAATAAATTAGGAGCATTTAAATAAAACTTTGCTCCATAATTCCTTAATTTGATACTGCAGCGGGTCCAATGGCACTCTGCTTGAATTTGAGTTTGTTAAACGGTTAATGGTTTTAAACCATGTCAAAATCGCATCATTCGAAGTTCACTATAATTTGTAATCACTGCATGACATTTTGTAGAGTTAATCCAATATTTGATGGCCCTCTTGAAAGACCGTCGCAATTTAACGGACCAACAACGTGGATCTAGAACACTTAGGCTGCTGCCGGAGACGTGTGATAGTGTCGCAGTCGGCCAGATGGTGCGTTAACCCGCCGCAATTTGAGCTTCCATAGGAGGATATCCTCCTGCCGGTGCCTGTCCTCTCTTCCCATCCAGGAAGCGCCTCCCCTGAGCCCATGCGAGCCACACTCGGGAGGTTTTTCAGTTTCCCTGCGGCCTCTGACCCCATTCGAAAATTAGCAGCTGCTTCTTTTGAGATCGGTGCAGCTATTACCACTCTCACTGGTCTTGTGCGCCACAGATCCACTTCCTAGTCTTTCCGTGACACTGACCTCAGATCAGCGCTCAGCCCACCTCGCACCTTTTCTCATTCAGTGGGCTCTCATCAGTATGTCCTCACTGTGTTACATTCACAACCTAAGATATGCATATGCGCGCACGCGCGCACGCGCACACACACACACACACACACACACACACACACACACAGTCTCACATTCTCTCTCTCTCTCTCTCTCACACACACACACGAAAGAGCACAAAAGTTGATTCACCATTCAGGATAATTACAGGAGACAATATCAAAACTCGATGCATAATTTATTGAAGAAAGTACTGAAATAATAATTGTCCTAAGGTCTGCAACATGGTGTCCCATTAATGACAGTATTTATGATGGCAGTCCGGTTTCAAAAAACACAATAGACACATTATGGGGTCTTTTCATCTTCAACATGCTTTAACAAGACATGGAAATGAGATGGAAGTCTTGGGCCACACTGCAACTTGCACCCCATAGTCTCAGTATTGTCTCTTTCAAATGAAACCTGTGTACTCCTTAGGGGTCAGAGGTCAAAAGTGCCAGAGTGTTTGAGTCTGGGAATGAATTCAGCAGCCTGGTGGGTACTTCAAAAACCTTTACTCAAGTTTACATTTTTTTCTATACATAAAAAAAATCGACAGCTTTATGAAATCCTGCACCATGTAGAAGCCCATTAGGGGAGTCCAGTGTGTTGGGGAACGGAGGGTGTGGGGTTAGAACAGGAAACAGTACTGAATGAATGAGGTCACAATCAGATCTTCACCACCTGACATGCAACAATAGGACTCTGCCTCCTCCCTTCAGCCAATGGGGCTCGTCGCTGTATGAGCAGCCTTCCATAAGTCCCGCCCACCTGTCCTTTGGTTAATCGGCCAGGATTCATGCACATGCAGCCAATCACATCCTAAAGAGAAGAGACGACAATGACTTTGTTACAATTCTTATAAGTTGTTTCTCTGGGCTACATTGGAGGATGTGTGCCTTAATTATGCAAAAACATCACATAACTCAGAATGCTCAAGTTCAAGAGATGGAACTGCTGAAAGTCTCTCAGAATGAGCTCCCTCAGTCCAGTCAGCAATGCCAATCCCTCCCAGATCAGTGCACAGCAAGCAGGCACTTCAGACAACCACAACAATTTTGCACTTCTACTGGTCTGAGGTCACTTCTTACCTTAATGAAGTAACGCAGTTCAGAGGGTACTATGAGCACGTCAGGCGTGAGGGGCATCTGGCCGTAGCTCAGGAATCTCTCGTAGTCCATGTTGATCTCCTCCGCTGGAGGGTACAGTGGGTAATAGCTGGCCACCAGCAGGAATACAGGAGGAAGTGAGGTGCGGAAGGAGATCAGTTAGACACAAGGTGAAATGTTAAAAAGGGAGGATCTCTGGTAAATGCATGAGTCATTATAAAACTGCCAATGATAAACCCAGACTTTACAGACTACTATTTCTAAATGCTGTCCTTCTGTCAAGCAAAATTCAGCTCCCTTCTCATCCAGAACACTACCATGCAAGTACTACAAATCCCTCACTGCCACCAATAAGTGAATGATCATACAACCCAGTCCAAGAAATTACAGGCAGAGTGCAGCAACTGCCCCCTCACCTCTCATGTCCCTCTGGCCCTAATATCTTCCAGCTCACCCCTGAGTCTCTGCCTACCTCTTCCCCTTCTGCCCCTCTTACTCAGGCCCCCCAAGTCTGTCCTCTGCCCTGCCCCTCACCTCCTCTGGGTCAGCATGTGCTTCAGGATGCGTGTGAATCTGTCAGAGCCGGACGCACTGCAAAACAGCAGAGATAGGGCTTACACAGAGTCAGGGCACCGAAGCCGCACCCACACACACCCACACACACCCACATAACTGATGCAAATGAACGCAAACAAACGCATACACTCACGACCCTGAGTCCAGATTAGGCTTTCAGGGTATCCATCTCTGCACTCACCTGCTGATCTCCTCCGCCCCCATGTGGAAGAGGATGTCTGTGGAGGTCAGGCCAAAGGTCACACCACCAATGAGAAGGGTGCAGGGGTCAGACACCAGGGTCACACGCTGTAGGCACATAGGTAGGCAGACACTCTGGGGTTAGACAGGTGACCATGTCTGTGTTCTGTGCCTCCTCTTCATTAACATATACACTCAGCAACACTGGGATCCCCCTCCCCCCACCCCCATGCAAAATCACCACACATCCAAGATGCCTAGAACCATTCCCTCACCACGTTAATCACTACAACAATCCAGCCTCTGCTAAACCATCTCTCACTCTGACCACAGCTACCAAATAACCAGTGACATCACTCACATGTCAGGACACAGGGACAGAGCATCAACACTCAGATAAGAGGTCACATGTTCCTCTTTCTCCGTCTCTCACACACATACACATGTGCCCAGCATTAAGAGCAGCCTCCCTGTTATCAGCTGCACGCTGACAGCTGCGGGACTCACCTCGGTGTCCTCCTTGCTGAGGTCAGGCAGAGTGAAGGGGGGTTGTGGGTAGATGAAGTGATGGTGGACGTCTCTCAGAGAGGGCACAAACACCAGCTGACAGCCTACCCTGGGGGGGGCAGCAATGGTACCATTAAATGAGTACAGTGGACACTATTAGAGGAGCCTACACTTCAAATCAAATATCACCAACATGCTTGTTCAACCACTGACACAGGACCACTCACTCATCTAACTATATAAAGCCACCATGAATTTTGGAATCAGATCAAAGCCAATCGATGACAAACAGCATGACATAAGTGGATTAGCACTTGGTGGTGGATTAGTACTCAGTGCTTCGCTCTATATACCATTACATTACATTGTCATTTAGCAGTTGCTCTTATCTGCAGCAACTTACAATTTTATCCATTTATACAGCTGTTGCCCAAGGGTACAACAGCAGTGCCCTCGTAGGGAATCAAACCAGTGACCGTTTTGTTCTGACTGTAACTGAACGTTTCTGAACGCACCCTCTCGTTCCTTCCACGATGCTCTCCACACATCTTAAGAACACAGCTTCAAAGGTCTCAGTTAGCTGGCATTTCTGTTAGACAAAAACAGGGCTTTTGTTAACTGACAACTACTTGTCATTTACTGAAGTACTGAAAAATACAGCCATCCATCATTTACACAGAAACAGATTACAAACTATTAGAAGTTTACAGATAAAATGTTGTGGATTGTAACTGATTATTAATAAAATTTAAGTCTGTCTACAGTAGCTAGCTGCACTCCTGCCTCAATTTTCACATTCTGGATCTGTCCTGCATAGAAGTGGGTTCAGGACAGGTGGACACACTTAACACATATGGAACATCTGTTTGTGCAATAGGCCACAATGCCTGACGTGAACTAAGCCGCTACATTTTCTCGATAATTATCATTTGCTACCCATTTTGTCTTGAGGTGATGAGGAAACTAAGGGAGAGTCTAGTGAATGTGGTCATTTAAAAAAGAGTAAGCCAAGAGGACCAAGAGAAAACCTTTCCTTTCAACCAAGAGGAAAGCCTGAATATTAGCATTAATGAAAGGCATGTCAAGTAGGGGTGGGCGGTATAAATGGTATAGAAAGTACACCAGTATGAACTTGCCCTACGGTATGGATTTTGACTATACCGTACTAACCGGTAGAACCCTCACAGATCTAGGTGCAACTTCATTGTAAAGACAGGATACTAAGTTTTATCTACATACACAAATCTTTGCTGACCTGACAGAGATTAATCTTTTCTGAAGCATTAAAATATTGTTATCCGGGACACCGTGAGCCCGGCAGCTGTATAGCCTACGGGATACTGAGTTTGCGCACCCTTCGAAACCCCTATGTCCCACTATAATGGCCACCCATAAGTCTATTTGCATGTTATTTTCTTTTAATAATAATGTGTTATTCTCTTTCCATTACTCTTGAATTATGCTATGCATCGTGTGTGCTATCAGTTGATTATATTGTATAATGAAGACAGATAAGACGCCCTCACAGGCCAAGTGCTAGGGATGAGGGGAAATTAGTGTGCGCATTCAGGTGAACACGGCGTTTGGGCTCACAGTTCTTAGTTGCTGGAATAAACTGTCCTTGTGGATTATTCTCGATCAGAAGACGTGGGTGGTTGCAAAAGGATTGCTTTTTCTCGTTTGTCGGAGTGGTGAGATTAAAGGTTGTTCCTTTTTGAACCGTGGCTTCTCGCTGCTTCTTCGTCACAAACTATAACTTTGATTGCAATCTTGATTAACTTTATTTGTATTTGAGCTATTTCTATTGCTTGCTGGACATTAAGACTCTCATAATTTGAGGGTTTTGGGGTATTTTGTCATGCTTATAAATGTATATTTTGCTGTTAATCTAACGTCTAATTAGCCTAATTGATTAGGCATACACCGTGAGGCTATATTACTGTCTCCGAATTTTATATATATATATGTATGTATGTATGTATGTATGTATGTATATAGCCTATTACCGACATCCAAGTAGATTGTACGGCTATACAAATCAGCTACCTATCACCTGGTACCGTAACACCCCCCCTCTCCTCACTTTTTTCCCCCTTCGGATATACACTGATCTCATACACATCCTCTCTGGAATCCAATTGACGGAAATCCGTCGTAGCGACAGAGAACTTTAATCCCTGAGTCAGTTTTTATTTTCACTTTTTCATGAAATACAATAAAATCAAGCTGCACAAAGTGTTTTTCAGAGATGGAAGTTAATTAAGAAAAGGTTTTGTATTTCTTTTTATATTTATTATTGCAGTTTTGCACAGTAAATGTTCTTAAAATACCTCTGTACTATGTGAAATATGTCCTAGTAATACAGTTAAGAGTACAGTAATAGCTGCCATGCAGTTGCCATACCAGTGCTTTACCCCTTCAGAAGCATTTACATTGAAATTTTAAGAAAAACAAATTTACTGTGATATATACCGTTACCATCCATGCTTCAGATTATACGGTGATATAAATTTTAGGCCATACCACCCAGCCCTAATGTCAAGGTAACATTCAGCTGTAAATCACATAAAAAAATTCAAATAAATAAATAAACAAATACTTAATTTGTATCCTGTTCAGATTGTTCCAGTTAGGCTTTGCATGCATTTCAGCTCGATGAAACCTTTCAGGACTAGTCATACTGGTTTTGATTTTATCATTATTTCTCATAAAGGGTTTCGTAACAAACAGGTTTTTGGGTACATCGATGAGAGAGATCTCACCCTCCCAAACTGGAGGCCTGGCCTGCCAAGCACAATCACATTGTTTGCTGTGACATGCTTTTCATTTTGTTATTACACTTTACCATGCTGTAAAAAACACAGTTCCACCACATTGATGAGATGCTTCATTTGAGGATTTAGCAAGATCTCTCACACGAGAATTAGCGACTTTGCTACCTGCTACCTTTTATTTACTCCAGCAACGTAATGCATACACCGTACATAATATTCCAACATTTACAAGAATCTTATTGGTTTAGTGGCCAAGTACGAACCAAGAGGGTACAGCCCCAATAGTGCAAGTGAGACAAGTCCATTTAGCTCTTTAGCCTATTTAGCCACACTTCTATTTACTTTTTGTTGGTAATGTGATTTTAAGATTTCACCTCTCTTAAATTTTGCTTCTCAAACTAAAACCATGGACATTGATTGAAACTAGTCCAACAGTTTTTAAACATACACATGAAACTTCAAAGTGATTGCGCTAAATGATAATTATGTTTTAACTGAGATTGTCTCACTGGTCCTCACCTCTATCTGCTCATGTTTGGAGTCCAGGAAAGGGCCAAGCTGTGGGAGAGAAAAGCAGAGGAGAGATCAGAGACACGCTGTAACGGCCTCATGAACAGGATTATCAAACTGCTTGGGATGAACATGGAATACACTGACTTGTCTTCACAACCATCATCTCACTGGGAGGAATGATTGCACTGCAGGGTGGGGGAGAACCATATCGATCGTAGGGGTAGATATGGTTGGGAGAGATGCCATCTCACTGCATTTCAGGGTAAGGAAAGGATGGAGGAGATATGATCTCACTACAGAGCGGGGGGGGGAGATACCATATCACTGGGGAGTAGGTGTGGGAGGATAGAGCAAAAAGTAGGAATTGAGTGATTTTACCAGTATGCAGATGTCAGGGCGGTCCCGGACAATGACATTGATGAGGTCGAAGAGGGGGTCATAGCTGAGGCTGTCGGACGGGGTATATGGTCCACAGGCAACCATGACCATCTGGGGCTCACCTTCTAGAAGTGTGTGTGGCGAGAGAGGAGGAGGGAGAGAGGGACAAAGTCAACATTCATAAAGCACATTCACACAGAGGAACCACATAACCACTTATCCAGTCCATTTTGAATTGTCTCAACTGTAACATTCCCATTTTGAAATTTTAAATATGGAGGGAAATTTCAGGTTGAATACTCCGAACAACACAGTGAGAAGTTAAGGTGAGAGCTGATTGGCTGATGCAACTATAACTGACACCGCATGGCAAAGGGAGTCTCATTAATTAATCAAATTGGATCTATTACAACACCCTACAGGTGTTGCCAAAAGCTTGCCATAGGTCACACATTACTGAGCTAAGGAGTGAAGGATGTAAATGACAGGTATCAGGTGTAGCTAGAGATGAAAACTAATTAGATTTGGAGCAGAACAACCTCCAGGTCAAACTGGAAGATAACAGAAAGCAGAGTGATGCAATTCAGAGCGCTCCTCTCACCTTCAGCCATGTTGCCTGTCTCCATGCCTGCAGAGTGGAATGGCAGAGGTACCCCCTGAGAAAAACACCTGTTACTGAGCCATACAAGAGCACTGATCCAGGGGAATCAAATCACACCTGTTTTTGATCTATACAACCACACTGATCCAGAGTAATCAAATTGCACCCACTGCTAATCAATGAATGCACTGATCAAGAAGGCTGCATTTTGAAAGTGCATTTTGATTAGAAGTGAACAGGTCAACAAATCAGTGGCTGAATTTCAAGGCTCAAACTAATCTGAATGACCACAACAATTATGTGCTTGTCAAATGGCACATCCCAAGATGTGGAAAAAAAAAAGCTTGTATACTAATTGTTAGTATTTTTTGTAATGAATCCTGATCAACAATTGACTGTTCTTTGCTTAAATGTACAGCAGGCCCACTGTTTTAATTATAAACACTACAACAAGTATTATACAGCAAAAACTGGAAGATTAATGGGAGCTGGAGTCTCCAAACAGTGCTTTTTCAGTAATGGGAAAGATCAGTGTGTTCAAATCCGCAGCCATAACAAAGCAATAAACATTTACATCTGCGCGCTTCCCAAAACACACAGCTGTAAAACAGAGCCATAAGCTGTCCACAGCTGTGATTTATCATGTAAACAATAAAAATGTCGAATGGAGTAATTGATAGGGGGAGTTAGACTATTCAGAGCCTGAAGCCTCCCCAAGAACAGTGTGACATGCCTGCAATTTTCCACACAAACTACAGAATGGCAGTCCTCAGCCTGGCCTCCGAGCAGCGGCAGCGAAGGGGAGAGGGTCACAAGGGCACGCTTACCTCACACAGTTTGGAGGCCACCAGCTTCCTTCCTGTGGTGTTCATCCCCTCCATGACGACCACCTGAGGAAGACAGCGCAGTCTCACAACTAAGGCTCGTGCAGCGCTACGACCAGGGAGCTGCAATATCAGCGGGAGTCGGACGAGAAAGGCCAGGCCACGCACAGAACTTATTTGCTTCCAAGACCCATGGGCCGAGCAATATACCTGGCACAAGGTTCAGACAGCTACGCTCAGCCAATATCACCACGCAGCATTGCTAAGAAGAATGACTCTCAGAAGTCAAATCTCAGTCCCTGCTTCTTAGGGCAAACTGAACCGCATTTAATATGGAGGGCAGTGATTCAGCTGTTGTTTAGCAGAGGAGGCATGCACTGAGAAATAAAGCACCAGCTTCTCCACACCAAAGCAACCACATCTATGAGTTCGTTATGTGAAGACACAATTATATGACGTCAACCTCACATTTCCTGGTTGCTTTTTGTACTGTGACAGGCTTATTTGGGCCCTGCATTTAATATTTATGCTTCTGGGTGCGAGGGTGTACATAAGACTTAACGGCAGAGTAAGAATCAAAGTTATTTTATATTAGAAGTTCGTGGCTCTTCTGGGGGGAATGCTTCCTACTTTAGCATCTCCTACATATTGTAATGAGAAAACTGACATTTTAACATTATTTTACAGTTTTTTTTTATTTTTTAGTTAGACAAGGGTTGGCAAGTTGTCTATACAGACAGTTTGCACCTATCAGGATTGTTGGTCACCCTATCAGGTGTGATCAGGTTTTTAGTAATTTAATGTGAATTCAATCTGAAAGGCATCTGGCCTTGTGTCACATGGCTCCTGCTCACATACTCCATTATCCTGACTGGCTGTGGCTACTGCCATTTCTCACTTCTCTGTTCATGTCTCCAGGGCGCAGAATGTGATTGGTAGACTCTCACCTGCCCTGGGAAGAGGGAATACTCCTTGAGCTCTGATAGGTCCAGAGGAACCTGTCGGCCACCCTGGTCCTGCCCTGCCTCCAGCAGCACGGACTGGGCATTCAGCTTCCCGTTGCTGTCGCAGCACACCTGTCCTAGCACAGTCACCCTGTCCTGCGGAGGGAGAGGGGGTGAGTGAGGCCGCGTATCAGTGACATGATTGAAGGAATTAGCTGATCACTGATGGCATTAACTTGCCAACCTGTCTGGGCCTGTTACTGGAAGAGCTACCCTCAGCCCCGATCCAAAGTGAGAGCCAGACAGACAGACAGACAGATGCCATCAGCCCTGGTACACACAGACGCAGACACAGGCACAGAGAAATACATAAGGATGCAGAAAGAGAGACACAGAGAGGAATCAGCTCTAGTACAAAGACAGACAGACAGAGAGACATAAACAAACAGAGAGACAGATAGACACAGACAGACAGACATATGGACAGATGCCCGATCAGCCCTGGTACACATGGCAACAGACAGACAGGTGCTTGAGTACCTGAGCTGGCAGTCCGAGAGGTGAGAACTCCTCAATGTTGAAGTGAGACCTCAGCTCCTCTCCCAGCTCTTCTATCCTCTCTGTCAGAACTGTAGGGACCAAACAAACACCTCACACTGAGTCACATCCCAACACTGTGCCTGTGCCTCACAGCCCAGAGCAGGGCCACCTGACTCTCCAGTGCCCCCTACCTGCAGCTCTGAGAAGTGCAGCAGGGGAATAATGCCAATATTTCAGGGGGACTGGTTTTCCCTTGCAAATACCCTATGAACACCTTGTGAACAAGGTAAATTGAGGATAACACAATATTAAAAGGTCAAGTTTAACAAGCAACAGATGTAATATGCAAGGCCTGAACACTTGATACTGTAATTCTGATATGCTAATGCGAACTTCTTTGTTCATTTATATTCCACCTTTCTGAGTGACATTGAAGTTGAGTAGAATGTATGCATTTCTGCTACAAAACTTTCATGAAGCAACATGCAAACCACTCAAACTAATAAGAAGCAGAAAGTTCGGCAAGTGTATCAAATCCATTAATAAACCAAGTATATTAGAATGTAAACAATTTTAATATGTGTAATCCGCAAATACATTAAGCACACTGGTATGTGTATAATATTGAGCATAACCTATATTAAAAAGACACATGCAGACCAGAAGCCTCTGCGGAGACCCACCATTACGGACATCCCGCAGCCTCTGGAACATGAACTTGTAGCTGCTGACCAGGGAGTCCTCTGTGCCCTCCAGAAGCTCCACCCCGATTGGTCCACTTGCCCTCTGTCCTGTCCAATTGGCTCCCTGGACAGCGCCGAACGTGGACACCACCTCGCCCCGCGCTGAACGTGCACTGTACTTCTGGGAGGGAGTGACACTGCAGAGATGAAAATGGGGCGGGGGGGGGGGGAGTTGGGTTAGTGGGAAAGCTGCCAAAGAGGTGCGGCAGGGATGCTTAGGACTGGTTTGGAAGTGAGGAGAGGCGAGGTTGGAGTGAGGGGGTTTACCTGGGGGAGAAACAGGCGGGGGAGAGGAGCTGTCGAGGGCTGGGTGCTAAAGACACGCCCCTCTTGGAACGAGGGTGCTCGGGAGTAGTCAGAGCCCGCTTCTGGGATCCCTGCAGGAAAAAAAAAAACAGCACAGCATGAACACACACACACACACACACACACACACACACACACACACACACACACACACACACACACACACACACACACACACACACAGCTCAGTCTGTTCTAGCTAAACTCTGCCAGGCTGCCAATAAAGTGAAAATTAGCACAGGATGGTGCTCCGACTGATATGTGCAAAATGCTTACTGCCAAGAACTGAGCTCAGCACACCCCAACATGCTGGTTATGTAACTGCATAATGTGGAGCAGTTCTGCTGTCTGGCTCAAGCTGGACTCTCTTCATAAATCAGCCTGCCTGCCTCAGCACAACTTAAATCCAACTTGGATGTGTTCATTAGTATATCAAGCATAGAGGAGGCAGGAGAGGAACTGGAGGAACTTCTGACTCTCATAGATTGTGCTGTCATTTTAACCAAGAAAGGACAGCTAAAGCTGTGTTCAGAGTGCAGCTAAAACTGGATTCCTTCCTCCCCCCCATGTGACACAGTTCAGATGTTTTAAGGACAACACAAACAGCAAAAAAAAAAAAAATGTAACATGACATCTAACCTTGCACCTTGGATGTGACCTGAGTGTGGACGTTCAAATTGCGCATGTTTACTGTGACGTAGGTGATTTTTAAGTCACTCTGCATGCAATAGGTTACCTTTGTCATTAAAATTCCATGTGACTAGACAGACGTCTTTTTATGTTGTTTATATGTGCATGCAGAACTCAAAACTGAGGTCAGTTCACACTAATTTCGGATATGGGCCACTTTTTAAATGAGTACGACCAAACAGACAAAAAAAATCAGATCTGAGCAACAATATGGAATTGAGCGTTAAAGTCTGCAATCTGAATGTAGCATAAGACATCACTGATGAGAACAGAAGACAATGTTTCCAACTCAATCTGACCAGCAAATTTAGAGCTTTTTCAGGAGATGGAACTTCAGTTAGTCTCTAGGCCTACTTAACCATGTAGTACTGACACAGACTAAAGTGTCCACATTGCAGCAGCAGCCTGGATTTGTGTGTTCGAAAGGGCTGCTGATACCACTGTGCCGTTTCAAAAGGTGGAGGAGCCGTTACCTGTCTTTATGAATGACCCCCATAATCTTATTTCTTTTGTTCATACTCCATAATACAACTGTAGGAGCTGTCTTGACAATGGATTATCACTGCTTATCATTTCTTGACACTTATGTCTGTGTTCATCTGTATTTATGTATATATCTATGTAAAATGCAGTTAGGTAGCTCTGGATAGCATGTAATAATCTGAATTCAGAATTATAAGATCCCTAAAAAGCAGTGAGGTAGTATGTTTCTTAGGAAACAAACTGTGGGCCATGAAAACCATACCAGCATGGAGCATTAGCACCATCTACTGGTTGAGAACAGTGCTGTGACTGCCAGTCCTGACCCAGAGATCCACCAGTTTCCCCTTTCCCCAAGCAGCTGCAATATGGGTCAGAATGTGGAGAGTGTTAGAGGAAAATAGCTGCCCTGTCAAATTCCAGTTCTAGTGCCATATATTTTACATGATAAGACTGTTACAGGCGTGCCAAAGTGGTCTGCCTTACTGACCAATCATAAAGCAATCAATATGTGACGGACATAAGCCACCCTGAGGCCACGAGTAGCCAATCGTGGATCTGCTTACACTTGCAGCTTTGCTTCCACATACACTTTAAATATGAACTTTCAAAAATCTTATTCCTACACTGCTGACAAATATTTTCGCTCAAGTAGAAATACCATCCCCTCTGTTTGACTGCATTTCAAATGTGCTGTGATCGTAACAGGATGAAGGATTTGCTTTAGTCCATACATGCACACCCTGAGTCTGAGGGACCGGGGGTACCTCGCTTCACCTGCCTCGGATGCACACGGGTATTAAATTGCCCTCTAGGGAGAGGGTGTCAGGATGTGTCTCAGCTGAGAGAGAGCCAAATTAAAGTGCTCCTGGTGAGGGAACCTGTTCTTCTGCCAGTGAACAGCAGACACACCAAAAAGACAAAATGATAAGGGACAGGGTTAGAGCAAGTTAGTGCAGGGTAGGGTGTGGTTGGGGTTAGTGTAACTGTCGGTGAGTGTGTATGCGGGTACGGTTAGTGAGAGGCCAAGTTGCAAAGTTTCCACTAGTATAAATTTTCATCCTTCACAATGACAGACAGGGTTGAAAATTCTTTCCACAGTTTCATCAAAGGGTAGCTATCAAAGTACCACCAAAAGACAGTATGATACAAATATGTGCTTGACAGCCAACTGTCTTTCTTCTGTCAGACGGTCTCAATCATGCATTTTCTTTTTGTACAACATTCAAACGATCCACCCCTACCTCAATGAGTTTTCCACTAAGCTCCCAGTTCAGGCCCTGGTCCTCTCACATCTGGACTACTGTAACTCCCTCTTTGCCCGTTTTCCTGTCTGTGCCATCAAAGCCCTGTAGCTAGTCCAGAATGCAGCTCCATGACTTGTCTACAACCTCCCTAAACGTAGTCAAGGCACACCCATCCCCACCTCACTTCACTGGCTTCCTGTTATCACTTGTATCAAGTTCAAAATCTTGGTGCTGGCAAACAGGACAGTGAATGGGACACCCCCACCATAACTGACCGTCTCCTCCTGACACGCTGCTCCTTTCAACCACAATGCCTTTCTGTACTGGTCTTCCAGTGGTGGAATGAACTTCCCACAGTGGTCAGGACAGCAGAATCACTGGCCATCTTCCAAGGAAGACTGAAAACCCACCTCTTCAGACTGCATCTCGGTTCCACCTCAATCCCCCCCCTACACCTGCTTATTACTTGCTGCTTATTTTACCTGTGGTATTATGATGTGTTATAGGTATGGGTATGTGATCTAGTAACTGATGTATGGTAGTGTCTCCCTGGCTTTGCTTAGGCTTCACTCTAGTTTCAGATCAGCAGTTAACTATCTTACCTTGGCTGGAGTGGAATACGAGTCAAGCAGATCCTCCTCCTCCTCTTCAGCTTTGATCCTGAACACGGCCAGTTAAAGAGCCAACACTTACACTTCACCTGATCTGTGTGATACAGCATTACACTGGATTACAGTCACTTAGCAGATGCTCCAGAACAACTTCCATAGCTTATTGTTTTTACATTAGTCATTTATGCAGCTGCATATTTACTGAGGCAGGTCAGGTTAAGTAAATTACCTAAGGGTACAAAGAGTAGTGCCCCAGTGCCTTTTGATTTAGAAAACTTGCTGGACCCATATGAACATTCACTGCCTACTGCTATATATCAAGTCTATCAACAAAGGACTCTGGTTTAGTTGTTTTTACTGTCTGCATCTTTGTTGTTAGCCATGGAAAATATTTCCATCTGAAATCCTTGTTAATTTCTAACCTTTTTGGGTAAAGCTTACATAAAGTATCGGAAAGCACACCTCACAAGTCTCTGGTAAGAGTTAAGTGTTAAGTTAAGTTAAGTGTTCAACAAACTGGTTTAAACTAAGTAATCTTACTGGAAAAATAATTCAGAGATAGAGGTTGTCCAACCCTGACAGAGCACATTAAAAGTGGACCACGTTAAAGACGGAATAACAGCGAGGATACAAGTCATGAAGAGAGTTCACGTCTCTGGTTCGGTTCAGCGGCTCCTCCTTCTTGGAGAAGCTCGGCCTGGATTTCTGTTTCTTGCTTAGCACCTGCAGAAAAGGCATTTGTGAGAATGACCGGAGGTCAGGGAGCTATAGATTTCGTTTCTTCTCCAACCCTTCCATCCATCCGAATCACCTCGTGCTCGAACTTCTCTAGGGCGTCCAGGGTCAGCTTCAGTCCACCCTTGGTAGTGCTGAACGCCACCCACTCCAGGACGATCCCGTCGCTCTGTAGCCGGTGACACATGCACTGCTCCAGCACTGACAAAGAAAGGGATCAGAAGACGTGGAAAGTGGGGAGTTTGCGTCACGTTAACACGCTATTTGTTTGCTATATAGCTGGCTTGTTTACTCTTCAGTCAGAATTTCCAAGAGTCGCACAGGTAGCTTGCTTCACCTACCTGTAAAATATGGCAGTAAGTTAGCGTCAATGATACCTTAAAAGTAGCTGGTACCTAGCCTGCTGGTACAGCATCCGTCGATACGTACCCTTTTAAAGACACCGACAGATATTACACCGCCGAAATCATTAGTAAGAAATTTAAGTCACTTACTTTTTTCCAACACCGTCTCGTCCTCACAGTCGATGTCGAACACACTGAGCTCCGTCTTGATGCTGTCCACGTCTAAAGATGCCATTGCCTTTGTTTGTAGCACTAGCTGTGTTAATTGATCTTAATGAACAGTTGGTGCTAAGGAGGTGATACGGTGCGCACAAGGCAGCTAACCAGATACCTGCAACGTCCAAAAAAATTATGTTGCAACAATCCTGTCAATTTGGTACAGTTCCACGGAATGAAGAGGAAGCCAGGTTGCTTTCTACCCAGGTGTTTACAGTTTATGCTTTCAAAAAAACCATACGTTGAACTAGCACATATTACCTAAGGAATTTGCTCTCTACTGCAATGCCTATGTATAGTACGACAAAAAACATGCATACTTATGGCAACCCTATCCCAAACTTTTAAGAAAATTTGACACTACCTTCCCATTTGCCGCGAAAAGAGAATCTCCCGCCGTAGTCAGTAATGCTTTACGGCAGTATGCTAATAACCAATCAAATGACAGTTTGCGTCCATCTTGTAACGCCCCCAAAGCGCCATTCGGCTACTCTCTGCCGTAAATGCGCTATCTAGGCTCAGCGCGTCAAACCTTTATTATGACGCAAACATTTTTTACAAAAATGTAGAAAGGATCCTGAGTCAGCGCTCAAGGGAGGCCTGCTGGTAACTAGGAAGTTTTTGACCTCTTAATTGGACAGCGAAGTAGTGGATTTTTAAAAACAATTTATTCTTCTAGACTGGTGACCACTGGCTAACAGGACCTCGAAACGATAGACCGTATTTCCTTATGAAGAACTTCGTTTCGACCAGTCATGTAAACGATGCCAAAAACGTTGCCAGGGTTGTTAACTAACAACATCACCTCAAGCTATCTTCGGCTGGATCCGGTTTTCGGATACCTTCGGAAATCCGCTAGGAATCACGGGAATTCTCGCAAACATATCTGCATATATGAGTCGGCCCTCCAATGGGAATATGCGTTTCTGTACTCTACCGCTTGCGTAATACAGGACATGAGCAGTGCCAGCTACTCCTGTCAATGCGAGCACTACAACAGCAACAAAGTTGTGAAGAAGTTTGTCTGACGGTAACCTTATGATTTTTTTTTTTATCGCTGTCCTGTTCAGATAGCTTGATAACGTTAACGGCGTAAAGATGCTGTCTGCTGTTGATTGCAAATTAGGTATATTACGGGCTGTCCTTCATATATTAGTACCTATACCATCGGAATGAAAGTTTGATATTTTAGTGGGTTTTCTTATCGGTCGTTTTCTTATTGATGGCCCGGAAATTTCACTAAAACTTAACTGCTTAGACAGCCACACAAAGTGCGACACGTTACCTGAAGAATGCGTTACATGTCTACCTGTGCTCTTTTATCCCGAAGCTCAGATAACAGTAAAGTGTTTTTCAAAAGCAGAACTAATGTATCGTTAGAAAATTTAGCTAGTAATCGCTTCTAATCCATTTCTGACTGTCAGTAAGTTACGATAAAATTGTTTACTGACAAAGTAAGTGCAGGATATATAATCAAGTTTTTGTATAGCACAGGGGCATCGATACTCTTTAGTTGGTTTGTAGTCAGCCAGTCACACCTTAATGCGTCAGACTACAAATACTCAAGACAATACTGTACACGCACCCACTAACGTCATGGCGAAAGGGGGAAACACCTTAATATTAAATTATAAAATTATGGGATTAACAAATTTCAGCCAATCCTCATGCAGATTTGAATGTTCGTTCTCATGCTGCCAGGTCCTACATCATGTTTAAGTAAAGAAAGTCGTATGATAATATTCGTTTAATGATAATCGCATGTAAAATGAACGAAAGTGAAAGTGTTTATTTAATTTTTAAAGGTAACTTAAGAAGCGCTTAAGAACATTTTGTCTTCTGCATAACCTTTATGTGTAGTCGCCAATAATGTCTTTGTCCTCATGGGTCTAATCCTTTTTAAACTGGCCTAATCATGTTTAACTTGTTTAAATTTTTAGAGGTGCAACGCTGAAATTGAATTTTCTGGAATTTAAAATTTTAACTTTAATCCATGATCTGTTTGCACCATAAACAGTATTGCTAATTTTGGTGTTGATTTACAAATTTACAAAAAAAATTGTAAATAGAATTTTTTTGTAATTTAGAATTTTAGTATTTATGACCAGGTGACTATTCTCTCAAATCTGCTGTGTGTGTTAGAGAGAGAGAGAAAGGCATGAAAGAGGTTGGGTCAGCCTGCCCGGTGGATCCGGAAGCCTCTGTACTGCTGCACTGTGGACCTTGGAAGGGCCTGAGAGAGGAACAGGTGCAAGTGGAGCTCTCCAACAGGTAGAATTTCTGTAGTCTCAGCCATTAAAGATAATAAGCTAACCTTGTCATCACTGATCTCCTTAACAATACCTAAGTAGGAAAGGAATGAACAGGAGTGTTTACCTTGCCTGGAAATGCACTTGCTGAAATCTTGCAAAATGCGTATAAAGCACAAATTTTTAGGATTATGGGTTGCTTGTTGCCGCCCTTCTGTCTTCCTACCTTCAAAATGTTGTGATGGGTGTTTCTTGTAAACAAGTCTCTTTCTCTCTCTCTGACTCCCCCTGTCTGTCTCTCCATCCCTCTCTTTTCTCCTTCCTCCCCCCATCCCCCAGGTATAACCGTAGGACAGTGGCAGAGGTGGAACAGCACATTGAAGAGGTGTGGGCAGAACGCATTACCCAGAAGCCCTGGCTTTTCAACGGAGCCAAGTTCCGGCTGTTCTCTGCCAGCCTCGTGCCCAGCCCCTCCTGCAGCACTCTGGGGGGTGCAGGCAACACATCCCATTGGGGGTGTAATGTGAGGCGAGGTGGGGGAGATGCTGCCCCCATGGAGGGGTGCAAAATAGGAGGATGGAGAGAGGAGGGTTGCAGGGGCAGTGGGGAGGTGGAGGGGGGTGAGGAGGTGCCCATGCGGTGGGAGGTCGTGGGCCAAAAGATGCAGTGTCCCCCGAGGGATGCACGGTTCCCCACCCACACAGAGGGAAGAGCCTCCGCAGTGCCCCCGCTGTATGAAGGAGGGGGATACGCCTCGGTGAACTGCTCATGCAGGCAGAGGGGTGTGGGGGCCACCCTCCTCACCTTACAGCTGGGCCTCACATGCTACAAAGACTTCCTGGGCACCAACTGGTCCAGGCGTGTGGGGGCCCTGATGGCACGTGGCGAGGCGGAGTTCGGGGACACACAGGCCCTTCTAGCCCAGCCCCTAGGGGTTGGCGGGGTACTGCGCACCTCAGATGGACTCATAGTGCTGCTCAGGAGGAGCCAGAAGGTGGCAGAGGCCCCGGGACTCCTGGACATACCAGGGGGCCACCCTGAACCTAAGGTGAGGGACAGGAGGAGAAAACCTGCAAAGCAGGTTTCTTTATCCTTTGAGGAGTACAGTCACATGGGTGTGATCGCTCCAGGCTGGTCCCTGGAGAATACGATGACACCAGTGTGATTGGAACACTGGAACAGAATGTCTAGTTATGACTGACACATTTATTTTTGGATGTAAATGTTTAGACATAAACAGAAGCACCACCACACCAAACTAATCATACTATACAAACTGGAAAATATAGGCTAGTGGGCTAACATCAGTAGTCTATTTTAGCTCATTATGTGCTGGCAGAAACTATTGCATTACTTAGCTGATAACAGTTTCTTAGAATAATTTATCACATCATCAGTGAACTCACAAGTGACTGGAACACTTGACTAAAACACCTTATAGAACTTAAAAGTAAATCAAAGGTAGCTATCATTTGTGTGTGCCGTGATCTTTGTATCACATTCAGTCTGACAAGCGTTTAATCATAGTTCAGTATCTTAATTTAAATATTCTTCTTCAAAAAACCCACTGGGTTTACAGTCTGTGAAGCAAATTGGCACGATGAAAGTTAAAAACAAATTGAAAATAGTAAGAAAGGTGCAGTACCATGGTTTGAGGGCAGGGATCTCGAGGGATCTCTGTTACTGTGTAACAAATCAATTCTGGAATACAAAGCACATCCTGATATCACATGCAAAGAAGTGGGAGGAAGGGAGGAAAAGGAAAAAAATCAATGACATTTAATGTTCATTAAATACTGGTAATCAGTATATATGTTGTGTAAAAGTAAAAATGTGATAAATGTAACTTTAAATATATATAAAATGGTAATCCTCAATGGTGACCCAGAGGCCAAGCAGGAACATGTGACAGGACTGTACTGCCGCACCATGCACCTTGCATCACTATACAGTCAGAATGAGCATGAGCTGGTTATGACATAAGCAGCAGTCTCATGTCTTCCATGTGATTAATTATTAAAAATAAACCCATTTATAGTACCTAAAAGTTGCTTGGCAGACTGGAAATCAAACTGGCAACTTTTGGATTACTAGCCCTATTTGCTTCCACTAAAGCACACTGGTGCCTTTTTTAACATGAGGTAAATGTAGATTTTGTTGTATCTAGTATATTTACAGTATTCATGACACTGGATAAAATTGGACCCCCTGCCTGTTCCAAGCTGGCAAATGATTCCAGTCATTGGCTAGTTGTAATTGGGATAAGTCTGTTAAGAGTTCTTGCGTTAAAGAAACGGTTAAAGTGACATCAAGGATGTTTATTCTGAGGTATGTCAATTACTCCAGTCCCTCCACATTTGCAGAGCGTAAGTCACTGCTGTTGTATGGGTAATTCATGTTGGGGAATCCATCTCTGTCCTATCAGTTCAATGCTCTTGGTCCATCCAGCTCAGACTTTAATTAAGACCTTGAGCAGTATGAACCAGTGAGCATGGTCAGAGTGAGGCGAGTGTCTGAGCTGTACCTCCCCTCCTCCTGCAGGAGGTCAGAGTGAGGCGAGTGTCTGAGCTGCACCTCCCCTCCTCCAGCAGGAGGTCAGAGTGAGGCAGGTGTCTGAGCTGTACCTCCCCTCCTCCCTCCTGCAGGAGGTCAGAGTGAGGCAGGTGTCTGAGCTGCACCTCCCCTCCTCCTGCAGAAGGTCAAAGTGAGGCAGATGTCTGAGCTGTTCCTCCCCTCCTCCTGCAGGAGGTCAGAGTGAGGCAGGTGTCTGAGCTGCACCTCTGCTCCTCCTGCAGGAGGTCAGAGTGAGGCAGGTGTCTGAGCTGCACCTCTGCTCCTCCTGCAGGAGGTCAGAGTGAGGCGAGTGTCTGAGCTGCATGTCCCCTCCTCCCTCCTGCAGAAAGTCAGAGTAAGGCAAGTGTCTGAGCTGCACCTCCCCTCCTCCTGCAGGAGGTCAGAGTGAGGCGAGTGTCTGAGTTGTACCTCCCCTCCTCCTGCAGGAGGTCAGAGTAAGGCAAGTGTCTGAGCTGCGCCCCCCCTCCTGCAGGAGGTCAGAGTGAGGCAGGTGTCTGAGCTGTACCTCCCTCCTTCCTTCCTGCAGGCTGTGTGTCAGGGTGTCAGTGAGGACTGCATCCGGGTGGAGCAGCTGGCAGAGAGGGCCGTGGTCAGAGAGCTCTTCTCTTCCGTCAGTGCCGAGATCAGAGACGAGGTAGGGTGATCCCCCCTCTGCACCCGACATGTCATGCACCACCATCTAGCACCACACCTGACTGTCTCCCCCTGCCTCCTCTCACAGGTGAACATTCCCCTCAGTTCTCTGAGCGAACCAGTATTGTTGGGAATCGCCCTCAACCACACCAGTGCAGGCAGACCTAGCGCCGAGTTCTACATAAGGTACCAGAATTGTGCAGTCCCCTCAAACCTTACGTATAAAAATCTCTTCATCTGTGATGCTGCTAGTCTCCAGCAAGTCTTCACTGTGGTGACTCTTCAGTTCTTCTTCTGTCCAGTTGCTCTCTGTCCTCCAAAGAAGTGAAGGACTTCTACTGGCAGGGGGGACCGGAGGCCCATGAATCCACAGACATCGTCTTTCTGAGCCAAGAGGTAAGGAGAGGACATTGCAAATCACATATCACTTTGTAGTTGCAGTTTTTTTTTTACTGTTGTACATGTCAAGGTAGTTGCAGTTCTTAAAGTGTTTGTGAGCAGAGGATGTGCCTTATTTGCTGATGGTATTGTTCAGTGGATGTGTGGAATTTGCCATGCCGTAGTTTGTTACTGCTGTAGCTATATATGGACTTTCAGCTCATGTGTTATTAGTTTCTGTGTGAGAGTCTGTCAAAAATGACAGGTCACTTGGGCAGTACTGCTAAGGCTAAAATCATGTATTAGGATGACAAGTTAGTACCCAAACCATATTAGTGTCTTCAAGTCAAATAACCCATTTTTGCAATATGATCAGTGCATGCATGTGTTTGCATTGAAGGAGGTGATGCAACTGGATGAGAGCGCCTCCTTGTGGACAGAGTTGTGCCCCTCTGCCAAGGGAGCAGTGATGCTGTACCGCCTTGTTCTGCCTGACAAAGATGAGGAGGGAATGTGTTCAGTGACAAATGCGAAATCCATCTAAGCACAAGTCTGCCATAATTTTAAGTGTGAATGTTGTATGTGTATGTTTCAGTAATTCAGTGGTTCAGATTTTACATTCAAAAACATGTACCAGCAAGTGGTGCTCAAAGGTTATAGGGAGAGCAGCATGGTAAGCGGACTCAAAAAGTGGACTCAGGAACTTTATCCAGTCTACACTAAGGCAGGGTCATAAAATACATTTTACAAGCACAAAATACTGTATATTCAGTCCATTGTTTTGTAAAGATGTTTACATCAATAGATATTTCTGTTTACAAGGAAAAAATATTGACTTTATTAAAATTATTTTTTATGAGTGCCATTTTTGATGAGATATTACACCTGTGTTTGTGATTCTTTGCTTACCTAATATTGACTGTTTCTTGAACCTTCAGATATAGGTAATTAGTTCTGATATACAGGATTGGTGGATGGATTCTTTTATACCAAAACATGATTTTTTCAACCATGGGTAGGAGTATACTATAGTGTACTACTAGCATACGATGAACAGTGAGATTTCATTAATGAAATGCATTTGAAGGCACAACAGTATTTAGTCAAAACTAAATGGAAACTATATATTACCAAACTTAAGGGTATGGACCATTCACTGTTTGTCAAAACAGTGGTGTAAAGGGTTATCAGTGGCAGGTATTGGTTTGCTGAAGCTGTATACTGTAGGGGTGGCAGTAGGCATCAATGGGAAGCTACAGCCCAATTCCACAGGATTAGGAGCTGGTGTCAATAGCCACCTGCAGTCATATTCCATCTGTAAGCATCCCTTATTAATGCAAGTAGGGAATCTGAGTAGTGTGGCACAGCAGTGGTCTATACCGTTATTTCTTTGGATCATATGTACTGAGCTTATCTGCGTCAGTAACATGTTGCCCTCATCTTATAAATGTCTGTGTAAATCTGTGTAAAAACTCCAGATTGGCTCCAGATTTTCTTTCATTTTACAAGTAATATACAGAATTAATCATCCTTCAGATTGTATGTCATAATTCCAGATGACTGATGGTGGGTGAATCGCCTACTCTTCACATTAAATCTCTGAGATCTGTCAGAGGAGCTACAAAAGGCCCAAATGTTGGGGAGAAATGCCTATTTATAGTGAAGTTACTGAACATTGTTATAAAACAGAGATGTCTATTCCATGTGCACAAACTGAAATACCAAAACCACTGGAAATGAACAGGGAAGAGGCCACAGGCACGATAGTGGGCAATACTGGTGTCAAAGATGGCTCAACTGCTTCCTGCTGCAGATTTAGTGTGTGCAAACAGGGTCAACCCAAAGAATTCTAGGAAGGCACACACCTTCCACACATAGCTCATTTCACTGTGCAAGATAACTGAAATTGCACATGGCTCCTTCTGAAGAGCTGACTGTGACTGTAGTGCTGTAGACTGATGGCCTTGTCATTTTAATGCCTGGTGGAAAAGTAGTGTTAACTGGATGGTGGAGGACCCGCACAAAACCAAAAACAGATAGGAATGGAATTAATGACTATCCACAAATTTAAACAAATTTATCAACAAATTTCTTGACATATTGCTCATGAATCATGTTATCCGGGCCACAAAGAACATGATACCCGGATCATTGCTGCACCATCCACTCTCAGGAGGGTTCCCACTCATAACCTGCCTGAGGCCAACGTTTTGATCCCACCACCTCACTGGCTAAGAAAAAGAACTGTTCTGATGAACTGATGCCTTATGTGTTATGCCAATGTTATCTTTTTAGCTATTGTTTTCCAGGAGTCTCTCAAACACCTTTTCCCAGAGTCAGGGAATAATTTTCCATTTTTTCCCCAATTGGCCTGGGTTTTCAAAAATGCAGTATGCTATATGTAGAGTACATTGTGACAATTATAATAGTAAAAATGCACTATAACAAAATTTATTTTATCAATTGATATACTTGTGTATTCTGTGTAGTAAGTAAAGATGTCTCAGAATGCATTTTCAAATATTTATAAAATGGATGTTTAATGACTGGGTATAAAAAGCAATGAACATTCCTCAACAGCAGGTGCAGCAAGTTCTGTCAGAGCTCTAACACTGCGGTTCAGGCTCTCCTGAGTGATGAGACAGCATTTGGAAATACCCAGCTCTGAGCAGCACACGGCCTGGAGGATCAAGGTACACCACACAGCAAGGTTGCTTTAGGAAATGTACGTTTATTAGCAGCCAGGGAGGGTGCAAAGAAAGTGTGTCGATTCGGTCGGTCGCTCCATCCCGGTTGCCAAGAGGAATGCTTCAGTGACCTGTGGCCCTGCAGTACAGAGCACACGCCAGCTGCAGCTGCATGCTTTTACGGCTGATCTCTTAAGAAAAATACAATCAATCCAATCCCTTTTTTGCAAACCACACAGCCTCGTCCATTCTCGCGGTCCTCACAAACGCGCTTCCAAAGGTAAGCCGACACTCCAGTGTGCTGCAAATTCAACTGTAACTTCTGTGTAAATGTAAAGGATTATACATATACCATTTTACATTTACTTGGAGAGTTAATCAGTCCTAGGGGTAAACGGAAACTCTGACTAACTGGAAAACAAATGTAATTAAAAAAGGTCTTAATTTGGCCAAACACTGAAGCCCCTTTCACACATGCACTGGACGCCGGGGGGTATCGGGCCCTTAGCCGGAGAAGCTGTATGTGAGAACGCAAGTGTCCAAATCAGTCGGACTGGACATGTGACGGACTTTGTTCTGCCAGCTCCCTAGTAAAAAGTCCGTCTAATGTCGGAGTGAGCCCATGTGTGAACAGAGCAGACAACGTTCCGGAGAATTCACCGTGAGTGGACATTTCTGTCATGCGACTGCCGTGAAATCGGAAGAATACAAACATCTGCTTCGTACTCTTTTCTGCTTGCCTGTATATTGCTTTCCACTCTTTCGTTGACATTGCGGATACGTCCAAATACATGCTGTTTTAAAGAGATAGTTAGCTATAGTTATACTGCCAAAACTTGTCTCTTATAATGATCAATAACGTTGGTTAGTAGTTTATTATCTGGTTAGTAGCTAGCTAAGCTGTAGCTAAGTAACAGTGATAGGTATAATGAGATAGGTGAACTGGTGACCTAACATTACATAGCAAACAACAAAAACTTACCTTCCTGTTATAATAAATGTATAATTAATAATGACTTATGTGTACCGGTAGCACCATTTGGATGGCTATGTGTGATTTTTTCTATAGGCTGCCCAAAAATACAATAGCTGTGTTCGCCTTCTCCTCCCTCCGTGCCACATTATGTGCCCGTACCACCGAAAGGTAAGACATTGAAAAGAAAAAACCTGAAAATACTTCAACTCGGGAATACTTTTTCATGAACTCGTCAATACTTTTCACTCGTGAGAATGCAAGTGGCATCTAACTGGAAAATACCGCAAGGAAATCTGGACGTTTCTAAACTCGCAATGATTTCACGTGACAATGTAACATACTACAAATGTAATCATTAATGGTCGCATACTGGGTACTACACTGAAAAATAGCATGCAGTATACAGTATATACTTGTGTAGTATGCAGTACACAGTATGCGGTTTCAAATACAGACAGTGTGATTTCTGCAGCGTACATTTTGCGTCATGTCCTGCCTCCTGCACGCTCTACAGAGGTGCCCACCTTGCCTAAACCAAACCGGAGTATTTACAGTAGGTGAGAATGCGTCTGACACGGACAAGCTCCTGTTGTGTGCTACATGTGTGAAAGGGCAACTCCGGACATTGTGCAGACCTGATTCTCCGGACATTGTCCTAAGTTCATATGTGAAAACGGCTCTTGATTATAATTCTGAATAGAGGAAATGGCTGGGATGCCACAGACTGGGTCCCTCCTACCCAAATATTGTGTGTTAAACCGGTGTTAAGCTACTCTGCTAATTTTCTGACTGAGACAGATACACTCAGAAAACCCAGGGACAGGCCTCTCATCCTGGGCCTGCCCCAGATACCATGTCCCAAAAACCCATGCTGGGGGGCCACAGGACCTGGAACCTGACTGCCTTGTCCAATCAAAACAGCTTGATCATCTTCTCTCAGGACTTGCCCACACCAACCCATTTTACTGCAGGGGGAGTGGGGGGAGAAAGAGAAGGAAACAAACATAACAAAGAAATCATTTCATTATCGAAACCGACACAGTGGATAACTACGTGATCCGGCTGTGCACATAACAATCTCGACAGTTTTTTTTTTTTTTATCTTGAAACAAAGTACTTGTCATAGAGTAATAAAGTTTTTATTTAAATCATCATGCTTCCATTATGACACCTGCATGTTTCTGTGTCTCAGATTGCTGAAAATAAGGCAGGGTTCCTTCCAGACTCGACAGTGCAGCAAATGTTCCCGCTGCCTGTTAATTCGGTTCCACGTGTGCTGCAATCTCTTCTGTAACTCCATCAATTTTACTGCATTTTACTCATTTACCAGACTTGGTTTTTTCCAAAACACAACAGGAGCAGGGGTGGGAACACATTTATTGTTTGGCTTTAGAGAATTCATTTTACAAGTATTGATTCCAACGAGTAACAATGAAAGAAAAAGAGAGAAAAAAACTTTCTTCATATAATTTAAATATTCCATTGAATGTGTATAGTTAAGAACTGGTGATATGTAAATACTTATATGAACAGAACCATATAGATCCATGCAATACTGGCAGGGCACTGCTGACTGCCTGATCTCTGATCAGTGTGTCAGAGTAAATATGTCCCATTAGAGTTAGGCGTGCCCTCAGCTAACACATAACGTTTACGTCCCAGTGTACGCGTGAGCTAGGGCCCCCATAATTCCCACTCGCACATGTTCGAGATCTCCTGCAGCCAGAACATGTCCTCCTGAGCAGAATGAGACAAAACCGAGACAGAAATGAGCACAGCCTCGCAAGCATGGGAATGCTGTCTGTGAGTGTGTGTTTAATAGAGAGCAGTTTATTAAACCCCTGATGTACCTGCTGGTTCTCCCTGCAGGGGTGAGGTGCAGTGTGAACAGAGGAGCTGTGAGGCCTCTGTGAGGGCCGCAGGGGGCAAATGGCTCTTCTGAGACTCCTTGTGTGCTGCTGCTTGGAGGGGGTGGGGTTTGAGTCCTGCTTCTCCACCCACAATCTCTTCCCTATACGGCACACCCTGGCTGGATGCTCTACTCAGAGCCATGGGCCAGAGTAGAGCCAGAACCGGGCCACGACACAGACGCACATGCAGTTAAACAGTGTCATTCTTGTTACCACTGTTAATATACACTGCACCGATGTGCAGATCCAGAGCAGGGAAGGAGCAGGGCTCATAACCAAATGGCTGCAGGTTCAATTTCCAAGTGGGCTACTGCTGTTGTAGCCCTGGGCAAGGTACTTAACCTGAACTGAATGTGTAAATATCAAGTTGTGGATAACAGCATCAGCTGGGCTGAATGTAATTTCGCTTTAAACCACTGGCGGTACTCAGCACTGCAACACCAGTGTGTCAGATATGAAATGGGCAGGAAAATCCTGTTACCTGTTACCTGGTAAATATGAATACTTCTGAGAAAACTGAAGGTAAACTGGAAGGTGGTGTACATGGTCATGCTGTTCAAGGGGAGTGGCCTCTGTCCCATCTGCACACAGCTTACACGCCAGGAGGGAGTCTTTAGCACCACTGACAGCTGCCAAATACCTCCCCACCACAACCCTCATCAGCCAATCAGCACAGCTTCCACTACATTATCGTAATTTAACACTCTTATCCAGAGCAACTTACACATAGGTTACAGTTTTATCTATTTATGCAGCTATACATTTACTGAGGCAATAGAGGGTTAAGTACCTTGCCCAAGGGTTCAACAGCTGGGGGGAATCCCAACAACCCAGTAGGGAACTGAACCAGCAACCTTTCGGTTATGATGCTGCTCCCATAACAAGCAGGGCCCATGACAGTCTTGCTGAAAATCTGAAAGCGCGGTGTGTGGTATGTGAAACTGTAAGCATACAGTATCTGCCTATGGCCCTGTATGGACACAGCTGAAAGCAGGGCGTTATGGGGGTGTAGGAAAGAGCACACTTTGGTCTGGAACTCACCCAGTCTGGGATGAGAGAGCTCTGCACTCATCCTCTCAAAATCCCCATCTGCCTTTGTCTTTGCCTCTCCTGGGTCAGAGACGTCCTCAGCCTCCGAGTGAGCAGACTGCAAATAAACACACAAGCAGTAGCAAGCCTCTCTCAGAGCCAAAGGGCTGCAGTCTTATTTCATCCACTAGGGGGAGCCTCTGTGTTTGCTCTCCATCCAGGGGAGATGAATCGGTTGGCCTGTAGTGGAGTTTTCATACAGTGAAGCTTCTGTGGAGTTGTGATTGGTGAAGGCATTACCGTGCTGTCGTCACACTTGCGGCTGGGAAGGAAGCGGCCCTCTGTGACTTTCCGGAGGGAGTGGTCAAGACGGGCAGCCAGGTCACGTGTGTCCCGTGCCTGCAGCCCGACAACACACACACACACACACACACACACACACACACACATACAACACACGCGCAGTCAGCCTTCAGTGCCATGCAAGTCTGGATTGAAAACGTTCCACCGACATTCCGTAGAGCAGGGGTGGCCAAACCTCTACTGGAGAGCCACTTGTCCTGCATGTTTTAGATCTCTCCCTGCTCCAACACAGCTGATTCAAATGATCACCTCGAAGCTGCTGAATAACAAACTGATCATTTGAATCAGCTGTGTTGGAGCAGGGAGAGATCTAAAACATGCAGGACAAGTGGCTCTCCAGGAGAGGTTTGGCCACCGCTGCCGTACAGAGTAGCAGCTTTCTGCCCTGACATTAAGATTTCTGAGGCTCCCGGTGTTTAGTGAACAGCTTATTCTGGGGTCAGATTAAGCAGTCAGACTCAATTTCTCAGAAGTCTTCTGTCTATCCCGTGCAGGCTTGACGTACCATCATGCGGTCCAGACAAGTGGTTCTGAAGCCCAGGCTGCTGCTGCTGGTTACCACACTGCACACTGAGCTCAAGATGACCGGCAGAGCAGAACACAGCTTCCTCTGAGCCTGCAGCACACACATGTACACAGAAGCTGACATACATACACACGTGTCTCCCTGTGTTGGTGTGTAGAGTGTATAGAGACCGCTTTATATGTGTTTTGTAGGTCATAGAGAGTGTTGAGTGTGTATGTGTGTTGTAGTGTATAGAGAGTGTTTTGTGCGTGTTGTACAGTGTAGACAGTGTGTTGGGTGTGTCTGTTTATGTGCATGTGAGTGAATGTGTGAGAACATGTGTGTGTGGTATGTGTGTGTTGTAGTGTATAGAGAGTGTTGTGTGTGTGGGGGTGTTGTAGTGTATGGAGAGTGTTGAGTGTGTGTGTGTGTGTGTTGTAGTGTATGTGTGTTGTGTGTTTCTGTGTGTGTGTGTGTAGGTGTTGTAGTGCATAGAAAGTGTTGACTGTGTGTGGGTGTTGTAGTGTATAGAACATGTTGAGTGTGTGTCAGTGTTGTATAGAGACTTTTGTGTGTGTGGGTGTTGTATTGAGAGCGTTGAGTGTGTGTGGGTGTTGTAGTGTATAGAGATTGTTGAGTATATGTGTGTGGGTTGTAGTGCATAGAAAGTGTTGAATGTGTGTGGGTGTTGTAGTGTATAGAACGTGTTGAGTGTGTGTGGGTGTTGTATAGAGACGTTGTATGTGTGGGTGTTGTAGTGTATAGAACGTGTTGAGTGTGTGTGGGTGTTGTATAGAGACGTTGTATGTGTGGGTGTTGTAGTGTATAGAACGTGTTGAGTGCGTGTAGGTGTTGTAGTGTACAGAGAGCGTTGAGTGTGTGTGTGGTGTTACGTTGTGCTCCTTGCCTGCTGTCTCCTCTGGAGGCCCATGAGTGTGGACTCCAGCACAGAGTACAGAGCAGACTTCACTCTCTCTGTGTTGTGCAGCAGGATCTGGTCCAGGTGTCTCTGCAGGACCTCCTCACCGGCTGCAGGACACATTAGCCATTAACCAGAGACACTGCATTCTGCATGCCTACTCAGGGGCTCTGACTTACAAAAGGGGATCAAGGCTCGGGCATGCATGTCATATGACCACAGTGACCATAAAACTGACATCACTGGATGGGCTACAGGATACAGACCACACTGACAGAAGAGGTGCTCCCTCTCTTCAAATTGTGAAGCCCTGCAGCTTAACAGGTGCGTTAAGTTCTCAAAAATAATGAACTCCTCTTCATGTTAGCATACTTAGGTCTGCTGGGACAGAGGAAGGCTCTGAAACATACACACATACATAGCTCATCTCACATCCTCCCTATTTATATTTACATTTGTCTTTCGGCACACACACTTATCTAGAGCAAAGAGTGAGTAGTAAGTGCATCTAATAAAGTGATGGTGTAGATGGACATAATAAAGTGGCCTGAAAGACGGACAGTACAGGACACTACTGAGCATGTGCGAACAGATGCAGCCGAGTATCCTGAAGCTGCAGACAGGAGTTAGTCGTCCAGTGTGCTGGGACACACAAACACTCCTTCCAAAGCAGTTCACAAGCGTTCAGAATGTTTAGTGCAGTCCCGGCACATCGTTTTTTTGGTTGAGTTTACTGATTTGAGTTTACTGATCACTGCACAAGGAGACAGTAAAGCAAGAGAAGAGACTTGGTGGTCATGATGATGGTCGAGATAATGAAAGACAGTTATTGATTGTGATGATTGTCAATACATTGCGAGACAGTTGGTGGTCGCGATGATGGTCAGGATACTGCAAGATAGTTGATAGCCTCTTGTAGAGAAGCTGGCTGATACTGCTCTCATAAATGAGTAGAAAAGAACAACAGGTTAAAAACCAATAATCTATTTAAAACAAAACAGACTAAGAAACCAGCTTATGCAAGCCCACAACAGGGACAAAGTGAGCCTTTTCCCCCTGCCCTGCAGCCACACCTGTATTTAGTCAGGCCTCAATCAGTAAGGTGTGGCTCATTATCCAATCAGCTGGTTCCCTTACAAATTGCCAACATGTGCACCCAATTAACAAATAAGTGTTACACATTTGACAATTAGTGAGACAATTAACAATTGGATTCTAAGGGAGAGGTTCTGAAGGCTCTCCTTCACACCTCTCCAGAAAAAGATGGAAAGCTGCCTGAGTTATTCAGCTGCAGGTGTTAGGATATATTCCAGGAGGCCAGCTTAAATTCAGCTATGAAACCTCAGCACTGCCTGGCTGATTAACAGGCTCCACTGCTCAGCCATGAGCGGTAAATATTCAGCCAGAGTAGGACGCTCTCCCTTCAGCCACTGCAGAACTGCTGACAGCAGACCAGCACATTACACTTTTGTGATGGACTGGGAAGCAACTTTTCCACTTGCTGGTTTGTCAGAAAGGTTCCACTGACAGATTTACAGCTGCTATTTTCTTGCAGAAGTGTGATATACCTCTGGCCAGGTCTGGCTCAAATTCTTTAATAAAAAAGCAAAAAATAAATGCAGTTTTAATAAGTACAGCATGCTGTTGCTGAGCTGTGAACTCCTGTTTGTTCCCTGCAGACACCCCCTACAGTTCTTAATTAGTTTTTCTTTGTGGGACTTGTAGTGTGGAAAATAGTGACTATGGCAGGCAAATGTATCAGATGACTGCACTCGCTATTTGTTACTGCCTAACAAGTGTGGTGCACACTACATGTGTGGGAAATGTATTTTCTCAACCTCCATGTAGGACTTCAAGCTGCAACGTCACAACACAGGCCTGTGTCATTGAGACAATCTCAATATCAATATGTGCATTTTAACATGTCTTAAAATTTTTTGCAACACAAATACGTAGTTTACAGCACACTTTTTGCTTTACTAACAGTCACTTGTCTGACAGCCCAAACAAGACAGACAAGAGTTATGAATATGACTGCTGAGGAGCTTACAAGACACAACAGCACTTTCTGATGCTACTTATTATGGGTGCAATGAATAATCAACGTAGTCGACTAAATTGTTACTAATTGTTACTAAATAACTTTACCATGTTTCTATAATGTCGGTATAATTTTTTTGCATTGTAGCAGTCATACTACAAAGTATATTCCCACCAACATGATCACATGAGTAACTTAAGAGATTCATTTTAACACAACATTAAAGACAGCTGACTGAATGCATGTGTCAGCCAGCAGTTTAACAGTCACCGACCGTCTTGGCTAGTTTCGAGGTATCTCTAGCCTCCGTGATTATACAAGGAATATAAACTGGGTACCTCTTCTAGATGGTAAAACTGTGAAAGAAATGTGCATATTTAAAACGATTATTATGGATGTACAGCGTAAATTCATTCTGTGAGTGAGAAAAGGGAAGCTGAAAAAGAAGCATCCACAGTGGATGAATAAGTCCATTCGGGACAGTTTGAAACAAAAAAGGAAATTATTTAGAAAATAGAAGTTGGACAACTCAGAGAGTAATAAAATTGAATACAGTAATATGTGAGCTCAAGTTAAGAAAAAAATACGGGAAGCTAAAAGGTGTTTTGAAAGACAGATTGCACTAGACGCAAAGAGCAACTCCAAACACTTTTTCAATATTACAGTCGAAAAAGGATAGTTAAGATTGACATCAGAGGTATAAAAATAAGGATGGAGTTATGATATATGATAACAAAGTTATTGCTGATACACTAAACAGTTACTTTGTGAAGAGTTTCACTAGTGAAGTGTTTTCGCATATGCCTTCAGGTGCAGTCAGTTCTCAGAGACTTATGGAGGAAATTGATTTAAATGATGCAGAAGTACTAGATAAACTTCAAAAACTTAAAACAAATAAGGCAGCAGGCCCTGATGGAATATATCCAAGAGTTCACAGGGAACTAGCAGAAATGGTTTACAAGCCTCTGACAATTATTTTTAAGCAATCCCTTAAAACTGGAGAAATACCAGATGACTGGAAACATGGCAGTGTAGTACCTAGAAGAAAGGAGACCGGACTGATCCAGGAAATTATAGGCCTGTCAGCTTAATTTGTATCACATGTAAATTACTGGAATCCATCATTAGGGACAATTTGGAATTATTCCTGGAAAAAAATGGTATCTTAAATGATAGCCAACATGGATTTCGCAGAGGGAGGTCATGCTTAACAAACCTCCTGGACTTTTTTGAGGAAGCTACAGCATGGACTCAAACCAAGCTTATGATATTATCTATTTGGACTTTCAAAAGGCATTTGACAAAGTACCGCATGAGAGGCTCATACTGAAAATGAAATCTGAAGGAATTACAGGAGCTATCACTGGGTGGGTTCGAAGTTGTTGTCTAGTAGAAAGCAGACTGTAAGTGTGGGAGGAATTGTATCAGAGCAGAATCCTGTACGAAGTGGAGTACCGCAGGGATCGGTGTTGGGGCCTTTGCTATTTCTTATATACATAAATGATCTTGATGCAGAGGTTAGTAGTAAAATAGTAAAATTTGCAGATGATACAAAATTAGGGGGTCTAGCCAACAGTACAGAATCAACTAAGGTAATACAGGAAGACCTAAACAGCATCCAAAAGTGGGCAGATACCTGGCAGATGACATTCAATTTAGATTAATGTAAAGTCTTGCATGTGGGAAATAACAACCTTAGACAAGACTACTTCATGGGGGGAAAAACTAGAATGTGCTCAATTTGAAAAAGGCTTGGGAGTAATAGTTGACCCAATCTTAACAGGATCTAGACAGTGTGCTTTAGCAGTAAAAAAGGCCAACAGGATGCTGGGATATATAGCCAAAAGTACTGAGTATAAATCTAAGGAGGTTATATTGAAATTATACAATGCTTTAGTCAGACCTCACTTGGACTACTGTGTGCAGTTCTGGGCACCGCACTATAAGAAATGTATTGAGGTTCTTGAACAAGTTCAAAGAAGGGCAACTAAATTAGTTCCTGGCATGAAATATAAAATCTACGAGGAAAGACTCAAGTTACTTAACCTATTTGGACTTAGCGAGAGGAGGCTTAGGGGTGATGTAATTGAGGTTTTTAAATTCATAAAAGGACTCAATAAGGTACTACAATACATTTTTAGGGTGAGTTCAGTCTGTAGAACAAGAGGACATAAATGGAAACTAGTTAGGAATACATCTCGCACTGATATAAGGAAATATTATTTTACACAAAGAGTTATCAATTCATGGAATAGGTTGCCAGGTCATGTAGTTGAGGCAGAGACCCTTGCTGTGTTCAAGTCCAGACTTGATGCAGTTTTGGATACTCTTTAATTGAAATGTCGAGCTTAGTTGGGCCGAATGGCCTGTTCTCATCATAATATGTTCTTATGTTCTTATGTTCTAAGATGAATATCGGCCGATATCGATGTACGGCCGATATATCAGTGCATCCCTTTGGTAATACATTCTCTACATTCAGGATGATCGAGCTGCTACAGGTATAGCAGCTCGATGAGTATATTTTCATAGTGCCTCCACTTCCACTGTGTTCCACTCAATGTGGCCATCTGTTGTGGAGGATACCTGAATGGTTGTCTTATTTGGTTTTCATTTCAATCAAATTACTCACACACTCAGCTGAGATTACCTGGGTAGCTGCTTCTGTTGTAGAGGCTACTAAGATGAGAGTAGCCTCTACAACAGAAGCAGCAACCCAGGTAATCTCAGCTGAGTGTATGAGTAATTTGATTGATTCACTGGTCCTTACCTATAAAGTCAGAGAGCTGGGAGTGGAAGGGGTCTCTGTGCTGGATGAAGACGAACAGGACAAGTGTCTGCTCTGTGACTGCTCTCTGTACAGTCTCTGGACTCTGCTGGAGATCCCCATCCACAATGTACACCATCTCAGAGCAAAGACAGCCTGTCTCACACACACACATACACACACATACAGTGGGAACCATCTTAGAGCATGGAGAACCTCTCTCACACATATGCACACACAGGCACATACACATACAGTGTGAACCATCTCAGAATATGGGGAACCTGTGTGACACACACACACACATTCACACACACTCCTTAATCCAATCACATAATCAAATTTTTTGCCTCAAAGTGAAAAGCTTCTGTACCCTCTAAGGTGTGTGACTCTGCACATCGCACCCCAGAGAGACCGAACTGTTCCCAGGACAGTGAAGCAGCCAGATCATACAGGAAACCTAGGGGAGCTTCTCCGCTGTCACAGAGTAGGGGAATGCAGGAGGAACCATACAGCAAAACCTGAGAGGCGTTAAGGAGAACAAACATCAATCTGGAAAAAAGATCACATTATCAAAATGAGTGTCTGTATCATCAGGTCAGTTGTGTTCTGTATTTAAATCCAGAAATAACAAGATGTTTTTATTTTGTCTTGTATTTGTATGATTGTGGCTGAGTGCTGATGAGGATCAGACAGATTAATGAGAACTCAGATATAGTGATGAGTGATGATGGTGTAGAAGAATCAGATACAGTGATGAATGATGATGGTGCAGACTCTAGGTGAAGGATATGCAGATTCGGGTGAGGTGGGTGGCCTGGTTGGGGTACTGGGCCACACAGGGGCTGAGGGTAGCCAGGGGGACCAGGCTGGTCTCTCCGCACAGGCCAGTCTCCGCCACCTCAGGGGGCAGCAAGAGGGACACTGTCCTGCTCAGAACAGGGTGTAATCTGCCACACTGTGGGCGTGGTCCCACAGAGATCGGACACCTGTGGAACAGCAATAGTATCACAATCACACAGCCATCCAATCACCCTGCACAGCCCAGAATGTACACCTGGCAGGCAACCAATCATACTCAGAATATATACACAGCAAGGCAATCAATCACAGTGCACACCTCAGAAAATACACCCAGCAATCAACCACTGCCCACCTCAAGAATATACACTCAGCAAGCATCCAATCACACTCCTCGCCTCAGAATACACACCTGATAGGCAGCCAATCAGACTATACAACTCAGACTATGCACCTGACTCTCAGGGCACCAACTGAAATAAACACATGTAATATTATCATATTATACAACTGATAGCCAGGTATCAAATCAGACTGCGCTATCAATAACTATTGTTAAAAAACCCATCTATCCATATTCTTTATCTAGCTGTATTTAAAATGAACTAACTCACACAGAAATGATTCATAAAAATGTGATGAATCCGTGGAAGGTTAAATGAGCCTGAACTTGGCTAAAGATGGCTACAGAAGCAGTAGATTCCCTTCAGTAATTAGCTACAACACCAGAGGATCCTTGGCACTGTGGAGTTCCCATTCTGGCTCCACCCGGCTCCAGCTCGTTTGTGCCTCAGAGTATGGGCCCCCGAGGCCCCGAGAGCAGCAATGAACAGCACGCAGGAGTCACACCTTGCCCAGTGACGCGATACACTCACCGCAGGCAGGGGGTGCTGTCCACCAGCACACAAGCACCTTCCAGGGGGAACCTGCGGTCCGGCCTGCAGCTGGAGGAGGAGACGTGGAACGAGAGCAGAAATTCAGCAGCAGATGTCTGCATCTTCACCCAGCTCTGTTTGTGTGTATGTTCTGTCTGTGGAATGCAGCCTGTTTTTGCAGCCATTCTACTTATGAATGTGTCATGTTTATATATGTGTTCTATTCAATAAAACTAATTTTTCATAAGCAAGTTTTTATTCCCAATAAATCAAAACAAAACAGATTATAATTCTGATTATAAGACTGTAAAATATATAGAATATAATTCTGCTGTAAGATAAGTTAAAAACCACCATCTACTAAAACCTGACCTTGAGGAATTGTATTTAAAAGGAACAGCATTTAAAAGTTAAAAGTTATGGAACTTAAATACAAGCACAGGACTTAATTCCATCTGAAAGCATTATGGCCTTAAGAATCAAAATGTAGGTTGAATCAGTAATAAGTACCTGAAGACCTGCCGGGACGTTGTTTCATTAACCTTTAATATGAAATGAATCTCCACCTGCCGAAACACAAAGTGACACTGATGCACAAGATTAAACACACTGCACTGCACTTCAGCCAATGAAGAAGTCAGCTCCATCTGTTTTACTGAGTAAATATGGTCTAGGGCAGTCAGCTCGATCTGCATTACCGAGTGAATACAATATAGGGCAGTTGGCTGTATCTGTGTTACTGAATGAACGCAGTCTAGGGCAGCTCACTGTGTCTGACTTAATTAGTGAGTTCATTACCATACATGTGGGTAATTCTTCGTACATTTAACAGATGGACATTCTCAGAGCAGAAAGCCCTTTGAGCGCATTCAGGTATTAACCAGCACAGCCACTTAACACTCCCACCTGCCCCAGACGTTTGAGCCGAAAAAGTTGTGAATATTTTATGCCCCTGACCTTAATTTGGCAGCTTTTGTAGACAGCATGACAGATGAACATTATATGACCTCATTTTTGCCTTTTTAATCAGAACTT
Source organism: Megalops cyprinoides (assembly GCF_013368585.1). NCBI lineage: Eukaryota > Metazoa > Chordata > Actinopteri > Elopiformes > Megalopidae > Megalops > Megalops cyprinoides. The sequence goes on from NC_050598.1 coordinate 3,298,886, forward strand.
GGGACAAAGTGATCTGCTGGGAACCTCTGTGGCAGTACAGCTTCTGAAGAGTAGAGTTTACCAGTAGGCCAACGATTATCTGGCGCTAAATCTCCCATTCCTCGCTTTTAACCAGCCAACAGGCAATTGATTGGGCTCTTTGTATTTTAACTTCTAATTGGATTAGTCACTTTAGATGTGATGTGGGAAATGTAAAGCTGGTCACATTTGCTGTTTCTCAGCTGCACAGGTGAGCTCCTACCTGTGCATGGACCAAGCTGAGTCTGTGTAAGAATTGCTCTGTCCTTAAGAAGCTTGCTTTCGTGGGCTGTCTCTCCATGCGCAGCTGGCAGGGAGAGGCACACAGCTATAAAAGCACAGCTAACACAGTCACACACAGCCAACAGAGAGCGCAGTCACACCCAGCCAGCAAACTTAGAGCACAGGGAGAGTGAGTGAATGAGCGAATGAGTGAGTGAGTCTACCTGGAGAGAAGTAGTTACGGCTTTAACCTTTAAGCAAATGTGACTTTTGTTAGAGAACACAAAATTGACACTCCAAGCTCAACCTAGACGTGTGTGTGAAATCAAGAAAGTGAAGGTACTGATCATTTTTAAGAGAACAACCCCTGGTGCTGTTTTTAACAATGGATAACAGATGCAGCTGAGAAAGCTGTGTTTGTGTGGGGTGCCAGAGGCTGAACTCGGAGTTCACCCACCACCCCGGGCACGATAGGGGGTCGAGATGCACCTGGAGGGAGAGGTGGAAGTGTAGGGACCCACAGGTCTTGGTGAACACGCTGAGCTCCTCAGGGTCAGCTGGTGAGCTGAGGCGGACAGACGAGGGCAGCCTCTTTGTCACTTCTAACACACCACCCAAGACACACACACAAGAACCACACACACACACAAAACACACACACAGCCCACAACACACACACAAAACACACCATGAGCTCATGCTCACAGAACAGACCAGTATGATTTCTGAAAAGTTTGTGAGGAGTTTCTGCCTGACATGCCCACTGGTTATCTGCCTTCCAATCAGGCCTTGATGCTAGATGCACAGTGGTGAAGTCATTTCTTTACAGATGCCTCTCTTGGTTGGGCTCCAGTTTCACAACCACACAGATTCTCAGTCCTGAGCTGTTTCAGTATTTTCATCATCACAACATTTACCTTACGTTTGTGAGATGATTACCTTGTTTCACCTCCGCCACCGCAGCCACTGAGCACCACATACCTGCGGCTGCAACTGCACAAATCCAGAGAGAGGATACAGCAAAGACATGCTTTTAAGGCACACATAGCATGTAAATATAAACACTCAGAAGGAGACAGAGAGACTGAAAGACTGACAGAGTGACAGACATGTGGAGTGACAGTGACTGTATGAAGAGATAGGGATTGATCTGTAATAAAGAAGCAGTCCATAGACAGATAGATAGATAGGTAGATAGATAGATAGATAGATCAATAGATAGATAGACAGATTTTTATATTTCATTAAAAAAAAACATTAGGCCAGTTGTTCCTGCTGTAGATCTGTTGTCCTATACCTGTGCAGGTGAGGTGGTCGGGGAGTGATCCACTTGTCTCTGCTGACACTGAGACCAGTAACCCTCCTCCTACAGCCCGTGATCCATGGCTCCACTCCCGATGAATTTGAAACACGAGCAGCGTGACAATCTGACATACACTCACCCACATACACATATACACACACACACACACACACACACAGACCAATGACACAATCTGTAAAGAACCACTTTACAATAATGCCATTACACATTTCAGCTGAATTGCAAATTTCCCATTTTCCCCGCTTATAACCAACTGTCTGAAGTCTAGATATCTTGTTGGATAGTGGCTACAGTGGCTGACTGAAAACACTGAACACAGAAATCTGCTTATTTACACATTTGAACCCTACCCAAAGCAAGGATAGCTATATGAATGGAAACAGCAGGTAGCAAGGTAGGCAGCTTCTTTTCAAAAAGTGTTAAATGGTGAAGACAAGAACTAAAGAAAGGTATTGGAATTCCAACTAGTACACAATCTGTGTAGTTACTGAAGTTAGCTAGCGAGCAATTACCTAACCTTATTTTGTCAACCGTACGAGTCCGGAAGTTAGTAGCAAGCGAGCTACACGGCTAACTGAACTGGCTTGCTAGCTGCTCATAAACGGGAGTAGTCAGCTATCTCAGTCGCATGTGTTCTGTTTACTGTTAGGAAGCATGCTTCATACCTGTTCTATCCCCCTTTGCATGTCTTCTTTTGCCCCCATCTTTGAAAGGCTTTAGGTTTTGTAGTTTTCTGGCGTTGGGTACACGTTAGCGAAAGAGAACGGTCGAGTTAGCGCTGAGGCCATCGACACGCGCGACTTGACTGTGACAATGACTGAGGCAGGTTATTGGGGCGCCAGTTTTGAGGCATTAACTTTAACTAGTTTGGAGGAATGACGCTGGAAACGACATAATTATTTCTACGGTTCATTCATATTTGTTTCCTTTTCAGAGAGTTACAGTGTAAATAACTACTTGATAATGGTTTCCTCGACAACATTTATAGTTCGATGTTCGATGCACAGTGTTTAATTTCTGAATAAAGTCAAATCAGTTCATCAGTAATCAAGTGCTGTCCCATCATAGGTTGCAATAACAATGTTTAAATTACTTTATTAGTGATTCCTGTTTGAGTTGCTGCCAAAGAGCGCTGTATAATGTCTGTTAAGTAGACTACTTTTTTTTGGGGGGGGGGGGCAGGTCTCTTGTTATCGCCGAGTCTCCAATAAACGCCGGTAAAGTTAAGTAATTAGCGCTAATAAAGGCCTCGGCGTTTATTGGAAGTTTTACGGTATATTAGTATATATCATAATACCTAAATCAAGGGAAAATATCTCTGGCGAACTTGCCAGAACGTATTTCCCTTGATCACCTTTTATTTAGTCCATTTTTATGCCATTTTGAATTTATGATACTAGATAGCATCTTTGTCCAGATCAATACATCTCTCCTTGCATTTTGCTTATACATCTTTTTTTCTGCATTCCGTTGTAAAGCACACAGAGCTGAGCTGGCATTACCATTCTGTGATTTGTGGTAATAGGTTTTGAGATTCATTTTTAAGTATGTGTGATGGAAACTCATGGAACCTTCTGTTGAAAATACCTGTCTGACGTAAATGGTTGGTGCTCACAAGAATATCTGGATCCTACCTGGACAGAATGAAAAGAACATCTACAATAGCTGTCAGCAATATTATCCAAACCCTGTCTGACTCATTCCTGGAAGATGGTCTTCCAGATCTTGTAAAACAGTAGTTGAACAGTGCAGTTATACCCTCCCTCCCAAAATTACAGTCTGTATATGACTTTCCCAGGGAAAAAGGTTTCCCACTGACCTGCAGCAGCACCCTTGCCCACCTGGCAGAGTCCCACCCACAGCTCAGTGACATCAGCTTTTACTGTGACAACCTCAACTCACCCTCGGCCCTCCTTTTTTTCCATGGAAACAATCTCTGCAGAATACTCCTGTTCTGAGCTCAAAGCAGACCTACATGTAACAGAAGGGAGATGGAGGCCTTCAGATGGTTTGGGGGTAATTCTGAGTGAGGCCATTAACAATCATATTAATAGACTTGTCCTTTTCTGGTAGCTGCTCTGATATATGATTTGATGTTAAAAAGACCAGCCCGTATCAATCATTCTCAAGTTATTCAGCTCAGCTGTAGTATTCCCTCAACAAAAGCATCTGTTTAACACATAATAACAATGATAATGTAATAGTTTTCTTGATGCCCAAGGACACACGAGGGGAATGGCTGACTAAAAAGAGAAGGTGTCCTGTGTGGTGATCCTGCTATATAACTCTCTCAGAAAGACAATAAACCTCATGACTATTTTGGTGAGGAGTAGTCTGTATAAATTGCATCCTTGGAAAATACTTCTTAGCATCCAGTGTTTGATATGTCACAAATAAAGAGCTTGTCACTCTGGCCTGCCAGTGAAAGATCCGTACAGTTACAGCTCCAATACATACATGTACTTTAGGGGCACTAGTTTCCCCCTGCAGCCAAATAAATTAGAATGGAAGTGGACACAGTACTCTAGATGTGCTATGATAAAGGCAATGTATATCATTAGTATAACAGCCTTTGATTTCTATTCAGTACATTTCACCATGTATTTCAGCATCCTATTGGCCTTTTTAACTGCTTCAGTACACTGTCTTGGTCCAGATAAACTTAGGTGAACTGTTACATCCAGGTCTTTTTCATATTACAAAAAAATCTAATTTGGTACCTCCCATAAAATAACTGCCATTGTTAGAAATGTACAACTTTACAGATACTTCAAATTTAATTTCCCAGGTGTCTGCCCAATTTTGGATTCTGTTTAAATCTTTTAAAATTATGATAGTAGCTTAGCATTTGCTTCACCTCTGAGTGTAGTGTTAATGACAAAAATGAACTATTTTGCTTTTCATGTCCTGGAGGGAGGTCAGGGTCATTTATAAGTAAAGAACAGCAGAGATCCCAACACAGTTCCCTGAGGGACTCCACTTCAGTTTCTTACTCAGACAAGAAACTACTTTTTTTTTTTACTCTTTTAATTCTGTGCTGAAGCCTTTGTTTTGCTTTGCCATAGGATAAGAGATAAGATAAGATTTCACTTTATCGTCATATTGTTCTGAAATTTGTCTTGCATCCCATGGCATCAAAAGTTTCACATAAATAACAGACATATATAACAAAAACATAACATTTAAACACAACAACAACAAATATTGCCACATTGAACATCCTAAAGTGGCTGTAGTGCATCACCTTCATTACCCCTTGCTCAGTCCATCCATGAACCTTACGGCTTACTTATAGCCCAGATGCTGATTTAATAATTTAACAGAGTGAGGAACAAAAAAGTTCCTCAGTCTGTTGAGTCGAGCCTGTGGCAGTCTGAATCTTCTACTTTATGGCAGCTGATATTCTTCAAACAAAATATGGGAGGGGTCAGATGTAATATTACTTGCCAGAGACAGCATTCGTTTGATATATGCTGCATGAAAATCTGGCTCAAGTGTTTGACCCACAATCTTTGAACAAATATGCAGCATTCTAGCCAGTTGGGTTTTAAGCTGCACAGAAATACAACTATACCAAGCACTTATGCCATATTGCATAACACTCTGTATTATGGACTGAAAAAATAATAACAAAATCTGTTTGTTTGCTCCAAATGACCATAATCTTCTAAGAAAATAAATACGTTGCTGTACCTTGCCACAAATGTAGTCAGTATGTGCACTCCAGGATAAAGAAGTATCTACTGTACATAAATGCCCCAATATTTATACTCCGAGACTTGTTCAATCTCTGTGTTCTGTACAATGACCGCTGGAGGATAAGAGTTCACTGGTAAACTAAAAATCATTTCTTTTGTTTTCTTTGGATTAATAATAAGTGAATTATTTTTGCACCACTCCACTAATCTGTCAGTAGAGCACTGATGAATAGTGGGATCGTCTTCAGGGATTAACAAAGTCAACAGTGTAGTGTCATCTGAAAATTTAAAAATAAATGTGTTCAGAGTGTTTGTTCTACACTCATTCATATAAAGTGTGAAAAGTAAGGGTGAGCTCACACAGCCCTGTGGTGCTCCTATATTAGTAACAATCGAAGTTGAGAATGTCTGATTAATTTTAACTATCTGTTTTCTTTTTGTAAGAAATGAATGGTACCAGTGAACCATATGGGGATTAACCTCCATTTGAATCATCTTTGTTAGTAAGAGATCTGGTTTTATTGTGTTGAATGCCGATGTAAAATCCAAAAAGAGAGCCCTAGCTATAGATTTGGGCTAGTCTAGATGTTTCAGAATTAGATGTATTAATGCTACAACAGCATCCTCTGCGATTTTTCTTATATGCAAACTGGAAAATGTCCAGTTTGTCATCCACAGACTGGGTAAGATGTTGAACCAAGATTCTTTCTAAAGTTTTCATAATAACAGAAGTCAAAGCCACGGGACGATAATCACAAGTTTTCTTTGGTAAAGGCACTATATGTGAAGTCTTCCACATTTCTGGAATTATGTGAGCATCAATAAAACCTTGAAAAATAGGCTGCCACACAGGTGCAAGCTCATCTGCAAAAGTTTTCAGAATAACTGCACTCAGGTTATCTGGTCCCGTGGCCTTCCTCTGATTCAGTTTTTTTAAAAGAACTCCTCACCTGCTCAACAGAAATGTCAATTCAATCTGACTCCATAGGTACAACTGACTTAAGAATGTTAGCAATAGCATCATGGTCTGACTTACTACCATCCTCAAATCTAGAGAAAAAGCTGTTCAATTGATTTGCAAACTCTGCCTCATTCTCCGCTACTAATGCTTTTTGGGTTTTTGACAGTCCTGCCATTCCTTTCATAGTGACCCATAACCATTTTGTCTTATTGCTTTTAAAGGCATTTTCTAATTTTAGCTTGTGTGTTCTCTTTGCTTCTCTTAATTTTCCTCTTAGGTCTTTTTCCACATAACATTCTTTAGTTATATTTATATAAATATATATCTATATTTCTTTATATTTAACATTGGCATGTGTTTTACAATATACAAACTTGGCACTCTCTGAACCCTTTCTTTTAAGCTGTGTATAGTCTCTTCTTGCACAGTGGCACAGGCATTTATTTGTCAACTGTGGAGACTGCATATCTAATGTATTTTTTCTTAATTTATGTTACATGCTGAGGGTAATTTATTTGAATATGTGCCAATCCTCATTCACAGTTCCATAGTCTAGAAGTTACTGCTATTGATCACACTCACTGAACCATTGCACCCATCATTGAAAACCCTATAGCTGGAGGCTGTGGCTTTGGCTTGACAGTACATATCAAATGTGGCCATGTTCATGGTCACTTGACCCCAATGGCTCAACCACACTGCCTCCTCTTACTTAGAGTCTTGCTTCCTGTTCAGTCTGCAACTGTATTAGTTAGTTCTAACAGCAGTTCCATTGTTGCATTTATTCTCATGCAGTTTCACTGAGGTTGTCAGTACTCCGGCCCCCTAGCTGTTGTGTTTATGTTCTCCCCATCTGTCATTGTGGTCTATGTGCTTTTGTTTGTTGTTTTTCCTTGTGTTCCAGCCCTGCCCCGCTCTCCGCCCCGTCTCCGCCCGCCTGATTACTGTGATCATCTCCACCTGCCTGCCTGCGCACCTGCTTCCCATCACCTCATCAGCCCAGCCCTATATCTACCTTGCTTGTCTCTGTCTGGTTTGCCAGTTCGTTACAGTGGTTTTGTTTGGATTTCTGTTTTTTTTTTTTTTTGCCTCGTCTGCTCTTTGACTTTGTCTCTGCCTGCCATTCTGCCCTGATTGCCTGATCTGCCTGCCTTCACGGTTAGACCCTGCCTGCTCCTGTTTTGCCCTGAGACTGCATGCCTGTTTTTGACCCTGCCTGTTTTACGATTGCCGCCTTGTCTGACGATTCTGCTAATAAACGCCTGGAATCTGAGTGCTTGTGGTCTGAGTCTGAGTCCTTGCCTGAGCCCTGACAGAGCTCTTGTGTAAGATGCCATTGTTTGAGAATCTTTCTTTTATCGCAGCTAACAATTTCACTTGTATATGTGGCTTATGTGCCTTAAGATCACTTGGAAGCTGAATTGCATTGCAATTATCTCTTCACTTAATTCACTTAGGAATTGGTTCAATGTAGCTCTTTGAAAATTGTCCTTGATTATTGGCCCTAGTTCATTGTTTCCTTTCCAGGTGGTTATACTGCCTTTGCTTAATTGCTGTTGAATGTGTTCTGTTTCAGTGCTCTGAAAGTCACCCTGGAAAAGGACACTTGCCAGACAGAGATAATGACCCCAGGCTCCTGTGACAGCTTCTCTTTAAGTGGCGTGATGTGGGTGCACTAAACATCCTCCGGTCTAAACAAGACCGTGTAGCATTGACTGTGGTTCTACACTCTGAGTCAGTGTAGAATGAACTGATGTAGTGAAGGGCGAGAGCAGTCGCCCTACCCGGCCTCAAACCCAGGTCTACAGGGTACCAAACTGCAGCTTTGACCGCAAAACCAAAGAGCCAGGCTCATTGGTATGGCAGTCAGAGCGCATACTCAACTGTAGTGACAGCACTCCCCTTCAGGAAATGCACTCATGGATTCCCCTGTCGTACTTCTCCCATCCTGGGGTGCCCCACTCACCAGTGCTTCACCCATCTCTGGGGTCCCTCACACCGGGGGTCAACCTAACCTGGGGGTCCCTCATACGGCTCACACACTGGGCACTGGGCAACTGTAGTGACAGCATTCTGTCACAACCTAGAATCTACTAAGTAAAAGAAGACAGTGTGGAACGACCTGAGGCTCAATAGTCTAAAATGAGACCGGTTAGCATGACCTATGGTCTATGGTCTAAAAAGAGACCGTGTGGAATATCTTATAGATCTACAGTCTCCAATGAGAGCATGTAAAATGACCAAAAGTTGTACACTTGCAGCATAGTATGGCCTGAGGTTGTTTGTCTAAAATGGAATGCTTGCATATTGCCACCATCTCCTGGTGAAAGAGATGCAAGCACAGGCAGAGTGTGAGTAGAAGTCCTGCAGAAGTGCCGACTGCCCCTGTCTTTGGGGATTGGCATTCATACTGATACTCACTCAGGCTCCTACATCTCAGGGGCCACAGCTGACTTGAATTCCTCCACATCCTTTCCATTCTTGGACTGTTGCTGCAGTACTGTCTCTGCAGGGGTTCCCCTTTTTGGATCAGGTATGTACAGTAAGTCTGTCCCACTCTTATAGTTAGCTCAGGGCATATATGACTAAATCTCTTCACAAAAATTCTGCTTTGAAATTGCACAATATTGTGCGCTGACAAGGGTTTAAAAAATGCGCACACTAAGCTTTATGAAGTCAATAGTTTTCTCTATTCGCCTAGCTGTTTCTCTTCCTCTCACTGTTGAAATGTGTTATATATCAGAACCAGTCTCCCTAAAGAATGTGGATCTCCTTACACCTTACTGTATATCTGAATCATCACAAGGTTAGCTGGTAATACCTGGATTTTATAGCTATCCCTGTGTTTGGTCTGAGTCTGCATCTGTGCCCCTGTCATTGATTGTCATCAAATTAATTTGTAACCAGCCAGTGATGGACACAATAGCTAATTACAATAGCTAATTGTAAACAAGTAAGCCACCAGGCAATGTGATAAAGCCAAAAACATTCTGATTGTTGAATCTCCTAGAAGACCAAGCATAAAAACATATACATGAAAATGTTTTCCTTCACATCATAACAGCAAGGCTCTAACTCTTCCCTCAGCCATGATCCCACATCTCACAGGAATGAGAAGAGTGCCTCTCTCCAACTTCGCATCTGTCCAGGATAGACCTCAATGACTGGACTCTGGGCTCTCAGGGACTTCAGGGTGAAGCGGCACTGATAGCTTATGGGCAGGAGTGTCAAGAGTGCAGCTCCTCTGAATTATGGTTTTGTTTCATTTGAGCTGCGTGCACGGCTCCAGAGGAGTGGAAACCAAGACAGAAAAAAGGGCAACCTCTCAAAGGCCATCCCCCCCCCAACACCACCCTGTATCTACTCTCCTCCCTTGTTTGGTCAGACCCCTCTAGCAATCATCCTCTTTCTCTACACTCACCTCTGTCTTTCTCTCATTTCCATCCTCCATCTACTTCACCTCCGCTTCCTCTCCTTTGTGCGATGCAATCAACCAATGATTGCTTATTATGTGCATGTTGATATGCATGTAGGTGTATGTGTGTGTGTGCCCTTAATCAAGACAAATACAAGTTCCTGTGTCACAGCTAAGAACTTCAAAGACAACCCCCCACCCCACATACATAGTGCCTCATCTTAAGCATCATGAGGGCTCTTGACTTTCCTGTGACCCTGCGTGAGAGAGCCACAAGAGCCCCGTCTGATCTGTGTGTTCCAGGAAGTCGCCCCCTTTCTGGGTATAGAACCCTCTGCTCAATGGCAAACAAAGCCAGCTGCTTTGCCCCCACCCCCATCCCTCACAACACCATGGGTTTTTTATCTCTTTATTTGGTACAAGAAGCGCTACCACACACTGGCATACGGGAAGAAGCACAACATTCTAAGCAGGTAGAGAAGGGCCACAGCTAACCTAATTAACGACCAGGCCTTCATGTCGCTGTTCCTGATCCCCCCACCAACCTTCAAATTGTGACCTTTAAATGTCTCCGTCTGGCAGCGAGGAGGACTTAAAAGGGCAACAGTGATCATGGTCCCCGTCCTTTGCTGCCAGCCAGCCCGCCACAGGACAATAAAGCGCGGTTGGCTTTAAACGGCCTGCCCTGCCTGCCATCCGTCTGCTTTTTTCTGTTGCGGCAGGGGGTACGTCAATAGTAAATGAGGACCTCACAAATACAAGCATGGCTTCAAACTACTGTCCAGGTCAGGCATCTGAGTGCGAGGGTAGAGCTGTGTGCTGTAGACACATGTGAGTGTATGTGCCCATGTGTACAAATGCTTATATACAGTATATCACAAGCATAAACCCAGTTTATATCGGTGTGGTCCACTTATGGTCTATATGAGTCTCTGGTGGTGTGGTCTCTGCTCTGATAATACAATGCCTCTGTCAGTGGGATGTGGGGGGTGCCGTGGAGTGGTGGTCCAGCGTAGTCCTCTCGGGCGTCTGCGGGCGCGGTCGGGGTGGGCAGCGGCGGAGCAGCGCCCGCCGAATGTAGCGCCCACTCCGGTTCTTGGCCAGGATGAAGAAGAGCGTGTTGATGACACTGTTACTCATGGCGATGCACTCCACCAGATAGTAGAGGGAGACGGAGTGTGTGACACGCAGCAGCATCCCAGGGAAGAAGTCTCGGATGATGGAGTAACTGTAGTAGGGTGTCCAGCACAGGATGTAGGTGACCAGGATCCCCAGGAGCACCAGCACAGTCTTCCTCCGTGCCTTCAGCCGCCCGCGGATCTGCTCCGTCTGCACACCAGGAAGGTCCTTGAACCAGAGCTCCCGGCAGATTCGGCTATAGCAGCCCAGCATGATCAGGACGGGGAGGAGGAACTGGGCCACAAAGAGGAAGAGGAAATAGGACTTGTAGAGCGCAGCTTTGTCAGCCGTCCAGATCTGGACGCAGTAGGTCTTGTGGCCTGCGGACTCGTGGAAGGAGCCGAACATGGTCTGGGTGCTGAAGTAGGCTGAGGGGAGGGCAACCAGCAGAGAGAGGAGCCAGATGGCAGCCAGGACGCAGCATGCCCTTTGGGAACTCATCCTGGGCTTCAGCGGATGCACTATAACTAGATACCTGAGAGAGAGAGAGAGAGAGAGACTATAACCAGATACCTGAGAGAGAGAGAGAGACTATAACCAGATACCTGAGAGAAAGAGAGAGACTATAACCAGATACCTGAGAGAAAGAGAGAGACTATAACCAGATACCTGAGAGAAAGAGAGAGACTATAGCCAGATACCTGAGAGAAAGAGAGAGACTATAACCAGATACCTGAGAGAAAGAGAGACTGTATCGCTTCTCGGCTTTTTGGCTAAGATCAAGTGTAGAAAGAGAGACTATAACCAGATACTTGAGAGAAAGAGAGAACATTACTGGCAACTAGAACTACCACTACTTGCTATATTAGTACAAACAACAGATATATTAATCATATCACGAAAGGCAGCTCTGAGTAACATAAATGTGAATAAAATGAATGAAAAATGGTAAAGAGATTAGAGAGGATTAGAGAGGAGAATTGTGGGGAGGAGAGCAATAAAACTGCTCTGTCCAAACACACACACACGCACACATGCACACACACACACACACACCACAATTGCATTCTAAATAAGTGTTTCTCCTCTCTAACGTACCCCCAGATGTACCTGCAGGGCTGAGCTCCCGAGACAGAGAAGAAATCAATGCTACAGCGAGATCAATCAATATAAGGGACACAGGGCAGACAAGCGCTAATCTCGTGCACAGATTGGAGAACGTGGGAGTGTGTCAGAGTGTGGGTGTCTGGATGTGTGGGCATACAAGGGATGCAACAGCAGTGTCATACATCCAGGGCTCTGACCACAGAGCAACAGCCAGAAATGTGCTAGTTAATCCAGAAAAGGGGTCAGCAACTCATTGCATTTGATGGCACAGCAGTATAGCAATCAAGACACTGAATTTAATGCTGCTCCCACTCCCTCACATAAAAGTGGTGTGGAAAGTTAAATTTCATAACTGCTTGTTTGTCAGCATGATGTCAGCTATTCTCTGAATCATGTGCCCAGGCCATTGGCCATGCATGAATCTTTAACACTGTGGTCAAGGTTCAGACTGTCCACAAATGGGTTTTGTCTGTAAGCATGAAAAACTATATTAAGCAGGGGTAATGTTTTTTCTTCCATCAAGTTTAAAGTTTTTTTTAGTTTTTTTTTTTTTGCTTCCATAAAGTTTAAGATATATATCTAAAAAGGAACAAAAAGCATTGTGTATCAATAGTATGGGTGTCTGCTAAGAAATATCGACACCCTGATAATGGCAGAGAGGGGGTTCATGAAGGAACGCTGGCATAGCGTTGAGGGAACGCTGGGCGAAGGTGACGGCTGGCCCTCACCTGTCCATGGCGATGGCGAGCAGGGCGTCGGTGGAGACGTAGAGAGACACGGAACGGAGGTAGGTGACAGCTGAGCACAGCAGCGGCCCGAAGCTCCAGGACAGCTCGCGCACCACATAGTAGTGCATCTCGAATGGGCAGCACACCAGCGCCACCAGCAGGTCTGACACCGCCAGGTTGGCGATCAGCAGGTTGGTGACACTGCGCAGCTTGCGGCAGCCCACCAGGGTGGCAACAAAGAGCCCGTTGCCCACGCCACAGATGAGCATGATGCCCGCCAGGGCGACACCGATGAAGACGCGTGCTGTGAGGTGGGCGCGGTCCCCCGTCTCTAGGGCCCCGCCCCCTAGGACGTAGGCATAGTCGCAGCTCGCGTTCCACCCAGACTGGTTCCCTGCAGGGGCCTGGGGGTCGAAATAGTCGGCCAAGCCAGGGCAGGGGTCCTCCATCATGGGGGGGCGAGCGGTCTCCTCCCCACCCCGAAGACCTGTGGGGACCACCAGGAGTTTTGTTAAGCACGTTGCCTTAGCACACTGACACCTCCACCAGCAGTGGTTGAAGCACCGTCTCATTTGGTCAGTTAACTGGTAGGATGGTGGCGGATCAGTGTTTTCTGGCTGTGTGGTAGCAGTGTGGTAGCACTGTGTAGTGGTAACCGTAGTAACCACAATATAACCACTTAACACAAAAGGAGAGAAAAAGTAACAGTATACTGACACACACACTAGATGCCTCATACACACCCCTACACACACACAATACCCCATACACTCTCATACACACACAGATTCATGTTCATGTTATGTTACTGTATCATTTGTTGATAAGGTCTTTGTTTCTGTATTTGTTTATGCTTTGGGGAAACAAGAACCAACTTGTCATGCTAGTAAAGCAGCTTGAATTGAAAAATTGAATTTATAGTAAGATACAGCACTTGAAACCACAGGGTTACTGGTTCAATTCTCTGCTGAGCCATTGCTGTGTTTGGGTACGTAACCCAAACTGGCTGAGTAAATCTCCAGCTGGAAGAATGGATGACATGTACTGTAAATGTAAGTTATGTAAGTCGCTTTGGAGAAGAGTGTTCACTGAGCAAATGTGAGGTCATGCAATGGGACATCAGTGAAGGAGTTGCCTCAGTCTTCATTATTTTCTGAGCCCTGATGCACTCAGGTTGAGCAGGTGATTGCACCGCAAAACATCCCATGTGGTGTCACAGTGGGCGTGAACTGGCAAAATGATTAAATGCCTCAACCCCTCCCTCCAAGATATGAAGGCATTTCGCAATGCCAAGCCCCGCCCAAATCCTGGACTTACTGTGGTCACTCAGATAGCTGGGTGGGGGGTTTGATAATGACAATGATGTTTAAAGTATGTCCTGGTGAGCATGGGCAGCTTTGTTGCATTGGCCTTTTGGACAGTGCGTGTCTCCTAAGTGCATAGGAGGGGCAGGGTCATTCAGTCAGGTGATGTGCTGTCCCATTCAGAGGGATCCTGTGACACCATGGGCATCAGTCAGAAGCTGATGCAGCAGTCATTACATTACATTATTGCCATTTAGCATTTAAACAGCTGGATACTTACTGAGGCAATTTTGGGTTAAGTACCTTACCCAAGGGTACAATAGCAGTGCACCAGTGGGGAATCGAAGCAGTGAGCTTTTGGTTTACGAGCCCTGCTCCTTACCGCTATGCCACAGTCACGGCTCACAGCCACGCAAACAATGTGAGGCTGATTCCGCCTGCGGCATCAGTAATCACAGCAATCAGACCCTCTCTGAGGCTGCAGCGAACCCCACTGCTCCTCATTGTTCTCCAGCCTTTCTTATGGCATAAGGTGCACCCCTCCTGTAACCACCCACACACACACTGCTGCAGGAGCTGATTGTGATTGTTGTAAACAGTACAGCTGTGTCCTAATCTTTGTTTGTGCAAACAGCCCCCCTGTTTGATTTATGTTGTTAACTGTTATCAATCGGCAGTGTAGCATAGTGGTAAGGAGCAGGGCTCATAACTGAAAGGTTGCTGGTTCACTTCCCTGCTAGACTACTACTGTTACACCCTTGGGAAAGGTACTTAACCTACAATTGCCTCAGCAAATATATTCAGCTGTATAAATGCGTAAACCTATAACCTATCTAAATTGCTCTGGATTAAAGTGTCTACTAAATGACAATAATGTAATGCAACTGTCATTTGTATGCCTGGAACTTTTTTAGGAGGATTGGTTTGGTTTGGTCGGACCCACTGAAAGCCAGTTCCCCACGCCAGGCTTGTCTAAGTACAGCTCACGTGTTTGGTGGGTAAGTGTTGCTAGCGGGCTCACTGTGTTAATGTGGGTCCTCAGAGGCTTGTTAAAAATGGCAAGGGTTCTTCTGACAGCGGAGGCAGCTCCGGCTCTTGATGTGCAGAACAAGGATCTGTGCAGGTGTGACAGTGGAAAGGTTTCATTCAGGGGGTGGGGCTGGATGTGTGTGTGTGTGTGTGTATGCGTGTGAGAGTGGGGGGGGGGTGTTAAAGAGGTGTGAAGACCAGTGCCTTGCAGAAAGCAAGAACAAAAGCATCAGCATTCATATCTTTCACAGGATCACCAAATGCTTACATTACTGAACATCCTATTTTTCATGCCCTACCTACCACTTTCACTGCTAGTTTTACTTTCTAAAATACTCCTGTGCTGAGAGAATTCACAATAAACGAATGCCATAAAGAAGCAGAGGGATGGAGATAATGAGCAGGTAATGACTTTGTAATGCTGCCCCAAAGTACAGTATGTACAGACCAATAAAAAAGAAAACATAAAATCGATAATCCTGATCCATAATCTATTATCCTCACACTGGGATTGTCACAGTAAACCACACGCACACACACACACACAAGCTCACCTAACACGCAGGTGTCACAGGTCCTTCCTATAATGGTCCTGGTGTAAAAATGCCGGTTTCCAGGAGTGAACAACAGAATTAAGCCTCAGACCAAAAAAGACATTTCTCACTGTAAAGGTCAGTGTATTGTCACAATCCAGCCAGATAGCGTGTGGTCACGGTCCAGTTGCACAGGTCATGACACTACAAAATGGCTCATGGTTCAGAGGGAAGAGCTTCTAGTCATTGTTCAGCCCCTGGTGACCGGTTTCTCTTTGATTTCTGAGCGCCAGTTCCCCGTCTTCCTTCCCTCCTTCTTCTCCCCTCTCTCTCTCGCACTCATCCTCCGGGTCTGATCTGTGACTGGGACTGATGCTCTCCTGTCAGTCTCCTCCTCTCCTCCCCCTCCCTCTCTCCTTTTCTCTTTCACTTCGAACACTCTCCTCTGTCATTGCCTGCTCCCTGCCTTCTCCCTGCTCCGGAACACAAAGGTGACATTACCAAACGAGCAAGTGGAATTCACCCAATCAAAGCTCAGTCTTTTTCTTTTTTTTCAACCAGAACTGAAACCTGTCATTAACTGTACATTAGACTGTTTTATTCTGAGGTCAGTCAGTACAGGTGAGTGGCAATGGTTCTTTCATCTGTGTCCCGCTGACCAAATCTGCATTTTTATTGTGCCATGTCCACAGGATCAGGGTCTCACGGTGTGGCATTCAGAGACACGTGGCAAAATTGCTCACGTTGTCTTTCACCTTGCTTCGCTAATGTCTGCCTGTTTACGCCTGGCGCCGGCATTTTTATTTTAATTGAATGTCTGCCACTGTGACTGCCACATCCCCCACCCCCCGGTTAAGAAAGAAAGCAAGGGAAAATAAGATATGGGTACGAGCCACGGATTACCAGCGAGCAGACGGACCATTGATTTGCCTACCCCCCCCCCCCCGACCACGTTGACCAGGAGTTTGTCCAAGATGTTGTTAGCAGGGGGCTCATTGAGCAAGCGTGCTCCTTTATTCCCATCCCTTTTAGGGTGACAGAGACGAGCACAACAGATTCTCCATGTGACACCAACGGGTCCCCTCGGGACGTCACACCATTCACATGCATTCAACAAAACGCAGGATGATCCCATCTGTGCCGTTGCTTCATAGGCTACAGGCTGCCAACGGTTTGAAAAAAAATGGCCGTACAGAAGGGTGAAAACACATTTTGCTTCCTAGATGTCACCCAATTGTTTTCTGTTCAATGAAACAATGAAAAAAACTTGACGATCATAAACAAGACTGGAGGCATGAATTTTTCCGTCCGCAGGGTTGAAACTGATGGAAGGGTCTTGAAGGAACAGGCTGCGTCCGTAGATGGGCATGTGTTTGAGATGAGGGGTCAGGGGTGAGGGTTTCATCCATGGTCAGACTGTCATCAGAGGGTTAACCAGCGTGAACAGAACACAGTGGAGCTTTTTCCTCTCCCTCCCTCTGAGCTGAAGAAGCAGCCCGGTAAGCCGCGCCAGGCCGGCAGACTGCCGACAGATGAAGAGGAGGAGGCGCGCGTTTCTCACGCACAGACGGAAAGTGCTAAGAATTCTGCGGACATTTCGTAGAGGGTACAGAAGGAGGGAGAAAAAAACCTGCTGCGCCAATCCTAGAGCCAACGCCTCGGCCGTGAGGCACCGTACAAGCCGTGTCGCAGGTGCTAATTACGCCTGGCAGCCCTCTCAGGCATGCTCCTCGCTCCCTTAACTGTCATGAGTCATGTTTCTCTAGAGGAGCTCTTTGGTGGATTTGCAAACTTCTCACTCTACAGGTTGTCATTTTGCTCAAGATTGGACTAACCTCTGCCTTGGCTTGACCAAGTGGAATGCCCTTCTCAGGTTTCAGGGGGTCTGAGGTTTGAAAAAAAAGCTGATGAGCTGTCAGAACCAAAGAATTGGACCAGTACCTAAAGTCTAATGATCGCTGGCAAACCGAGCTGAGCAGGTGAGAAAGGCAGGTGTTGCATAAATCCCAGCAGGCGTGACGTCACCCACAGTACCTGGATTGCGGGGGCCCATGGACCGCCACAGGATGCCTGGAGAGCTGCTTTCCAATTTGAGCTTCGTTTACAGCCCCAAATAAGCGCACAGGAAATGTGTGGCTCATTCGAATCCCATTGGCTGGGACAGAAAAGGAGAGCCTATTAGGAGACGGAGCACGAGGGCCTGGGGTTCTGTTCTGCAGAGAACAAAAGACCACAACTGGCTCACGCGTCACACTTTGCGTTGTCGGCCGTGGGAGTGCTGCGCTGAGAAGCAGAACCATGAATATATGGGCAATCCATCTTTATCGATTCAGCTTCAAGCCGAGATGCAGAGACAATGGAGAGCTGGCACTCATAATCACATGGTTTCACAGTGCCCCCTGCTGGAACCATGCAGAGTCGCGGCCTGTATAATGCCGTGTCCACGGGCAGTTGTTGCTACGTGGGCGGTGAGTGGGCGAGTTAAGAGCTGACACTTTCTACACCAAGGACTCTTGTAAGGAGATGAAACAAGGGACTGAGGGGGAGTTGAATGAATACCGCTAGTCAGGAGAGGGCCCAATTAACCCTCCCACAACACAACAAACCATCAAAACTGCCCAAGGGTGCGCCTCAGGTCCTTGTGAGGCTCTGCTCTCGAAATGCCACTACGTATTTTAATTAGGTCTGAAAAAACATCATTAATCGTCACATTAGCTTTTTCATGTTCTTTGCAAAAGGTCCACAGCTCTCGCAGCCAGTGATTATCCACACAGCCCAAAATATTAGATCAGCCCAATAAATTAGATCTTATTCACACAGACGTCTTAATTGACACCAGATCAGTCCATGTGGCAGCTATGACCAGCCCTCTGCCTATGTTTTGTCTCAACCAAAGAACAGACAAACCTGCTTCTCCAAGTGTTTACATTCTGAACAGCTTTGGTCTATGCAATGTTGAAAATCTCAGTCAAAACACACACACAAGAAGGCATTAATGAACAACTATAGCCGTTGTTCCATTACAATTTACAAAGGCAATAAAAGTTGTGTTTTCTGATTTCATTCTCCATTGATTCAAATCAAACTAACATATTCATGAACTGGACATTTATTCTAAGGTTAGAAATTCAAAATTAATGTTATATGATGTGTTTATTGATGTTTATTTTATGACTAACTCAAGAGGCAATTATTTAACAGCAGTTCATGTATTGGATAAGTGGCTGGGTTATTAAATGTATTGACATTAATGCAACACAGCACTTCATTCAGTCTTTTGCCTTTTTTGTGTGTGCTGCTCTGTGAACACTTGCCAAATTTGTTCCATTTGTGGACTGAATATATAAATAACAATGGCAACTCATAAATTCCACCCCTGGACTCGCAGCTAATTTTCATTTTAAACAGACCGAGTAAGCCTGGACTCCTCTGATAACACCAAAATAAATACGTTTGCCGTGAAATTTGCCTTTGAACAGCAGAAGTCAACGGATGGGCTGTTCGGCCGAAGGAACAATTTCTGCTTGATTGAACATATTATATTTGAAAATGGAAACCTAACAGCGAAAACATTCCACTTTCTAAAGCATTTCTCCATATCAAGTAATATACATGAACAACAAGACTGTGTGTGTATGTATAGGTTGATATCACACAGCTTTTGGTGTGAATTAGTGACCTGTGCAGGTGTTTTTATATTGTGCGAAGCTGCATGTTGTGTGTCACGTGGACATGAACATGTTTCCTGTTCAGTCAAAGCATGGCTACCACTTAGGTGTTCCCACTGAGACAGGGATGCAACCATGGAAATGTGGCTGAAGAATTAACCCCACAGCAATGCACCATGCACTGTCTCTGTATAGGGAGACCAGCTATTGCCATTGAGTCCACCCTGTAAAAATAGGGTTTCTGTACCAGTTACACACTAGCAGCTATAAAGTGCTCATGTAGAGGGCAGCAGTGTGGTGTAATGATTGGGTGTAATCTTTGTAACCCAAAGGTTGTTGGTTCAACTCCTAGGTAGGATACTACTGTTGTATGCTTGGGCAAGTTCCTTATGCTAAATAGCTTCAACAAAAATAATGTGTAAATGGATGAAATGCACACAATGCAGGCTGCCCTGGCATATTACTTAAGTAACTATGATACAACTCAGTGCTCTGGGGGACTCCCTGTGTGTACTAGGTTTCATTCCAGCTGAGCTCTCACTTATTTAAGTTTAATTAGGCTGTTGAGTACTGATTTCTCTTTGACTTCACTTAAAATCTGTTGTTAGTCCTGTTATAAACATGGATTGTCGGAAACACATTTGCTCAAATGGGAGTACATGTTTCTATTCAAGTCCCTTAAATAATGAATCCAAACAAGCTTTTACCTCCATTGATTAATTAACAGTAATTAACTGTTAAATAGGGCCTCGAACATGAATTTGAACAACTAATTATCCTCAATTTGGACAGCTTTACCAAATCTGCTCAAGGGGCAGATATTTGTAAAAAATATGCTGAACAAACAAGTTCCCTTTTTCCATATTAGTACAAACACATCTGTAACAGAGTATTGCATTCATAAAGGATTTATGTAAAATTAAACATCCAGATGCGAATGAATGCATATATTTATAAAGAGCAGTATTCAGCAAACAGCTCAATCAAACCAAAATAAGTGAGAGCTCAGCTGAGATGAAAGCCAGCATACACAGTGGGTCCCCAGGACCAGGACTGGACAACACTAATGTAACATTGATGTAACCTAGGCTGTGAGTTGCCCATCCACAGCTCCCTCACTGAGCTTGTAGCATCGGAGACGCCACACGCTGGTGTCAGTGCGTGATGTCGCCATGGAGACTTCCATATGGCCCTTCAATATGGATGTATACTATACCATCAGCTTAATGAATGTTAAATTTAAGCGTTTGTGTTTATGCTTAAATGTGAGGTACCTTTGTGACCAACAAAACATGCCCTCTTTAAGAGTTCACACCTACTGAGGGACAATATTTAATGTTTCCACAAACTAGCTGAAGAAAATGTTAATGTGTAACAGAGTCTCCACTAACCCCCCCCCCCCCCCCCCCCCAAATGAAAACATATAAAATAACTGACCTTTAGTTATAGTTAAAGAAGTTCTGCTGATTGAATCAAAGAAACTACATTAAAAAAGATTACTCCAAATAAATGTTTATTGTTTGTAATCACAATGAAATAAACAACAGCTTCTAATTTTTTCCAGTTTTTCTTTTAAATTATATTTTATTGTGAGTTTTTTTGCATTTGATATAGATACACAAGTCAACAAATGTTCTCCTATCTGTAATGAAAATGGTCCACAGCACTCTCCTTGTGGCAAACTCTGGCATTACAGAGGTGTACCTGAAAATGGACAGCACTTATAACTTCAGTGGTAAGTAACAGTAGTAACTACTTATAGTATTTCAAAGTAGCAGAAGTAGCATTAATCATAGTAATAATATGAAACCATATAAGAGGAATCACCGGCTTGGAATGAACTGTTTGCATAAAAGAAACCGATATTTGTAAAGTTGTCGGGTACATAGCATAGTGGGACAGGACGATGCTGGGGGAGACAGCAGCGTCTGCGTACAGCGCCTCAGATCTGCTTCCTGGTGTACTGAGAGGGGGAGATCAGTTACGACAGTGGCTTTACAACTTAACAGCTCTGCATGGATGAAAAAACGAACAGGCTATCACTTGGTTTCCTCGGGTGATTTTGTCAGAATAAATGGCTTAGTTTTGGGGGACTGTGACCCTTCCCCGCGCATGAGGAGCCTCCAGATCCTCTCTGCTTGAGAGCAGGTAGCTTTGCTGTAACTGCCCCTCCCTCTTTGGTTCCCGAAGTCCCCACTGTATGCGAGTCACATCTCACACCTTAACGCTGCGATCAACACCCGTGCTTAACACATTCCGCCTGGCATATGTGTGAAAATGTGTGTGTGTGTGTTTGTGGGTTAATGTCTGTGTAAGCATGTAAGTGTGAATGTGTGTGTGTGTGTGTGTGTGTGTGCGCACGCATGCAGGTATGGGTCTGTATGCGTGTGAACCAATGACACAAACACATACGAGATGCTCTAGGACTCTGATCGGAAGGCTTCCTCCACTTGAGCCTGTCCTATGCACTCACAGGAAGTCTGAGCCACGCCCAAAGCCACACCCAGGCAAGGCTGTGACGAAGCAGTGCAGTAGCCAGGCACCGAGAGGTTGCGAGAAAACCCAGGCGAGTGTCGGCAGGGAGCGGAATCTACTTCAGCTCTTCATTTGACCACACTTTCTGAGGACTGTCCTTGGTTCAGTGGCTTTGCTCTATGGAAGAAGGTGAGAGACAGAGAGGACAGGCCGACTACATGGACAGACAAGGTCAGCCTGCTACAGTCCCCGCAGGGCTACACAGGAGCACCTGCCTGGTAACCTGCCCCTGCTCTGCTTAAATGAATGATCATCAGGTCTGTGTCGGATGGAAACTCGCACTGTCAGCTCAGATGTGACATCAGAGCAGAGAGCCGCGAACAGAGTGCACAGACACAGCATGTAAACTGGACACAGGAAGGGGCAGTGTTTAGCCGTACCCCGCCTAGCTGCTATCCTTCTTTGCATGAGGTCTGTACACTGCACAAAGCTGTTAGTGCTGTTTTTCTCACTCCAGCACTGGAAGTGCATCTGCATTTCAGTTTCTTCTCTCCCCCTGCGCATCAGCTTCCAGCAGGGGAACGTGACACGCCGCTTTCGCCCCCTTTGGGGAAACATCAGCAACAAAGAGGCAAACCTCACCCCGAAAGTCATCAAGCAAGACAGGCACCTGCAGAGCGACGCATGTACAAACACATCCTTACGTGTGTGACATTACAGATCATTTTGGAGACATGCCCTCGTACCACTTACTCCCCCAGCACACAACACAGCTCAGGTACGACATCACTTCCTGCCAGCGGCAGCTCTCCTCAGCCCATCCTGGTGTATACTGCATGTGCTTATTCAGCTCACCCGTTTACAGACATCACTAATACACTAGCAATAACCCACACGTGACTTCGGTCTGAGTCACGTTATACAATCGCAGAACATCTCAATTTGCAAATTCATAATTCACAAATACACAGTACCATCAAAATGTATTCGTTGTTTTTTCACATTTTCTTTTTTATTTCTTCCTAGATAGAATTTTGCCAAGGAAACTGAGGCATCAAAAGTGGCACCAATGGAAGAGTTAAATGCATTCAGCGTTCTCTCTGTTCAACTGTGGCTGGGATGTTAAAAATGTGGATTAATCAAAGAGGGGGCATTTACTGCCCTCCTCATCCAGTCCAATCTTACCCCGGTAAGCCCATGCCCCACCCAGTGCACCCCTCCCAAAAAGGCAACACCCCCCCCCCCCCCCCCCCCGTTCTCTTACTCCTCCTTTTCAATCATTCATTTCATTTTATTCTTTTTTTGAGTTTGATGATACACGCCCTGCTGTAAAACGTAAAACAAAAAGCCACACTTCAGAGAGAGAAAGACACAGGGATAAATTAGCTCAAAAGCCACCTAAGAGTGAACATAAAAACAGCGAGGGGAGGTTCAAACCAAACCCTTCAGAAAGTTTGCAACACATCACCCCTGTTTGACTATGGAGGAGGAAGAACTGGCGTCCAGACGGAGATGCCTTCGACCCTCAAAACATAAAAGCTTCAAAATGGAGCAAAACTGAAACGCTCTTCCTCATTACAACTCTAGATGCATCTCTCTTTGGAGAAAGGAATCCAAAAAGAATCACCAACAAAGATTGAAATACAACAATTAATTTCAAGTAAAAAGAAAAAAATCACATATAATTTTCCTGCTGAATTCTCTCATTCAAAAACCTTAACTGCTTCGGGTTAATCTGTGCTTTTTCAAAAACACTTTGAAAGTTGACATTCCTAAAAACGAGAAAAAAAGAACCCAAATAAAAACAATTAAGACAGCAGTGACCAACATGGTCTCATAAGAGCAATTCAAACAACTTATTTTTCTTCCATTTCACTTTTCTCTGCAACAAAATCAACAAAACAGATTTTTACACTAAATCTTTCCTCAAAAAAAAAATGCAACTGCCAACAAATGTGAATAATAATACTCTTAACAAGAATATCGAATTAAAAAAAATAACAGAGTTCTTCAAGCACATTCATTGAGACACAAAAAAGAGTGACAATCAGAATGTGAGCTCGTCTCAGGGGCAGTTTTCTAAAAGGATTTAGAATCAAGAAAACACATCCTTTTAAGAATTGGAGAGACAGCTGGTCCCCCGGCTTTAGAGGAGGGATCTCTGAAGGAGAGAGTGACTCCTTTAGCCCTGCAGGCTGGGGATGGTGCCGTTAGGGGGCCGTCTGTGTCCCAAATCGCTGTCTCATTGAGCTCTCTTACTGCAGTTTCTAACGCAATGCCACCAGTCACTCGGCCAATCAAATCCTGTTAATCAACCAGAGAGGAAACTGTAGGCTAGAGTAAAGAGCTGGTGGCGGGGGCAGGGTTTCGGTGGGGGGAGATGAGAAGCTCACAGTACAGGATGGGGACTGAGGGAGAAGATTCTGATGCCACACCTTCACTTCACTTTCTGACTCATTCTGTTGCTTGGTGTTTTTTTCTCATTTTTATTATTTTTTAAAGTACTTGTGTGTTGTTTTTATTTCTTCTTGCTGAAGAAGCTGAACCTCTTCTCGCGGTCCCGTTCCTTGCCCTCCTTGTTCCGCAGGGTGACCATGCTGGTCTCCCCAGAGCTGGGCGAGATGGGTGGCATGGTCATGGCCCGGGTCAGGACTTTGGGGCCCACAGGGGAGTCTTCTGCCCCACCTGCAGCCGCACCCACCCGAATAGAGGTGCTGATGGAGGACATCCAGGAGCTCATCTCAGCCTGAGAGACAGAGAGAGAGGGGGTGAGCCATGCTCTGTCAGCAAGCAAACTGGGCCTCCTCTCAGCATCACTGCACCACTGCTGGATTATCACTGGATAATCCTTCATTTCATCACTGTATAATGTCACCATCATCATCACAGCATAATCTCACTATCACTGCATCACTCCATAATCTGTCACTGCATCACTGTATAATGTGTTTAATGGGTACATTCTCATCGTTTCTGTATAAGATCTGTAAAATGTGGCTCTGCACAGTAATGAGAAGCTGTGTCACTCACCTCGTCTTTGGCCTGGAATAGGTACTCCTTTCCGTCACTCAACCTGCAGAAGAAGATTATTGGCTACTGTTAGGCCGGGTGGAGCATGCCTCGCTACCTTCACCAGCCTTATTCTTGCCTTTTTACTCAACTTTCCTTCCATAATTTCCTTCACCCAGGAATCTCACTGCTGCCCCCATTCCTCCATCTTTCTCTCTCCTTCCACTCTCTTTCCCCATCCCTCTCTCCCTGTTCTTCCCTCTCTTTCCGCTATTCCTCCATCTCTCTCTCCTTTCTCCCTCTCGTGTACCCCTGGCCTCTCACCGCAGCTTGAAGACGTGTTTCCTCTTCTTGTAGTCATGGGCAACATCACAGACAGCCTCAGCCAGGTTGACAGGCACCTCTCCGTGATAGGGGATGCCAGTGCTGGCGCTCTTGCTATCCTTGTAGAATCCCAGGCTTCCCTTGCGCAGCACGCAGTACACATTCTGCCAGGATCTGCAGCCAAAGAGAGCTGGTCAGGACTCCAAGGCCACAGCCAAACACCGTCAGTTATGATGGAGTGTGGTGGTGACCAGCGTAGGCTGATTCCTGTAGGCCCATCCTACCCCGGCCTCCTGCCTATTTTGTCCCTCCTACTAGATAAGCCCCTCCCACAATATCTCCCTACCAGACAAGCCTCCCCTGCAACTTCCCCCTGCTAGCCTGCCAGCTAAATCCCACCACAGACTGTCAGCTAAACCCCACCACACCACAGCCTGCCAGCTAAACCCCACCACACCACAGCCTGCCAGCCAAACCCCACCACACCACAGCCTGTCAACCAAACCCCACCACACCACAGCCTGCCAGCTAAACCCCACAACACCACAGCCTGTCAGCCAAACGCCACCACACCACAGCCTGCCAGCTAAACCCCACCACACCACAGCCTGCCAGCCAAACCCCACCACACCACAGCCTGTCAACCAAAGCCCACCACACCACAGCCTGTCAGCCAAACCCCACCACACCACAGCCTGTCAGCTAAACCCCACCACACCACAGCCTGCCAGCCAAACCCCCCACACCAAGGCCTGCCAGCCAAACCCCCCACACCACAGCCTGTCAGCTAAACCCCACCACAGCCTGTCAGCTAAACCCCACCACACCACAGCCTGTCAGCCAAACCCCACCACACCACAGCCTGTCAGCTAAACCCCACCACAGCCTGTCAGCTAAACCCCACCACACCACAGCCTGTCAGCCAAACCCCACCACACCACAGCCTGCCAGCCAAACCCCCCACACCACAGCCTGCCAGCCAAACCCCCCACACCACAGCCTGTCAACCAAACCCCACCACACCACAGCCTGTCAGCTAAACCCCACCACACCACAGCCTGTCAGCTAAACCCCACCACACCACAGCCTGTCAGCTAAACCCCACCACACCACAGCCTGTCAGCCAAACCCCACCACACCACAGCCTGTCAGCTAAACCCCACCACAGCCTGTCAGCTAAACCCCACCACACCACAGCCTGTCAGCCAAACCCCACCACACCACAGCCTGTCAGCTAAACCCCACCACAGCCTGTCAGTCAAACTCCACCACACCACAGCCTGCCAGCCAAACCCCACCACACCACAGCCTGTCAACCAAACCCCACCACACCACTTGGCATTGCATATCACACCACAAGAGATGCCCCTCCTATACTGCCTCCAACCAGTTAGCCCCCCTCCACCTCACTAAATAAGCCCCTCCCACCCTGCCTCCTACCACTTTAGCCCTCTACACACAGCTCCTACTAGATGAGCCACTCCCTCCCACCAGTTATGCCCCTCCACTCACCCAGACCCTGCCCCCTCCCTACCTGCTGGCAGCCTTCTTGGTGTGCGACTCCATCTCGTGCTTACGGCACAGCAAGCCCTCCATGTCCTCAGCAGCCGGTGGCTCGGTGCTGGTCTTGCTGGGCAGTGTGGCAAAGGCAGGGGTGGCCTCAGGGCAGGCGGAGGACGGCAGGCCACTGTCCCCGCCCGGACCATTCACAGACTCCCCCTCAGACCCCTGCAACACAAGAGAGTCACTGCCCTCTCACCTGTACCACAAACACACCGGCCACCATGACTGCCGGTGCACCAGGGACACACGAACTGACAGCAGTCGTGTTTTGCACACATCACTGTCACTCCTGTCACTCTATGGCTCGGCTTCACCTGGGTAAAGGAGAACATTCACCTGTTCCCTAGAATCTGTATGCTTGTTAATTGTTAATTTGTGTTAACAGTTAAATTTTAAATGTTCAAGGGCCCTTTGTTTTCAATGCAGTTCTAACCTACCAACACCAGATCATTTAATCAAGTACATCATAATCTGTTAATTGTTAATAGTGTAATTATTTGTCATTGCAATTGTCTGTGTGCATGTTAAGCCAGCCACTGGTTAATGGAACACACCTGCCTAAACAGGGCCACATTAAATACAGTGTGTGGGTGCTGCTAGGAGACTCTTGGGGGCAGACTGCAAAGAAACCCAGTTTTGGACACAAAGAAATAATTTGATTTTTTTTCTCTTCTCTTGTTTTGTGGGAAGCGTTGGCCAGCTTCCTCACAACCTCTGTGTCATTGTATGGGTTTAGCTGTGTATCGCTCCATGGATTCCACCTGTGTGTCACTTTAACTTTCTCTGTGGGTTTATTTGTGCGCTTGAGTTTCCATGGCACCCCCACAGGGAAGAAAGAGTTTCATTCTGTGTGACCAATGCCTGAGTTCAATGAGCCATAGAGTGTTTCTATATCTGTCAATGTCTGCACTTAACGCTGGCTCTTGTTTGAAAGGGAGAATTGGACAACTCCCAATAATTACTGCAATTAAATCCGCGGCTGACATTCTGAAAGACCAGCAGACCAAAGAGACGTTCTTAGCTTTCACCTCATTCCAACACAACACACCCAACGATACACAGACTGAAGGAGATCAGCCTGATGATGTTCTACACACACACACACACACACACACACACACACACACACACACACACACAGCCAATGGACTGGTGGCATTGCGTCATGACAGTGCAAGGCACACATGGAGTGAGGAGGGACTCTGGGGACTCTGGGGTCAAAGGGCAAACCATTCCATCTGTGGAGGAATCTCCCCTGTGTTACACGGTGCTGTTTTTGACAACAGAGAACATGGCCATCTATGATGACTCCAGCTGTAACTAGCAGGTGGAAACAGGGCCCTCGAGAGAATGGGTAAAAACTATGATTGCCATGAAGGGCAGCTCTGGTTGCAATAGCCAACGGGAAGCCTTTCTTCTATTTTGACTCAGCTAATCCACTGTGTAACTGAAGTTAGGTCAATACTCAGTGAATCAAAAACTGGCTCCCCCCCTGAACCAAATGGCCCCAAAAAAACTCCCCCATAGTCAATCCTTGCAAGTCAAAGAATGGCAACACTTAACAGTCATTAACCAGGTGAAGTAAAAAACAATTTAGTTTTTCTGAGCGTGAAGATTATTTGAGTACTTGAAAAGTTGAAAGTCTTGACTTTTTAAGCTTTAGCCACAGAAATGATTCCCTGAGCAGACATGTTCTCATTTAAAGTGGGGGGTTTTAGACTTTCAGGGCCAGGATTATGGACCTATGAATGATGACAACATTATGTTTAAAGCTGAAAGACCCCCGTCAAACCAAACAACCTGCCAATGTCATCCGGTCCACAGCGTAAAGACGAACAGAGGCTTTCTGGGCTAAAGCTATTGATCAGAACAGGGCGCCAATCGTCGACACCCTTTCAACACAGACCCTGTAACCTGTAACCAGCACAGAGCCTTCACCAATCAGATTTGGGCAGAAGAGGCGTGAGCGATGGTAGAGCAATGATAACTTTGCCCTCTGGTGGGACAGCCAGTGGTACTGCAGTGGGCTGGGCACAAAGCGTTAGAGGTGATTGGATGAAGGAGCAGCTCTGCTTAGACTGTGTTTGGGTACTCACAGGCTCCGCGGACTGTGGTGCAGGCTCAGGTGTCCTGCCCACGGACACTGACTGGGGACAGAAACGCAACAGGGACACGTTAAGAGAGTGTTTGTGTGGGACTGCCAGCATAGCGCAGCACCGTGTCTCTGTAGCCATGGCATTCCGGCACACGCGCACACACCTCACTCCCCACGCCCTCCCCCAGGCATCAGATCGCAAGACCTCACCTGCTTTTTACCATCATACCTGAATGAGTACAGTAAAGATACTGACTCTGGTTCAGTTGAACATTAATCTTTTCACAGTTTAAAACGGAACTAATGCAGTCACTCAGTTGTTCAAGTCAGGATATTTTTACTGATCTCACAAGTAGAAATATATAATTGCAGCTGCTTCACTTTGAGTTTTAGAGGTGTGTGACTACAAAGATTTATCCTTTAACCACTGATCATTAAATGTACCTTTCCTAACCATTTTAAAGAGTTCTTAGCTAGCTATCTAACTAATTATCAGACACTACTGTGGGGACAGTGGGCGTTACAACTCAACTTCCGTGCCAAAACTAGTTTGGGTAACTATGACAACAGCCAGCCTGAGCTAGCATCTTCACGGCAACACATCAATTAGGCAGACAGTCTGAAAATGTCTTTTTATGGATGGATATTTATAGTTTAATTATATTTAGTGAACTAAATCTTAGGTTCCCTGACGTCTCCATGACTACATCAGCGATTTATTAAAATCCACTCATTATCCATGAAATTCCAGGAACTGGATGAACTGTGATAAACAAACCATTTCACACTGACACTTCCAAGTCCTCATATTTTTTCAGGGCTTAAAAAGAGAGACATGCTCAGCTCTGGATATTCCATAGGAGGTCTGTCAGTCACTAAGTCCCTCTTTCAGCAAACAGGAGCTAGAATGGTACTACAAAAATGACTTGAACCATGTTAAATGTGTTCTATGAAAGGTCCCATGCTGGTCAGTTTACCTGTGAGCTCTGCCCAGACAGATGAAGATGAACAAGAACAGACAAAAAACAAACAAAAGAGGAAAGATCATATGAAGAGACAAGACTGACAACACTGGGGCCCACACACGCATATGAAGTAAGGAGAGGGGTTACACAAGAGCTGCCTTACAGCTGAAGGTGGCTCCCAGTGCACTCCCACCAGTTTTTGCATGAGCCCAACAGGAGACAAGGTTAGGATATACCAGTTGAAGACACACACATGTGTTGCCAGGACAACGTCTTGGAACAGAAATGTGTGACTTCCTCCTTTCTGACATCCCAGCACCACACCGCTTATGTGTGACCACTTGAGGGAGCGCTCACCTGTGAGGTGTCCTGATCGCTGTGGACACCGTTCACCGACACCGACTGGTTCAGAGTGGTCTGGTCCAAGCTGGTCCTGTGGTGCGGCAGAGAGGAAAGGGGTGCATTTGTTTAGAGAGTTGATGAATGCAGTGAGCTGACAGCCCCCTGCTGGCAATTCTCCATTCCTTACCTGGCCTGGCTCTCTGCCTCAGACTGTACCACCTCCTCGGCAGGGGGGGGTGTGGGAGGCCGGCGCGCCCTCTCCTCTTCCTCTCTCCTCCGCTGTAGCTCCTGCTCCTCCAGCTGCGGGGGGGGTAGAGGTCAGAGGTCACCTGCAGGTCTGGAGAGCATCCCACATCTCTCTCTCTGACTTCAGCGCCCCCCTGCCCCCCCTTCCCCCGCCCCCCTCACCGTGGTGAGCCTCTCTAGCTGCGTGAAGCGCTCCTCCCAGCCGGTGGCCAGCTTCTCAAAGGCCTCGTGCCGCTTGATCAGGCTCTCTACCTCGTCCACGTTGGCGCCCAGGTCGGCCGCGCGCACCAGCGGCTCCTGCCCTGCCAGCCAGGACTCAGCCACCGAGGCGTCCCGCCCGAACTGCAGCACCTCCAGCACTGGAGGGGAGGCGAAGAGGGGAGACAGCAGGTACAGTTAGGCATGAACACATTACCACAGACTGAGAAGGACAAGAGGGTGAGAAGGAGAGTCGGAGAATAGGTGGATGAAAGGAAGAAAAGGGAATGCATCAATACGGGCTGGATCTATGATAGTACATGTACAAAAGCACAGATGAATAAGCAACACACACCAATACATGTTCACACATGTGCACACGCGCATGTGCACCCATACCCACACATACACACACACACACAGGCCTTCCATCACTCACAGATTTGAAGGTGCTCCATCTTGTCCTTCCACTTCTTGTTGATCTCATCCCTCTTGGCCTGCAGTTGGTCCATCTTCTCACGTATCTACAGCAGAGGGGAGAGCAGACATTAGCATGCAGTTAGCTTACAACCCGCCTGCCCATCAGCGCATGAGCAGACTGGACCCTGCTCTGGCTGACCCCTCCGTCCTCGCCTATGTTCTGGGGGGACGGGGTGGGGGGGCGTACCTCGTCAGCGGCGTAGTGATTCTTGGCAATGAGCGCGTTGGCCATTTTGCTGCAGGCGTTAAAGCTGTCGGCCCTGGCCTCGATCTCAGATTTGATGTCCTGGTGGTTGTTGATGACGAGCCCGGCCGAGGACACGTCTCTGAGGGGGCGGGGTTAAACAGAGAACGTTTCACATCATGGGGCGAGAGCAGCCACACGAACAAGACACCTCAAAGAGGAGAGATAAAAAGGAAGGAACAAAATAACTGGCAAAAGACAGGAGAGAGGGAGCAAGAGGGGAAGCATGCTTAGGTAAGCACAAGTGGTAGGGAGCTCGCTAATAACTGAATGGAGGGATAAATCAGCCATTCAGTTGCTGAATATCATTCACTGTTTAGGAAAGCGGAGGGAAGAGCTAGATAGGGAGGGGCTTTGCAAGGCGAGATCGAGTAGGGCAGGACTGGGTGGGGTCTGGAAGGGGCGGGGCTGGTGGGGCTGGGTGGGGTATGGAGGGGCAGGGCCTGATGGGCCGCTCCTCACCTGGGCCGGTCGTGGGCGTCGATCTGCAGGTTGACCCCGTCCATCCACAGCATGAGGTCGCGCACCATGCTGAAGAAGCGGAACTTCTCCACTGTATCCTGCAGGAGCAGCCGGCGGGTCTGCGCGGCCGACAGCAGGGCCTCCCAGGCGTCGGACACGGCCCGCTCATGCTTCTGGATGTCCTCAGCCTTCTCGCCTGCATAGGCCTTCTGCAGTCGTGCCGCGTCCTCCTGCACCTGCCGCACCTGTGGGGGGGTATGGCCAGCGGTCAGGTGATCTGAGGTGCTACCACTGTCCGGAGGGGGCAGGGCAGTCTGCCTTTCCCCCTCTGTCACAAACTTCTCCTACACAAGTGTCTAATCGACCATTTTTAAAGGATAACAGTCAGCTTTACAATCAGGATAACAGTTAGCTTTACTGACGTTGTCTATACATGCACCCAAAATCTAGTGAGGCCCAGATCTCATTCAATGTTTTCATTGCTTTTTCAACTACCTCTCCATAAATGACAACTGCAGGTGACAGCATCCAGTAAGACTCCATTCATTAAGCTATATGTGTGTCTCAAATAACTATCCTCCCATCATGAAAATCACTTTGATGTTCACACCATATGCAACATTAAGAGCAAACAGCACATTCCACTTACAAAACCAAATCCTCAGTCTTGTCATTTTGAGTACATGCTACTTGCAACAGTCTGATACGGGATTTAATCACAGAAGAATTAGTCACATGACCAACAAAATTCCTCAGCATGAAGCTGACCTTGTGAGAAAGGCCACCTATACCCCTTTTCTCTCCATTCTGGCTGCGCCAGTTACTCGGTTTGCCCCGGTGCTTTTATAACCCGTCTGACGACACTGACCCGTTTGCCCATGACACAAGTGAGCATGTGCTGCTGGTCCCCCACCTGTCCGCTGAGCGCCTGGATGTCGTGCTCGAAGGCAGTATGCTGGCGGTGCAGGTGCTGCACGGAGTTGAGGTCGCGGCCGAGCTCGGCAGACAGCGCCTCGTGCTTCTCGCGCACGCGGCCCAGCGCCTCGCGCGCGTCCTGGTGGAAGCGGTGCAGCTCGTAGGAGGCGGCCAGCATCTGCGTGCGCGTGTCCACCAGCTCCAGCAGGTCGGCCCAGGCCTCATTCAGCCCGTCCTTCCACTCAGCCGCGCTGGCGTTCTCCGGGTGGCCCGACTCGATCAGGTCGTCCGCCAGCGCGTTCACTGCGTCTACGCGCTCCTGCCCGATGTTGCTGGTATCCCGCGCAAACTCCCGGAACTTGTCCCGCAGCATCTGGTGGGACAGGGTGGGGTTCAGGCACCTCCTTTATTACAGTGTCATCAACATCAACATAACCAACCACAAAAAAAGACAGATAAAAATGTAAAAATGTGCATGAGTTACATATATTTCTGTATACACTCATGTTTTTTTCAACTCTACCTAGCTGTATTTACATTTAATATTGCTTACATTATTGCTTTGACTTCTATTCGTCCTGCGAATGAAGCACCATTTAAATGAATTTAATCAACAAGCAACGAGAGAGAGGGAGAAACAAAGAGACAGAAAGAGAGGGGGAGAGACAGAAAAAGACAGCAGGAGAGAGGGAGGCAGAGAGAGGCAGATGCAGACAGCGAGAGATAAATAAACTCATATACAATACTTCTTTCTGTTATGTTTCTTTCATACATTTACATAGTTGTATATTTTTTTGGACAATTACTCTTATTATTAATTATTAGAAATTGTGTACTCTATAAGTTGTATACTTTGTTCTACATTATTGTTCATTATTGAATTCCTAGTTGCTGGTTACATTTTTTTAGATATTGCTTTGGCATTATGAATGTACACATTTGTCATCTCAACAAAACACACTGAATTTAATTAAATTGAGCTTAGCTGATCTTAGCTGAACTGAACTGGTGTAACTGAACTGAACTGAAGTGAAATGAACTGAAATGAATAAGAGAGAGAGTGGAGGGGTACCGTGACATGCTCGTAGTCCTGGCCCAGCTCGTGGGAGCCGGCCACCACCTCCCTCTCGGAGATCCACTGCTCCAGGTCGTCCACCTCCCTCTTGAGCTGCATGAGCCTCAGGCGCTCCTGTAGCCGGCCCCGCCTCTCCTCTGCCAGGTCCTTCAGCCCCGCGTACAGCTTGTCCACTTGCGCTTGCCGTAGTGTGATCCGCTCACTGCAGGAGCGAGAGAGAGAGGGCACGTTCTCATTCTGCACTGGCCTTTCTGCTGACCTTTGACCCCTCTCAGCCCCACTTCACACCTTCCATCACAGACATTACATATAAATACATACTCTTTCCTTCCTGTTAAAAACTACATCTGGAAAACCACAAAGGAAGTCACACTTTCCTTTATGCAGATACTAAGTAGAAGAGAGACACTAAGAGAGAAGAAGACTGACATGAGGTCAACTTTATAAATTTTATAAATTTGCCCTTGGATCAATGCAAATTTAGAAGAGTTGCACAGTTTTAGGAATACGCATTTAGACTGTGGCACAAGGTGCGACTCAGGGTGAGGTCACTCCTATTAGCCGTAAGGCTCTGCATGTGTCCGCCAGCTTACCTCTCCGGGTGCTCATTGGTCACCATGAGTCTGCTGCTATTGGCCAGCTGGTGGATGGTCTGGGCATAGTCCTCCAGGGCCTGCTCCACTGTCTGGTGCTTCTTTACCATCACCATAGCGCTCTGTTCATCCTGCACGCAGACACAACGTGGTTTAGCATGTAACTGCATAGCTGGAAGTTATGTCCGTGTTCAGTGTGCATGTATTTATATGTATGTGTGAGGGTTCACTGTTCCACAGCTTAGCTTTTTTATTCTCTCTGTAGATTGTGCCTTTAATGCGCACTGTGACAATCTAACTGTAAAGGCCACTACACCAAATAAAAGCTGCTTGATTGAGCTGTGTGTGCTATAGTGTCTGAGATGCGTGTGCTATAGTGTCTGTGAGCTGTGTGTGCTGTAGTGTCTGTGAGCTGCGTGTGCTGTAGTGTCTGTGAGCTGCGTGTGCTGTAGTGTCTGTGAGCTGCGTGTGCTGTAGTGTCTGTGAGCTGCGTGTGTTGTAGTGTGTGTGAGCTGCGTGTGCTATAGTGTCTGAGCTGCGTGTGCTATAGTGTCTGTGAGCTGCGTGTGCTATAGTGTCTGTGAGCTGCTTGTGCTATAGTGTCTGTGAGCTGCTTGTGCTATAGTGTCTGTGAGCTGCGTGTGCTGTAGTGTGTGTGAGTTGCGTGTGCTGTAGTGTGTGTGAGCTGCGTGTGCTGTAGTGTCTGTGAGCTGCGTGTGCTGTAGTGTCTGTGAGCTGCGTGTGCTATAGTGTCTGTGAGCTGCATGTGCTATAGTGTCTGTGAGCTGCGTGTGCTGTAGTGTCTGTGAGCTGCGTGTGCTATAGTGTCTGTGAGCTGCGTGTGCTGTAGTGTCTGTGAGCTGCTTGTGCTATAGTGTCTGTGAGCTGCGTGTGCTGTAGTGTGTGTGAGCTGCGTGTGCTGTAGTGTGTGTGAGCTGCGTGTGCTATAGTGTCTGTGAGCTGCGTGTGCTGTAGTGTCTGTGAGCTGCGTGTGCTGTAGTGTCTGTGAGCTGCGTGTGCTGTAGTGTGTGTGAGCTGCGTGTGCTGTAGTGTGTGTGAGCTGCGTGTGCTGTAGTGTCTGTGAGCTGCTTGTGCTATAGTGTCTGTGAGCTGCGTGTGCTGTAGTGTCTGTGAGCTGCATGTGCTGTAGTGTCTGTGAGCTGCATGTGCTGTAGTGTCTGTGAGCTGCGTGTGCTGTAGTGTCTGTGAGCTGCGTGTGCTGTAGTGTCTGTGAGCTGCGTGTGCTGTAGTGTCCGAGCTGCATGTGCTGTCTCTCTCCTCACCTTGGCCTTCTCCTCTGACATCATGTGCAGCTCCTGCTCTCCCATCCAGGCCTCGGCCTCGGCCGCATCCGTGTAGAACTGCTGGGCGCGGTTGGCCTCCAGCAAGCGGGTGTGCCGCTTGTCTGTCTCGGCGATCAGCTGGTCCCAGGACTGCTGCAGCTCGGCCAGGCGTCCCTCCAGGGCCTCGGCGCCCTCCTCGCCTGGCCGCATGGATCGCCCGTGCGCCTGGATGTCATCGATGCGCGGCTGATGGCCCTGGATCTCCTTCTGCAGGGTCTGGCAGATGGAGCAGTGGACAGATATGTCACGCGTCTGAGCTACCCTGTCCCACACACACATCTGTAGCACAG
Source organism: Megalops cyprinoides (assembly GCF_013368585.1). NCBI lineage: Eukaryota > Metazoa > Chordata > Actinopteri > Elopiformes > Megalopidae > Megalops > Megalops cyprinoides. The sequence goes on from NC_050598.1 coordinate 3,334,631, forward strand.
GATACTTCTCCCTCTCCATACCTCCAACCTTCTCCCACTCACCCTCTCTCATACCCCCATCCCTCATTCTCACACCCCCTCTCTCCCCTTCTCTCTCTATACTTCCAACCCTCACTCTCATACTCATCCTTTCTCTCCATACCTCCATCACTCATTCTCCCACTCCCCCCTCTCCATCTCTCTTACTCTCTCCATACCTGGTTCTTCTTGATGAGCAGCTGAACGCTGGGCAGGTCCTTGCCATGGTCAGTAGAGGTGGCCAGCGGCATCTTCTCCCTCACCCACAGCTACAGCACCAGAGAGAAAGAGAGAGATGGGGTTAGACAGCAGGCCTGGCCCCTGGCCAATCCCCCGGAGAGGCGGTGCGGCTGTGGGCCACTCACGATCTCGTCCTCCAGGTCACGCTTGAACTGGTGGGCCTCCTTGGAGGCCAAGAGGCGCTGGTGCCTCAGGCGCAGGGGGTCCTGCAGGTGGGTGAAGCTGTCGGCCACGCTCCGCTGCTGGCTGTCCACCTCCACCAGCCCCGCGTCCTCCTGGGACAGCGCCAAGGCCTGGGACTTCAGCGCCTGCACCTCCTTCTCCCGCACCTCCATTTGGTGCTCCAGCATCTTCCGGGGGAGGAGAGGGAGAGTCAGAAAGGCCATGTCCCAACTGAGGGTTCCCAAACATAAGCGTGCCGCATATCAGGAGCACACATACGGCTCCGCTGGAGCTGGAAGCTTGTATCCAACTGCATAAACCCCTCACTGTTCCTGTAGCACTGGTACTATGGGTATAGATTAAACCTCTCACTGTTACTGTAGTGCTGGTACTGTTACACCTGTAGTACTGTACCCACCTGATGCTTCTTGAGCAGGATGTTGACGCTGGTCAGGTCTTTGCCGTAGTCGTCGCTCTGCAGCTGAGTAGACAGGTTCTTCACCCAGGCATCCAGGGCCGAGCAGCTCTGGGTGAAGAGCTCCGCCCTGTTGGCATCGAAGAGGCACTGCGCCTTGGTCTGGGTGGCGGCCTCCAGCTCCTCCCACTGCCGCTGCAGCCCCTCGAGGGTCTGCCTCACCACGGGCTCCAGCTCGGGCTTCTCAGTCACCAGCGCCTGCCCCTCCTGAGGGGAGCAGCCAAAAACATTCCACTTACCCATCAGCATTACTGGCTCTTCATTCCACTCACACATCAGCATTACTGGCTCTTCATTCCACTCACACATCAGCATTACTGGCTCTTCATTCCACTCACACATCAGCATTACTGGCTGCATTCCCGGCTATTTATTCCACTCACACATCAGCATTACTGGCTGCATTCCAGGCTATTTATTCCACTCACACATCAGCATTACTGGCTGCATTCCCGGCTATTTATTCCACTCACACATCAGCATTACTGGCTCTTCATTCCACTCACACATCAGCATTACTGGCTCTTCATTCCAATCCCACATCAGCATTACTGGCTCTTCATTCCACTCACACATCAGCATTACTGGCTCTTCATTCCACTCACACATCAGCATTACTGGCTGCATTACCGGCTATTTATTCCACTCACACATCAGCATTACTGGCTCTTCATTCCAATCCCACATCAGCATTACTGGCTGCATTCCCGGCTATTTATTCCACTCACACATCAGCATTACTGGCTCTTCATTCCACTCACACATCAGCATTACTGGCTGCATTACCGGCTATTTATTCCACTCACACATCAGCATTACTGGCTGCATTACCGGCTATTTATTCCACTCACACATCAGCATTACTGGCTGCATTACCGGCTATTTATTCCACTCACACATCAGCATTACTGGCTGCATTACCGGCTATTTATTCCACTCACACATCAGCATTCCCGGCTATTTATTCCACTCACACATCAGCATTACTGGCTGCATTACCGGCTATTTATTCCACTCACACATCAGCATTACCGGCTGCATTACCGGCTATTTATTCCACTCACACATCAGCATTACTGGCTGCATTACCGGCTATTTATTCCACTCACACATCAGCATTACCGGCTATTTATTCCACTCACACATCAGCATCCTGTCTCTTCATTCCACTCACACATCAGCATTACTGGCTCTTCATAACACTGTTATCGCAGGTTTCACAGGTTTAACCCAACCTACTCTTGGTTTTGGCATTTTTATTAGTTTGGGTTATCACTGGCCATCGGTCTTACTGCCTGATGACTGATCCTGGCAGGAGTGCACTGCGCCCGTGTGTGAGCGTGTGCACGAAAAGCACGTTTTCATCCAAATTTTTTCTGTAATTATGATTTTTTTCCATAATCATCTTCATATATCAACAAATCATTACCCTAATTAGTATCATTAATCATTATGATCATTACTATCAAATAAAGTCACATAAAGGGTGGCGGTGTGGCAAAGTAGTAAAGAGCAGGGCTTGTAACCGAAAGGTTGCCGGTTTGATTCCCTGCTAGGGTACTGCTGCTGTACCCTTGGGCATGCTACTTAACCCAGAATTGTATCTGTAAATGTCCAGCTGCATAAATAGATAACACGTAAACCTGTAACCTATGTAAGTCACTCTGGATAAGAACGTCTAACAGTAATGCAATATAATGTAAAGCCAAATAAAGTATCACTAGAAAGAGCATGATTCAGACATATTTTTCCAAGTCTTCATGATTTCACTAAATTGACGTCCTGGACAACGCTCAGTTATACAGTAATGTGCACAATGGCTCTGATAAGCATAAGACGATAATGCAATGACAATTAGAGAATTCAAAACTTCACTGATTTTGGTTCACTTTCAAAATTAATTCTGAACATCAACACTTGAATACCAATGGGACATTTAAAAGACATTTAAAAACACAATTGATTTGGAAAATCCAGAATTTTGTCTGTCAAAATGACAGATGGGCATAAAACGCTATGTTTGTAAGTGACGGGCACCTTGTCGATCTTGTCCAGCCAGTCCTTGTTGGACTGCAGCTCAGCCATGAAGGCCTGATGCTTCTGCCACTTGCTGTGGAGGTTGCGGGCCTCATCGTATGACATGTCCTGGGCTGTCAGCATCTTCTCGTTGATCCACAGGCTCAGCTGCGGAGAGGGGGGAGGGAGTGGTTAAGAGAGGAGAGAAGGCCCGCAAACACGCCCCCCCTCCGGTTCCCCCGCGGGTACGTCAAACGCTCATGAATCACCGACTCTGTGATTCAAGCCTGACTCAGAGCTAGCAGATTTTGGGTCTCGTCTTGACAAAAGTTCCTTTTTTTAACCTTTCGGGTCACCTTGGGTAATGCGGTCCATCTGTTGTACCCAAAATACTTTGTCCTAAAGGGGACAGTGTTTTGTAACCTTGAGCAAGTGTTTTCATGTTGCACAAAATTTTCCAGATATAGAAGTAGGTTACACAATCAGCTGAGCAAATAGATTATGCAATACAATTCTAATTCTGTCAGGTGTCAGGAAACAATTCACTCATCTTGTTATTGAAAATGGAAGTGTGTAAAAAGTAGTAGGAATGCATACTGAGACACTGCAGCCACGTTATGTCAGTGCATTAACTGTAACGTGTTACGGTGCAATACTGATACACTGGGCTAGTAACCAAAAGGTTGCTGTTTCACCTCCCTGCTGTTTCACCCTTGGGCAACTCACCCTTGGGCAACAGTACTTAACCCACAAATGCGTCAGTAAATGTCTAGCTGTATAAATGGATAAATGCCACATGTAAGTCAATCTGGATAAGAGCATCTGCTAAAAGATAACTGACACCTGAACAATATTGTGTTACACTGCAGTACTGATACTCTTGATAATTGGTAATGCATGAAAACTGATGTGTTGGCCCTCACCTCCTGTCCATCCTGCAGGAAGTGCTGCAGCTCGCGGTTGTCTTTAAGTTTTGCCAAGAGTTCATTGGCTGCCTGTTTGTTCTTCTGGTGCCTACAGAGTGAAGGAAAGAGAAATTGAGTCGCTCCTAAAACAGAACATGTTCAGTGAGTAGAGCTGTCCACTACAACAGCTCTTTATTAAATTGACTTTACTAAACCATCAGCTCCCTTTATTCAGCTGACACCTCTCCATCACCTGCTCCTTCATTTAATATCCCTCTAATATCCATCTTTCAGCGTCTTTAAAACACCCGCTCTCTTTCTTTCCCTCACACCCTCCATTCTCCCTTCCTCCCTTTCTCCCCTTTTGCTCCTCCCCCTCTCATTCGCTTTCTCTCCCTCTCTGTTTTTCTCTAGCCCTCTCTCCTTCCCTCCTTCTCCCCCACCTCTCCAGGATGGAGTCGGCCTTCTCCTGGATCTTGTCAGAGTTGGCATTGTGTTCCTCGACCAGGCGCTGCCCAGCCTCCACTACGCCGAGGATCTTGTCCTCGCTGGCCTCCATGGTGGTGAGGAAGTCCTCATGCTTTTTGATGGCATCTTCGGCCCCCTGCAGGCTGGACGGCATCTCTGTGTGGGACAGCACATACTCCTGTAGGACAGGGAGTGAGGGGGGCACAGGGGTTCCGTTACAGCCACTATAATGAATGCTCCCACCATCCATTCACCCACGTGTTTCTGATTGTACTTTCTGTGTATACACTGCACTAACACTGAAAATGCACTGAAAATCAGTCACTGTACAAGTACATTATTGAAGTCCGAAGAGATACATCTATGCGCACATTTGTCCTAGCCTTTTTTAAATCTGTTCTCCTGTTGTAATAATAATAAACGTTTTATTAAGCACTGTTCCCATACTATACTATCTCTTTATAGTATCAGATTTAAATACAATGCCACAATTTATGAACACAAAAACAGAAGAATACATATAATTACCACACAATGCCTCCATAGAACACCTGACAGGAAATAACCCAGAATTCTTTTCTACCCTACAGTAAATTATCAAATATTCAACTATGTACGGTTAAAACCTTTGTAGACTGCATTGCACAGTGTCTTTTCCTGGACTTGCCTGGCTGTTGAGGAAGCCCTCGGCCTGCTTGGCATCGCGCAAGAAGGTCTGCAGGTCCAGGGCCTGGGCCAGCACACTGTGCCGGCTCTCCCACATTTGGTGCAGCTCGTGCCAGCCCGTGTCCAGCGCCTGCAGCCGCTGGCCCAGGAACATGTGCTGGGCGTCGGTCTGGCCGCTAGTCACCTCCTCGCCCAGGGCGCGCATCCTCTCGTAGTCCTCGCGGTAGTCGTCCAGCTCGCTGCGGATGGCGCGGTGCTGGGCGAGCAGCCGCTCGGCCTCGGGCGGAGAGGTGGGCTCGTCCTCGGAGGCCACGGCTGTCGTGGTGCGCGACAGCCAGGCCTGGAAGTCGTCCAGGTCACGCAGGAAGCCCTGCAGCTTGCTGGCCTCACCCAGGCTCTCCTCGCGCCGCTTCATGGTGCCGTTCAGCTCCTCCCATACCTCCTGCATCTCCGCCAGTCTCGCCTGGATCTCCTGCGCCTGGTCCGGGTGCTCCCCGGCGAGCTTCTCTGCCTCCCGCCGCAGGTCGTCCAACTTGCCCTGATCGTCGGGTGTGAGTGACATCACAGTGATTGTTACGTTTAACCAGGTCTTTACAGTTTGTATCACATGACATCCTATCTTAGGTAGACACAGAGAAGCTGTGAAATCTTACATGAGTTTCAAACACTGGAGCAATTTCTGCTTGGAAACATGCAGTACTCAACCCAGCAGCCTCCTGTGGTTCTCAGCTTAGTATATTTCTGACTTCAACAGTGTGTAAGTGCAGATGAGTGTGTCTGCATGTTCACAATGTGGTGTTATACATCAGTACAGGTGGTATGTAACTGAATGTCCAGAAGGTGGTGTTGTATGTGTAAATACAAGTGATGTGTGTTTGAATGGCCAGTAGGTGGCATTGAACGTGTAAATACAGGTGATGTGTACCTGAATGGCCTCCAGGTCGCGCTCCATCCCTGTGAGTTTGCGCTGCAGGGCCATGACTCCAGCCAGGTCGTTGCCCAGGCTCTGGGTGGATTCAATCACCTTGGTCTTCTCCTTCATCCAGCTCTGGATCTCGTTGCACTCCAGATGGTAGTTCTGGATGTTGAGTGCCGAGTCCAGCTCCTGCCTCCTCTGGCCAGCTAACTGCTGGAACTCCTTCCACCTGAGGGAGCAACCCACCTGGGTCAGCAATCTGCATGGTACTATAGATTCCAGAGTGAACGAAAGAGTATGTGAATAAGCCTACAGTGTGTGAGAGTGTGTTAGCTGGCATTGAGCTGATCCTGGGTCAGGCGGATCGGCTCCTTGTGCGGAGTAGGTAAATAGCCTAAGGTGTGTGAGTGTGTGTTACCTGGCATGGAACTGATCCTGGGTCAGGTGGATCTGCTCCTTGTGTGGAGTAGATAAATAGTCTAAGGTGCGTGAGTGTGTGTTACCTGGAATTGAGCCGATCCTGGGTCAGGTGTATCTGCTCCTTGTGTGGAGTAGGTAAATAGTCTAAGGTGTGTGAGTGTGTGTTACCTGGAATTGAGCTGATCCTGGGTCTGGTGGATCTGCTCCTTGCTGCAGTTGTCTGTGCTCAGCAACTGCTGGGCCACCTGGTTCACATCAGTTATGCGGCTGCCCATGTTATTCATCTCTGTTTCCAGGGTCTCAAACCTGCAGCCACATTTAATGTACATTCAGTGACAAAACACCAACGCTGGTCACATGCTCACAAGTCTGTAATTCTCACAAAGATCTACACCCACAATGGCTGTGTGGGACACACATCAAACATGTTTGGTGAGGGGGAAAGCTGAGGGTTTGGTGAAAAGTGTTGACTGAGGGCTTGTTGTGTCATTATGTAGATGTTGAATAGTGTTGAATGAGGGCGTGGTGTTGATGTGCAGATGGTGACTAGTGTTGAATGAGGGTGTGTTGTGTCCATGTGTAGATGGTGAATAGTGTTGAATGAGGGCTTGTTGTGTCTATGAGAAGAAGGTGAGTAGTGCTGAATGAGAGTTTGTTTTGTCCATGTGCAGATGGTGAATAGTGTTTAATAAGGGTTTGTTGTGTCCATGTGCAGATGGTGAATAGTGCTAAATGAGGGTTTGTTGTGTCTATGGGCAGATGGTGAATAGTGCTAAATGAGGGTTTGTTGTGTCTATGGGCAGATGATGAATAGTGCTGAATGAGGGTTTGTTGTGTCTATGGGCAGATGGTGAATAGTGTTTAATGAGGGTTTGTTGTGTCCATGTGCAGATGGTAAGTAGTGTTGAATGAGGGTGAGTTGTGTCCATGGTGCTGCACCTTGTCTGCACAACCTCCAGGTCCTCCAGCTTCTCTGGGATCTCCATGCTGTTGAGCCACTGCTCCTTCTCACCCACCCACAGCAGGCAGGCGTCCGCCTCGCTGAACATGCGATACAGGGCCAGCGCCCCCTCCAGGGCCTGCCGGCGCTCCGCAGACAGGGACTCCAGCTCCTCATAGCGCTGCTCTATGGCGGGCAGGCGCCCCTCCACCTGCAGCAAAAGCAGTGTACTCCCAATTTATGTCTCTCTGGCTAGGAGCATGTACTAAATGGCTAAAATGTAAATGTAAAATGTAATATCACAAGCACAAAGTTTGTGACCAAGTCTATGCGGGGCATGCATATGCAGGAGATGTGTGATAGGAGCAGCAGGCTGTGCGGACCTCGGGGGAGCGGGCATGCTCGGGCGGCAGGGAGAGCGCCTGCTCGTGCAAAGAGTCGATGAGCGGCCGGTGGCTCTGGATCTCCTCCTCCACCTCGCGCTGCTTGCGTGCCAGCGTCTGCGTGGAGAACTCGTCATGCCCCACGTCTGAGCTCGTCACCCGGCGCAGCGTCTCCTGGATCCACGCCTCCATGTCGTTGGCATCCGTCTGGAACTGGTACAGCGCCACCGCCTCCTTCAGGGAGCGCTCACGCTGCTGGGACGTCTGGAGATGGGGGGGGGAGGAGGGAGAGAGGGACAGTGAGGTAGAGACACAAAGAAAGAGTGGGTGGGAGGAAGAGAGGGAAAAAAAGGAAAGGAGGTAGGGAACAGAGGGAGACATGGAAGGAGGGGGAAAGGGAGAGAGGTGGAACAATGGAATGAGACAGACGGAAGGAGAGGGAGACAGAGATGGGAAAAGACGTTATAGAGCACACATACAGAAGAAGTCATCATGTAAGAAAGGAAAGCAATACCTCACATAACCGTTTCTATTCTGTTGCAATTATGGTATACCATTTTTGAAAATTAGGATGCTATTAATATTCATTTAATTTTAATAACAACTGCTATCATTATTAGTGACTTCAGTGAATCCACCTTCAGTTTGGTTGTAGCTTTGTTTAACCCCTGAGCCAGTCCCAGCAGCTAGTAGAAATAGGGTGTGTAGCCCTGGGCTCCACCTTACCTGCTCAAGGTGCTCCCATTGTGTGCGAATGTCCCTGATCCTCTCGGTCACCTCAGGGGCGCCGAAGTGGTCCTCCTGCACCAGGGCCTCCCCGGCGGCGATGCTGTTGCCCAGCGGGGCGTAGCGGGCGGCCATCTCGTCGCAGAAGGCCTCATGCTTGCTGAGCAGGTGCAGGGCGGAGCTGAGGTCGCGGCCGCAGTCTCCGCTCGCCAGGATCTGCTCCTGCTCACGGATCCAGGCCGCCTCCTCGCCCAGCTCCCACAGGAACTGCCAGAGACGGCGCGAGTCGTCCAGCCGGCCCCGCCTCTCCGCCGCCAGTGCGCCCAGCTCCTCATACGCCCGGCCCAGCAGTGCCACCCTCTCTGCCACCAGCCCCGGCTCACACGGCTTGTACCCTGCGGGGAGGGAGGGGATCACAGCCGGGGCAAAGCTAGGGAGGGTCTGTATCTCTGTCTGTATTCATGTGCATTAAGATGTGTGTTACTGTTAGTCATTGTGTCTCACTGAATGACTATGTGTGTGTGTCTCTCTTGTCCCTGTGTTGCAGAATCTCATGGAGTCTCAGAGAAAGTCTCAGAGCTGATGTAGCAAGTGTGACTCTGAATAACCCTGCTCGGCGCTGGTGAAGCGTGACTCTGACTCTCACTCACCCTGCTCGGCGCTGGTGAAGCGTGACTCTGACTCTCACTCACCCTGCTCGGCGCTGGTGAAGCGTGACTCTGACTCTGACTCACCCTGCTCGGTGCTGGGGAAGCATGACTCTGACTCTCACTCAGCCTGCTCGGCGCTGGTGAAGCGTGACTCTGACTCACCCTGCTCAGTGCTAGTGAAGCGTGACTCTGACTCTGACTCACCCTGCTCGGCGCTGGTGAAGCATGACTCTGACTCTCACTCAGCCTGCTCGGCGCTGGTGAAGCGTGACTCTGACTCACCCTGCTCGGCGCTGGTGAAGCATGACTCTGACTCTCACTCACCCTGCTCGGCGCTGGTGAAGCTTGACTCTGACTCACCCTGCTCGGCGCTGGTGAAGCGTGACTCTGACTCACCCTGCTTGGCGCTGGTGAAGCGTGACTCTGACTCTGACTCACCCTGCTCGGCGCTGGTGAAGCGTGACTCTCACTCACCCTGCTCGGCGCTGGTGAAGCTTGACTCTCACTCACCCTGCTCGGCGCTGGTGAAGCTTGACTCTGACTCACCCTGCTTGGCGCTGGTGAAGCGTGACTCTGACTCTGACTCACCCTGCTCGGCGCTGGTGAAGCGTGACTCTCACTCACCCTGCCCGGCGCTGGTGAAGCGTGACTCTCACTCACCCTGCTCGGCGCTGGTGAAGCGCTGGGCAGCACTCTGCACACTGCGGACCTGCTCGGCCTGGGCAGCGATGTCGGCCTCCACAAGAGTGTGCTTCTGTAGCAGGTCCTCCACATCATGCAGGTGCTTCCCGATGTCCTGGGACTGCACGCGTCCCTGCAGTAGGAACAACATGTCTCATTACAGGTCCCTCAGGGGAACACGCTGTGTGAACACTGCACTGCTAGACGCAATGTTACAACAGTAAAAGTAATAACACTAACATTAGTCAACACCAAAAGTAATGCTAACATAATTATTTTATAATAATAGTGATAGTAATAATAACAATAATAATGTTATTCTTAATTACTGTTACTTCTACTGATAATAACAGTTCTAATAAAAACAGTACAACTGTTCCTGTAACTTCTACTACCACCGCTAATAATGTTAACAATGGTACTACTACTACTAATAATAAATTATACCACGACTGCCAATGCAAGCAGTACTATTAAAACAGTACAATTGCTACTGCTCATAATACTGTGCAAGTGAAGGCTGCAGCACCTTCATGTCCTCCATCCAGTCCATGATGTATCTCATCTCCTCCAGCAGCCTCTGCAGGTCCCTGTGGGCCTGCAGCCTCTCCCTGCGGGAGGCCAGCAGCTCCTTCAGGTACTCCCAGAGGCGTAGCACGTTGTCCCGGCGGGCCAGCACCCTGCGCACGTCGTGGTACTGCTCCTCTTCCAGCTCCCGCGCCACCGCCTCCACGGCCGCCACGCGCTCGCCGTACGCGCCGATGTCCGTCTCAATGGCCTCGTGCTTCCGCGTGGCCGCCTCCACCGCGCCCAGGTCCGTGCCGAAGTTGTCCTGCAGCGGGGGGGGGGAGCGGGTTAGGATGACGTGAGGGTTTGGGAACCCTAAGCTCTGGGAGTTTCCTGGAGCCATGAGTGCTTCAAAAATTTCATGTAAGACCAAAAGAGGTCTGCTTTTCCTGTATTATCTGTCTAAAAATGAGTGTGTGTGTGTGTGTGTTTGTGTACCTGTGAGACCAGGCGCTGGTTCTCGCTCAGCCAGGTCTCCCTCATGGCAGCCTTGCGGTCGAAGCGTGCTGCCAGCATCTCCAGCTTCTCCTGGCGAATCAGCTCGTCCCGTAGCGCCAACTCCCGCTCATGCTCCGCCTTCTCCAGCCGTTCCCACGCCTGGCAGCCAATCACAACAGTCAAATCACAAGAGTCACTGGCTTTCAGGCACACAGCCAAGCGCATCACAGTGTCTGATCGCAAGCCTAGCCTTCTTTCACACTTGCAGCCACAGCAGGTTTATAGCATCACCTTCTGAGTCTTTGACACTCACAGCCAATCACAGCAGGTTTGTCATACTGGTGTCACCATTTTTACGCTCACAGCCAATCACAGCAGGTTTGTCATACTGGTGTCACCATTTTCACACTCACAGCCAATCCCTCATTCACAGCTCTGTGTTCTCTCTCTGACTCACTGCTGCTTCAAATAAGAGCAGACACAGCCTGAGAATCAGCGCAAACAGTGTGTAAACAAGGTGTGTGAGCACTGCATAAGGTTTTTTCTCCATTCACATACCTTCTTTAATGTCTACAATACAGTGTGTGTGTATATGCAGTGAGTCTTTAATGGCTACAGTAGATTGTATGTATATGTGTATATATAATGTCGATGCTGGGACAGTACCTTGTTGATGTCGGAGATGAGCTTGCCCTCTCTGGGCATGTAGACCTTCTGGTTGTTGGCTCTCATCTTGCTCTGGATGGTGAAGAGAAGGACCTCCAGGTTTCCCTTTTCTGTGAACCTGTGGCAAGCAAACATGCACATATTAGAGATCAGCCGCCTCTCTGTGGCACACTAACAAACTCCAGTTCCTGCTCCTCACACAAACTTTACTGGGTACATTTTCAAGGCTCCATTGTCAGTTCCAATGCAACCATGGGACTAGCAATCCTGTCATCTCACCCCCTCTCCAAAGAACACCCCATGTCCCTTCTCTGTCCAATCCCCACCCATCTTCTGCCCCTTTTCTCACTCATGCCCCGCCCCTGTCCCGCCCTCACTTGGGTGGCTTCTCCACGGTGCGGTAGGTGTTGAAGGCCTGCAGCTGGTTCTGCACGCCGCTCAGTGAGTTGGCCAGCTTCCGGTCGTTGAGAGTGAGGATGGTCTGCTCGATCCACAGCAGCAGCTCCGATGCCAGGGTTTCATACTTCTCTATCAGCTGATCCGCCTCAATGGCGTAGTCCAGCACCTGGGACAGACACACGGTCAGACACACACACACACACACACACACATGCATGCACACACACACTCACACACACATGCATCAGTATAAGAAGACGTAAGTAAAGAGGTAACCTACCTTCCCGATCCTCTTCCCCTCCACTGCCAGGGCCTTCATCTTGGAGAAGTAGTGGTAGTAGGTGGCCACATAGGTGATGATTGACTTCTCGTCCGGCTGGTCAACGTTGACATCTGTGTCCAAAGAGGCAGCGGAGTCGATTTCTTTCTCTCTCTGTATCCTCAGCTGGCTTATCACGCTTTAGAGTTTAACCAGGCCCAGCTGGTGAATCGGGGACAGAAATCCCCTCTAGCTCAGCTGTAAAGCACCCGGGCTAAGCCCTCACACCCACCCCAGTCTGGGTGCTCACTGCTTAATGTCACCTAAAGTGCAATTAATCCCTGTGATCCAACAACCAGTCCCCACAGCCCACAGGACAGTGTATGTGACTCTACTCAAAATGCAGTGTGTGTGTGTGTGGCTGTTCTCAGGGTGCAGTGAGTCTGTGAGTGTGTGTGTGTGTGAGACAGAGATTCTGCACTCAGAGGACAGTCCCGCGCATGGAGCTGGGGGCTGGACTCACCCTCAGGGTCCAGCAGCTTGGTGAGGCCCAGCTCCTTCTCCGCCAGATTGAAAGCATTTTGCAGGTTGTAGTGAGCATTGGACTTCTTCAGAGTGTCAAACTCAATCAGGTCTGGTCTGCACACCAGGAAGAGAGAGCACACTTTAATAACAAATACTCAATTGTGTCAAGTTTACACTCGGGGAAGAGTGGACACACTTTAGTAACGAATACTCAATCAGATCTAGTCTACGCACCAGGAAGAGTTAACACATTTTAATTACACAGCTGATGTCGACAGTTGTTTCAACTGTAAATTATTATCTCCTGCCTGCATTTAGATTCCTTTCGCCCTCTGTTAGAATATTTAACAAGGTGCTGCACTAAAACCAACATACCTCACATTTCGCTAAAACACAGACTATAAATTTAGACAGAAAAACTGAGTGTGAAGAAAACCCTAACATCTTCAAAGATAAGCCCACCAAAAAACTCAAATCCTCTCTTTAATTCTACCACTGATAGGATTTGTAAATGCAAATACCAACATGCAGGAAACGGCAGACTACTGGGATTTGCATTGGACTGATTTAGCGACAATTTGCCATGTGTTCTAATACATTCCCTTACCCCCCGGGCCTCAGACCCGAGAGCAGGAGCCTCCGTGTTTTGCTTAAACTTGTGACTGATGCTTTCATTCAAATTCTCTGTGTGACTATGGACAGAGTCACAATCAAATTCATCCCCCGAGGGTCCTGCTGCATTTCAGCGTTAGCCAGCAGAGGGTGCTGGTTAGCTGTCAACCAGACGTTTAGTTTCATTTCATGTGTGAGGAGAATCTGGATTTCCAGGTCAATGTCTTTATGCTTTTTAATCCTTCTGTTGATATTGATTTTTGTGGGCTGTTATGCAGGGAGGGAAATGGAGGAAGAAAGCAACACCATCACGGTGGAGTCATGCCTCAGTGCTTCAATGTTTTTAAAGTTTTAATGTTTAATGTTCTTCAAACGCTACACGCAAATTGCCCTTCAGAGACGATAAAGATCTCCTGTACTGTATTGGCTGTGCTTCTGTGTGCCAGACACCCGTGCTTCTGTTGAATGAGAGCTTACCGCTGCAGGGAAAATCTGAGACTGATCATGGCACACCTTCAGCAAAAAAAGATGTGAATTTCACCCACAACATCGGAGCTCGCGCGATCACACACTGCAGCGCGACGTAAAAAACAAAAATCAACCATAACAACGAGCAACTGGCGATCACAGCCTATCATTCCTCAGGCTTGAAACCTGATCCCTGGCTGGGAGTTGTACAGGCTGGGTGTGTCGGGCCGTCGTGCGGAGAGGGACCGCTCACCTGTGTTTGTGCACGATGGCGTTAAAAGCCAGGCCGTCCCTCCAGCTGGTGGTGAAGTTGTGCACGTTGACGTTGGGGTAGCTGCAGGGAGGAAAACACCGGGAGGGTGGTGAGAGTTACGGCTCTGTTCCCAATCCGACTGGATTCCCTAAACCTTGACAAGCCTATGAAAAACAACAGATTCTACAAAGCAGTACTTCTATCTATAAAATAATCATTGGGTCACAGCAAATAAAATGCCTTGAAAATGCAACAGACCTAGGCTTGACATGTACTGACAGGTTTTTGAAAGGTGCTTTTATTACCTCCGTGCATTTGCAGAACATGTGCTTCAGCCCACCAACACCAACTGTACCATACCATCACATTATAAACCCAAAATATCTGAAAGCCACAATACCATGACTTAAAGGTACAGAGTTTTTGACCCAGAGATCGCTGGTTCAGATCCCATTCCTGTGGTACCTTTGTGCAACATACCTACCCTGAAACTGCCTCAGGAGGAATACCCGGCTCGGTAAATGAATGACTTGTAAACTGTGAAAGTCACTCTGAAAGCTACGGAAATGTTGCTGGGATCATATTTCATACAAAACAGTGTTGCTGGGATCATATTTCATACACAACAGTGCTGCTGGGATCATATGTCAAATGATTGTTTCATTTTTCCCCCAATTTATAAGAACATTTATTTATAATAAATTTTATTTGAATGCACTGTAGGATACTGAAAGACTCTGGTGAGTAAATTTCATTTGAATCCACTGTAATACTGAAAGACTCTGGTAAGGAAGTGTAAGGTGTGACTCTCTCACCCAGCTGTCTTCATCTGGCACCAAAGGAGAAGTGCGTCTTTGGCAGATTTCTTCTCCTTGTTGTCCTCCGTCTCCACGCTGATGTCCTGGATCTGCGGACAGAGACATCATGGTCATGTCCCTCACAGACGCGGACGTACTCCTGTGGTAAGGGAGCGTTCTAGGGCGGGCCCCACCTGGAAGCGGAGGATGATGGTCCAGATGAGGCCCAGAGTGAGGCGGTGGTTGCCGTCCACGATGTCATGGGAACCCATGTTCTCCAAGTGGACCTTCTGCTCCTTGAGGAACTGTAGCGCCTTGTCCACATTCTCCAGGCAGTGGATGCGCATGCGGCCCTTGGTGGGCTTGGGCTGAGGATAGCAGAGAGAGGGGTGGAGTGAGTCAAAGAGAGGAGCAGAGTTAGCAGAGAGGGGGCCGGAGAGAGTCAGAGAGAGAGGCAAAGAGAGCAGGGAGGGGGGCGGAGTGAGTCAAAGAGGGGGCGGGGGGGGCAGGGAGGGGGAGGAGTAAGTCAGAGAAAAAGGCAAAGAGAGGGGAGGAGTGAGCAGGGAGGGGGCGGAGTGAGTCAGAGAGAGGGAAAGCAGACACAGGAGACACAGAGACAGATTGCAAAGTAATCATGAAAAACATACAATGAGACCCAGACACTGAGACAGACAGACAGACAGATAGAGACATAGGACAGACGAAAAGACACACAGAGATGGGGACATATTGACAGATACACGGAGAAATACTGAGACACAGTTAGACAGAGAGAGAGCAACAGACATACCATGCAGGCAAACTGAGACACACAGTGAGACAGACAGACAGACACACACACACACGGCGCACAGCACTGACCAGCTGCTCCCCGGACAGCACCTCCAGCAGGCGGATGAGCATGCGGCCATCGCGCAGGTCGGTGTACAGGTCCCCGATGCGGCAGGTGACCCGGCCCAGGTGAGAGTTCACCCACTTGGTGAAGGTCTTCTTCTGCACTGCCTCACGCTCATCTGAGAACAGCAAGAGGGGAGGGGGTGTCAATCACCCTGCCCAACCACAGGACAGGCACACTGATGGGGAACAATCTTCAACCCCGCATGCACAGCCTATGCAATCACTCACAGCATGGTATAAACACACACAACAGGATTCATGATATACAGACAGAGAAACTCCACCGATTAGGTTAGGTTATTGTCATTTAGCAGATGCACTTATCCAGAGCAACTCACTTAGGTTACAATTTTATCGATTTATACTCCATAACTATATACTCTATCCAACTATATCTGGATATACTGAGGCAATTGTGAGTTAGGTACCTTGCCCAAGGGTACAATAGCAATGCTCCAGCAGAGAATCAAAACAGCAACCTTTTGGTTATGAGCCCAGTTTCTTACCACTACACCACACTGCTGCCACTTGAACACTCAACACTCAATCAGCCCGATCTGTCACTTGCCAGATGACCTCATCGCAGGCTCGCCTGATCTGTCCACCGTCAGACTTCCTCATAGTCACAGCAGAAACCCACTTGCTTCTGCAACCACAAGCGCTCCACTGCCAAGAGACACATGCTCGCACAGGCCACCGCTAACGCGCGCCGTTTACCCTGGGGGGACCTGCTCTGATCAAAAGTAAAAAGCCTTGTTGACTTCGCTGCAGCTGAATGTGATCTCCACCTGACTATCCCGTGGAGCAGATCAAGGGCTTTCGGCCCTGTTGCGGCCTGCTTCACAGAAGCGGGCATGGAGGTTGGACCGGGCGGTACACCATGCTGCATGAAGCCTCTGTGAAGATGTGGCGCTGCACGCTCCCTGCCCTCTCAGCTGGCTTCCAGAGTGCCTGATTTCGCAAACGTTCCGGGACCATTAAACGGGATTTGGCATCTGTGCCAAGTAAAATATGTGGGGGAAACTGCACCGTAGCCTGAGGGAACACATCATCAACCAGGCTGGCTGACTGAGCTTGGACCAGATTTCGAGAGGGGTTAGGATAGGCAGTGTGGTATTACAGAGGGGGTCAGGTCTCTGAAGGAGACGGGTATCACCAATCATGACTGAGCACTGTGCCCCCTCGCCAACCCCACTTTCCAATCCACTCCTATGCAATACAACCAACTCACACTCCAATCCACTCCTATACGATATAACCAGCCGGCTCTCTGACACACTCTTATTTGATATAACCAACTCACTCTCTGATCCTACTCTATTCAATACAATATTTCAGTGCAATACACATCTCATTCAACTGCAACCCTCATTTTGGAATTACAACTTGTATACTAGGCTCGTCTCACCATGACGACCTGCACACTCATGCAAGAGGACTGATGTGACATGCAACCGTCTGATTTCCTTGCACACAGCCATCAGTGGAGTGGCAGCTCATTGGAGGATAGGGTTTACTCCACTGACATCATCTGAGCGACTTGTAGGCACCTGACAAATCGCAGGGGGTCTGAGAGTGATGACAGAAGCAACGCCTGCAAACATACTCGCCTCTATCCCCGGCATGAAACCAAATGGTTGGGCCGCTATAGGCTCCTGGTCAACATCAGCATCATCATAGCTGTGGTCAAACCCAGACTGTAGATGGCATCTTGCTCTCAAGATGAACACCTTAACCACTGAGGTACTCGGGAAACGGTCTTTAGTTTGAGGGCTGGCTGAAAACACGTACTGCTAGAGTTCCCAGAAACAGAAAAATTGCAGGAATCTGACTGCAGACTGAAAGGAATGTGTTTAATGTGTGAACTGTCTGAAGGATTAGAGTATTCAGAAGTCATTAGGAAATGGCACTACTGAAGAGTCAAAAGAGCCATTATGGCATGGCTTTTCAGTGCATTCTTCAGCAGCTGACAATGGTATAGGAAAATGCAGCAAGCAATGCTCATGCAAACTTCAACAGGCCTGCAGTCCCGAACAGCTGAAACCATACAGACACACAGACCAGTACCATTCACAAAAAGTGTGTGACTCCACGCTAGATGTGGAAATATTTAATAACTGGTTTCCACACACAGGACGGTTGAACACATCGTTCTCCATTGGTCTCGTCTTGGTGGAAGCCTGTATTTTACAGACGTGTCATACGACCACTCCAGGATTCTTGCTCTATCTCTGTGATCTTTCAAAACCAGTTTGGCGGGGAGACGCCCTGAAACAAAATATGTCAGCTATGGCCATCAGTCAGCGCTGCCCGGCCAGTCTCAGGCTTCCCACACGGGATCCCAAACTGTTCTGAAGAGGAGTACTTAAAAACCCCATTTATTGCCCCACAAACATGTTTACGGTTCAATTTGGGAGGAATTTCAGCCTTGTGGGCAAATGCCCTTTCCTGTACGCGGCTGTTAAATCTGGCAAAGGCACAAATTTCCTCTTCCCCATTCTAATGGGAACCACATCTCCCCAGCCTGAACAAATCCCATTAAAATCCCTGAGCCCCAGGAAACGTCCACAGGCTCCGATATATGGAGGAGCTACAGCAGCGCTGCTCCTTGAAAATAACCTTCAGCATGTTCATGCTTCTGGCTTGGCCAGACCTGTAATCTTTACATACACCTGTATTGACAAAATAACACTGTGCCTTGCAATGAATGACATACAGGGAAAGCTATTAACACATATACGGAATTCCTGGAAGCTGAGTCAAGTCCACAGCCCTCCATTCATAGCGTGAAATGTATAGGCTTAAGGGTGGAGCTGTAACAACACACTGGCACAGTATGTTGCGGAAATGTCAGGGGAGGTGTGTATATCTCTCTGAGCGGAGTGGAGGAAGGCTGGGGAGAGATGTGTATGGCTCTAGGAGAGGGAGAGTGTGTTGTGGAGATGACGAAAAGTCGTACAGCTCTAGAAGTGGAACTGTGTGTTGTGGAGATGACAGGGACCTCTATACGGAGGGGTTCACTGTCCCTGGTCTTATCATGTCTCTGGCCTATTTAGCTGTTGAGCCCTGACTGACACCACACTTTACACAGTTCCAGGGCTGAGATGTGAACACAGCCACTACTGCTGCACACATCCACTCCTGGTCACATTCAGAAGTTTGTCTGTACTCATTCATAACGAGGCATGGAATTATGGAATGTATTTGACTCCTTCCCAGAGCTCCCAAATTGTCCTAGTTTCAGATTAGCATGAGTTGATGCTTGAATGGTGGTATGCGTGCACTTGCTGGTCTGGGGGTGTTGTTAGTCTGCTCTAACACTGTTGCTCATTTCACTTGGATGGATACTCTTCTGTTCCTGAAGATTCTGTTCTCTTACACTCTGGATAAGAGTGTAGGTGCATGTGATGTAAAATATAATGTAATTAAAGTGAACTGCCTACATCTACTGTATCTACACTGTATCTCCATTGCAGCCAAACAAAACATTTGTTTTATTGTATAAACATGTGTTGATGTACACGTTTTTGTATGAGGTCTTCGCAGCCCACAATGTTGAGTAGTGTTGCTGTAGACGTATCTCACTCAGTTATGTAGACTCACTAATCTGTATATTCTTACAGCAACAGAAAACAGGGATCTACCTTACCACCATCAGTGCAGTAAAAACCCTACGGTATGTACAGTATCTGTGTCAGAGAGTATTGTGCAATGTGGGTCTTGTAGGTGCTGTAATTCATTTAAAGAGACAGTAACTGCGTAAGCACATTGTTCGCATAGCTCTAACACTGTTATCAGGTTTCACCTGCAGGTACACTGCATTACATTACATTACTGTCCTTTAGCAGATGCTCTTATCCAGAGCGATTCACATTTTATCCATTTATACAGCTGCATTTTTACTGAGGATTTTGTCTTAAGTACTTTGCCCAAGGGTACAACAGCAGCACCCCAGCAACCTTTGACAGTAAGAAGGTGAGAGAACAATCTGAGGTTGACCTTGGTGTGAATCTGCAGTATGGTGAGAGATGGAGATGGAGTGTCTGTGTGGTGCGGCTGCTCAAGGTGTAAGGTGATCCTATGTGGAGCTGTGGCAGGACCCACCCGGCAGAGAGAGGAATCTGGCAGAGCCAGGGTGCTTTGCAATGCAAATCGTACACTGCCATCGGGTGCGATAATGTCCATCCGCAGACTCCCAGACCCCACCTGTGAGACTGTGCTCACAAAACAACAAGACTGAACAAGACCACAGGGAACGTCTGTGCTTGTGAGGTCTGTGCTTGTGAGGAACCGCGCTCTTGAGAGAACTGGGTAACCAAGAGCGGTAAAACCACCACCTGTGATAGACCTCCCTCTTGAAACAACAAAACAATAAGACCGAACAAGACCAAACAAGACCTAACAAGACTGAACAAGACCACATGGAAGTTTCTCAGGCCCTGGGCTTGTAAGGGACTGCACCCTTGTTAAGATACAACCGAAGAGTGCCAGAAATGGTCAAACCACCACCTGTGATGGACTGCACTTGATAGACAAGATGACACGACCGTAGGGAATTGGCCATCCAAAAGAGCTACTGTAACCTTCACCCTGGACTGTGATCAGCAAACAATTCCCAATGGGAGCAGTATTTTGCCCCCTGCACACAGACCTCATGACCCAGAGAAAGGAAAAAGTAAAGCCCTCTACCTTAGATGAGAGGAAGTTTTTCAGTAAAGGGAGTGATGGAGGATTCTGTATAATTGACCTGCTATCCAGCGTGTTTTACTTTGATGCATCCTGTTTGCTCAGCACAGAAGAGCTGCAGCGTGAGAGGGAGGCCACACTGCCTTCTCTGGTGACTCTGGACAGCTCTGACTGTACCCTCCACCCTGTCATCTACCCCTGTGGCCAGCCCCACTCTCTCTCATGCAGCCATGAGCGCATGGGCGCCCAGACTGGACAGACCGGTTCCAGCTCCGGAGGGGACACCTCAGCACACCGGAGCGCTGAAATAGGCAAACAGTTGTCGTGTCTTTGCCTGATGACCACGCCCATGCTGTGCATAGATCGCAACAGTAGATACTAGGGGCCAACTGAACCACACTTCATACTGTGCAGGAAGGAGGTGGCATCAATGCTGTAATGTAGCTTTAATCTGGAGGGAGGCAAGGGGAGTTAGAGAGGGAGGAATAGAAAGGGAGAGAGAGAGGGAAGGAGGAGGGAGAAAAGGAGAGAGGGAAGGGAGGGAGTGAGAGAGAAGAGATAGGGAGTGATAGGAAGAGAGAGGGAAGCGAGGCAAAAGAGGGAGAGGGAAAAGGGAGGGAGAGAAGGAGAGAGACAGCAAAGTGACTCTTTTCTGTCAGTGCATGACTCTTCCCACAGCAGAGTTCCATCTGTGCCACTGCTAACATTACCATGTGCCAGTTTCCATATAAGGCCACAGTCCAATCGGACCACATTACAGACATAGCTCATGTCCAACGTGTTCTCATTATTATCATTTCTGGATAATGGGACTGCATAAAAAGGTACAGAAAGCTAATATCTGGAGCTCTATAAGGGACGATGACACCCTGATGGGATGGGGAACACTCTCCACCTCTGTTCAGGTGCTGCTGATGTGGACAGGATTACTTTCCATTTACTAAGACGAAAAATGACCCATTCAGCCATTTTAAATTAAATGGGTCTGATTCTTCTGAGGAGATATGACCCAGGAAACAGAATGTTCCGGCAAAGTTGTGAAAATACTGCGCATTGGGCTGGGAAGTCACAGCTAATGCACACCATAGGTTGTTCAAAGTGGTCCAAAACGTAAAAAAAACAACCTGCTGACTGTATTGATTTAAATGACTGTCTGAGCAGAAAATCTAAAGCCACAGGCTCTCTACATAGCAACACAACAGCCCTTCCCTGGCAGCAAAAGGAAAACCAACACCTCCACTTGCAAACAAACTTATGGATGTTTTATAGTGGCTCAAACGTGACCAGGGACTCATTTCAGATCAGATGTTCCTGCCAAAGCTGTGCTGAGGATCACTCCATCTCAGAGAGACCAACTGACCTCAGGTAAGTGGCTCCTGCCCATCTACTGTCCAGGCCCTTCACTGTGTTCATCCACAGTGTTCAGTCCAGTGTCCATGCACATCTCTCTAAGCCTACAGCGGGCTGATAGCATGAACGAGGGCCTGCGGATTACAGAGCTAATGCTCTTATTTATAAAAAACAATGACTATCCTGATGTTTACAAAAACTGTTTTAAAAATGCATGTATGTATTTTGGTTTAAAACCCGTTGTTTTTCTCCAGAGCAATCCCAAAGCCAGCCAGAATTAAAGGGATTACGATTAGCCTAGCATATGCCTCAAAGTCCAACCCCAAAAGTCAGCTGTCACAATTTCAACACCCCTAAGGGTGTAAAATCTACACAGGTAGAGGCATTTATCTATCAGTGTAACCACAGCTCTAGTGATTTGGAGTAAAGCTCGTCCATGCAGTGAAACTGAAACGCTACTTGCGGTGAGAGTGGCTAAGAGCAGGGCGTGCTGCTGGTTCCGGCAGCCTCAACAGGGCTGAACGGAACCCCCATCACAGCCAGACTCAGAGACATGCCTCACGCACCACTTTGCCTTCCTGGCTACAGGAGGTCTGGGAACAGCCCCTGGGGAGAGGCTTGGCTGGGACGTTAGACAGGAAGCTGAGCTGAAAGGGCCCTGAGGCCGAGGCTGAGGACCATGGTTGGACTGCCAAACCCGCTTGTGTTGCTCTGTGATAGGGGGTCTTTTTTGTAGTAGTTTACAGGATGTAGTGACAGTAGTGTGACACTCAAACAGTAGTTAAAAGAAAGAAGGGCATTCTCTCTCTCTCTCTCTCTCTCTCTCTCTCTCTCTCACACACACACACACACACACACAGCAGGCCTCTCAGGAAACAGATGATGAATGATGGTGTATGAAAAAACCTTACACCACCTCTCTGGTTAGGACAGGGGATGGATGTAAACCCAGTCTATACTGCAGTGAGAGGTTGTGGGGCAGGTAGAGCGACCTCTTTTTCAACTGAAACTTTTTCTCCTAAACAATTCCCTATCACTAGCACAGATAATAATGATGTAATCCAGAGAAAATGCAAATCGGACTCAACGTCCTCTCCTGTAAGATAAAGCCTTTTATCAGTCTGACACAGATAAGGAGACACCAGGGAAAAGGGTGGCTACCAGCAGGTACTGGAGAAGCTGAGATGATATCAGCCTAAGGAGGGGGCCTTCCACCCTTACACCCTGAGGCCTTTCTCATATACCTATGGTATATGGTAATGCCTTTCACACACACCCACAATAATCTATTGCCCTTCATACATACTCACAGTGATATAACACCTTTCACATATACACACAGTAATCTATCACACAACCATCTAACTCCTTCCATACAGACCTATACCATGTGACAGCCTTTCATATATATTCACAGTGCATTAATAGCATTTGGAATACACAATAAAATAATACTTTTCACATATACCCACAGCCTGCAACTGCCTTTCAGACTTCTATACAATCATACATGGATCAAATGTTCATCTGCTTGCACTCAGAACATGGACAAGGCGCTTCGCTAAGACAAAAGCCGAGCGGACAGTCGTTCGATCACTAGCCCTCTCTTGAGGATGTGAATTTACAAACAATTTCTTTAGCAAACTCATCCTGAGCAGGAAGTGTGTCGTTCACTGCCCCTTGCTTTCTCCATTCACTTCCCCATTACAGAAGTGGATTCTACTACATTATAATGTGTTGACAGAAAAATAATTTTGACAAATTTTGTCAACATTCTGTTCATTTTTTAAACATTCAAAGACTAATGAACTAATGAGAAAAATACATATACATAAGGTTTGTAATAACACACTATTGAACAAACCTACATTTCTCTACATTTCACATTGTTTGCAAGAGTTATAAAGTAACTTGCGGTATTGTGCTGGCTCAGACCCATCGAGTAGAGGGTGCAAAAAGCATGCTCTGCTTCTTTTTTTGTTTATGGTCCCATTTTTAACAGAAATTAAAGCAATTTATCAATCAGCTGATTGGTCATTAGAAATTCACAATTCTGAGGAGCTATGCATGCTGGGAACTGCCATTCAAAATGGATTCATCATCAGAAATCTTCCAGAGCCGGAAAACAGCATTTACCCCATGTGAAACCACACAAACCTCTCACACCTCCTTTCACACTTAAGACAACAATGGGCTAAAATCGGACTGCCAAATGTGGAACGCTGATATGACTCACAGTCACGCACACGCCCCCACACTCTACACACTCCTGGGGGTAACGAGCGGTGTGTAATCCGATGATGTTGCAACAGTCAGGGAATCCGGAGTGTAGATATGAACTGAGCTGTCAAAAGACCACACGCATCCACCTGCAACACATTTGATGAGCACGTAATACATGACACATGTGGATACTACAATTGTAGAATGAACACATGAATTCTTGTAAACTGCAGCCCTGGAACAAGTTCCAGCATGGGTTGGCCTGGCAGGCTTTGGCCCAGCAGGGTTCTGTCATTTGAAAAGAGGTTGTAAACACCTCCGCACAGATACATTCACACTTAGACACTACCTGCCATAAAGTTCCTCACAGCAAAAACACACTCAGACCTCCGCATACACACATGAACAGACACACGTGTGTGGAGATCTAATCTACATTGCCCCCTGAAACTGTAGACTGTGGTTAGTCCCCTCTGCATGGCCCAACTCATAACAAGGGCTGTTAGTCTCACCTGAGTAGAAGGGAGCAAATTCTCAATTACTGGATGCCAAACTGTGACGAATCAGGAGGAACACACACCAACTGAAATGACACTTTGAATACCTGGCCTTGCCTACCATAAAATGGGAGGGATTGTGACACTGCAGTATTAATGCAGGGAAGAGTAACAAAGGCAGACACGGAGTGGGGAGTTTGCTAAAATGCTACACCGAAAGGGAAAGCTGGTGTGTGAATCCTGTTGGTTTTGTGTTAGGGCGGGAGCAGGTGGGGGAGACACCTGAGAAAGAGGAATTTGGAGGGAGGGAGTGGTGATCGCCTGGCGTCCACTCTGCAGGTGTGCTGGTACCCGAAAGCTTCGCAAGGTTTCTCCATCTTTATCAGCAGCGTCCCCCACTTCCTCAGATCTGCCTCCGATGCAGGGATGTTTTTACTGTGAGGAAAGTATGATTGAAAGTATGATTGTGACTGCCGTCTCGAGTCCCTCCTCTATGTTGACTGGAAACACAGAAACACTGTGTATACAACACGGTCTGTTCAGGGCTCAGAACAAGACATCAGGCCTGAGGTGTTCATGCGTGCCCTAATGCTGAAGCTGACCCAACACTTCCTCTGCACTGATCTCACACAGACACTCATTTATCAACGACACTGTCTTCACATCGACACTGTTTGACACCGACCAGTTCCTTCATCTCCTCTTCTTCACCTCCTCATTCACCATGGAAAAGATGTCCTTCAGTTGCCAATCAAGTGGAGTATTTCTAAATACAGATTTGCAAACATATGTATTTTTTTCACCCCATGATTGCGCTGTTGAAAAATAATTCCCACTTCCATTTTAAAATGAAATATGTCATAAAGCAGTACCCACTCCCCTGAAATAGTAAAGTGGGCGATTTCATCCGCTTTCCCAGGATTCCCCTTGGACCCACCCCCTCTGTTCCCATCTCTCCTGACGTCACTGGGCAGCTTGGTCCATGTGTGATGGGAAGTGCCCCCGTGTGAACTGAAACTCTCCCCACGGGTAATGAACCTGCCCCCACAGGTAATGGAACTCTCCCCACGAGTAATGAACCAACCCCCCCATGCATAACGGGACTGAGTTGCCTGGTGTCCCAGGGTAGCATGCCCTCTGTGTGCTGGACCTGTCCAATGTCAGGTTGAGCTGTGCAGTACTGTTTCCCAAACAGCAGCTCAACACTTCAAAAGCTAAGCCCGTGCTGATGGTGGTGGAGCATGTGAAGAGCGAGTGTGGCCTGCCCTTCACCTGAGCATGAACACCCCTCTCTCTCTCTCTCTCTCTCTTCATATATATACACCTTACATATGCCTTTCTATACAATTTAACCATCTGGCTCTTTTTTAAGGGTCATGAGTTAGCTGAAAATGGGTCAGCGCTGGAGGCGAACAGAAGAGGATAAAGCCATTTCATGCCACCTTCAACAGTTTCCTTAATTATGTCTGAATGAACACAATTACCTGTACAGATATCTTCACACAAGTTGCAATCACTCTTGAACTTTATGCTAAAAGCTAACAGGCTGATACATATACTTGGCTTTTTGAAGATTCAAACAGAGGTGAGAGAACAGCAAAAGTTACTGTGTCAAGCTGCTGGAGAAAGAGTGGACGACAGGTCTTCCTAAACATGTTCACATGCTCACGCAAACTGCATCATAGTTTCAGCCACAGAAAAAAGAAATTAATAACCTCCATCCATCAGCATTTCTGCCTTTATGACCAGACTGTCAAAAACCACGGGGGAGGGGATTATGGGAGCCTGCGTGTCCATAGTTACCGCACTACTGCCAGAACATTTTTGGGAGCAGGCGGAGCTCAGAGCGGGGGGTGCCGGCGACCCGGGGTGGAGGGAGCAAACACTGCACATTTTTAATGGGGGGGCCATTCGGTCCTGGTGCCCCCTCCCATGGGGCCTACGCTTGCCCTCCTATAGTTACATTGGTTCTAAAATATGGTCGTGAGAAAAAGCGCACGCGTGTGGTAATTACATGCTTCAGTGTCACGACCGAGACTACAGTCATGCAGGGGGGCGACCGGCAGTCACACTACCTGCAACGCAATTGGCTGTTCAGGCAGTGTGAAGTTCCACAGATGGAACACAGTCAAGCTGCTGTTTGCGTTCATACACGGATGTAACTGGTCGTGAGTGAATTTTTTCTTCGTCATGCCAGAGAGATTTACTATATGCCTCCAGCGCCTCAGATCATAAGATTAGTTATGTTTCGAGAAAAGCGTTGCACCTGCCCTGCAATTCTCCAAAGCCATCGCCTCCTACCAGGATATGGCCCAGAGCTGCAAGCAGGGCCTGGGAATCTCAAGTGACACTCCTGCCTGACCAAGCCCACAAACAGCCAGGAGGAGAGGAGAGGTATCGCTTTCGCAATCACAAAAGCTGTTTTATGACACAACAACACCTGATGCAAGGGAAACCAGTCAAAGCATTCGCATACCTAAGGAGCTGTTTGGTTCGCTTGACCTAAAGGTCTTGGAAGAACATTAAAGTCAAGCCTGGAGAGAACACCTGTGACTGACACCTCTTCTCATCTAGAAGCCAGGCATCAACTGAATGCTGTCATTACAGTCTACAGCATGGGTAATCATTACAGAAATTACACACACACACAAACACACAGACACACACACATACATACACACAAATACACACATACTCACACAGCATGCGCACACACATCCACAAAAACACATACATACACATACACATGCACACAAACATTCATACACACACTGAAAATGTAACTGTGTTCTGATTTCTGTGTGCCCTCGATTTACCCCCTCTGATTTGCGACTCTGAGCACTTGGAATCCCTGCTTTCAGCTGAGACCACAACAGCCCTGCCACAGGCCTCCAGTGAGATTTTACAACATGAAGCGCTACCACATCCATAGCACACTGAAGCGCAGAGTATCACACTATAACAGACAAATATACACAAACAAACGATACGACAAATGATATGAATGAGAGACAACAAATGATATGAATGAGGGACACCAATGGTTCAAATACAAAGGTAAAAACTACTATAGACAATCAATGGCAGGGATAACATTGCAATGTAGTGTGACCCACTATTAAAGGCTATTAAATGTGACTATGCAGTACTAACTTTAGCCCAGCCCAATCATTCTGTAGTGATATTAATGCTTACTCAATGCATTCGGCTGCACTGACATTACAGCTAAGTCATATGCTATCAAAGTGACTGTGGCCGCACTGACTATACGCAAAGATAGATGGCATTTTGCTTTGCAGACTCAGTGCTCCAATCCAGAGCAACTTGCACAGGTTACTATGTTTACATGTTATCCATTTATACTTGACTGTATGCACTTTTGTAAGTCGCTTTGGATAAAAGCGTCTGCTAAATAAATAAATGTAAATGTAGTTAAGTGCCTCCTTTCCACTACACCACACTGGTGCCTGGTTCCGATAGCACAACCACTTACACGATACTCCAGAACTTCCAGTACAGCAGTGTCTATGATAAAGGGCTCTAGAGTGGCCGAGGCCCCAGGGAGCACATCTCTCAGTGGTAATACTTGGCTAACAGTGGAGCAATGGCCGGCCGCTGTGAGACAGAAGGCCCCAGCAGGAACAGTTCAGCCAAAAACGCTGTCCCCATCACAGTATCTGGAAGCGTGGTCAGCTCCAGTGGAATGTCAGAGGTCAACCCCACTGGACTGTGGCATGCTTCCTCTGATGTTCTCTTCTGATCTCAATAGCAAAAATAAACACCTGTTTACAGGAGATGGGACAACAACACTGCAGTGCCATGCTACTTCCTCCTTTGACATATGACATGGTTCCACAACTACACCCATGCCAAACCTGGCATGACAACAACCTGGCCTCACTAAGTACCAGGGGACCAGCCATACCTGGAGCCGCCTGCTTCAATTTCCCCCTCACCTGTTGGATGGCCGTTGGATGGCTGCAGTGGAGCATCTGGCCACAGAGTAGCAGAGAGCAGCATTATGGGAAATTAGAGGTAGCTGCCAGGTTCAGATTTGATCAGTGACACAGTGAGTGTCAGTTTGCTTTCTCCACTGATAAGGAAACACCTGCCCACAACCAGGGTGTGGTTATACTGCTCAGTGTGGCAGCTGACAACTTCCTTCTGGGCAGGGCACCAGGTGAGATGCCATTGTCCGCTGTTGTTGTGTTACCTGCTCACATTTATCACAGTAGAAGTTCACTCATTGTGCTCTGTGGAGCCCTGGTGGTCCATCACCAAGGGCTCTACTATCAAACCATACACAAACAGGTCATTTCTTTTTATCCTCTTGCATGCAACATGCATTTGCATCTGATTGGTCCAAATTCCCCATGCAACTTGTTTGGTCCAATCAGAGATGAGTAAATGGGGTTGGTGCATGATAAACAAGTTTACTCAGGGGTGGGCTAACATGTGCACCAACTCACAGTTCTACTTGCTTAAATACAGCAGCCAATAAGAAAACAGATCTTTAGCCAAAAATAAGCCAGCTGAAGGAATCAAATGGTGAGAACGAGGGATTTGTGGACAGTGCAACCAGTAAGATCATAACACAGGCTCTACCATGCACCCTGGGTATGCTCCTGCCACACTGTCAACACCACGGTAACCATGAAAAGCAGATGCACTTCCATAATATCGCAGGATACAAGCCAACCATCGCAAAAAAGCCACCTGTCAATCCCTCCCAGCACAGAAAGCCAAAAAATCCAACTCCAGAGCACCAAATGTGCAGAGTTCTTCCAGCCAAAACTCGCAGGGCTCATATATGCTCACCAACACCACACCTAACACAGAGGCTCTGGAATATTCTTAGTGCCTTCCCACTGCCAAGGTAGGAGAAGAACGCACAACCACAAAGGAACATTAGCCTGCAGCTACAGAAATAGCGCTAATGCCTAGAGGAGAGGGGACTGCAGAGAAGCATGGTGATGTACCGATTCCAAACCGTATCGACGAAAACGAAAGAAAGGGCCAAGACTGCCGAAGCATTCCGACAGACAGCGATAACTGCAGTCAATACAATACACCATGTCTCCCTGAAGCAGCGGTCTCTGGCACAACCTCAGGTATGGCAAGGGGACCGCACGGGAGAGCGTTTCACTTTACCGACCGCAGCCCGGGAGAATGACTACAGAACACACTTCATGACCATGACCATGACCATGCTGAGTTTGCACAGGGAATAGACAACACAGTGAGAGGCCCTTCCTATATATAAAGAGCCAGTTAACATGAAGACTCTAGTGGATTAAAAACAAACAGACTTTTAGAGCAGAGCCTCCATAGACTTAGTGTTCTTTGCCTTGTACACAGGCTTGGGGAGTAATGGAATACATGTAACGGTGTTACGTAATTAGGATACAAAAAAAGGTAATTGTATTCCATTACAGTTACAGAAAAAAGACGTAATCAGATTACAGATACATTTAGTAAAAATAGGGATTTTTAGCAGGATTACAATTTTAAAATCCATTTTAAAATAAAGAACGATATACTACCATGCACATGTGCACACATTACAACATTTCACGAGTCTCACAACACTACTCAGGTCTCCAGTGAAACCATAGCCAATCTTACAGTTGCCAATTTATTATCATGGCCTCTAGGGAAAAAATGCTCTCACTGGGTGGAAATTTTGCCATTAGTTTGTCTTTAAAGCAGAAAAGGGGATCAACATCACAGTACAGTGCAAGTTATGCCTTACATCTGTGAAAATGCTATCATCATCCAAGGACTCGACATCTAATTTAAAGAAACATATATAGGTAAGACCAACCGCTAATGTTAACTACACAGACATCCAGTTAGCTAAAGTTAACGTCAATACTACTACTACTATTGAAAAATATTTTGGGACTATAGGTGGTGATGCTGGTGACGGGATGGTGTGTGGGTAAAAACATAAGCCCCAAACTGGAAAAATCTTAACGTTTAATTGCTAGCTAGCTAGCAAACGGTACTTAAGTTTAAAAGTTATTATCTTGTCTTGCAGTACGAATGTTAAAATTAACTATTTGTTCAGAAGAGACATGATGAAGCTGTATTGGTTTGATAGTAAAGTGCGTGAAAGGCAAAGTAGCTAGCTAGCTACTTGCACATTCAACTGAAAAGTACAAATACCACCTTACAAAGACAAATCTAGGTAACTAGCTAGCTAGCTAGCTACAATACAAACAAAACAATAAACGTAACTAGCTAGCTACTATCGCATTCCGCTGACAAATACAAATATCACCTTGCAAACAAACACATAGCTATCTTAGCTAGCTACAATAAAAAACAACGTAGAAAGCTAGATAGCTTGCTAGCTAATTTGGCTTTCATGCACTTTCCTCAACTGTCATATTACTAATAGCTATCTAGCTAGCTATCAAACTAATACAGCCTCATCACGTCTCTTCTGACCAAATTGTTGATTTTACCACAGACACTGCAAGCAACCTGTTCTGACAACTTTAGCACTGTTAGCTAGCTAGCTAGCTACCAATCAAATTACCATTATGTAGTTACCGCTATTAATCTAAACATGCATTCGCACATAACAAAGGAAGAAATACCTGGACAAACAATTAATAAACCTCACAATGAACATAAAATATTATATTAGGCTAAACAGTTTCACCAGCACATCCAATCCAATCCAAAAGTAATGGAAAGTAATCAAGTTACGTTACTTTAATATTGTGATACTTGGATTAGGTTACTAATTAGGTTAGGTTCCCAATCCTGCTTGTACAATGGTACAAGGATCTGCAATCTGACTCCCGAAGACATTGCTCATTTCAATTCTGGATTCAGAAATCGAAGTGTGCAAAAGTGTCAGGTCTAATGCAACTACGCACTCATAGGAGAAAGGTTTCTTACCCCTGCTCTTAATTAAAAACCACACAAGGATGAATCAACAAGCACCCAATGCTGAAGATGACAGATTCAACTACAGGGACACATCCATTGCGCTGACACACAAAGGAAAATGCACCATGCTTATCAAATAAGGGAATCTTATTAATATTCCTGTTCTACTTGGTATGTTAAACAGTGTGGTCCAATGAGAGCTAACAGCTCCACAGGACAGATGACTTGACACATTGTTACGTATGGCACGTTTAAACTCCTTCCATGAGGATAGCATTAATGAGGAGTATGTAAGTGAGGACACTCCTACCTCAAACTTCCACTTTCAGCCTGTCAGAGAGCCAGGTTATAGATCACAGACGTTTTGTCATCCATCCATCTTGCTGAAAGTGTAGAGAGAGTTACATGCTAGTCACAGGCTAATCTGACTGTCACAGCCTTGATATGGTCTTATGAGCAAAGAGAAAAATCCAGATGTTGATAAGTAAGAAAATTACACTAGAAGATTTATTTACATCCTGTGGTATCTTATTTGGGACGGCCTTTAAGGTACCCACTCAGAGCGCATCTTTCTCTCAGCCAACAGCAGACACGCACTTTTTCCTGTGCTTGTACTCAGTGGTGAACTGGACTGGAGATAACCCTGCAACCACATTTAAAACCCCCACCATACTAAATGACAGCTGCATTGCTCTCACAGTACTTCTACATTACATTGTGTATGAGAGTTCTTCTCCAGACTGACTTACATAGGTTACAACTTTATCCATTTATACACCTGGATGTTTACTGAGGCAACCGTAGGTTAAGTAATTTGTCCAAAGGAACAATAGCAGTTGCCCCAGCGGGGAACCGAACCATGTAAATTTTGTGAACACTCCTCACCACTACACCACACCGCTGCTTCGAGAAAAAACACTTTTCTAGACAAACAGTAGTGACTGCTGTCTTTAAACAAGGAGCTGCTAAAACACAGCCCTTCCTCCACAGCTCACCAGCCATGTCCTGATCTACTGCCGCAAATAAGCCTGGCTTTGTGTCTCCACTACAGCTCAACTATAACGGCGCTAACAATATTTCAGCAAAAAACAATCCTTTGAAATACTGAGCAGTGCGCACGTCACGACACGGCCTTGGCAACAGGAAAATCCAGTCCTCAAAAGCCAGCATTTCCGCAGGATTTTACAGTTGTCTTTGAATAGCAAGTCGGTGCGTTTGAATGGCAGGCAGCAATTAGCCGCGGCAGTGGGGGGAAAGGAACTGGGCTGGTATGCAGACGGGAGGGCTGACGCTGCCGGTAAACAAGCTGCAGTGTAAATGAATGGCATGTAAGGCTACTGAGCGCATCTGCCATAAGCACATAACATAAGAGGCAGTATTTTCACCTGCACAGTGTAACCACTGCAGATGCATTTGTTGATAAACTGGGAGGTGTTCATGGTGGTGAGAGTCTGGCATGCTGGCTGCATTAAGTTTCTGACAGTTTCTACCCTGATAGGACAGACATCCACCAGTACTCAGAGACCCTGAGGACCCCAGAAATCACCTGGCTCCACATGACTTTGGTCCTACAAAACAAGCCTAAACGAATCCTCACGGGTGACTTTGGGTTCAAGGGCAATCAAAGTGACTTCGGACATTGGTGCCTGCTAGGAGAGTAAGAGAGATGAAGTCTTGTGCTGAGTCTGATGTTCTGATACTGGAATTTAAACAACAAGTGGTGGGGAAAATCCCAAATCCCCCGGTGGGGTTTAAAGGTTCCCAGCCACCTCTGCACCATCTCCTTCAAACCCTCCTCTCCTCCCCTAGTCCTATTTTTGTTTCGTATTTCATGATGCTGGGGGTTTCACAAGGGTGTCTCAATCAGGTCTTCCAAGTCCTCTTCTTTCTTGTTGCATTGCAACTGTGTAGGAAGCACTCTTATCCAGAATGTTTCAAACCGTGTATATTTTCTATACGTCATCTATGTAAGGTTTAATATTTACTGAGGAAATACCCCTGGTACAAGAGCAGTGCCACAACTCAGGGCTGACCCAGCAAGTGCTAAGGACAGTTGTGACCCCTGTCCTTACTACAACATCTGTCCAAATATTTGTCTTTTTTAACAAAATAATGCCCCCCATCAAACACACACACACGCAAATGTAACATCACTGCTATCCATCCTCTGATTGGCTCAGGGAAGCATGACAGATCTTCAGCATTCTACATGTCATCAACTCCAGTTCAACCCCAGCAACACTTGTGCAGCCCCCCCCCCCCACACACTTGGGAGTTGTTGGATTGAGGTGCAAAGGGCATTTAGAGGACAGGGTACGAATGAACAAAGGGCCAAAGGGAAGGCACAGCAGCCCTGGGTAATCTCCAGTCCTGACAGACCCGACCTTAGCCCTGTTACTGAATATGTGAGCAGGACTATCAGGGAGATTGTGTTGCAAAGTGTGAATGGCTCTAATAGAGGGGCAGTGGGTGGATAGAGTGCTTCTGTGGCCTGCAGCTGGAGACTCACAGACCCAGAGAGCACTCCTTCAGCTGAGGATGTGGGGGACCCAAGCTCCACGGCAACGGAGAACAGGTGCGTAACAGGACAGAGGTGCTGCCAAATGCATGGCTGTGGAGTGGTGTGGCGGATGAGTGTGAGTCACGCTGATAGTAAATGGGATTCTCACCCTTTAGCTCTCGCTATCTCTGCACTGATAGACCACAGCAGTTCACATGGAGCTGAGACACTCTGTTCCCATTACACACAAACATACCAGCACACACACAAGAACAAATTTACACAAACAAGCCCACACACATGTACACATAGACACACACACAGACACACATGCACACACAAATACACACACATACACTGCCAGAAGCACAAGAAAGAAAATACTATAATAACATCACAAGACTAATTTTGGCCTGATCGTTACCACACCCTAAAAACCCCAGCAAGAGAGAAGTGCAGATAGTGATCAGATGCAATGCTAACGGCCTAGCCGCTGAATGATGATGAAACACTGTGGGTCTCTCCTGCCTCAGTCATCACACGTGTGCCCTTCCTCTGCCTGCTGAGTCACCCATGCACGTTAGCCAATGACATGCGTAACGTTAGCCCTGTGTACAGGCAGGGCCAGGGACTGGCAGCCAGCTGCTCTCACCAGAGACTCCAACAGGCTACAGCAAGTCTGCACTACTAATGCTAACCATACTGAAGCACAAGAGCTAATGTAGCATCATTATTATTGACAGCACTGCTGCAACCCTTCTGTTTGGTTAAGTATTTTTAGAATTCCTCTCCTTTCCTTAATTTTTTAACATTCAGAACCTTTGTGACCCACCGAAGCAGCAACGCGAATCTGCCACAGAGAAACAGAGAGGCTCTTTATTATACTCTATATACAGTTACACATTTATAGTGCATTTAAGTCATAACATAATTACTAGATAAACGCATATAACAAACACAAGACCAAAGAACTTCAACTATGTGAAGTGAAAGCAGGCTGTCAATTCATAACCCATTCCCAAGTCCCTCTCCTCTCTGCCAGTAGGACCCATCTGTGATGCACCACTCCTCAAAGTCCAAGCTTCCACCAAATTTATCTGCTAACACCAACAAGAGGTGTTCAACTTGCTGATCTCCGACATGACCATAAATGCTGGAGTGCTACTGGACAGTAGATTTAACCATTCATTTTATAAAGACACAATAAAGTTAAATAAACTTGACGAGGCCATAATCATCAAACATTTACCACAGTATAAGCTTAGCCTTCCAACATACAAATGAAAACGTTTATTCACAAGGACTTTGGTTAATCTTTCAACAGCTGCATAACAGAGAGCTGAAAGCTTCCTGCTCCCTCTTGCCCTCCTGCAGGAGTGAGAGGTTTCCATCATTTGCTCGACACCACACGTCGCAAGTAAATAGGGCGCAGTCTGAGCTCGACGGCAGGCCAAAAAACAGGCTCGTGACCTGCCACTCCAACATTAATCGCTAATCAGACCTTCATTCCAGCAGTCCCACAGGGAGGAACGCTTTCAAACAGCACGTCACATTCCTGCCAAGTGACAGCACGGTGATGCACTCGGAGCATAGGTATCTCGCAGCATCAGCAATGTGCCAAACGCAGGACGGCCCCACAGTGTCTTTTCGCACACGGGCGAGAGTCGGCGTGGGAGGAGAGAGAGGTCCAAGGGGAGTGAGGGGGCTCATGGGGGATATGCAAAGTAGGTGTCTGCAGAGACACTCTGGGCAGTGCAGCTCTCTGAAGGTCTCTGAAGTCCTTGCGTAGTGGCCGTTTGAACACGAGAAACTCAGGCAAGTGCAAAGCTTATGCTTTCCCGGATCGATCTCGCGCATGTCGTCTGGAACTAGCATACATCTCTTAATCTCTTCATCAGAACTTCAGCTCCACCCATCCGGGCTGATGCTATGATCTGATGGCAGAAGATAGTGATACAGCAGAGACTGTAGTGTGTTGGAGAGAGTGTAAACTCTGTATAAGCAAAGCTCTGGTTTCTAGTCTCCCACAAACTCCATGCTGTTATGCCCCTGAAGAAGTGTGGGTGGGATCAAAGGGTCTGCACTCTGCCTCAGTAGAGCTGTTCGTGTGTGCTGGAGGTGTAGGTGTGTGCTAGAGGTGTAAGTGTGCAGGTTCTGTGAGAGCATGTCTGCAGTAATGAGCTCAGTCAGGCTCCATCAAAATGAGGTCACAGACGAAATCAGCTTCAAAACCCTTCGAATTTCATCGCATGGGTGAATTTTTGGGCGCTCTCATTTCAGAGGGGGCTGAAAAGCATCCACAGTGTTTTCGGCAGAGGTAGGGTGGAAGGCCAGCGGCGAGGCTGCCCTGCTCCTGCTGCTGTGTTACACAGAGGAAGAGAGGAGGTGCACGCGTTTTCAGCTCTCAGAGGGAAAGAATTGGCCTGGGGCTGCCAGACCTGCTTTTCCAGTGCTGTGCCTCGGCAGGGAGCTCCTCGGGCTGCCAGACTCGCTCAGCCATGGAGGGCCGGCACGGTGTTACTGCGGGCCGCAGTCTAGGGGAGTGGCCATCAGAGCAGCGGCTCTTCACTGGGGCGGAGATGCGCACCAGGTGTACTGCATTTGACTGGACAAACCTCCAGCCCATTTACAGACATTATGCTGTTATGCCATCTTGTCATCATTTTAAACTTCTCATCTTTCTATAATATCTTGTCACTGTTTTAATACCTTGTGAATTGTTTCCTATTTTTTTGCTTTGTGAAACACTTTGTGCTGTATTGCTAGAAAGGCACTATATAAATACATTACATTATTGTTATTTAGCAGCCGCTAATCCAGAGCGACATATACACTGTGGAGCTCCTTAGGCAGAGCAGAGAAAGCTACATAAGCATGTCAGATGGAGTGTGTTTCAGGGCCACCAGTTCAGACGTGTGATTGGCTGTTTTTGGTCCGAGGGCAGGGCAAGACACTAAGCTGAACAGTTATTAGGATGTGAGAGGATGGCACAGGAACAAGGGTTCCTCTTGGACCATCACAGTATAACCTTACCGAGAGCAGTAACACCACGGCAGCTTTAGGGGTGCAGTCTGGCCTCCCCCCTCTTGCGTGCACTCTTCTCTGGACAGGTCACGTGGATTATAATCACTGTCTGGGTGTCAGGGGAGAGGCACAGGCTGCATGCCTTTTGTGGTGGGACAGGCAAAAGTAATAACACAGCCCTCTGCCGGGCTGTCACTCAGAGCCCTAATGAACACACTCCACCTATGCCTCACCTTAGAGCTGGCAAATAAATAACATCTCGTTGTTACTTAGGTGATAATCTTTCCTTCATTAAGTGGACTGGGGCAGGCATGGACATTGAGCTACACAGCTATATGTGAGGAACCTCAACAGGCCTAATGTTAGGCAGACTATATCAGATTTTCTCTGTACAGTGGTCCCTGCCTAAAAGCAGCACCATTCCTGTGGGCGCTGATTCCTCTGACTGAGGCACTGCTAGGGATTTAATCCAAGCAGCTTCTGCTCACATGCGCTGGATCACATATGTAAAGGATCACAGTGCTGGACCCCCCTACAGCGGATCATATATACACTGGATCACAGTGCATGTGTGGTTAAGTATATATGTGATCCAGTGCACCTAAATCACACGTGCTGCATGTGTACTGGAGTGTAATGGACCGGAACTGCACTGTATTAAACATTTACTGGATCACACATTCATTGGAGCACACTCACATAATGGGTCACACTGCATTCCATGTTCAGCAATGTCACTGTGCTTGTCACTGCTCAAACCACAACTACACCAATCTGCCACACCCAGACATCCTGTGAGGCAAGATCCCTTCAGCAAAGGTCAACATTAATTTGAGAACTACAGAACGCAACAGATCCACAAGCGCTGTTATTCAGCACACACACAGGGACAGAACTACAGAAAGCAACAGATCCACAAGCGCTGTTATTCAGCACACACACAGGGACAGAACAACAGAATGCAACAGATCCACAAGCGCTGTTATTCAGCACACACACAGGGACAGAACTACAGAATGCAACAGATCCACAAGCGCTATTAATCAGAATACCACAGGGAGAGAACACTTTAAATAAGTTCAACACAATGAGGCAAAAGAAGGCAAAAGACCTCTAAACATTCATTTCCACAATGCATGAACAGAACTGCAGAACATGACATCCATGCGCATTACAAATCTCCACTGCAGTGAGAAAACTACAATATGAAAACAACCTGTGGCATTTTCAGTGGCTGAGCCACATTCAGGTGGAGTATTGCTAAGGTGTCAAAAGTACCCAACTCTCCTCTCAAATCCCGGAACAACACTCCTCTCCACCCCTTTGACCATGACACCTGAATTCCTGTCTACCCCCCCCACCTCTCTCTGCAGGATCGTGCCACCAGTGATAGGCGCGTGTGGCCCCGTCCCGCAGGGAGCATGTGCACACTCACCCTGCAGCTGCTTAAACCGCCCCTCCAAGATGTTGGAGTACTGCGACTGGTTGACAAAAGCAGCCGGGGACAGGAGAGACTCGCTGTGCCTGCGCTCCAGCTCCATGTCCCTCCAGTCCTTTCCTTACTGTCACCAGCTCCAAATTAAGAATGCTTTCTGACGTTAATGCTCCCCCTGTGAACGCAGACCCCGAGGGGGGAGGACCAGGAATGGTTTCCCAAAGCAGATGAGACCTTCCCCCCGCTTCTCCTCTCCTGGTTTCGGTGCAGTGTCCTCTCTCTCAACCCCCCTGTCCTCTGAAATCTACGGATGCGTGACAGCACACAAGGCCATGCTGCCACTCCTTCAAAGAGTCCCCTTCCGCCTCTGCCCCCGTTCCCTCTCACTCTCCTCTAAAAAATGAAGAAAGGATGAGACCAGGAGGGAAGGGAAGAAAGGAAAGATCAAGGATGGGTGATTCTTTCTGTCTGTCTCCTTTTGCAGAGTCTCTTCCACTCTCTCTCCTTTCTCTGGACTAGCTGCTCCTTAGCCACAAGCTCTGTCTGTCCCACGCAAACTCTGAATCCCACAGAAGCAGCCGCGGTCTGAGTGCTGGGTACACAGAGTTCGCCGCTGGCTCGGGAGTTTGATCATTACCACAAGGTGTGCTCTGGGAGGGGAGAGAGGGGAGGGGAGGGAAGGGGAGGGGTTATAGGGGCTATACCATTCCCAAAGGTGTTACAGGGTGAGAGTGGTTTGGTCCACTGCTTGTAAGTTTTTGAGGAGGCAAAGCGTACGCTGCTGTGTGAGAGAGAAAGAAAACACAGAGGGTCTCCCCATGCTAAGCACTCTTTGTTGCTCCTCTGCAGAGAGCTCAGTGGTGAGACAGGAAGAGTTGGTGAGACAGGAAGATAGCTCTCATGAAAACATGCCAGAGTTTGAGTTGCTGTTCACTCCTCTGCAAACACCTGAGGTGAAGCCCCCTGCTGGACACTTTGGTAACTGCTGGCCATGTTTAGCAGAAGGGAGCTGTGTAGTGACAGAGTTATTTATCTGTCCCTTGACTAGTCACAACGCTCTGTGGAGGAACTTAAACAGTGATTGTATCTGCCTTTCTGTTGCTGGAGCACTGGCTACAAAAACAGCTCAGCTACACTGTGTAAACTGTACTGTGTGCAGTCTGCTGTTTACCTTGAAGTGACTGACCTCTCCACTAGAGCCAGAGCAGGCACGCGCACACACACACACACACACACACAAATATACATGCATGCTCACACACACACACACACACAAATATACATGCATGCTCACACACACACACAGACAAGTACACATATACACACTGACATACCTGCATGCTGACGTGCGCACATACACACATGCATATACAAAAGTCAGATGGACTTTGTGACGTGGTGCAAACCGTGCTGTTGTCGAGGGCTTGCGCAGGGAGCCGCAGGGGCTAGAGCCTGCCTTCATTAAGAGGCACAACCACCTGCAGAGAGAGCTCTTTAACTGTGGATCTACTGAGGCACACACACACACACACATACACACACACACAGACACACCTGCTAACAGTTTAGTAGCAGTAACTGCGCCTTTGCTGTGGTCACTGCTGGAGCTCTGTACAGGGATCTGTAAGCCTGTGAGGTGCATATGTGCAATGGGCACCAGCAGGCTACCACCCAATTTCAAACAATTGCCATGCATGCATTCAATATTATAAAGCACAAGGTTCTGACCCAACTCCGTAGATAGTGAGCTAATGAATTAGCTGTCTATGGTGCTGGGCCGTAAGCTTGCGGAGAATAATACTAAAGGCCTGTGATAAATGCTTTTGTTCTACTCCCTACAACAAGCTGAGGGAGGCCACATTACTAAATATACTACACGCTTGAGAAGTGAGTTTTGTATCAGGTACACAACAAAAATGTACAGTTCCTTCATCCAGTTAGTTGTAATAATTGGTACAAATTCAAAACCACAGAGGAGAGAGGAATTTAACACAGTCCCATGACACAATTAACACAGTCCCATGACAAAGGCCAGTTTTGAATAATGTGCCCTCTCTACCTTCCATTACTGTCCAAACAGGTTGAGGCAGAGTAAGGTTTGGATGGTTAATGTAGCTGGTCAGGTGCGCCTTTGGCTGTATTCAGGTGTGAATAGGGCGTGTGGACACAGGTACAGGAGCCTGGAGTGTTGTTTCAGGTGTACGGCTTCATAGTGCATGGCTTTATGAAGCACGGTGGCCATTTTGGCTCTATGGATGGCACCTGGGTCATGTGTTGCCATGTCCTGGTGCAGTGAGGACTGTAGAAAAACCCTGTGCAGAGAGGGGCCGGCGTGCTCATTGTGCATCTGGCAGAGCCTCGCACGGTGTGAGCATTAGGGCATAATTACAGAGGAGGGCTACTTTCCCAGGCCAGACCAGGCCAGCAAGACAGACAGGACAGAGAGAGAGCAAACTACTGGGAGAGAAACAGGACAGGGGTGGGGGACAGAAATAAAGCAAATTACAGGGAGAGAGAGAGAGAGATGACACCTAGAGGGACGAGCTAACGCCTGAGAAAAGGGCACAGGGGGAGGCGGAGGGTCAGCAAGGTTCACAGGGCGCTGTGGGGCGGAGTCTGTCCAAATGGCCACACGTGAAAAGCATTCCGATGGTCCCACCTCTCCCACACACTTCCCTGCTGTGGGATACAGGGGCATAAAGTGTTCTCAAACCCTGTCAGTGCTCGGCCTGCTATTTCAGGTACTCCGTACAACCGCCCCCTTATAGACCCGCCTCTTCCCCTGCTGTCCATGGGACTCACTCACTCTCTCCTAATTCAAATTCAAATGCTTTATCAGCATTGCCAAAGCAATTACCATTCAACACATTTACAGTATTCTCTCTCGTGGTATAACAATCAGCTTTCAAAGCTTTCTGCTTTCAGCAAAAACTGAACAATGCTGTTCAGTTGATAAGGACTTCCTTGACAGTTGCCACAAACATTTATACTACTGAAGTGACATCAAATTATTTCTCAGCCCTACTGGGTCGCATTTGGCAGCCTAGCCAGTAAGAATTCTCATCATCATTTAAGACTACCTTGACAAGTTGCAGTCAGTTGCTGGAGTAAAAAAAAATATGTGGCAGCAAGAAGAAGCTAAATGGCTAACACAGCTCTGAGAAGAGTTATTGTGACAAGCTTAAAGGGAACATTCCACAGGTCTGCGGAGTTTAACTTTCGCACAGCACACATTGTCCGTGTGGATCACGAGCAAGAAGTAGGCCATCACAAACACGCTGAAAACACCCTGCACACGAGCACTTGCCCTAGGGGCGGGGCAGAGCCTCTAAGTCACAAAACAGGAGACTCGCTTCCTGAGAATGCCATTCGAGGAAGAGATTAAATTTAAATCTAAATGACCGGTTCTGGTTATGAACCTGCTGCCAGCTTTTTCTCACCAGTCTACATGGCATTCAACGCAAACCAGGCCAAACACCCTGAGAGTGTCAGAATCTATTTCTGCATTTAAAGAGATTCGGCCTCTGAGATGTTTAATAGGGCCTCTGAGTCCAGGCACAACATAACAGGCTCTCTCTGCCTGTTTCTTAGAATTTCTGAACAACATGCCATTTCAGGGCTTTTGCAACAACAGCGGTAGACTTTATATCATATACGGATTAAAGGCAAGTTTAAAACGCTGGCATTGATGACTTAGTTTCCTGCCTTCTGCCCATGTCAGTTGCTGAGATGGGGTCTGGCTAATTTTTTTTCTTAAATGTTGGACAGATCACCCTGAATAAGCACAGCATATGCACACAGTGAGGGATCAGCTATAGCCCAACACACAAGACCTGCTATGTGAGAGCCAGGGGCCATGACTCAGTGAGAGGGAATATGTTGCCATATGATAGCTGATATAACAAAATCTGGAAGCTCCAGAACACAGAGTTTCAAACACTCCTGAGTGAGACCGAAACCCACAGAAGACAGGGTGTCACATGTACTTACAGACATACCAGCAGTGTGGGGATGTTCCCACGCATGCACCCATTCTAGAACCACGACAGGCAGGACAATGGCATTGCATATGTAACACAAATACTCTGCAACCAAGGCAACATAAAAGAACTTGTCACAGAGGTATGAATGAGAAAAAGACAACAAAGAGCAATGTACCGCAGGTGGCAGCTGTAAAAGCCAACAACACATCCTCCTTTACATTTAAATTATTGTCATTTAGCAGACGCTCTTATCCAGAGCGACTTACATAGGTTACAGTTGTTACATGTTACCCATTTATACAGCTGGATGTTAACTGAGGAATTTGTGAGCTAAGTACCTTGCCAAAGGGTACAACAACAATGCCCCAGCAGGGAATCGAACCAGCAACCTTCTGGTTACTAGCCCTGCACCTTACCACTATGCTACACTGCTGCACTCCTTTAAGGATCAGCACCAGAGAAAACAGTTTGATTTAACAGGGCATTACATCCTAATGCCGTAACTTTTGTCTCTTAACTGCAACTATTGCATTAACAAGACATCCGTCCTGAGAACGTTATTACCATTAAGAAGCGGTCATCTGGACCATTGATACATCTTACTGAGCTACACTTTGTTATCCGTGGAAGCCCAACTGTTCACTCATGCATACGGAAGGCTGTAAATTGCATAACTGCCTTACACTCTGCTTTACCTACCTAGTGGCTACAGGGCCGGGTGACACAATGAGAGGGCATGACTTCAGGAGGCAGAGAAACGAAGCTACCCCAGGGGGTGGAGACAGAGCGAGAGAGAGCGATTCCAGGGGGGCGGAGACACAGAGAGAGATTGTCTGACAGGCACACGGAGAGAGAGGCTGCACCAGCAGGCCTGGGCCCCAGGGCTCCCGCTGCCGCAGCAGGCTAAAGAATGTGCTCTACAAGTCGCTGCTCGCCTGGAGGAGATGCCTCCCTCCCTGAGAGACACAAAAATACTAACTCAACTCCATTCCCTGAGAAGGCCTGTTATAATTCCTGACCTACTAGAGGAATTGACAGCTGCCTGTTCACAGCTTACCTCACGTTAGCAGGCTCAGGTATGATCCCTACCAACCACGCTGGCTGCAATGCAGTACACGTATGCGCCTCCATGCATTAAAACACGCACAGGGCTATGTGCACTGGCTGGGGCTGCACCTGGGACAGCATGTTCTGCGCTCTGCTGATCTTAGATGAGAGAGCAACAGCTTCCTCATCCCTTCCAGTTCCTGAGGTGGAGACGCCTCCACAGCAGGCGGCTCCCTTTGATGTCCAAACCGGCGAGGAGGTCTCTGTGTACCTGTGCCAAAAGCAGCCCATCATAAAGCCCGACAGGGTGTGCCACTCAAATCTGCACCTACTCCCCAAATTCCTTAAAAGTGCCAAAAGCCTACCATTAGCTGAACTTCAGAATGCAAAGAGGTGACATTTTGGCTCAGTGATTGATTGCCTATGTCTCACGTTTCAATTTTTTGTTATTAGGAAAAGCCTGCCCAGACTGTGCCAGATCATGTCATTTAGCTTACCGGGCTGTCAAGGGCATGGCTATTTCACACTCATCTAACACAATCAGCATTTGTGCTCATACCATACCCAAGGGTCGCCCAGAACTTAATGTAACACACATTACATCATAAACAGAAAACTTGAACATTCAAAGATCAGGTATATGCAGTAGCGGTTTAATACTGCACTATCCCTCTGTTTTACAAGCACCTTCCTCATGCATACAGCTGGATGTGTACCATTTAGTCTCTCACTGGTACTGCCCGCTGCTGCCCTCTGCTGGAGCTTTACAGCAACTGTAGACACAGTTCTATCTGTCTCAACTGATGCCATCAGAATAATAACTTTCACTTAACATTTACTTTACATGCATTTAGCTGATACTCTTATAGCATATAGCAGATATGCCAACTTCCAGCACAATAGAACACAAGTGTATCCATTCAATTTAAATGAGAAACAGTGTCAGACCAGGCACTCCAGACCACTGAGAGTGAGCATAACACTATTCAAGCACTATCACAAATTAACTTGTGCAATCTGACAGAAGCCAAGTGTACTACGGTACAACAATCCCTAGAACACTGAAGCTATAATACATCACAATACTACACTATAAAATAAGTATTAATCCTAGAGGTAGCAGGTGTTAGGGAGTGGGGACTGAGGTGGAACCGAGATGCAGTCTGAAGAGGTGGGTCTTCAATCTGCTTCAGAAGATGGCCAGTGATCCTGCTGTTCTAACCTCCGTGGGGAGT
The DNA here is from genome assembly GCF_013368585.1 of Megalops cyprinoides. Classification (NCBI taxonomy): domain Eukaryota; kingdom Metazoa; phylum Chordata; class Actinopteri; order Elopiformes; family Megalopidae; genus Megalops; species Megalops cyprinoides. The sequence goes on from NC_050598.1 coordinate 3,379,061, forward strand.
TCATTCCACCACTGAGGGACCAGTACAGACAGGGATCGTGTCTTAAAAGACCGACCCTGTTGCACCAGGAAAGTCAACTGCTCTGTAGATGCAGAGCACAGTGATCTTGAGGGAAAATAGGGTTTGAAGAGCAGTCGTAGATATTAAGGGGCTGTCCCATTCACTGTCCTGTATGTCAGTACCAAGGTTTTTAACTTTTTAACTGCAAGCGATAACAGGAAGCCAATGAAGTGAGGTGAGGAAGGGAATAACTTGACTACATTTAGGGAGACTGATTATAATGCACCTGCAAGTCTACAATCAGACTCATTGATATCAAGTTTAAATTCACCACTTACTGACAAGGAAGAGCCCATAAGCCCTGGAGTGGTGCAATTCAGGGAGACATAGAATACAGAATCTAAATGGAATCTTTACACCTAAACATCCAGTGATGCAGAGATGTCACTTTGTAGCACAGAAAACTCCAGTGACACAGACACTGTAAAGGCAATGCATTAGGGGTAATGCCCTTTAAAGGGTGTGAATGTAAATAAAGAGTTTTTTCCTTTGTAAATAAATCAGCATCTATATTTTATTCACTGGGTGGAAGAGAACAAAGAACAGCTCTGATGGAAGAATCTGGAGAGGTAAGAGACGTTAAGCAGGAGCGAATGAATACTTACACTAGATATGTCACTTATACAAAGATTAAGGGGAAGTAAACTGTACTGACCTGATAAACATGTCACTGCATCATTAACCCTTCAGGAGAAGTAAAGCACACTTACTCGGTAAAGGTCAATGACATGTTAAAACCTTCAGGAGAAGTAAAGTATATTCACCCAATAAATGTCACTGAAATGTTAAAACGTTCACGGGGGATAAAGAATATTTACCCAGTGAACATCTCAGTGAAACATCCCCACCTTACCTGAAATCCCTTTCAGTTCTAATGCTGTGATGAACTGTACTTCCTGAAGCCTGTTCACCATTCACTGGGAACAATCTCACAAGGCAGCAATTTCAACATAATGTTGTGATGGAGAGCTAGAGTGACAGAGAGAGAGGAAGTAATGGAGAGAGAGAGAGTTGGAGAGATGGAGACAGGAGAGATTGAGAGAGAGCAAGAAGAAAATGAAGAGAGAAACTGAGAAAGATAAAGACATACTGATGTGGGTGGAGAGAGTGGTGGAGAAGGAGAGAGAAATGGAGAGGGAGACTGAGAGGGGGATGGCGGGATGAAGACATAAGAGAGATGGAGAGATAGCAAGGATGAAATGGAGAGAAATTGAGAGAGATAAAGAGAAAGAGACATGGAGGGGGACACAGAGTAAGGAGGAGTTGTAAAGAGACAGAGATGAATCGCAGATCAAGATGGGACATGGAGCAACGGAGAGACAGAGACTGAGACTGAGAAAGAGAGACAGGGAAACAGAGTGAGAGAGAGAGAATGGCAGCTGAAGAGAGCTGTCTTACCTGCCAGGGCCTTGATGCGCGAGCGCTCAAATAGTCGCGCAGAGCTGTTCTCATTGTCCCAGTCTGTCTCTGCGGCCAGGTCCCAGCGGTTGTTGATGTCGTTGTACTGCTGCTGGATCTCCAGGCTGTCGTAGTCGGTGGGGGAGATGGTGCTCATGGTGACTGGAGCAGGGGGTGCAACATCCACCCTGAGGGCGGGAGAGGAGAGGGATGAGACCACGGCCCCGAGGTGACAGACTGCGGGTGTACAGTCACACACACACACACACACACACACACGCACACACACATCTAAACACATCTAAACATCTAAACTGCTCTCAGCTGAGAACTGTCTCATTGTGGAACTGTACACATCCTGTCCCCCGTACTGTCTCTATACTTGCTGTATGCACTTTTGTAAGTCGCTTTGGATAAAAGCGTCTGCTAAATAAATAAATGTAAAATAAATGTAAATGTAAACTATTCTGTCAGAAATAGTCATTGCTAAAGTCACCAAAGTCACATTGTCAATTACTGTAAACTAAATATATGTAGTTAAAGTGATTTTTACTGTAAGTTACACATACTGCTGTCATTAACTTTAGTTACTGGATCGCTGTTGCCTTTAAATGTCAGACTTTCTAAAACATGTTGCAAGTTTCTCTTGTGTGTTAGCAAGTCTGCTAATTTAGCAATGTTCCCTATAAAAACCGTGCCCTAATCACATGCTAATTACATAAGCATACATTCAGACAAACACTGTAACCCCTGATATTTCATATCTACCATTACTTCAACTGCTTGATAAAACAGAACTGCACTATACTAAATAACTGTGAAGATTTACTTTTATGGCCTGTTGGTGTCTATGTGTAAGTTTGTGTGTGAGTTTTCCTGTCTGCATATAAACCAGATTGGTATAAAGGAAATAGGATGAAGCTGGATAACTGGATAAAGCTAGTAAAACAAGACTGATCAGTCTGGATCTGCTCTGTCTTTTGATATTAGAATTAAATTAAATTTAATTCAATTAGAATTAAAGTATGACATTTACTAAAGATGCAAACAATTCCAATATGTTCATTTTTTTTTTCTTTTATAGCATAGTCTTTGTTCTTATTTAATCAAGGGTATGAATACATGTGAAAGACACTATAGGTACACAGTGTGACGGTTGGGACTTGTGCAGGGTGTGGAAATGGAGAGATGGCAGGACTTGGCTCTAGATACTGGCTGGATGGGACACCTGCACAAATGCCTGCTCTGCCAATCCACACCCCAGCCACTCCCACCCCGCTTTGAATCGACCTATCAGGTTTAACTGCAGCAAACCCCGCCCATGGCGCTAATTCAGAGAAAAATAGTGATCCTGGCAGTGGGAGAATGAGTGTCCTCCTTCTGCAGCCACTCTCTGCCCCTCCTGCACGTGGGTGGCTGCGTTTTTTAAACGGGGGGAGAGGCAGAGACCACAGAAGGATAGGTTAATCCCTGCAGAGTTACGGCACTTATTTAGCTCTTACGCCCGTTCTGTTCAGACCGAGAGCAAGCACTGACTGGCACAACAGAGCAACAGGGAGAGAAAACACAGAGCGTGCGTGTGTGTGTGTGTGTGTTTCTGTTTTTGTATGTGTAAGTATGCGTGTACCTGAGAATATGGTGTATATGTAAGTGGGTCTGTGTGTGCTGCGTATCGTGTGTGTCTACATGTGCGTGTCTAAATGTGTGTACAAGTTTGTGTGGGCTGTGATTGAGTGCATCTGTGTGTTATGTGCATATGTGTGCGTTTGCTTGTGCATGAATGTGTGTGTTTATGGTTTATGAGTGTGTATCTGCACGTTTACTTATTTGTGTATGTGTGTCTGCATGTGTGCCCATGTGTGCAAGCGTCCAGTGTGTATGGTGAAAAGCAGACAGGATTCCCATGTCCCGTGTGTGTGTGTGTGTGTGTGTGTGTGTGTGTGTGTGTGTGTGCATGCGCTGTCAGTGTATATACTATATACAGTGAAAAGCAGAGAGGATTCCCACGTCAGTGTTGAGAGCTGGAGACGCTCTCTTTGAGAGCTGTCACGACTGTCTACTCAACCCCTGATGTGTCTTCTTGTTTTGACATGTGCACACAGTGTGGAATATCCTGTACTACAAGGCCCGTGAATGAAGAGACGCACAAAACAACAGTGTGAAACACAAACCCAGCACCACGCAGCCTCGTCCTGCAGGCCCACAGTCTACACTACATCAGTACAGTGGAGGAGGAGGCTGTCTTTGTATCTAGGACAGCCTGGCTTACATAAAAGATCTCTGTGGGTTTAACGGCTCCGGCTGCCGTTCAATGAGTTCCCTCTCCTGTTCTTCATATACTCCTGCTACAGGAACAACAGCCATGTGTCACAGATGTTTGTTGATCTGTTTGTAGGGAAATTTGCATGAGATCCTGTCAGGAACAGACTCCCCCTGCTTCCCAGCATTCAGTGCTATGTCTCACTGTGAGATTATATTACGTAAAAAACGGAAAATTGATTTATGAAAACACGACTAACGACTGGTTATGTATAGTATAATATTATGGGAAATAGCAGCATTAGGATGCGCTGGGGGTTTTTTCCAGCACACAGCAGTGGTGAGTGGTGGTAAGGAGCAGTGCTCATAACCGCTGGTTTGATACCTCACTGGAGCACTGCTGTTGTACCCTTGGACAAAATACTTAAACCAGAATTACCCAAGTAAACATCCAGCTGTATGAACAGAAAATTGTAAAAGATGTAAGTTGCTCTGGATATGAGCCTCTGCTAAACAAAAATAATGCAGCATAATGTCATATTTGCAACTTCAGACCCTTTAACTTCAAGGGAGCATTTTCCATGCATGTGAACCCAGGTACAGCTCCGAGTGCACTTTCCAATAGGACTACAGCATAAGATTGCAGGGACCCAATAGCAGCAATTGTGCAGTGCATCGGCAATTATATTCAGTGTTGGGTAGCCTTGATAACCCCCCTCCCATCATAATATGGGCAGTACTTCTTAAATCGCACATGGCCCCACTCTAAAATATGCTGTGCTCATATAGGAGTCTTCAGACCATTATAGCATCATTTTAACAGAAAGAAAGAAGGTAATTTTTATTTATAAGCAATTATGTTTTTGAAATTTGAAAAATCAATATCAAAATTGTATCAGGGCACACTGATAGCCTTACTTTCGACAACTAGACTGTGACTAAATCGACCATACTTCAAAAATTCATTAGTTTGCCTCTGTTTGAGCCTCTGTACGTACCAACATTCAAGAAAATCTCAAGGGACGATGCCAAAGTCGGACCCATTTCACGCTTAATAACCCTATATATAATTCAGGACTTAAGCAATGATTCTTAAAAGCTAGCTGCTATGCAGCTGTTTAACTGAAACAAACAGCTGAATGCTGCACTTTAGCTGCTCAGTTAAAGAGCCTTTCAGAGTTCAGGACTGAAGAGATGCTATTGTACAGCAGAGGTGGGCACCAGTTGCATAAGTTGTTTTTATCATTGGCTCTGATTTCATTGGCTCTGTTGGGGTGGGGTCAAAAGGGGTGATGGGTGCTGTAGGTCCTGGCTCTGTCAGGTGGCCTTTCCCAAGAGCCCTCCCAGCAGGAGCCTCTCCCCCGAAAGATCTGGACCCCTCTTCACCCGTGCAGAGTCCCGGCATTGCTGTGAACTCTTTACCCCAAGTGTTATCCCTCCAGGCACACAGAGGGCCAAATCTGCTGATCCACAGGGATGAGGGCTTTAGCACAGTGGCGCCTAAAGCTCCCGAGGGGGCGTGTGTGCTCTGCTGCCGTTACCGTGCACTGCCCAGGGCTCACTCACAGGGCTACGTCCTGCGCTGACTCACAGGGCCACGTCAAGGGCTCACTCACAGGGCCACGTCAAGGGCTCACTCACAGGGCCACGTCCTGCGCTGACTCACAGGGCCACGTCCAGGGCTCACTCACAGGGCCACGTCAAGGGCTCACTCACAGGGCCACGTCCTGCGCTGACTCACAGGGCCACGTCCAGGGCTCACTCACAGGGCCACGTCCTGCGCTCACTCACAGGGCCACGTCCTGCGCTCACTCACAGGGCCACGTCCTGCACTCATTCAGGCCGTGGACGATCAGGGTGTGAAACTGGGTCACGCATCCAACAAGTGCCTCTCACACCCCTCCATCTGAACTCAAGCTCCTTGCTCCTTGGGTCATCTAAAGCATATTCACTCAGACCCATAAAAACCCTCAGAGACCGCCTCATTGCTGCTCATCAGAAACCCTCAGAGTTCAGCGTAGCTTCACTGTAACTACTGAAAACTCCTATGTGATGACAGTAGGGATGCAACGAATAATCGACATAGTCGACTAAAATCTATGACCAAATTAGGTGCCAACAAATTTAATTGCCAATTAGTTGGTGACGTCATCGTGTGTGTTTTTCATGCCGACTCGAAATGCTCAGACATGTAACCTAAGCTACGTTGCTTTACTGGAGTGAACAACAGAGATGGCAACACCTTCATGACAAAAGACCTCAAAAGTGTGGCAGCATTTCACTTTTAACCCTTTCACACGTAACTTAAATGTTTTGTAGCTCGGGTGTTACATTACATGGTTTGTTATGTTTTCATTAGCGTTATTAAGGTTCTCATAGTTTTCAGTTAGCATTTGCCATATTTTTTAATGTTAAATTGTGGTTTCCTCAAAGCTAAAATTAGCTAGAATTTTTCCAATCTACTTTTCTAATCGCACCGGTTTTAGCATATGTTTGCAACATTTGCAAACCTGACCTTGCCAGTTAATCTCGAGCATCTGCAGAGGTGGCACGTTGGCTCTCTGGATGATGAAGACCCATCTTATTAAGTTAGGTAGCTAGCTAGCATAGCTAATGTTAATGTTAAAAGCCATGTTACTTCACATTATGAGCTGTAACGTTTTCTATTTTGAAATACATTTTCTCTTCATCAATAAATTACGTTGAACACACAGTGTAGCAAATAATAACCTATAATTCACAACGATCCTGTTCACATTCCAGATGTGCCCTAACTTTACAATGTTAAACCAGAGCCCGTCTGCTATTTAGAAATTCTCTGCTTAAACGTTGCATCGTTGTCATAGTGACGTCTATGGCTGGAGATAGTGTTGCTGCCAAGTGCACAAGTTTAGAGAACACTGGCGAATTTGATACTTTCTGAATCGCGAAAGATTTCTACAACTCGTGTCTACGCGTGCGTGCCCAATGTGGATTGCATTCGAATTAATTCAAACGAGTTATTGGTTTTTTGGATCTCGTAATGCTACCATGGATGGCTTTCTTCAAAGGAAGCAGACTGGTACTCCCCAGCAAGCAACTGCCATCACTGAATTAGTCCTAGTATCCATTCATTAAAAGAGGTATTATTGAATGAAGTTCTCATCTTTATTGTTAGTTAGCATATGCCTAAAACAACCTCAAGCTAAATTTAAAAGCCGATAGATGAATAAACGCCACTGAGTAATTGTGCGATTCATAAACCGAATAGTCGATTATTCGTTTCAATAATTGATAGATTATTCAACTATCAAAATAGTCGTTAGTTGCAGCCCTAGATGAGAGTATGATGCAGAAGCAATGTAGAATGCAGAATCAAAGAGGGAAAGAGAGAGACACAGCTACAGAGGAACAAGTGCAACTGAGCTGATCCAGGGCAGTATTACTGGGTAGAGAGAGCAGCACTGCAGGGTCAAGAGAGCAGCTTTCCCAAGTAGAGAGAGCATCACTAACAGGCAGACAACAGTATTACTGGGTAGAGAGAGCAGCATTACCAGGCAAACGGAGCGGTATCAAATGTAGAGAGAGCAGAATTATCAGACAGAGAAGCATTAGTGCATAGAGAGATTGCCACAGCTACACAAAAAGGCAGTGCCAGAAAGCAAGAGTGAAAGGTCACATTATTGTAGATTGCACAAATAACAAATTCTTCCTAAATCAGGAGACATGATGAATCAGAGAGGGTGATTCCACTCCTCTGGCAGTTTCAGAGTCATCTTAGAGGAACTACTGCAGCCCACGACTACAACTTCAGACAAAAAAACAACTAAAACTGAGAATCTGGTCTACAGTCAGTCGTCCTTGATAAACTCTGGCCAGCTTTATCAATGAATACATGACAGAGTGCTGAAAACAAAGAGACTGTTAAGCTTATATTAAAATGCAGAAAGCCCATGAATATGGGAAAAAGGGAAAAAATAACACCAGATATGAAAAAACAGAACAAAAAGGTAGAGCTAATCGCATTATATGCAGATTAGAGAGCGGCCAGGAATAGAAAGCCAAGGCGGGGAAATTAGCCCTGATTATAACGCTCTGCCCAGTCTGCCCCCACTCTGCCAGCCTGACCACATCTGAGAACCAGGCCCAATTGCACCATGACCCGAGCTGACCGCTCCGCCCAAACCGTCATGACCGTTCCACCCAAACCTCCATCACCTCTACGCCTAAACTGTGCGACCGCTATGCAGAAACAGCGCCAACCACTACCCCCAAACCATGCCAACAGTTATGCCCAAACCATGCCAACCTCTGCTTCCAAACCATGCAACTACTGTGCCCAAACCATGCCAACCTCTGCTTCCAAACCGTGCCAACTGATAAGCCCAAACCATGCCAACCACTACACCCCATCTGACAAGAGACAGCAGAGTGACCACAATCTTAATGATCACTTTTCAAATTCATACTCACTAGGCTCTCTTGTCCACTAAATTTGCCTAAAACTGACATTTCTCTACTGCTTATGTATTTTAATATAATCACACACAGTGATTCACAAACATGACTTGTTTAATAATAACAACTATACAGACAATATGTTATGCTTCCTGTCTGTAATCTGTTTTAATGTTTTAATGTGCTTCCTGCCCAGGGACTGCAGATGCAAATTAGCTTCATAGTTAAATAAGGCACAACTAATGTGTTGTACGTGGCCCCTGCTAAATAAACTAATACACTATATTTGATTAAACATCAAAAAACAACAACAGTAGGTCAGCAAAGGTCAGAGGTTAAAGCACCCAGTGTACACCACTGCATAGCACACTTACTCTACACAAGGGCAGGTCAGTCAAGCTAATAGGTCAGACCTTATTCATATTCATAAATGTGAAGGAGAGCCTTCAGTTCCCCTCGAAACTGAATCCTCAGTGTCAGGTTGTGCTGTTAAAATGTTAAATGTTCAAGGGCCCTTTCTTCTATCCAATTCAAACTGGCCAATGGCAGATCATACTTCATCAAGTACATCTAAACCTGTTAATTGTTAACTGTTAGCCAGCTTGTAATGTTAAATGTCTTTGTCATGTAATGTTAATTAAAGGCCTTTTAAAGGTGTGCGGCAGCAGAGCAAGGGGTTCAATTTGTTTCTTTGGACTGGTTGCTTGTTAGTTTAAAATAATTTCTTTGAACCTTTGCTCTTTTGGCTCATTTTTGTGAGAAATGTTGTCCAGTTTCTCCACAATAAAAACATGTTTTCAGAAAAGACAGGGACATGTTCAAATATGTTAATTCCCATCCAACACTTTACAGTGACCCACATGGGGGCTTCAGCTGAAACTAGGACAGTGAAGGTGAATAGCTGTTTGTGTTAACCATGCGCCTTCCTGCACAGGTCATTGGGAGAGATGGTGGTGCTGATAACCATACAGAAGCAGATAGCCTAGCTTTGCTCTGCTCTGTGTCATACACTGGACATCAATTAAAGCAAAGAAGCATTGTTCAACCATCACTCATCCTTTGTCATGCCCAGGATGTCTCCATAACTAATGCAATGAGGATTTGTGTGCATGCTTTTCACCTCAAATGGCACACAGAATGGCTTGATTGTCAAAACCATCCCCATCTGGTAAATTTATTGGTGAGGTGGTATGTCATACAGGCTGAATTAATGGACTCTACATCGGCCTGAATTGTTGCATGTGTAATGGATGTTCCGGAAATCAGAGAAGAAGAAAAGAACCTTAAACCCCCCTTGGGTTATACTCAAAGATGATCTATAGCAAACCATCAGCCTTGCAAAGCCCATCACCAAGTACACTGTGCTTTGCATAGTATGCCCAAGCACACACTCTCCCTGGGTTCATTAAGACAGCATGTTGCTGCCTTTAAAAAGTATAGTAATAAACTGGCTGTTAACACTAGGAACAGAGTACAAAGAGACACACAGCAGAGAGCAGACTTCATGCCACCACCATCTATCACAAATCACAGTAAAGTATCACATCCATCTACAGGTATCACCCTCTATGAAAATATCTCCATCTATCATACCATCTATCACAATGAAAATATATCCATCTGGTAGACATGGGACAATAAATTCAGCTCACAAATGATACATTTTGCAAAATGGAATTCTCAAGACTAAAATATTTTGAAAAAATACATTACCTCAAGAAATAACCATGATTAGTAAAAAATACATAACATGATTTAACAGGTTTTCTTTCTTTTTCTTCTGGATTCTGGATTTCTGGAAATTATTAACGTTACTACAGTAACTGTAGTTTCTGGCTTACTACAAGAACTACTTACTTCTCAGAAGAAATGATAAACGTTTACATTGTCTGCAACTTAAATTGTAGCAATATGGAATGGTTCCGTTACAATATTTTTTGTTAATAGGCAATAACATTAAAACAATATACGAAAATTCCTGTGGTATGCAAGTGAACACTGGACAAACAATGGATCGGAACTAACCATTTTATCAAGTTTTATCGTTTTTTTTTCATAGTGCTGCGGAGAAATAATTGACAGAACCCTAATCCAAAGAAAATAAGAATTTCACAAACATGTATTCTATTCTAGCGAGGTTTAATATAATCAAGTTATGTTCTCATGGCCGTGATGAATTTTGTCATTTTCTGATTTCACAAAATTCTAAATCGTGATAGCTTGTCTCGTCCCTACCATCTACCAAGGTAACAACATCACCACTATCTATCACAATAAGAATACCACCACCATGAATCATGTCAAAAATCACCATCATCTATCACAATAAAAACATAACCATGGACGGGACCACTGCAGCATATGTCTGCAAACAGCACCCCATATCTAACATGGGTCACCCTAGACAAAATAGCAAGGACACTGATTTGCTAAAGCCTCTCATTTCACTCTGAGGCCCATGTATTAAAACATACAGCGTGTAATTAATCAGTCATTTGTGCTGGTGGGAGGGCTGGTGGTTTCAGCTTTGTGTTTAAGCAGCCAGAGTCTGAAGGAGGCAGGATTATGCAGAGAGGAGGGAACACTGCAGGCTACCCATAACCCACCTCCTCTCCCCCTCTCTCTCTGTCTCCCCCTCCTCCACCACTCTCTCTACCCTACCCCTCTCCTCCCTTTCCCTGTCTTGCTTTCCTTCCTCTCCACTGGCCTCCTTTTCTCTGTTCCAGTTAGATAACAGGGAGGCAGCCAGATCACGCAGGCCACCAAAGAACTACAGGGGAAAGGAAGCTGAGATTTGTCATTGGTAAACAGTGCTGTGTTTCATCTGCAAAACACTGCCTCCTACGGGCCCAGGCCTCACCTTGAACAAAAGGCTTGGGCCATTCCCAAATCTGTATAAGAACAGAACCATGCTAACATTTCTGCACTGTCATCATGGTAATGCCTGGCTGGTCTGGACTTATAACCACGCATTATAAACTCACCATTAAATTATGGTTATTTTGTTTATGTCTTCTTGAGTCACACACAGTTCCCAATTATGCTGATTAAAACCAGCTGAGGTTTGTGTGCACGGCTTTGATTATTTCTTCAGCAGTGTTTTTTATATGCAACGGTGAAACTAGAACTACAAATTGTTTGTATTACTCATGATGTAGGCTAGGGATGAACGATTTTGGATTTTTGCTGATATTTGATATGCCAATATTTTCAAACTCATTTTGGCCGATAGCCGATGCTGATACCGATATAGTGTGTGTGTATGTGTGAGTATATACATACACATGCTGGGTAATTTAAAAATGGTCTGTCTTATTTCCCATCGCATCCTTATGGAGCCGCAATATTTATTTTGAAAGAGCAGAGACATAATAAAGTTACAGAAAATGTTATTCGCTGTCCAGTGTCGCTGTGTAAGTGTACAAACACAAAAATTACGCCCTCTGTTGGAGTCCTAATAATTTTCATCTCTCCATTAGTTGCATTAGTCCTAAAGCAGGAACTAGGCAATCGCGGGTTGTCTTGTTTTATTTCCCATTGCTGTCTCTGCTTACTGAGTCGTGTTATTTAAAATTTTTCTCACACCCCCTCCAGAAGCAGAGAAAAGCTTAGCAGCACACAGCTAGCATCCTCCCAGGGTGAGAAACTTAGCTAGGGGTTGGTCGAAACCATTAGGACTTCCGTTCGAGTCCCAAAGCACCCTGCCGGTCGCGGGTTATCTTGTTTTATTTCCCATTGCCGTCTCTGCTTCCTGAGCCACATTTAGAGATGAAACAGTATGAAAATTAAATATCACGATTATAGTGACCAAAATTATCGTGGTTATCAGTATTATCGCAAGATTGTTAAAATGTGCTGAAAATGTTCAAAAAGTACTGATATACAAACTGAAATCATCACCAAGTTTCATATTGAAAACGACAAATAAAATTAGCAGCACTATGCACTTTTTGTTTGCATAAACATTAAAATAATAAGATAGCCAATACAAACATATGTAAACATACGAAAACCATATCAAATGTGCATTAACATTAAAGGTGGCACCATGTGGCCATGAGAGGTAACTGCACTTTGTGCATACTGGAGATAAGAAAACAGTATTTAACATGAGTTTTTCAAAGCGGTAATATTTTAATAATAATTAAAATTTGAAATGGTAATACTAAACATTGCCGTTTACCATGAAACCGGTAACTGTTTCATCCTGTCACAGTAATTAACGTGAGTTTTTCAAAGCACGGTAATCAACTACGGTTTTAATGATCATTTAGCTGCAAGCAGCGATGCAGGGGCGAAGCACAATGAGGGCCTGTTTTGCAATAAGGCAGACATTGAAACCACTAAGTGTGCTGAACTTGGCATGGCTGAGGGAATCAGAAGAAGAAAGAATTATGATTTTAGGCCATGAAATTCAAAAGATATGTTAAAATATAAGTATAATACAAATTACATGCAATATGTGTTATAGCGCCACCTAGTGGTCAAAAGTCACTAAAAAACTTGGGCACCCTCAAGGCATAGTCGCATACAAAGGCACCCAATTTGGTGTCAGTACACAAAAGCACTGCTTAGATATGGCCTCACTACCTGTTTGGCGTCTTCACTGTTGACTTTGTTAGCGCATTACTACCGAGTGCTTTCCATAAACAAAAAATCATGGATAACTTGTGTGTGGCACACTCTCAATATGTTCCGACACAATTTTCGTGAAGATTGGAGAAAATTTGTTTTGAAAATTCTGTTTTCATTAACATTCAAAATGGCAGACAACCAAATATGGTGGAAATGAAAATTTTACATCTGCTCAACTTGACATGACCCAAGGAATCAAAAGAAAAAAGAATCATAATTCTCATCTAAAGACATTAAAAGTTATGAGCAGAAATTCAATTGTTTTAGTTATAGCGCCACCTAGTGGTGAAATGACACAAAACTTCTTGGACACTCTCAGGACTGTGACCTCACTTCTTGTTTGGTGTCTTCGCCGTCAAACTCATTTGCATGTTATGGGCGAACGCTTTGGAATATCTAAAATGTTTGGACAACTTTTGTGAGGCATGGTCTGAAGATGATATGTACCAGATTTGGTAAATATTGGACAAAATTTGTAGGAGGAGTAGCAAAAAAACAGGTTTTGTAAAAATTCAAAATGGCGGAAGAACTTTGACCTAATGGTGGCACTACAGGGCTTGATTGACTGACCCCAAAATTGGTGAGTGGACAGTTGGGACTGTCCTCTGTGAGTAGGCTATGCCAAATTTCATAAAAAGCGTACAAACACATCTATGGGCTGCCATAGACTCCCATGGCAGATGTATAATAATAATAATAAGAAAACTAACAATTATAATAGGGTTCCAGCACCTTTGGTGCTTGGCCCCTAATTTGAAACGGTAATACTAACCGTTGCGGTTCACTGTGAAGCCGGTAACTGTTTCATCCTGTCACAGTATTTAACGTGAGTTTTTCGAAGCGCGCTAATCAACCGCGGTTTTAATGATAATTAAAATTTGCAACGGTAATACTAACCATCGGGAATTTTACCGTGGTTTACCGTAAAACCGGAAACCATTTCATCCCTAGCAGCGTTATTTAAAATTTTTCTCGCGCCCTTGCAGAAGCAAATAGAAGCTTAGCAGCACACAGCTAGCATCCTCCCAGGGTGAGAAACTTAGCTAGGGGTCGGTCGAAACCATTAGGACTTCCATTCGAGTCCCAAAGCACGAGCTCGGTGATCTCGAGCTGTCTCCTTACGGAGACGCGTTATTTAAGAATGGTCTCACGCCCCTCCAGAAGCAGAGACAAGCTTAGCAGCACACAGCTACCATCCTCCCAGAGTGAGAAACTTAGCTATATATTTTACCCCTCCTCGCATCACTGGTGCGTTACAAGCATTGCAAATAGCAATTTCATCTGTTTCAGATACTTTGAAATACTTCCATACAGCTGACATGTTGAAGCTTGTTGCTGGCACTCATAAGAAACATTTAATGTCATCGCGTGCGCATAGTTACGCGTCAACTTATCGGCCAGGCACATTGGCAGAAATTTTCATAACTGCCGATGCTGATAATTAACTTAAGTTTTTATCGGCTGATATGATGTCATGCAGATATCATCGTGCATCCCTAATGTAAGCCTAATATTAAACATTAAATTAAAACTGGGCAAATAATTATACTTATTTATTCAGAAATATAATTTACTGTAACTGCAAACATATAAAGTATAGCCTATTAAGGACACTGTGAACTGATGTATTTATTCAGTGATCCTACATGCTCATACAAAAGCTGTCCATCACTCCGGTCCCCCACGGTAACTCTGAACCAGCCCCTGCCTGACTGCCTGTCCTAACAGAGAGAGGCCAGAGCACTTGCATGGGGGACATCAGTGGTTACTACACTGTCTGCATGGTTCAGAAGGAATTTAAATGAAACAGCTGAAACACGCTCTTCTTTCCACTCTGGCCAGAACAGCTGATTCTCTCAGTCACTGTGAATGCAGTCTTATTGCCTTCATAATAAGTTGATGCTCCTTGTCACTTGTCTCTTAAGTAAAATGCAAGTAAAATGCAATACATGCCCATCTTCATCCCCACACGTGTATAACACCCCCCCCTACTCCATAATATGAGCCCCTACCCACTGACACTCTCAGTCTGAAAACAAGTGTTGAGATGCTCATTTAAAATGTGGGGGTATGTTAACCAGCCACCTCCTCCAGCATCACTGCGGTAGGTCAACCATTTTCCAATTCACTGAACTGAGTCAAGCAACAAGTTTCTCCTCTGCAAAAGGTGGCCAATTCTAACATTTATAATCTAAATACCTCAAGACAAAACATTAATTTAACTCTAGACTTAACAGCAAATAAATCGTGGTCTTCAGTTACAAACTGCTGTGCTGTGTCGGTTCAGTAACAGTTCAGTTCAGGCAAACGGTCTGCAGTTATAACAAGACGAGAATACTACAACACAGGGTAGCAATCCAATTGACGTGTTCCCTTTTAAAAACACAGAAAGTAAACAAATGCATTTACACGCTCAAGGAAATTGGGTTTTTAAAAGCACTTAAATTTTACAGTGAAATTTTAGCTTCCAAGCAGCAGGGACAACAGACGAGAGAAGCCTTCTCATTTGAGCGAACAGACTGTCCCTTTTAAAAAAGTTTTCAAAGGGAGGTTTAATACAGCACACTGATCTGGAGGTTTACAGTGACGCCCATGCAACAAAACCACCACAGAGTAACTGACACAGTAAAGCCAAATCAAAATATTAACACAATTACAGTTTTAGGAGTGCACTCAGTAATTAATTTATATTTAATTACCAGTCTTTCAGTAACCATTTAATGAAGCAATGAACTATGGTGGAAGAATACCTTTGGTGACATTCCAGAGAAAAGCTTTGAATCAACAGGCATCTTTGGCATTTCTTACATCAGCTTTAGGTATTAACATCATCAATTTTGGAAAGGTTCAGTAAAGCAGGCGAGCTTGATTGAAATGCAAGTGAGTTGGAGGTGAACCTTTTTTTTTACCTTTTTCCTTTTTCTCCCCAATTTGGAATGGCCAATTCCCCGAATTTTTGGAATGCCCAATTTGTCATCGATGTTCGGTCCCATTGCACAACCCCTACTGTCAATCCGGGAGAGCGTGGACAAGCACGTGCCCTCCTCCAAGACATGTGATGTCAGCCGCTGCTTCTTTTCGCACTGCGGTCCACAAGCTAAGCTAACACAGAGATGAGTCGGAGGAAGACATTTCATATGCAGCTTTGGCACATGGACCACAGATGCCCAATCGACCAGCAGGGGTCGGTGTTGCTAATGGGACCGAAGCCCCTGCCGATGTACCCACCCCTATCCCCAGCAGAACGAAGCCAATGTGTTCCACCTGTGAGCTCTCGGTCACTGTCGGCTAGTGACACGGTTGGGGTCGAACCCGGGCCGTAGCATTCAGTCTACACTCAGAACGAGTGCTTTTACCAACTGAGCCACTCGGGAGCCCCGGAGGTGAACCTTTTCAACCTACAGTGTGCACTTCTGATCGGCCCCAATTTGCTCAGCTCTTAACTGCGAATACTAACTGCTGAACATCTGTCTGACATTTTTTGGCTGAGCTGCAGGTCAACTACTAGTTATGATCTTGCTTTATTTTAATGTTACTTACATTTACATTTACATCTAGTTATTTAGCAGACACTTTTATCCAAAGCGACTTACAGGCAAGTATAGCGACAGTACGGGGACAGGATGTGTACAGTTCCACAATGAGACAGTTCTCAGCTGAGAGCAAGGTCTGTCTGAGGACACAGTACTATTAGATTTGTACAATTACAGCCTATAGGGTAACTAATACGATACACTTTCAAACGGCAAACTTCAACAACTTCAAACGGCGCAATGAGCGTCAGGGTAAAGGCGGCAACAAGAAACAATTTAAAAAGTACAATTTAAAAAGCACAGCAATTTACGACAGCACTGATTGGGGGGGGGGGGGGGGGGGGGGCAGCAATTGTGTGCTGGGTCAGTCCAGGTAGAGTCTGAAGAGGTGCGTCTTCAGGCCCCGTCTGAAGGAATGGGGTGAAGAAGCTGTCCGTAGCGAGACAGGGAGTTCGTTCCACCACTGGGGAGCGATGTAGATGAAACGCCGATGTCTGGCAGAACGAGCACCTCCTGCCTTGACCAGGTGCCTTTTACATGTGTGGATATATATAGATAAATTGTACTAGTTTACTAGATAACTGGATATGTTGGTTCAGCACTGTACTTCCCAATGCACTGTATTAGACTAGTCCTGCAGAGGCAATAGACGAATGCATTGAGTCCTAGGTGTGATGTAAATGTAGAGCTAGTAGAGTATGCCCTCAACACAATGACACTGCATTACTGGCCTTTTCACACGCCCTCTCCTTCCCAGCCTGTCGGTGGATGACAACGACTTTGTGCAAATGTTTCAGAAATGTTCTGTTGGGTGGGTGCACCCTTTTGCCCCCCCCCCCCAACTTGTCACTCAGTGCCCCACCTTGGCAGCCCTGCCCAGGTACCCTGCCCTGGGCACAGAGAGGGCACCCTGCCTACAGTGGCCCCACCCACAGTGGCCCAATGCAGCGGCAGAGTCTAATCGGCACTAAGCCTTGGCAGCAGACCAGGGCTTTCTTACTGTGACGGGGAGTAAGAGGAGGGGTGACCACATCCAGTGCCATGAGCATATCCACCGAATGGCTGATCATAGAGATTAGCATGAATTATGGACACATGCTTTTCCTGATGAATATGGGCATACTGTTGAGCCATCATCCATTACTCGCTCCCACTCTCACACCCACACCCACACAAACCAAACATCAGAACTGGACACGAGCAGTGTTTCAAACCAACTGACTGCTCAGACACACGCCTCACCTGCTGTACCAGTGAAACAGTGGTTTTCCTTAAGACCTGCACTTTGAGTGAAAGGCATTCACTGTAAAACCCGCTGAACAGGTGGGGGATGGCGTTCAGTTAAGTGATGTACTAATCCATTAAGCAATCAATAATCCAAAACACATGTACGCCAAACAAAGTGTAATGATTTTAATACTTTAAAAACGTCTGAAGCAGTTATCTAACAGTGAAAGTTATCACAGTGATGGTAAGCCACTCTTCAACATTTATTATTACTGAGGCATTTATTGAAATATGGCATGAAATACATATTTCTAGTTTGATATTTTCAATATTGTAATAAGGGTTATCATTAAAAAAACTAACAAATCAAATTGTAAATATATTTTGCTAAATACACCACCCCTCAATTAGTTGCGGTTGTTGGGGTCTATCAAAAATCTGTGAATTCAGTAAATCCACAACCTATTGAAATTAAATGAAATTTGTGCAATTTAAGACTGATCAAAAAACATCAATCTGTGTAATGAAACTGAATGATGTGCTGAGGACAGCAGTAAATACACATTTAACCACTATAATATTGTATTAGACTAATAAAAAAATCAAGAAATAAAACATCATTGTATGAAATGTGAAACTGCTGATTTTACTTACAGCATCAAAACCTCAAAGTCTCACTGTCAAGATTACCAAAAGCAGTATCTATTCAAACCTTCAGCAGTATGAGCATATTCAATTTCTGTACATATTTTGTTAATATGTTGCTTGAAAAGTCAGCAAGAAAATGGATTTACAAGAAAACAAAAATGTTTTTTTACTCAATGACAGACGTTTTCTAGTTTAGAATGCCATCACAAAAGAAGCACAGAAGACACAGTTGTTACTATGTTAAATGGTCAAGACTTGATTCTGCCATCTCAGTTCTGCCACTTCTCTGCTAATTCAGTGCAGTTCTGAAGTGCCCCAGTGTGTCAGATTTCCTGCTTAATGTTTCATGCCTACCGAAATGAGAGTGCTAATTTGCTGACAATCACTTGAGTTGTTGAGGTTACTTGAATGTAACTGAAATTATGCACCGTTTCTAAATATAACCAAATGCCACTACATTTTTTTTCTTACAGTGGTTAACCTGTTTTGTGAGGCTGTATGGAGATGCCATTATTATGAAGCCTGTTAAGATGGCTTAATAATCATATCTGTGTGACACAAAGGAATGTATTCACTATGGGAAGAATGTTGTTGGAAAACATTTGTCAGAATTCAGTATTACTTTTTAAAAGCACGGTTTTAATTTAGCCAGACACATCTGAACAACCTTGACTCATACAGACAACATGGTTATGTGCTTGATTTACACTGAGGAAATATTTAATATAATCTAAAATTAAATTTTCACACTTCAATGTGTTGAGTGAAGCATATAAGCACACTGCCAACATAAAAAATACAGGTATGTTCGTTCTTTGAAAACATTCAACATTGCATTTTAACAGTTATAATGTTGGTTGTTTGTTGAAAGGAACATTTTTGGAGTCCAATATAAACTTTTTCAAGAACTTTGAAACACCCTTCTGTAACCCAAAACCTTACCCAAAATCACTTAATGGCAAAGGCTGAGCCAAGAAATATCCGATTATAGGAACAACCAGAAAACAAATAATTACACCTGGTGTCTCATTTAATTCCACAAACAGCAGGCGAGCAGGTGAGGGAGCTGTTCAATTAGTCCCACAACCTCTCCTGCCCTTCACAAAAATGCACACATTAAAAACACTAACCCCTCCCCCACCCCATCCCCCAACCACTACCCCCCAATTCTTTCGTCGGGAATCTAACCTGATGTCGTTTACTGCTGTCTCCTGCCTCTCCTCCCCCTCCATCTCTCATTCAATGAGTGCCGTAACAAAGAGGATTAGATCTGGTTAAAGCTGTCTGCCGGGTCCTGCTTACTGGCAACGTCACCGGCGGACCCAGAGGTGCCCTCTGTGCCCATCCCGGGCGTGGCTGCGGAGCGGTCACACCCCTGCCCCACAAGGGAGGTCTTAGCGTGAGGGCCCCGCCCTGTCACACCCATAACCGTGCCTACAGAGTGCCCCTCCCCTTTCAAGGCCTTTCTCTGGGTTTGCTGCAGAGGCCTCTGTGCTCTGGTCATGACCTAAGACTGTTTTCCATGAACTGCCAATCTTTACTCTCAAATGATGACGTTTAGAAACACGTCACTCATTCAGTGATGGGAGAAGAGAGGTGATTTGATGCAAAGAAATTTAAAAAAGAAGCAATAATCTCTCATTTGAGGAAGACTCAGGCTCAGTTCCAACATTTGAAGCCGCACTCCCAACAGTGACAGACTCTAATATATAACAACCCCGTTAACCATTTTTGTATCCAGATTATGCATTTAGCCACTCCCCACTGTGTTCTCATGCAATTAGATTAATCAATATGCCACTTTGGGTGGTAATGGAAGAAACTCCAACACTCCATAAAGGCTGCCAGTCCAGTGGCTTTTTGCATTATTCATGGGTAGCATATATACTGTCCAATTCTGTGGTTCTGCATTCCAATCTTAGGATGTGGATTCATTTGATAATCTTTCACTACAAACAAATGCTCATTGAGTGCAATCAGGATTACTGCTTAGAGTCTGAATGCCACCTCAACATTCCATATTGCCTTTATTACCTTTGTGTCTAGTCAGTATCTGGAGTCATGTACACCCTGCTGAGAGTGCTGTCCTGAATTGCTTTTGATGAGACCAAGTAATCTTGGGTTCCTGAGTTGCTTGGTTGCCTAGATGCTTGTCCCAAGTGCAGGCCAAGTCCTCTGGGTGTGTCAGCTTCCAGCAAAGACTAAGACCCCACGACAATATGGTTTCATTCCAGTAGTTCCAACAAAAGCACACATTCATAAATGGCCACATTACAGCTCTTCTAGAGCATGACTGACACAGCTTACAATGTTCACATGTTGTCCATTCATACAGCTGGATATTCACTAGGACAGTTCAGGTTAAAAATCTTGTCCAAGGGTACAACAGCAGTGAGCAACCACGGAATTGAACCAGCTGCATAGGGTCCCGAGTCCTCATCCATCAATCCCTGATTTTATTCTAGCTGGTTGCTGTGAACACTGTAAAAAATCTGTTCTGAAATGTGAAAATGCATTTTGGAGACATAAATTTTTCTTCCTAGTGGCAATTCCACTGGCAGTCCTCCAACCCCATTAAACAGGCAACCCTAAAGCACGAGCAATACTTCAAGACCAATGAACAGAAAAAAGACCAATAAACAGGCAGCCCGAATTTTCATGCTATGTTTTCAATATCTTGAGTGTCTTCCATCACCATCCAGCAACGCTCAAGTCAGAATGGAATCTGTATAATGAAGAAACTTGGGGAATTATCTAGTGCAGCGGTCCCCAACCTTTTTTGCAACACGGACCGGTTTCATATAGACAATATTTCCCGAACCGGCCGTCGGGGGGGTTGGAGAGTATCACAACACGACCGGAATATCGATTACGCCTATAAGTTTGGCCGCTTTTTCATAACATTTTAGTTTAAGTAGGTCTAACGTGATGATATTATTAAAAAACGTTAAGTGCATATTTCTCTCAATGACCATATATTAAAAACATTGCAACCCTAAGTGTTCCTTATGTCCAGTCTACTCCGTAAATTTCGTTTTTGTTGCCGTCATTCGCAGAGATAGGATAACGACTTTTTTATCATGTCAGCTAGCTAGCTAGTATAAAGTTGGCAACACAGCTCAAGCAGACCGTATAGTAAGTGACGAACTCGCGGCGCGCGCGTTACTCAAGTTCAAAATCTGTAAACTGTTGTGGGCGTGAGAGGTATTAGAGTGGTGCAAAAAGGACCAATAGACTGCACCAAGTTCAATGTAATTACTGCACGAATAGCCTGTAATTGTATATAATTATTATTTTAATATTACTTTATTTTACCGGTGGTTGGGGACCGCTGATCTAGTGAAGTTGTGAAAGAGGTGTGCGCATTTCAATGCAAGCCCCTGGTGCACCAATCATCAAAAGCCTAAGCTGCACCAGCTATGTCACGTCTGTGGACAGAGCGACCACCCAGCACACCCCAAAGTGTCCGGTCGCCCCATCATCATGCCCATGGCCCAGCCCGGAGGTCTCATTGCTAGCGGTGCTGACATGTCAGTTTCGCATCGGGGATCAGGGATTTGCTGTGTTTAGCGCCTGAGGACAACAGCACACGATGAGCAGAAAACACTAGCTTTGGTAAGAAGGCCTCTATGCAGCACCAATGCCAGGCGGCGCCAGCGATGAACGGCGGGTTGTGAGGAGTCCAGCACTGCTCACTCACAGGGGTACACTTCTTGAAAAGTTCAGCTAAACGGTAAGTACTGTTTTTAAGGCTTTTACTTTAAAGTTATGGTTAAAAGCATAGTGGAAAATGAAATGGGAGTCTGGAACTGTTTTAACCCACAGTGGCACAACATAACAATACTTAATGTGTACATGCTTTTTTAAAGCTGTAATATCTTTTTTTGTGGTAAATGTGTCATTGTCTAAAACTTCATGTGCTGCTATTTTTGGCCAGGTTCCCCTTAAAAAGAGATTTTTAATTCTCAGTGAGACCAACCTGATAAAATAAATGTTAAATAAAACAAAATAAAATAAAAAAGGCCTTGGTGCACTTTGCACTCTGAGACGAAAGGGATGTGCCACGCCAGCCCAAGGAAAACACGATGAGTCACAGCAGACAGCGCTCTATGGTTCAGTGCAGATGATAACCCCCTGTATTCTGGCTTGAGAGAAGTTTAGATCATTCATCATTCTTTTTTTTAAAATAAACCATACCATATACTGTACATTCCTTCTGTCAAGGACAAGCCTTAATCTCTGAAACTACATACTCTTGAACTTAACTGCTGTGCATGTAACGTTACAGTTAATTCATACATTTGTATTAGGGTGTGTTTTTGTATGTAAACATGCTAGTGGAGGATCACACACGTATCAATAACAGTTTATTTATTCAACCTCTTCTTCAATCAGGTTAATTGTCTTTTTGTGTGATGAATGCTAGAATATGTATGACTAGGTATTGGTTAACGAGCCTCACCTGTCTAATCAACTCAGTTGATCAATTAAAACTACAGATGTGACACCTGCTGGGAGTTTTTTCACCTGAGTAGTCTGAGGCTCTGGCAAGACTGGTTCTGGTTTGGTTTGTTGGATTTTCGAAATTAATTTTTGGTTTTGTAAATTGTCCCAAGCTGCTATTTTTATATGCAGCACATCAGAAATTCATTAACGCACGTCCCCCATGTCACTATGAATGCACCACTCCGACAAAACAGGATCTCTTAGGGATGGGCATGTTGAGGATTTGGAGCTCTCATGAGCAGTGAAAAATGTTGAGTATTCAAGGACAAAAAAATAATTCCATTTATAACCATGAAGGCCTAGCTACGGCAGCTGGGTAATCCAGACGTACGCCCCAACAGAGTAAGACTGCCTTCATCATCAAAATTACCATCATCATCAAAAGCTGCATAAATGGATTGAGACCATTTCCCTTTTTTAACTCAGCCAACTGTGCCAGGCAATCACCAAAATAGAGCTGTCAATGAGGGTGGAGTCAGATTTGGTAAAATGTAAACCTGTTACCTGTATGATGTGAATCAGTGGCAACTGCATAAGCTTCAGGTTCAGCCTGCTGACTGTATCCTAAAGATTGCGCCACATATGAACCAATACGAAAAGCTGAGGTCCCTGGCAGAATCCAAAACCTAACATTAATTTACACACTGTCCACGGACCCTCCCTAGACAATGCCCTGTCGATTCCAAAAACCCAAACCTGATCTGAAATTCGTCATGATCTTAAACAAGGCACAGAGTGAGTAATATAAGAAACATGTCTTTGGACCAACAAAACATGCTGCAGTTGACCCTTTCTATTGGGTACGTATTTAGCTGATATCTACTGATTTTCCTACTGTCTCCCAACCATCAACGATTTTCTGTATTCTATTATTGTTTTGGTCATTTGTTTTCAGAACTTCCTTCTAACAGGTCATTTCTGAATCAATTTCTTGGTGTCAATCCTGTTCTAAGAGTGTGTCGTGGCTTCAAAGGAGCCAACAGGATTCCAGCTCCTCTGGTTCAGTCTCACATCAACAATGCGGAAAAACAATAAGAGAGATCACACACAACCGAGTAGTCAATGAGATAAATCCAGCTGGCACACACCGCCCTTGTAATGTTGCTACAATGTTACAGCAACACTGCAAGAATGTTGTCTCTCAGCTATACAGGCTTCACAACCATGGCTGAACAGGAGGGCAAAGGAAGCCATGTTGGCATGATTTTGCCCCAAACATAAATAAATTCAGAAAACTGACCTCACATTTCAGAATCTCTCAATCCCCGATACCACACAGGTCTGCACAAAAAATGGAAAATTAAACTTCAAGTGGATCAAAATAGGAAGCACTAAGGAGAAGATAAATCCAAGGCCTTTGTGAGTACAATGACTGTGGTAGCTGCAGATACTGATGATGAGGCAGTGTGGCTCTCGGTGCTGTGGCTTGCGGTCCGTTGCCTGTGTGAGGGGCAGGAGCCCAGACCGGTCTGTGCGGAGGGGACTGTGACGGTCAGCATTCTGCGGGGGCTCTGTTCACACTTCCCCCTTTCCAACGTGTTTAGAACTCTCCTGTGCACCTCTCTTTACTGCTGCTACTTCTGAAAAATACTCAGTAACCAGAGAGACACTACAATTCTACAGTCAGAGTAGTCCTGTTTACTAGAGGAGCGATGAACTTTTGCTTTGCTACTACAGGCTACAACAGAAATTTTCAACAGTGATTTTCTTTGCCACTGCAAAAGTAGCCTACTTCACTAACTGCCAATAACTACAGTAATTTTGCTTTGCCTCTAGAGAGACAGTAGTAGAGTGACAGTAGTAGAGTGGCAGTACTAGTTTTGTTATGCCTCTAGAATAGCAGCAGTACAGTGACAGTACTAATTTTGCTTTGCCACTCGAGCAGCAGTAGGAGAGGGAGAGTAGAAGAGGGACAGTAGGAGAGGGACAGTACAAGAGCAGTGTTTCTCACAGGTCTGAAATATACTTGTGGAGGTAGCCGGCGGAAAGGGCCAACGTTACCTGCCGGCACAAAAATGGTCTACTACGTGTGACAAAAACAAATACGTGTGATCTTTAACACAATATTTTGATTTATCGAATATTTCTATTAATTACACATGTAATTATTGAGGTTTATGCATTTATTTATTGCCATTTCATGCTAAATGCTAACATTGGCTAAGTTACCTGTGGTGCTTTGCGTCTCTTCTTCCTCATGCCGCATTCTCTTAAAATATTTTTGAATACTCATATCTGCTGAGTAAATGCATGAAAAATTAGTAGTCTAACCTTAGCTAAAGTTAGTCTGTGTCTTTCTAACTGCGATAGCCCAAAGAGAAAACAAATTATAATCTTTCTTATATTTAGCCAGGACAACTTTTCTGCATGTTGCGCAATGGTCAAGTTACGTGTGCAGAATACACTCTTGAGTCTTGTAGCTACCAACGCAGCATAGTTGCCACTTTCTTTCATAGAATTCAAAGCTACTACCAAAGTCAGAGAACAATTATACAATAAGGAGAAAAGGAGTTGCTTTACATTTACATTTATTCATTTGGCAGACTTTTTTTATCCAAAGCGACTTACAAGTGAGGTACAATGCAGCACAAGTGAAAAACCATACAATATTAGAAGTGCTGCATGACAAAGTTCCAGAGGTTGGCCAGAAGAGGTACCAACTCGAAGGTAAAGCTAGCAAGTGCGTTAAGCCATTGCAACCAAACCAATACAACCAAACCCTTTACGTTTAAACCATTACAACCAAACCATTACACCAGATCAATACATTAAACTAGTACAGCCAAACCGTTATACCAAATCAATACATTAGACTGTGACAGCCAAACCATTACACGTTCTTTAATATAGTTTAGCTTTATCTGGTCTGTGCTTGTAAAATATCCACCGTGTCCGCGTCTTCTAACGTAAATAATAATAATAATAATAATAATATTACAGATGAGTCACTGGTGTGGAGCTCTTGAGCAAAGAACCTAACCTCATCTGCTGTGAAAATACAGCACATGAGATGGGTTACAGTCAAAGTGAGTCACCAATGACACCAGCAGATGCTATCTTCAGTAACCTGGGGAGGCAAGTCCTTTATTAAACCATCTGCTGTAAGTTAAAGGGCTCATCAGTTGATTGTTATCACAATCATGCAAAATTAAATACTTTGGAGGAAGTAAAATCTACACAGCAACAAACGCCAGTACACCATAAAGTACTAGTTATCTAAAGGTGACAACAGCCAGATTATCTCAGGACCACAAAGCAGAACAGGCGTCTCTATGAGGTGGCTTCTAATGGTCTATGTGGGCCCAGCTCCAAATCCAAGCCAGACCCAACCCACGTACTTTAATATCAGAACCGAAGAGGACGTTTTCATCTGCTACCCAATCTAACTGGTGGGGGTGCTCATGCACAAACACTAGTAATTATGATACTGGCTACTGGTAATAATAAAATGAATCCCTAATCACATTCAGCCACTTACATACATCAAAACTATTTTGCTGAACTTTTAGTAAAACACATCCTTTTCAGTAAAACACACTGTACTCTTTCCAAAGGTCAGTACAAAAAATGAATAAATAAGTATGTAAAGTTCAGCACTTAGCAAATGAACACAACACAGTCTGTCCTTGTTGGGACAGACAAACAGTCCTTTTCCGGCAAACTGAGGGCTCTTAGGTAAGGATAAATAAGTAAATCAATTGATTCTCAGTTCAAGTTTGATACATTTGGTTAGGGATGCATGATGATATCGGCACGACATCAGTATCGGCCGATAAAAACTTAAGAAGTTAATTATCAGCATCTGCAGATACACTGTATGGACAAAAGTATTCGGACGCCTGACCATTACATTGTAATGACATTGTATTCAAATACATATGCTTTAATATGGAGTTGGTCCCCCTTTTGCAACTATAACAGCTTCCACTCTTCTTGGAAGGCTTTCCACAAGATTTTGGAGTGTTTCTGTGGGAATTTGTGCCCATTCATTCTGTAGAGCATTTATGAGGTCAGGCACTGATGTTGGAGGAGAAGGCCTGGCTCGCAATCTCAGTCCAGTTCATCCCAAAGGTGCTCGATGGGGTTGAGGTCAGGGCTCTGCGTGGGCCAGTCAAATTATTCCACACCGAACTCATCAAACCATGTCTTTATAGTCCTTGCTTTGTGCACTGGGGCACAGTCATGTTGGAATGGAGAAGGGCCTTCCCCAAACTGTTGCCACAAAGTTGGAAGCATAGCATTGTCCAAAATGTCCTGATATGCTGAAGCATTAAGACTGCCATTTCCTTGGAGATAAGGGGCCTAGCCAAAACCCTGAAAAACAGGTGTGACCAAATACTTTTCTCCATATAGCGTTTGAATATTTCTGCCAATGTGCCTGGCTGATAAGGTGATGCGTTAACTATGCGCACGCGATGACGCTAAATGTTTATTATGAGCAGAGGTGGAAAACCCCGGCTTCAGAAAGTAAAAGTCCTGCCACGTATTTGTTCTACCTATGCACTACACCAGCTGAATTTAATTAGCACAACTCTTCAGCCGGGTAGAGGAGCTAATTAGTGAAATCACCTTGTTTAGTGAATGGCTAGAACAAATACATGGTAGGACTTTTACTTTCTGAAGCCGGGGTTTTCCACCTCTGATTATGAGCACCAGCAACAAGCTTCAACATGTCAGCTGTATGGAAGTATTTCGAAGTATCTGAAACAGATAACAAAATTGCTATTTGCAATGCTTGTAAAGCACCAGTGATGCGAGGAGGGGTAAAATATATAGCTAAGTTTCTCACTCTGGGAGGATGCTAGCTGTGTGCTGCTAAGCTTTTCTCTGCTTCTGGAGGGGGTGTGAGAAAAAATTTAAATAACGCGGCTCAGGAAGCAGAGATAGCATGGGAAATAAAACAAGACAACCCGCGATTGCCTAGTTCTTGCTTTAGGACTAATGCAACTAATGGAGAGATGAAAATTATTAGGACTCCAACAGAGGGCGTAATTTTTGTGTTTGTACACTTACACGACGACACTGGACAGAGAATAATGTTTTCTGTAACTTTATTGTGTCTCTGCTCTTTAAAAATAAATATCCTGGCTCCATAAGGAGAGAATGCCATGGGAAATAAGACAGACCATTTTTAAATTACGCAGCATGTGTGTATATATATATATATATATATATATATACACACACACACACACACACACACACACACTATATCGGTATCGGCATCGGCCATCGGCCAAAATGAATTTGAAAATATCGGCATATCGAATATGGGCAAAAATCCAACATCGTACATCCCTACATTTGGTTGCTCTAAAAATCTTATTTCCTTACTGTGTGTATAGGATATTCATACAAAATAAGACTTGCGTCCAGATTTTAGACAGTGATGCATACCAAACCTGACATCCAGACACGCTGAGCCTGACCCAACCCAAACCTGAATGCTTTGGCGCAATTAAAAGTCCAAACTGGCCCAAACCTGTTTTGTCTGGTTCTGTCAAGTTTGGGTTGGGTT
Organism: Megalops cyprinoides; assembly: GCF_013368585.1. Lineage (NCBI taxonomy): Eukaryota > Metazoa > Chordata > Actinopteri > Elopiformes > Megalopidae > Megalops > Megalops cyprinoides. Next base: position 3,407,282 of record NC_050598.1, read on the forward strand.
GCTGTACTTAAGTGGCTAGATACCAGAGCATTCTCTCAGCATACAACTAGACCACTATTTACCACTTTCCAAGGCCTATATATTGCTGTCACCATATGCAACAACTATATTCAGATAACTGCCCTGAGGTGAAATCACAACACAGCTACAAAGGGCAAATCATCCCAAAATGGACCATTTGCTAGACCACTAACATTACCTCAAAGAGCAGACCAAATTGGACCATAGATCACCCAAAAATGGCTACAGACAATCTATTCTGTGACAGCCCTAAGTGAAGCGTCACCAATTATCCCCGCTGGATAAGCAGAGCGCTATCAAACTCAGGCATGGCAGTGCGCCAGGTCTATAAAGTGCAGACATACATTTGCAGTCTTTCAGTCGCTAACAATATAGCAATTTAAAAAAGATAAACCTTCAAAAGACGGGGCCTCATTCATGAACTGCTCATGATTCATTCAAGGCTGCTAGTATGCACTTTTTAGCCAAAAGTGTGCGATTTATAAAGAAGTAAACTGCATGAAAATGCCTCATTCATGAACTGCTCATAGTTCATTCTATACTGTGAGTCCCCACCTTTTCATCAAAAGTGTGTGATTTATGAAAGAGCAAACTGCATGAAAACAATGCAAAATGTATGCCCACTCCTTGTGGTTGAACAATGGCCCTGCAGGACAGACACTTTCAGTGAGCTCTGTTCTTGCCACTTCATGAACTCCACATTTTGATGATTGGCTAGTTTGGAATTTGAACAGAATTAGAATACTGCATTTTAAATTAGTTGCATTCTGTGTGTCAACAGAAAATGTGTTATGTGACTGTCTGTGAATACAGATATTCCAATACTAAATAACAAACACACAGGGGTTGGACTATTTGAAAAGCAGTGCTTTATCATTTTATCTCTAAAGAAACAAGCTCCTTTAAATGTTACTTAACTGTTTACTTAACTGTTTTATTTTAATCTTTTATAAATGTTGTACAAACTACATATAAGTGTTAATGCATTATGTACAACAAGAAACACAAGCATCAGCAGCTGCCTTTAAAATACACCAAAGGAATATTTTGGTGAGATTGGTGATGAGATCAGTAGACTCTACTACATTTAAAAGCAATTTGCAGCATCATACAATCTAAAGCAAATGTATTCCAGTCTGGCCTCTGAATAGAAGTGCATTAAACTGTAGAGGAGAAGCAAGAGTCGAGCATGTCATCTGTGGCCTGGTACTGTGGCTGTGAACACAGTACACCCTGTACTCTATGCAAGCAAGTTTAAGCCTCCAGCTTCAGGTCAAACCATTCCACTTCCAACTCTGAGAGTCATTCTGCTGGGGCCAAAATAAAAGCCTGCTTAAGCAGAGGTTGTAATATTTACCTGCATACTGCATCACCAGTACTATCAGACAAAGTGCTTCTTAGCTTATACTGTATATTAGACACTATTTTCATTTCTCTCTACAGTACAATATATATTGAAATAATATTTTAACAAATCAAAAATAGTACCTTTTCCATATTTACAATCATGTTTAAATGACTATGATATGTTATTGAAAATGATTACTTTTCAATTTACAACAAACCTTAAGTGTCATACATGTATCAGCGCCAGCTAAGAGCTTTAATACAACACTAAAATCATGGCTGCATGAAATATCTGAGAAGACACCAGGGTAGGCACAAAAATGGCAAAAAAAAATTATGACTCTCAAACAATATGAGTATGGTATTATATAAAATAAATAAATAAAATTATAAAAATAAAAATTATACTTATGTTGAAAATTCTGCATTAATAATACCTTTTCCAACTTTTAAAAAAATCTGTAAGTTGGTCCCATTTCACACAGAAAAACAAGGCAGTAAGGACATAAATGAATTGCATTCTCTGATAGAATATGGTACAGTATGTGTTAAGAATCTAGGGGGACGTTTGACACGTGACGTGATCTTGCTGACTGCAAAGACGAATTTTTCCTTGTAGATAATTCACTTGTGTGAACTACTGAGCTTGTCCAAAGTCCACTGTGCACATGAATACATAAACCAAACATATCTTCCATATTATGAAATCATTGTCTATGTGGATAAGCAGTAACATTACAAACTGTAAGTTTCTTAAAACCACATGGCCTTGTATTAACCTCTCAGCCATTTCCAAACCAAATACGTCTCCAAAATATGAGGTGACCTTTCCAAAAAGGTACAGACAAGCTCATATATACTTGTTTATTTAAGGAATAACCCAATATCAGCTATTTCCTAGGAAAAGTATTACCAGAGAGAAGAAATCTATGGAAATGTGCTTTCATGGCAAGTGAACCTGGCATGATGTGACGAACCTTCGGGGACTTTTTTAAAATAAAAAAATAAAAGAGGAATTAATTGCACCTGGAGAACTGCACGCTATTTTTTAATTAACTACAAAAGTTAACATGTTAACACTGACAGCCCTAATTTGCACCCTGGAACCAGCAAACCAAACCCCTGCCAAGTTGAAGGCTAACAGCACAATTAGCAAATGTAGAATGATACTCTGAAGGAGCTGAGGTACAAAACATTGGCCTCAGCATAACCCCACCACAGCAGAAGAGGAGCAGTGTATTCTGGGTCTTTCGTATGAGTGTCGGATAGATGGGAAGTTTGCTTATAATATCACAAAACAATTTCAGACCTGCTCTGTGTCTCCCCCTTGAGGTCTTCAGTAAAGCCAAGCAGCCTCGATAGAAACAGTGATTACCCTGACTACAGCGTTTGTTTTATTAGCAGATTTTGACCATTAATGACCTTGTGTGAATGCTCAATACACCACTCAATGACCACCACTCAATGATTCCATTCCTATGAACTCAACAGCGCCCCCACGATTAAATCTGAGTATAGCATCTTACATTTTGTGCTCGGAGCCATATGAAATTTTAAGGTCAGATATTCACCCTTTCAAATTATGATTGGTTTGTAAATTCTAAAACAATATAAAACATGAGGAACTATTAGTAAGAACTGCTGTGTGAGCAATGCACCTACTTAAATGTATTATTTGTCCCATACATTTAATTTTTTATATATGTATTCAGAAAAATGTAGTAGGCCTATATTATTTTTACACACTATTACATATTCTGCTCTATGAATTTTAAATTTAAGGTCAGGTACGAATAAAAAAAATGTTTATTTATGCAACATAAATGGCTATTTTGTATTCTTAATAACAAGCCCAAGGGTAATCCCAGGGTAAATGTTGAAAAGTGTTGAAATACCTACAACACAGCCAGGAAGACACCTGGCTAAGAAGTTACCATGTTCGATTAAGCAGGGCTTGCTCTAGATATGTGGTTAGATACCATCGTCTTGGTTTGACGAATAACGGTCGTGGTACAGTACAATCACACATCGGTTTGATGTTTTTCTTCCTCACCACATCGGTGAAAGTGATGTGGAGTAAACGGAATATCCTTGCAAACGACAGAGCGAAATATGTTTGTTCTTTCTTACTACGTGAGGTTATAATCTCACACTCTCCGAAATCCTCGGAAAATACAGAATTTAAACTACTTCATAACTTAGTTTCCCTTGAAATGCTCTCAGACCCGCAGATACAGATAGACGTTAGCCCTTTATTTGATAAATAGGAAGCAAAAGCAATCATGGACTCTAAATGTGTTAACAACCAAGTGAAATTATCCGTACCTACATTAGACTATTGATAAACACTTTCTTTTCAGTTCATAAAACAATGTCCTGTAAATCAGACCACTATCACTTCGGCCGCCATTCCAACTTAATTATAGCCTACTAAATCTTACAGCCCCTTCACCTGTAATATTTCGCTGGCAAAAAAGCAAGTCGCCCATACCACGTATCTTATGTCACATCTTTCCGCATGTTTGGAAGCTAATTAGACTTGCTGTCAAAATAATTTAAAAGTCACAGCTATCTAACTAGCCAGCTGGCTCCTTGTTGCAATCTTATAGATAAGATAATTACACTGAATTGCGTACTCAGTTAGGACAAGCGCGATACACCGTACTATTACGCGCAATCATGCGACCACATTGTCAGATTTTCATGATTGAAAAGCAATTTTAGCAACTGCTGCAATCTAACTTGTTCTAGCAACATCTGAACGAGTTTCATTCAATGTGTAGAATACGTGTTAACAAGCAAGTTAACAAATACATAACTTTTAACCCCAAAATTTTAACCCTAAACAACGTCAAGTGAGCCAAATAACTAGCCGGTTTTCTATTTTACAATTCTGAATCCGTTTAAGAGTCTAGTCTTTTTTTGTTTTTCCTTCAGTTTAGTGGTCTCTCCATCAAGAATCCTGAGCACCATAAGAAAGCACATTCCAGCATATGATCCAAAGGATCCAATAAATATTGTAACAGTGTGACCTACTGCACCTATTCAGCTAACCAGCGACAGCACACACAACTGTACATTGACGCTCTAACGCTCCTATTCTGGCTATCTGTGCAGACGTCTGTTTGCGATGGCTGCATTGAGGTCGCTAGCTTGCTGGCTAACTTGTTGTGATGCGTAAGCCGAGACAAAGCGTGGAGGCTAACTAGCCTATACTACCTTACACCACTCAGCATGGCCACATCGGGGTAGGTAGCTAATGGTTAGGCTAGGTACACCAGCCTCCTAGTGAACTGCACAGATATGCAGGCGAGCTGTCTTCAATTAACTTATTTCTCACATTCTCAAAGATCCGACGTACAACGCTGTTCAAACAACCATGTGTTGACAATGGTTATATGCAGAGTCGCAAGCTATCTTTGGATTTGAGCAATCCGAAGGCTTACCTTTTTGGGTAGCTAGTTTGCTAGCTCGCCAAAACGCTACCGACCCTTCGTTCTTGTGGATGTATCTGGTAGCTGGCTAGGCTGCCAGCTAACCAGCTAGTGAGGGCTATTTGGAGATACAAAAAGGGAAAAGATCTTCAATTGCTACGTCTCGCACAGTATTCTTATTTTTTTTTTTTAAATCGCACAAATGAACAAAATATAAAAACTGAAGGCAGGGGCGCCTTAATGTTAATTCCTTATCCTCGTGTGCCTCTTTTTCACACGACTAGTGCAGCATCGCATGTTACGAAACATTTAGCTATAGCTAGCAAACTAGCTGTCTAGCCCTATAAAAGAAATAGCGACTGGCTTGCAAAGCCAAGATACACTGACTTGGATTCCGTTATATTTCAGTTGCTGTAGAAAGCGATTGTTGCATCCCTGCTCCAGGTGCTGTCTTGCGCGGTTCGCCCCTCTCTCCTGTTCAACTAAGAAGAACCAATGAATGACAGAAAAAAACCCGCTGTCTCAAAATGCGCGTCAACGCGTACTGGTAGCCCAGCTACTGCGGATTAGACGGCTACTGGGGGTCTCCCTTGTGAGGATGATGTTACATGCAGTCCGCGATTCTTAATAATTCCCTTTCCGTTCGAATGCCACTTCTATCTCAAAGCACCATTTTAAAACCCTCTGTGTTCCTCGTCAAAACATCTGTCTCAGTGTTATTTTTTTAAACTCTTTAAACGATGTATTCATGTGGCGGATGGATATTCTCGGGAAAGGAGTGTATGTTGGGGTGAAGTGAGCGTCGAGTGTGATATATCACATTCCTTCTCTGTGACAGGTATCATAATGATATTTTAATAAGTTTCCCTGTTTCAGACCCATTATAACAGCCATGTAATGTATTAAAATGAATTGACAATGTCAATCCAAACCCTAGGTAAGGTACAACCTACAATGAAAGCTAATAAGAAATGTAGTGCCCTTTCTGTGTTTTTGCATGACTAAATTAAAATGTTTTTACTCAAAATCAATCATGCATAAAGCAGTCATGAATTATTTTATAATTTTGTGAAACATAATGTCCTTAAATGTAAATCAACATCTACTTTCCATTGTCTGGAAGTTAATAGAAGCTGCTGGAACTGTCCTGAAGCTTCTAAAACTCTATCATAAAATACTTTTTTCTGAGATTCAAAAATATCACAAATTTGGTAAACTGATTGGAATCTCACAGGTATATTTGGTGCCAAAAAGACAAAGCACCTTTTGAGAGGAAAAACTTCTGAAGCATGAAGGCAAACCTTTCTTGCTTTGGGGATAATTTACATTGTATCTGCCTGGTCCCCTTATGAGAGCTGAACAAAAGATGAACTTAGGGGTACACCAGGACATTTTGTCTTAAATCCTCATTCCCTCCATCAAGAAGAAAGCAGATTCTAGTATGATTATGATCCAAGGGATTCGAATCTACAAAGATTAAATCTTGAGGAACACTGTTTGGGACTGGCCTCTCCAGTGTTCAGTCTAGTAGAGCAAGAGAACACCTGTGGTTAAAACATAAGAAAAGGGGCAGTAGTTAAAACCAAGAAAGAGCTGGAAATGTTCTGACAGGAGGAGTGCTTGAAAAGTGCAACAACTTTATAAATCTTGAACCTAATTCAAGTACACAGGAAGTGTCCTCTCAGTGTCATGAGAGGGAAAGGAAGGTTCTCCTTTGAACATCTTTGTGTAAGCCTTGCACATGTATGGTCTCTTTAACCGTTTGTTAAAAGAGGTCATGGTTCCATTCCTCCATTTTTGAGCTGTGCATGCTTTGAAAACAACAAAAAATTATTTGCACACCTGAAAAGGTTGCTTGCTGGCCATCACTGACCAAATAACTTGTCCACACACCACAGCTTTTCTGTTTCATTTATAAATTCCTAACATTTTTGTCTTGTGACCTTTGTCTGGGTATGCTTTTTGACTTGAGCACTCCATTTTGAAAAAGATTCACCCCAAGAAAAAGATGACAGACCAATCTGCTCAGTCAGGCTTTTGGCCTATAAATAAACTGAGCTTTGAAGCCCAAATGTCACCAGTTTGAATCTGGGCTATGTCATTAACTAACAATTACAGGGAGTCTGTAGTTCTGTCAGGGCAGATTGGGTTCCTCAACTCACCACTAATTAGTCCCACCCAGTAACTTGTCAGGCACCTCATTAGTTAACTAAGCTGACATCAATGAGAGATAGTGAGAGATGGTGAGAGATGTGGCAATCCAATGTTTGTACTGGTCCCCCAGTGGTGGACTGTACCTCCCACGGGGGTCAGAACAGCGGAATCACTGGCCATGTTCAGATGCAGACTGAAGGCCCACCTCTTCAGACTGCATCTCCATTCTACCTCCATCCCTACCCCCTAACACCTGTTACTTGTATTACTTACATGAAGCATGGCAATGTGTTTTTGATTCCGTGATCTAGTGACTGTGATGTATGGTAGTGTGTGTCCTTGGCCTCCCTTAGTTTCTAGGCTGTCTAGTCAGGTTAGTACAAGGTAACTTGTGTTAGGGATTGAACAGTGTTATGCTAGTACTGTTAGCCTGGTCTGACACTGTTGCTCAGTCAACTTGAATGGATATACTTCTGTACTTTTGTGCTGGGATTCAGTCTGGATAAGAGTGTCTGCTAAATGTATTTAATGTAATGTAATCCTCCAGTCGGTGTTGCATCTCCTGCGGTGCACTGTGAGATATTTCATGTGTACATTAACTGTTGGCCAACCTTCTTGGCAGTTGGACCCAGTCAGGTCCTGATTGTGGTGTCCTGGATTTAGAGAGGGATATGTGTGTTTGAACAGTGCAGTGTTCAAACTCTTGAGTGTCTGTTGTTGATGAACAGACCAGCTAAGGGTGATCAAAATCCCGTCCATGTGCAGTTTGTGTAGGGATCATACACCAGAGCCATCATCCTTGGTGGCATACTGGTCTTTGAAAAAGTGAATATTACAGCCAAAATATGCAACATAGTGAGGATTTTTCTTATCTGTGGCATGACACCATGTCAATCACTGGAGGACACAGAGTTTGTTTCTCTGTCAGATTCATGACTAGTAGAAGCAACAGCCAGGGTTCACAGATCAATGATTTTGTAATGTAACCTGATGCCTGAACAGACAGACAGGCAGGATCAAACAGGCTGTATCCACACCTCTGACCACTTTCTATAACAAGATGCCTATCACCTACAGGGTGGTCCAAACCACTCTCCCCTGAACCCCCTCCCCCATCTTCTCTCTTAACACAGCATTCCATGACCTCCACCAAACAAAATAGGACGTCCCACCTGGTGTCATCTGACCCCGCCCGTGTCCGAGCATAACCCCCTCACCCGTCTGTGCCAAGGCCCTCTTTTTAAAAACCGGAGCCCATTCCGAATCCAGGGGGACAAAGGGAAAGAGCTGAGTGTGGGACATTGGGGCAGCCCTGGCCCTCACTGTGCTTACACAAACCCCCTTTCTGCACGCTGCAGCAGTTTAGGATAAACCCCCGTTCAGTCCAGACGCGCACCCCCTCCCACACAGGACAGAGCCGTGGTCAGAGGATGGGGTGAGGGGCTCCTGGGTGCTCAGTCATGTCGGGGTGAGGGTGGGTTTAGATGCCAAAATTCCATTGCGGTTACACTCTTCCTGTTTTCCGCTGCAAGCTGTTGATGGGCATGTTCTGGCTGTCAGGTTTTGAAAACACAGGCAGCCATCAGGAATGACACTCAGTCCAAATCTCTGGCTGTCCCTGCCCTCAAAAAAGCAGTTACTTGCTTTGTAGTATATAAATTCAATTTATAGCCTTGTTTGGTTTTTCTTGCTTTTAACATACCTGTGTGCTGTTGTGTCTGTGGTCTGTGTTCTACAGTAGACCCTTTCTAAGGCAACACATGTTCACACATGCACTGAGCTCCAGAGGAGTGATTTAACAACTGCAGAATACCTGCAGCATCACTATAGGCCCGCCAAAATCCTCAGCAGCTTCCCCACACCTGACTCTCTCTCCATGTCCTTCCACAGAACACCACAATTAACCAGTGAACCCCAGAAACAGCATCCATAAGCCTCAGGCTTCAAAGCCTGAGGAAACACCTGCACGGTTTACATGAGCACATATGTCAGGGCCACATAGTCTGTGTTATCATGCACCCGGAGACATGACCATATTTGCTGCATCTTTTGTTGTTTATTCCCAGTTGACAGTGAAAGAAAACTGCCATTGCATAGACAGCAGAAGTTTTTTGCTGTATTCACTTAAAACAGGAGAGGGACTATTTTCAGTCTGTTGCGTAACTCTATCGGGACAATGATTCCAGAGAGATGACATGAAACAGAGGGAAAATACTGCACTGTGCAAACGGCCCCAAGCGTCAATACAACACCATTAGCTAATTTGCTTCAAAACCTGTGTCGGCAGGGAACACTTTTTGATAGATGACAATGCACCAATGTGAATATTAACTTTTTTTTTTTACATTTTTTATTACATTACAGTTCCAATTGCAATGTACACATCAGATTGTTTCATTACATAAACGACTGTTGCAGAAAACCTCTCAAAGTACTATGTTTAATTTTGATTTATCAGATGTTAAATGTCCAATAAAGTTTAGCTGTGCGTTTGGATGGTACTACTGCAACTTAAGTTAGAGACGAATGTTTCCTGTCTTTTATGACAGGTGCTATATGAACAAAGTTTTTAATTATTATTACTATTCTGTAAACTCTGCCAGCGTGCAGTTGCCATGTTCAGGGTAGTTGGTGCGGATGAAGGCTTAGAGGTGGCACAGGCCGCCATGTTGGTGTTGCGTTGGTGCCAGTGCAAGTGGTGACCCTTCAGTATTTGGTGGTGAAAGAGTTGAACTCCAGGGCAGGGATGTCTTTCTCATTGGTGAAAGTAGCCCTGTCAATACGGGACATTGGGCTGCCAGTGGTTCTCAGCCAAGTCTTCCTATGGAGAGAGGAACAGTGAAAGAGAGAGAACGTTTTAAGATTATCTGTATTAATTGTTTTCTTCTTCAACTTCTTCTTATTGTAAAGATTATTACTAATCCTGGTTTATTTACCATTCATAGTTTTAATGTAATGTAGTTAAAATGTAAATACTGTAAGTGTCTTAAATATTAATTGGTTTGGCAACACTGTGAACTGAATAGTCCTGAAAAGCATATTTTGAATTGAATTGAATGAAAGAGAAGGGAGGAGATATAGAGAGGAAAACTTCAGAGAGAAAGGCAGTGATATAAACTAAAGTTCATTTCACTGGACTCCATACTGTATGTGATTTATTAACAGATACACCAGTAGGAGCATCTGTCCTTCTGGAAGGGTAAGGAGTCCTTTCTCCTCTCTCCCCTGGTGACCAGGGAACGAGTTCTCCATAAAATGAGTAAAAAAATTTGCAGCGCTGTCCAACGCCCAACGGACAGGAAAATCTCGACTGATGAATCAAATCAATGCACACATTCCCCGCCAGCACGGGATCCTCTGTTCTTCTGGGAGGTGGAGAGCATCCTGTGCCACATTGGTCCCAGTACCCGATGAGTTACTCCTCCCTCACCAGTGACCTACTAAAAGATATTTATATTTATCTTTCACTCTCTAGGATGTCCTATTTCTGGCCTCTCTCCCCCTACCCTTTTTTTGGGTCTGTTGGCTATCTGAAGGTTGCCTGGCCTGCTCTAGTTCTGAACTTCAGAAGAAGTGTGTGGAAAGCAAATGGGTGGTGAGAGGGTGTCATCGAAATTTACAGGCTCCTCAAAGACCAATCAGAGTGCAAGGGGGAGAGGGGCATGCACGTGTGCGAGTCCTGGGGGCTAGGGTGGTGGTTTGGGATTCTGAGAAAAGTATGCTGAAAAATGTGCCACTTTCTCTCCTGCACCACCCCTCCCAGACCTCTGCCCATCATCCCAGCCACTCTGTTGCTCAGGGTCTTCAGTCGAAGGAATTGGGAAGCTCAGGCGCGCTAAGGATTATGGGTAAGACTCACACAGTGCACCACGTACAAGCCATGATTTGTGCTACCTACCTACCTTGGCATAAATTTTTGGTTTAAAAAATGTCACTTGTGGGTCATTGAATTTGCCAAACTCTGTCAGTATAATCTGGGGACTGCACAATGTAATTTACTGATGCTCTGCTTTGATGGAGAAGAAAAGTGTTTCAGTATTCATTTTAACTTTCACTACTGTTTCTCACCTTTTAACTTCACCTTGCATGCTGCTGCAATGTGAAAACAGTATTTGGACTACAACAAAGTGGTATAAAGGTATACCGAAAATCACACCAAATACCATCACATGGAATCTTTTGCTTAGTAAAAGCTCCTCTCCAGACCTGCATATCCATTTTATACAGCTAGATATTTACTGAGGCAATCTTTCTTATGAGCATAGCTTGAGGGTGCAAGAGCTGTGCCCCACCATGGAACTGAGACAGCAACCTTTGGGTTGCACCATGGGATCTGGTGAGTCTCTCATAAGTGCCCTTCCATTTTCCATCATCATTGTAAGAAGGACACCTCACTGCTGCCTTACACAATTAGCTGCATCTCACAAACCTAAAATAGCTAAACTAAGACAGCTTTGTGAATTAACATTCAATCTTGACGTGAGCTAAGAGCTGATTGGGGTTCCACGGCACACCCCTGTTACTAAATTCGATCTTGTCCCTTGTGGTTTCCAGGCAGCGTCAGTAACAGTTCAAACAGAAAGCGGAGTCCTAGTTTCAGCGCAGTGACACAGTTGGGATCTCCATCTCCACACTGCTACAATAAACCAGGTCACAGGAGAAACTGAGGGTTCTGGGATAGAGCAAATAAGTGCTAACAATGCGGTACTTGTTATTTTCACATCTGGATGTCCATAAAATGTGTTAATACTGTATGGACATTCAATGATGAACACTCACTTAGGCTGTGACATAGTGCATAACTCAGAGATTAGGCATATCTGTAAGACGAAATAGACTTCATAGTACAGTATATCAAAATATCAGGTGTGATTCAGATTAAAAGCAAGACAAGGAAGAGCCACTACTGAGGGTGTGTGAAGTAAAAAGTTTCATTAAAAAAAATTGAAATTTCACTGGTGTGCTGTTTCATGGATCCCCTTGTTGCTGTCTTGGCTGTCTTATTGCTATCTAGTGGTAGAACAGGGGTACTGTCACTGTTCTGAGGAAGACACTTGCATGATCAATGAGTTAGCAGGAGACATGTTTCTACGGCTGCATAGTCACTTACAGCCAAAACCTACTATATTAATAGTAATTATAATAATGATTGTAATATTAACTGCAATAATAATAATAAGTGTACGTGCAGTACCAGTAGAGTAGTTGTTCTGTGTGATTGCTGTATTAATAGCCTGCGTGTCAAAGCCTTGCTCCATACCCCCAGCACCCCAGAGAGGGATCTGTGCACCCCCTAATTAACAAACTTGAAAAATTATGTCTTAGTGAGGCACCAGACCTGTGAGGAAAGCCGCATTTAAAGGATGGGTCTCTCCTAAATGTGAATGTAAGAACAGGTCAATCCTTCTGACGTTAATAGGAATGCTGATAGAGGACAAAAAGAAGTGCATGCATCAGTAGACTGAGTGCTGATGGACAGCCCTGCAGGGCTACATGTGATTGGCTAGGATGAGTCATGAGTTATTTGGGGAGCCTGAGGGCACAGTCTTCCTCACTGAAAACTTTGGAACAGGCCTCTTGGTGTGGAGCTGTCTCAGTGTGGAGATGCTTCACTGTGGAGCTGCTCCGGCGTGGTTCTGTCCCAGTGTGATTCTGCCTCGGTGAGGTTGTGTCTCATTGTGATTCCACCTCAGTGTCATTCTCACTTGGTGTGGTACTGCCTCAGTGTGGAGCTGTCTCAGCGTGGTACTGTCTCAGTGTGGGGCTGTCTCAGTGTGGGACTGTCTCAGTGTGGGACTGCCTCAGTGTGGGGCTGGCTCAGTGTGGGACTGCCTCAGTGTGGTACTGTCTCAGTGTGGGGCTGCCTCAGTGTGGGACTGCCTCAGTGTGGGGCTGTCTCAAGTGTGGGGCTGTCTCAGTGTGGGGCTGCCTCAGTGTGGGACTGCCTCAGTGTGGGGCTGGCTCAGTGTGGGACTGCCTCAGTGTGGGGCTGTCTCAGTGTGGTACTGTCTCAGTGTGGGGCTGCCTCAGTGTGGGACTGCCTCAGTGTGGGGCTGGCTCAGTGTGGGACTGCCTCAGTGTGGGGCTGGCTCAGTGTGGGACTGTCTCAGTGTGGGACTGCCTCAGTGTGGGGCTGGTTCAGTGTGGGGCTGGCTCACTGTGGGGCTGTCTCAGTGTGGGACTGTCTCAGTGTGGGACTGCCTCAGTGTGGGGCTGGCTCAAGTGTGGGACTGTCTCAGTGTGGGACTGTTTCAGTGTGGGACTGTTTCAGTGTGGGGCTGGTTCAGTGTGGGGCTGTCTCAGTGTGGGGCTGGTTCAGTGTAGGGCTGGTTCAGTGTGGGGCTGTCTCAGTGTGGTACTGTCTCAGTGTGGGACTGCCTCAGTGTGGGACTGTCTCAGTGTGGTACTGTCTCAGTGTGGTACTGTCTGAGTGTGGGACTGCCTCAGTGTGGGGCTGGCTCAGTGTGGGACTGCCTCAGTGTGGGACTGCCTCAGTGTGGTACTGTCTCAGTGTGGGACTGCCTCAGTGTGGGACTGTCTCAGTGTGGTACTGTCTCAGTGTGGTACTGTCTCAGAGTGGGACTGCCTCAGTGTGGGGCTGGCTCAGTGTGGGACTGCCTCAGTGTGGGGCTGCCTCAGTGTGGGGCTGGCTCAGTGTGGGGCTGGCTCAGTGTGGGGCTGGCTCAGTGTGGTACTGTCTGAGTGTGGGACTGCCTCAGTGTGGGACTGCCTCAGTGTGGAGCTGGCTCAGTGTGGGACTGCCTCAGTGTGGGGCTGTCTTAGTGTGGGGCTCCCTTGTTGTGGTACTGCATGCCCAGTGGTGACACGGTAGCTGCCCACCAACGTCAGTGGGGGCTCAGGAGGGGAGCTGCATTGGCTGGGCACCAGAATCCTGCATGGATCTTAAATAAACCATGTACACGGGGCCCATCTCACAAAGCTTTTCTGGGCCAGTTCTTGCATTAGTCCTATAACATGGACCTGTCCAGGGGCATCCCAAGACTGGGGCTAATCATGCCTTGTGAAACCACTGTATGAAGCAGCATTGTACTGTGAAACGAAAAGAGATCATTTGGATCATAGGCACTGCTGAAAATAAATAAATGTATAATAATGAAGTAATGAGGCCCCTGAACTGTGATTGAGTCGCTTAATATTGCAATGACCTACTGGGTTTAAGTGTAAGTCAGTGAAACATACTAATTTTTCATATACTGATTTCACAAGCCCTAGAAATGGGCACTTGTGTTACTCCAGTGTGACACATCACACTGCAGACTTCAGATGCTACTAAACCCAGCAAGTCTGCACAAACTCAACTCAAACTCCACTGTGGCATTTTTTGAGTTATAGCCCCCTCTAGTGGATAAGTGCATTGATGCAGTCCTTGTCATGTATCAATACAGCAGCCAGTAGTCACAATTTTGTACGCTACAGTATATGTGCAGAGCACATAGTATATCAAGTAACATATTCACAAAAATTCCATAAAGTTTATGTTGCTGACATGTATAAGTCTGTGTTGATTTAAATTCATAAGAAATTAACCTAAGGTGTTTTGCTGCAAACCACCTGCACAGCAAGCTAGCCTGAGGAGGGCTGTTAGCTAATTCACAGCTCTGCTGCTCCTTTTCCAGACAGAGCAGCTGAAAACAAGAGTCTCACATCTTTTCCACAGTGTCCTTTGGCCCCTGGACCTGGCCCTCCACGGTGCCCCGATTCGTGTTCCGCACCCAGCCCACCAGCTTCAGTTGATTTCCCTCTTTCTCTGTGTGCTGACGGAGAGAGGGACAGAGGGAGTGAAAGAAGGCCAGGGAAGAGCGTGCGTGTGTTGTGTATTTTATAACGATTTATAACAGAATCTTGCAATACTGATAAAATCTCTCGCTCTCTGTCACTCTCAGAACACTGACGCAGGCATCAGTATTGAAGCGAAGACACGTACCATACGGAAGAATACACCTGCAACGAAGAAAAAAAAAACACGTGGTACAGTAAATAATGTCACTGACATGACGTCAGATCAAATAAAAAAGTATTTTTATAATATTATTACAATTTTATGCACAAACTCTAAATATACAAGATATCACAGATAAAATGCTAATGTCTTAGTGTCTAAAATGTTAAAATCTAGAATAAAATATTACAATGAAACGTTTATATTCCATTACCACTCCGCAGGAACATAACCATGAAAATTAATGAACAGAATTATGCTTGCACAATAATTCCCTCGCTTCTTTGAACAGCAATTGTGTTTTTTAAATATAGCACACATTTAGCTAACGACACACCGAGATATATTGCGTTACGTCGTACCTTGTACGTGTCCGTACACTTCGTAGTCCACGGAAACCAGTCCCGACATAGCCAGTAAATGATGAAAATGATTCCTGCTCTACTGTGTAAATCTGCAAAATGCAGTGTGATGCACCTAGCGACCGGTGGAGGCAGCTGTAATACTATGCTTTCCAGTGTAACAATTCAGCGTTGCGTGTGAGGCGGCCTGTGCACCTGCGTTATTTCCCTTGAAGCTAAGAAACCTTTGAGCCACAATGGCGGCCAGCTCGCACTGAGCCATGGATTCCGGGGTGGCGCCTTAAATAGGAACCAATCACAATAAAGAAGTAGCGTTCGACCCCCACGAAACACCACCAGACGGGAGTTATATTTAAACCAACGAATGTCATCTGAGGTTGAGAAAGCCGGATGTTTATTGAAGCAATAAAACTAATATAGCAAAAAAACATTTACGCTCAAACAGGACAGGTGAAGTAATTTATGTGCAACAAAAGAAAAAGAATTACAGAAATACTGTTTTCAAATTTATCTAGTTGTCAAGGACCCCATGGGGGAAAAAAACACGGCTCCTCTCCAGTTAAAGTGCATTTTACACAGCTAAAATTACACTTAACTGCAAGTCCAATCAAGTCATTATAGCTACCTGTTGAGTCATATGTAACAATTATAAGTCGTTAACATTTCAGTATCTCTGTCAGCTGCATTATGGCCTGCATTGCTCAAGCAAGCTGACAGTGCTGAGATCTTCCATCGTGACCAGCACCACCTAGAGAAATGGCACAGTGATATTGTTACCCTCACACCAACAGACATGAGACACACACTGCTGCAAACACCGCCATCAGTGTATGAACACACTACACCTTTGATCTGGGGTCTCACACTTATTTGGGGGGCATTAATAGCATATCTGTGGCAGTGGTGTTCTGGAGAAAAAATCTTTTAAAAACATAAAATAATGTTAATTCAATACATATCTCATGGCAAAATATGGATGAAATTATACTGTTTATCGTGTTATCGAACACCGTGCAATGACTGTCATATCTTTCTGAATCCCCAGTTTTATGGAATTAATATGTCTGCAAATTATGAATCACACCACATCCATTTTTCAGAAACCGGATATGACTAAAAAATAGTATGACTCGAGAGATGAAGAGGCCACAATACCACTCTAAAGTAGGGATGCTCGATTATGGCAAAAATCATAATCACGATTATTTTGGGCTCATTGAGTTTGGAAACATCGTGCATTTATTGAACTATAGCTAGAATTTGTCCAATCTCGTGATTATCTAATCGCACCGGTTTTAGCGCGCTAAACGGCAAATCACACTCGTGTGATCGTACGCGCGAAAGGGTTAAATATAATTCAACCGAAAAACAAATAAAAATACATGTAAAAAAATAGATAATATAATATAAATAATATATGATATAAAATAAGGTAAGATAAGTATATATATATATATATATATATATATATATATATATATATATATATATATATATATATATATATATATTTCAATAAATAATGCCGCGCAATAATCGTTTTATCTCGATTATCTTGTTTTCATAATCGTTGGAAGCCAAAATTGAAAATAAAATTCGATTAATCGCCCAGCCCTACTCTAAAGTATGAATCAGTAACAACTCAAAGTGGTTCAAAATGCACATGTGCACCAGTTCAAAACTTTCACCCATTAAACAAGAACAGGAAATGTGCGGTTACCGTTGAGTGGCTGGGATCAGTGTAGTCACACACCTCTTCTGGGAACACAGCCCTGACCAGCTGCTTCAGCACTGGGGGGTAGATGTACGTGGGGCGCACCCTTTCATCAGCGCTGCAGCCCACCTTATACTGAAACTGAGAGAGAGAGGGGGGTAGAGGGGGAGACAGACAGATTGACAGAGAGAGAGAGGAAAAGAGAAAGACAGTGGGAGACAGACAGCAAGAGAGAAGGAAAGGAAAAGATAGAAGGGGAGGGAAACAGAGAAGAAAAAAATTAAAAGAAAGGTGAAGGGAGAGACAGCAAGACATACAGAGAGACACAGACAGCGAGAGAGCAAGGGTGAGACAGAGAGGGACAGACAGAGAGAGGTGGTTTCATTTCACTGAACTCCAAAATGTTTGTGATTTGTGTATAGAGGAAACAATATAAAAATGTGCTGGGATGTGATGATGCTATGTGATGTGCCCACTCCCTCAAAAGTGGAAAGAAGCAGAAAAAGACAGAGTGATGGTAACAGATTCCCCTTTCCCCTCATACCAGCTTGTGTTGGATGAGTTTATATGCTCTCCTCCGCCTTGCTCGGTCACTCCTCAACCTTGACGCGGCATGGAGCAGTGGTGCCACCCACAGGGGAATTCTATGAACCGCAGCCAGAGAGTGAGACAGTTATACAGTCCAAAATCTGTAATTAAACCCAATTCCCTACATGGCAGCCAAGTGTGGGGGGTGCCTTTCAAAATTAGGATTTTGTCACATGGGTGTAACACCCAATAGAAGCCATGCATGCAGAGCTCTATAAAAGGAACTCCAGAAGTAGGCCTATACACAAACACATCCAGCGTAGTACACATCCAGGACAGAATCAGACAAATACCTAAAACTAACTGCAACTCAAAACAGGGCCATTCTGTTCTGCTGTTTCGACTAATTTCCCCTGTCCAACAATGCCAATAGCTCAGCGTCAGCCACCACCTCTGACATTAAGCACAGTACCATGTCAGTGCATACAGTGAGAGCACAGACCAGCGCTTCACCACTAACTCACACCTCCAACTGTGTTCTGTATTCATGTAAGTGACATGAATGTAACAAACAGTTCTGTCTACAAAAGTTCAACCAGCATTTGCTTTAGCGTACGGAATTATTCCTGTGCGATTTCATGACACATAATTCATTCCGTGAACTGCTGACTCACGGAATGCATGGACCAAAGTCCTTTCGTGTACATCATACCTTCAGTAATATAGCCTGTTCATAATTAATTTTGTACTTAATCAAAACACAGATGTCTACGACAGTTCAAGCATTTTTTGGACGGAATGCCCTCTGTAACTGCGGAGTCACGGAATATATTGTGATAAATCCCTTTCGTGCACATCATACTTTCAGTAATATAGAGAAACAATTAAGTGGACAAAATGAACACTCAATGGCACGGAATATTAATAGTATAGCGCATTCTGCATTTCGTGCCACAAAAGCATAAATGCTGGCCTAGGACATCTATTAGACAGAGTTACTTTTGTCTACAAAATGAGTTTCTTTTGTCCACAAAATGAAAACGGTCAATTCAGTACAAGACAGGAATAATCCGTTTTGTTTTCTGTGCACGAAAGTATGTGCTCTCTTCAATATTTCGTGGACACAATGCTAACGCGTTCTGGTTTCGTAATGAATTTATGCGTTTCGTAGCACAGAAACCATTCTGTCTACGAAAAAAGGTGTTACACTTGGCGCCCCATAGTTTATTGGCAAAATTGTTTATGTTAAATGATAATAGAAAGTAGGCCGCTTTAACATCTAAATTTCTTGTATTACAGTAGCAATAACCTTAAAACTGCAATTGAGTACCGCTCCTAATAATCGAATGCTTAATTTCACAATCGAATGCCAATATATTAATATAATTTTGTATTACCGTGCTCACATTAAAAGTTTCTTTTTTTCTTAAATGCTATTAAAAATGAAAAGTGCAACTTCAATAAAAGTTGGTCGAATAGCGAGATGCTGTGTTACAACTTTGTCCAAGTCATCATCATAGAATCGGACCAATACATTGAAATTTCTGTCCATGTTTCGGTTTGTGGACTCGTCAACGTTTTGTGAAAACATCTGTTTTGACAGCTTGTGTGCTAAGCATTGCCTGATGTGACAGGCAATGTAGTGAGTGGATAGGTAGCTGGCCTGTGTATTTGACACGCTAAGTTTGGAGAGCGAAGTTCTGTCCTGTTATGTATTGCAAAGGTCATCCAGCGCTGGCGCTATCCTGAAAAAGACAAGTCATGTTCCGCTATAAACGCGGACTTTATGATTGCACACGAGGTTGGATGGATGAAGTGGCAGCAGCTACAGTGGCCACAGCTCCCGGCAACGTTGACATGTAACGAAGAGCCCGAACAGCTGCTTTGTGTGAGGGAGTTATCTGTATCATGCCGAGACAATACCTTTTGCCGCTTGTCCCATACTGTATTTTTTCCAACACATGGTGCAAAGCAGCTCCAGGGCTTGTTTAATTTGTGACAACATACACCGAACGTTTGTCCGTTATTACCGTTTTCATCTAGCCAATCCTATCGCCATTTATTTTTCACCCCCGTTCTACTGTGCTTGTGTCCGCCTCACAGACAGTTGAAACTAATTGTCGATTGGATAAGAACAGCGTTCTCGTGCCAGTAACAGGCCTAGCCTAAACAGGCTACCATTGGTTAAAACTAATCCGAAAAAACAACACATCAGTGATTGTTTTCAATAAAACTGCGTTCCAGTTTGGTAATATCAGAGCCCGTAAACGCTAGTCATAATGTATTGCCCGATCTAAAATCTCTGCACGCCCGATTTCCGGCGTGGTGCCGGAGATCTTTAACCCATTAGATTTTGAAGGAGGTCAGATAGAAGGCATGTCAGGCAAAATATTTAATGTGTCGAGGCAAACACTGTCAAAAACCATGACAGCATGTGCCAAACAAGGAAAAACGTCATCGGGAAAAAGGAGCAGTGATTGCAAGTTGAAGCTCACTGACAGGGACAGTGACTTAACTTAACAGGACAGTTGCAAGAACCCACAAAAAAGGCCTCAAAAATGACCATATAAGTGAATCTACACCTCTGTGACCCAGTACACAAACGGTAATTTGTGAGCTTCACAAAGCTGATACTTATGGTAGGGGTACCATTAAAACGCCCTTTTAACAAACGTCAATGCAACAACACATAACATGGTGTAATGAACACAAAACCTGTACTGAGTAGTGGAAGGACATGGTCTGATGAGTAGTCTTTTTCTGGACTATTACATCTGGACAGGTTTATGTTTGGAGAAAGCGCAAGGAAGCCTTCAACCCACGTTGCCTGTTCTCAATTGTTAAACATTGTGGTGGGTCTGTAAAGGTATTTCGTGGAAGTCATTGGGTCTGATTACTACTCTGCATGGTGGAAATATAGTCAAGGAACACCAAGCTTTTTTGGCTGATATAGTGGTAAAACTGTTTCCTCAAGATGCTCTCATATTCTACGATGATAACACCCCCCATACTTACCTTTCTGCAATTGATAAATGCCCTGTGTTTGAAATACGCAGCTAGTATACTACTGTATTTTATTTATGTATCTCAAAATGGGAGGGCCATTATGACACATCAGTATATACCACTTTACAGTTTATATGCCCCAACACAGTGGGTAAATTAATAGCTTGAAATTAATCATAATATTTATATCATAAGGGCTCTGTAATATTGTGCTAACAAGGCAACAGCTCTGTGTTCAAGAAATTAATTAACGTTAAAACCACGAGACTGCATGTTCAAACGTCGTCGATAATACTGAATCGCGCAAATTTTCGTATAGGGTTAATATTAGGCAACAGTAGATGTGCATATTTATCTGTTTCTGTATATTTCTTATCGGTTTCGAAATTACGTAGCTATGCACTTACTGATTTACAAAAACTGTGCAGGCAGACGAAACACGAGATTTGTAGGTTTGTGTTTAAAGCATGCTTAACAGTTCATTTAACCCACTTATCATTACACTAGCATCCAGCTAAAATTCAAATAACTGTTGGTTATGTACCTGAGTATCCGGCAGTTCTCCTCATAAAAGTAAATACTGTTAACGCCTCTGTTCCCGTTCATCGTGCAAAATCAACAGAAAAGACGATGTCCTGCTTGTGGATGATATACAGTAAAAGATCTTTCCAGCCTAATTTTAAACTGTAGTGAAATAATTTTAGAGCTTTTTACAGACTAAAATAAAGATTTTATTGAATAAAATAAGCCTGTAAACCCCTCTCCGTGCTATGTATATTTAACACCAAAGCCTCAAATCCAATGGACATTCTGAAATTCAAACATCAATAATTATTTGGCTTATTGCACAGCAAAGCCGCTGTCTTAAGAATAATGCGTCCTATTGGTGGTCTCATGCTCCACATGCAAATACAAGCGCTAAGTGTGATTTTATTCGTCAACGTGAAAAAGTAACACAGTTTAAAACTGTGATAAGTGCCCCTTTCTACAAAAGTTGAGAGACGTCTGTAAAAAGAGAGAGACACTAAAGTCGTTACGTATATGTAATTAGCATGTTTCACACCCAAAAAGGATAAAAGCATGATTGTTAATCACTCATTTGGCTGGTTTTGCGTGAAGCTAGGGGAGAGGACACCTTATGATCATATATTAAAAAGATAATACAAGTCCTACATATTAGTCATGAACAATGGGAAATCCCCAAGTGTCAGTGTTGACTGTATTGAAAGCATTTAAACACAGACTTGTTTATAAAATTGTGCCTTTAAACATATCGCCTGTAGAATGCACTGCAACACAAACGAATACCTCAAATAATCCAGTTGACATCAATGGTGTTTGAAATACAGCGTCAATGTATTGGAAATGTTACTCATTCTAAATCCATTGAGATTACAGTCTTCAATAACCCGGTAAACATGACTCATCTGGCAAAATGTTTGATAACAGGTGAAAAGGTGAGTTACTGTAGCCTTCCAAGACAAGCATTGACTGGCTGTGTTGTCCTGAAACTATTTTTGCAAAGCTATGAGAAGTCGTGTTGGATACATTATCATAACATCCAAATTATGTTCATCAGAAAAAAACTACCGTTATAAACATATCAGTAAAAAGGAGAATAGAACTATCTGAAATCATTTTTCTTGTTAAAAGACTTTTTTTGGATGCATCATTATTTTGTCTTGGGTCGTCATTGATCAAAAACATGTTGAAAATTTGGCACAGTCAGTGAGCCAACGGTGCAAAATGATTGGAATGACTAGAACCTCCAGTGCAAAATGACTAGGGGCTGCGCATGATGGTTTATTAGTGGGTTAGTACAATCTCCTAACCAATAAGCACTCACTGGGTTGCCAGCACTGACATAAATCACACGTTAAAATCACACTTTATTCAACTGGAGGAGCTGTATTTGTCAGCAAAATTCAGACTGTGTGTGAAAGAAGTTTATGAAACATATTAACACTTGCATGATCATTGCAATTTTATTCTATAAGTGATCAATATCTGCAAAACAATTTCCTTGCAGCTTTAGTGTAGCTTTTTTATAAAGTTCTACACACTGTAACTGAGCACTTCAAAGCCATGAATTCAAATGATTTACCATCAACAATGCTGAGACAGCCAAGTTCCTGACTTTGCCAGCAAAATCAATAAAACACTGTCTGTTCTCTGAAAATAAGACTGCACTGTACAGAAGGCATTATATCATACTTCAATATTCAGTCATTCACTTCATTTTTTAAAAGGGGCAGACACATGTATTTAGCAGGCAATAATTAGTAGATAACTGGTTTCACAAGAAAATGGCTATCATATCAAATAAATGCATATATGCAAATGGACAGTAGTCAGCAAGAAGGCATGCGTTCTAGTCATTTACTATGGGGCTGTTAAAAATCTCTTTTCTGTATTACCTGGGTCTTGCAGTACACCCAGCCTTCTAATCCAGCTGCAGTGAGTTGGTAGCCAGCTAGCTAAAACTCCTAACTAAGAACAATGGTCTGCCATACGGGCATATTAAATATGCAGTCACTGAACTCTGGACCATTTAGAACCTGCTTATCAGAATGCCAGTCTTGGCATGTGACTTTTGACAGCCATTGTTGGGAAACCATCATAAATTAATATATCACCTAACACAATGCACCATAATAGGACCACGTTGACGCTGTCATTTATTAGCCAAAGATGGCTCTCTGCACAAAACCATAGGTTGGGGATCTCATAGCGACTGCCTAAATGCCAACACTGGCTGGTTGTGATGACCACAATGGAGTGAAGTCCATGAGGCTCATTTTTATAAGGCAAATGCTATGTCAGTTGCTTGCTATATACACCCATTAAAAACAGTTGTTTTCCAATTAGTAGTGTGCACTATGATGCATAATAGGGTGTTGGCTAGCACTTTAAGACACCACTCAATTGTATATAAAGCTATGAAAGAACCATGGCTAGCCACCAGGTTAATGTCTAACATCATACACATTCATTGAGCAATGGTTAACGCTTAAAGGCATGTTGTGATACAAAGAAGCCTGTATTCATTACAGACACTAAATATAAAGTGGGTTAAAACGTTGGCTTTTAGATATGTATGTATGTACATACAGTATATGTAATGTATATGTAATAGATAAAAGCTTTATATTTAGTTATTTAATATTACTTTTCCTAAAAGAATATGGAAAAAACATCAAACATGGTTAACTGAGTTCTACCAAGGTTTTTATAATTTTATTTTTAAACCAACATAATAATAATTATTTATTTAGTTATCTTTAAGTCCACAGCGTTCACTCACGTGCAGGGGTTTCGGAGGCGTGGTTGTGGTGACAGCCCGCGAACGTTTGTATGCGTGCGTGTGAACTCGTATATGCTTATACAGAGATGAGGCGCTGTTTAAACATTCCCTTAATGATCTGCCTGGCATCCGATGCTGCGGGAAGAAGTCCTTCGTACCCCTACCGTAGGAGCCCCTTCCAACAACATCATTTCACTATCGCGGAAATAAGGTTACAATGTAAGATATCAAGTGAACGTTCAGCATGTTTTTTTTTTTCCACAGGGTTCATGGGAAGTGAAGTCCACATCACATGTGACTAGACGATTTTATTCGCGCTCTGAACTTCGTCTCCCATCAGCACGATTGTGAAGCATTACGTAACGTTTGCCCAATGAATTCAGCCGCAAACTGGCAGGTAACTCAGACGCACGATTATCACCATGTCAAACGCAGGTAAGGGACATTAAGCCACGAAATTGTGAATAATTCTCTAAATTTATTTGAACCGTGCTTCCTAATCTACCATAGTGTTTTCGCGTAGGATCACAAAATAGGAATAAGGTAAAACTGCATGTGGATTCTAAACGTTCACTTTCTTGAAAACAACGCGGCAACATGTTTTAACTTGAGTGTTTTGAATGAAAACTGAAATTACTGCATAACTCGTTAGGAAACGATTTTGCTAACGACATCGACGACCACATTCTTGAATTACCTAGTTTCCATTGGTTCGAGAAAACTTGCGATAAGAGTATATCAGCAAGCTAGCTGCTACTTGAGAGAGGATCATGCTCAGAATTGTGCAAAACTTTTTTCGAACCAGACAGCTGGCATGGATTGAATGGTGTATTGAGACGCTGGTCATGATAGCACCGTCTGTGACACGGAAAATAGTAATCTGCGTCGAACTGACTTATTACACAAGAGACGCGTTTCTGTTCGGCAACGATCTTTTCTGCAATTTCACCCAAAGTTCTTAATCATACGATCAAATGTCGTGGAATTTCATGTATTAGTTTTCATTGTACTCGCTGCTTTTGTGGCAGCACCACAGACGCCATTTAATATTTTGTTTCGGTTGAATGAATTTGCATGGGTGGAGTAGGTTTCCGGGAGCACGGACAAGTATACAGTTGCCTACAAATATAATCATTTCCCTGTCGAACTGTAATGACATTTAACAAACATTTAACTGAGGGGAGTGTGCGTTTATTTTTTTTTTATTTTTTGCACGCATTAAATTACAATTACCAACAGTGCTCAGAGCAACAAGGTGCATTACAAACGTTTCTAAAGTTAGTTCAACATATTATTACAATGCATTGAAGAAAATGAATGTTTTTGACGCCTCTGTATTTACCTGTCCTCTAGATAAAGTGATCACCTACGATGAGCTCAAGGCTCTCTTAGAGAAGAGTTCCAACCTGCTGCTGATTGACGTGCGCACCAAAGAGGAGGTGGGCCGGGGGAAGATCCCAGGTTCCCTCCACATGCCCGGTAAACTTCTGTCAGTCAACACAGGAAGTGTGTCTAACAAGTCTCTATGCACATGAGTAGTGTATTATCCAGTGGCAAGGCACAGCGCACCACTACCCATGGGTGCACAGATGCTAATAATAATTAGAAAATTACATGTCCACAGACCAGGTGCAGAGGATAACAGAAATTCTAAACCACTGTTGGGAATGCATAGCTTTAACTAGTAGTTGAGAGTGTTAACATCTATTCATGTTTTCATGTTTCAGTGTAAGAACCTATAGTGACCTTACTATGTACGGGTTGAAAGGATTGAAGATTTATAATATGGAAATTGAACCCAGATAAGGGTGGCAACTGACAGAAGTGTTTTTTCAGCAGGTGCGGTAAGTTGTTGAGTTATGTAAAATTGTCCAGCCCTTAGGAGGTGCCAGGCCCCTGTAGGATTCCAGTGTGAAGAGTCCACCCACTGCAGTAAAGTGGGAGTTTTGTCAGTGCAAGTTTAGTAAGGTGTGTTTGTGTGGTTCTTCTGCAGTGGACACGGTGGAGTCTGACCTGGCCCTGGACCCTGCTGCCTTCCAAGCCAAATTTGGGGTCCCAAAACCCCCTCTGGACTCTCCAGAGCTGGTGTTCCACTGTCAGATGGGCCATCGTGGAGCAATGGCCACAGAGAAGGCCCGGTCCCTGGGGTTTCAGAAGTGTGTTTCGTATTTGAATGACACCCACTGTAAACAGCACATGACAACACAGTACTCATCAGGGTTTGGTCTTGCTTCACTGACTGGGATAGTACATTTCCTGTGGCAATCTCAACTTCCTCTTGAAGCTGCAGAACTGTCTTAGGTATCCCACACTGGGTGTGAAAGAGTTTATCTTTTAGATGTCAAATAGAGGTACAGTATATCTTGTTCATAAACCAGTTTCCTATTAGTGTTACAATTTACAACTTATTTTGGCATAGCAAAAAAAACAAACAAACACTATGTTTGGTGAGCACATCTTTGAGTAAGCATATACAGTTATACCTCATTCAAAACAGCCTACTGAAGACTTTTTGAAGACTTGCAAAACTGTTTCTGTGACTGTGTCTCTTTACTGTTGGCCACTCTGGAGTGTGCTTTTTATACAGTATAAAAACAGTATATTTTCATGTTCTGTGATTTAAAATCAACAAAATAGCGATCAGTAATTTGTGTTTGTTATGATTTCAGGGCACGTAACTTTGCTGGGGGGTACAAAGAATGGTCTGAGAAGGAGGGGAAGTAGATGGAGCTGATAAGACCAGCATTCCGGACCACACACTGTAATGAGAACTGCAAAGCACTGGATGTATTTATTTCATCTCTATATAAGGCCTGCAGCTGCAGTAATTCCTTCCTGCTATTAATGTAAGTATGTGGGACTCACACAGACATTGAGAATAAAAGCTTTAAGTGGCCTTTTAACCTATAGTCAGTGTGGCTTTATTTCTGGAATGTGTTACTTGGGTTGGTGTATGCTGGGCATACAGCGTAAAGAGGGTGTTTTAGGAATGTGCTTAATCGCCAGTGCTGACGTGGAAACAGCCGATCTGGCTATGGCCACGACTCACGCACATGCAGTTTTTGAGGGGTTAATCCTCCTTCCTGGATTCCAGCTGCATAGCCCTGCCTACTGTGTTCACAGTGGGAGTCTGATGTTATAGAGGTGGCAGTGCCAGAGCGTGAAGGCCACTCTGGACTTATGTGACTCACAAGGACAGGCTGACACATGGGAGCCAATGAGGAAACTCTTGAGAGCTGTGCTCCAGGGCAGAATTCGAGCCCGCACCGTGACCGCAGACAAAATGGAGCACTGCACACAAATCTACAACACCCAGTGTCTAAATCCACTATACACGCTTTCAGCTGGCTTCTCCTTTCATTTTTTGGCATTTATTACTTCTTTCTATGCAATTGACATCCCAGTATTTGTATGTATGTGTTTAAGTACATTTTTAAGGGGAAGGGGTTCCATAGATTTAATCAGATTCTCAAAGGGGCTTAAAAAAGGTTAGGAGCCACTGATTTTGAGGGAAATTTGACCCTGGATTAAAAAAGAATGCAAATACAAACCAAAAAACATAAAGAACCTCGTGAAAAACAGTCAAGACATATCACTTCCTTACCTGAGTTTTAAAATTAATTTAAAAAGAAATTGTTTTAATGAGAAGTCAAGGTGTGTAAACAACATTGAACTAGATTATATGAACATTGGTTAAGTATACTAATTTAGTGAATTAAATTGAGTCAGTCTGTGCTGCAAAGAGCACCTCCACTAAGCATAATCACTTTAGTGCACATCTGCATTTAACCTTTACGACAGAATCATTTGCATGAGTTGCTAATACTGGTGTGATTGTAGGCATTCAGCGCTTAGAGGAATGGTTGTTTTAAGATCCACTCCAGTTTTAGAGATAAGAACAAGCTGTGTCTCCCACAGGTGACCTGGGGCACTCCATTGCAAGAGGAAAGGAGAAAAAAAGCTTTGCAAAGAAAGTGTGATTTACCTTTGACACATTATTTAACACCTGGTGTGTCAGGTTGCCATTAATTATTGTGTGACTGTGTGTCCTGATAGACTAAGTCAATTCCTGCTCCGCCATTCTGAATATTTAATGCGGCAGGCATGCCATCCACCAAGGTATAGGTTGATGAGGCATATCCTATATCTATAAAGTAAAGAGAGTAAGGCCTTTTATGGGATATCCTACAGAAATAATTCTGTCGTCTGACTCATTGCAATCATTAACTTCTGCACCATATATCCTCTCTTAAACATAATTTGGACAGAATCTCACACACTCATAAACACAAATAAATTATTAGTCTCTTCCATGCTGAGAAGCCAAGCAAAGTTAAGCTTTCACATACACAGTCTTTTCATCTCAGAGTCCATACAATCTTTGTTACACGTACTGTAAATACACACAAGCTCTCAGAAAACTGAGGACTGTGTTTTTGGTTCCTGTTCCATACAGTGTCTTGACACTCAGCGTGGATGAAATCTCTGATCGGTGTCAGGCAACACTGTCATCCAGTGACAGAAAATTTAAATGTTCTGGCTGTATTTGCATCCAGTATTTGGTTGTTATAAATATGTCTATGGCACATATAAAGCAAGACATTCAGAGAATATCAAATAAGTTAAGTTGTGAATAATATGGTTATGGTTCATTGGAACAAAACTGTGAACCAGATCATGTTATACTGTAGGTTCATTTTAGTATCTAAGTTCAACTGCTACTTGTTGCCATGAATGCCCGCTTCTGAATGCTCACGGTAAACACGATACCGATATCAGCTATCGCATACACATCATTAGGCATACCCAAAAAGTGTTCCGCGATGAGTACGGCACGAATGTGAAAGAGATCCTCATCGCGTGCCTAATCCTGGAAGCATAGCCCTCTAGACTAAACATCTCAACTTCCTCTGGGCGCACAGCACGCAAGCAATCCCTCACGTCACCTAACTGATGGACTGCACACAAGTGATGAATGCGCATTGGGGGATCGAGAGTTATTGGCAGGTCGTATCGTGCGCTTGTTTAATGCAGATACCAATACTTCCACCTCTTCCAAAGAAATGCAAATTTTAATAATCAATAGCCTAATACTTAACCGGACTTAAAGAAGTTTGGTACCAACGCTACGGACCACGTTCTTCGACCGTCGCAAAGCAACGTAAAGCCTACTCAAGCATACTGTCCAGGGCGCTGAAAAAGCTATCAGTTTCACGGTCTAAAATGAACGTTATCTCTGAGGCAGCTAATACTGTATGTCGCTCTACAGCACTGGGTCTGTTGTTAATAACTACCTATGCTCTGCTGTATTAAAAGCGAATGATCATCAGCGGTATTGCCATTGTTTTCTAGTGTCGTTGCTCGTCATCGGTTTTCTCAGCCATGTACATTTTGTTCTTGCTTTGCTTGCTGTTAAACCGGTTTCGTCGACAGTTCACAGCGGGTCATTCAGCGAACGCGCAGGGACAATGAATCAACTCATTCCTATACCATACGATGTAAATGTAAATGTATAACATCCGTCAACATACCAAACGCACACAAATTTGGCCCATGAGCGGTGGACACTTGTCTGCGGAGTCGGTTTCTTGCCCTACATTCACCATCTAGTAACTGCAATATGATCAGAACTTGTTCTCTGTTGGTAATGATTCCGTTTAACTAACGTTTTTGTTGCGTCCATCAACAGACCTGGATCGGTAGCAATGTTTCTTGCTGCGATGGTACCAATATTATGACTAGGCATCTTATATTTTTCTCTTAATTATGATTAAGCATCTCTTCATAATGATGAAAATATGAGAAGCTGAATCACAATTAAGAGAAAGTTTTTCATTATTTTGAAATGATTAGTCATAATTGCACGAAAGTTCCCTCATTATGAAATAATTTATAATTTGCCTACAACACACATTTTCATTATTATGAGATGTTCAACAATAATAATAATAAAATAATAAAAATAAGTTTCTCATTGGTATGACATGCTTAGTCATAATTACTAAAGAGTTTTGCATTCCCCGGATGTGTCGATGCTATCTGCCTTGCAGTTCAGCTTCTGAGCCCCGGTTCCTAGGTGAAAAGCCGTAGCCCCTCCTAACGACATAATTTCAGCATTGCGGAAATAATGAACTTGAGGCGTGATTTCAACAAGTAAACGGTTAGCCATGGGACGTTAAATCCATAATCACAGGTTCTCAGACATTTTCATACTAGCTCTGAACTTCCTCTTCCATCGGCACTTTTGTGAAACATCGGGTAAGGCTTGTCAATTGAATTTACCTGTACGCTGGCAGGTGACTCAAACGCGCACCTGTCACCATGTCGAAAGCAGGTAAGGAACTTTACACCATCACCGTTTAAGGATTTATGAATAATTATTTAAACTGGATGTTCTGAACTGTACTTGTTAATTTACCACGTTGTTTTCACACAGGCTAGCTATAGATATATCGCAGTAACTAATTAAAATTACACGATAGCATATATGATACGTCTGGTACTTTGGGCTTTCCAGAAGTTCACTTTCTCAATGCAACAAGAGAAACTTTAAATTAAAAATTACAATAACTTGATGACTCGTTATCAAAGGAGAAATTAGGTAATAAGATCAACAACGTTCTGAAATCGTTTACCTTTCACTGGTTGAAGACAACTGCTAAAATACTTCAAAGACAGTTTATAGCACCGGTTTTACTGATCACAGCAATCCAGCGGCAAATTCTTTTATCACGCAACAGACGCGTTTCTGTATTGCAACAATTTGTACATTAGCCGTCCTGTTCTGCAAGCTTTTCAATAGTTTGTTACGCAACAACATATCATGTAATTTCTTGCATACTTTTTCAATGTACTCGATGCTCTAATTCATGTCGAAGTCATTTAAGCGTTTGTTTTGATCTATTGTATTTGTTTCGAGTTTATATTGCAAGATGAACACGATAGACTGCAACTACCAGCACTGCGCCGAGGAACAGAATGCATTGCAAACATTTTTTATGTTAGGTCATCAATTTATTACCACATATTTAAGAGAATTGATGTTCTTAACCAGGGGGAACAGGTTGAAAGTAATGATAGATTTAAAGGTAGTAGTCTTAATTAGGGGAGTCAGACCCCCCCAATTCCACCCGTAATTCGAACCCTGTTCTTAACGTCTCCTGTTCCCCAGATAAAGAAATCACCTACAATGAGCTCAAGGGTCTCCTGGGGACGAGTTCCAACCTGCTGTTGATTGACGTGCGCACCAAAGAGGAGGTGCAGCGGGGGAAGATCCCGGGTTCCATCAACATCCCACGTGAGCTTCTGCCAGAGCTAACACTATTGTCTCCCAACCACGGGGCTTAGCCTACGTACTCATTCTGAGAAATTGCTGAACTCATGCAAAGTAGTATGTTTTACATCGTATGTCATGTACATTTTAATGTTTTATGCTTCCCCTCAAAAATATTTTAAGTGTGTATTACGAAAGCGATTGTTCTACCACATGCAAGGAAACTCGTAGTGGTTTCAATGTATTTAATGTCATCTTTTTAGGCCTTGCTGACACAAAAGAAGACAGAGGAATTAGTATTTACAATGTATAGTCATATTGAAGCTGAGATGTTAATAATGCTTCATATGAGTATTTGCAATCTCTCAGGCACATGTGTATAGGTACTGAGCTATCGGTGGGAATACAATGAGTCAGTGCAATCAGTGTGTCCAACAAGTCTTTCCTTCTCTCCTTCTCTATGCCACAGGCCTTATAGAAAGGCCAAAAAACCTAAAGCACTGTTGGTCATGCAGTTGGATGTTTTAATATCTATTCATGTTTTAGTGTTTTTGTGGGGGAGCTACAGTATATTGGCCTTTACTGTAGGCTTAAAGGATCAAAGATTCATGGTGTAGAAATGGCAAGGCCAGATAAGAATGGTAAATTGCAGCTGAGGAGGTCGAATAATTTTGAGTTATGTGAAGTTCCCCACTGTTAAAATGCCACCAAAAATGTCCAGCCCTTAGGAGGTGCCAGACCCCTGTAGGGCTCCACTGTAGTAAAGTGGGAATTTTGTCAGTGCAAGTTTAGTAAGGTGTGTTTGTGTGGTTCTTCTGCAGTGGACACGGTGGAGTCTGACCTGGTCCTGGACCCTGCTGCTTTCCAAGCCAAATTTGGGGTCCCGAAACCCCCTCTGGACTCCCCAGAGCTGGTGTTCCATTGTCAAACAGGCCGTCGTGCAGGAATGGCCATGGAGAAGGCCCGGTCCCTGGGGTTTCAGAGGTATCTGTAGTAACTGCTTACTACACTACTACACTGAGTTTTTTTTGTTTCTTCATAACTTGTGTGTAGTATATTTCCATGTTCTGTGACTCCAATGTTAATGTTAGACTTTTCTCAAATAATTCATATTTTATTCTGATTTCAGGGTGCGTAACTATGTTGGGGGGTACAAAGAATGGTCTGAGAAGGAGGGGAAGTAGATGGAGCTGATAAGACCAGCATTCCGCACACTGTACTGCACAGTAATGAGAACTGCAAAGCACTGGATGTATTTATTTCATCCTTGAAGAAGGCTAGAAGCTGTAGTAATTCCTGCCATTTTTGATGTAAATATGTGGGACTCACAAAGACATTGAGAATAAAAGCTTTAAGTGGTGTTTGTAGCCTGTGTGTAGCTTTCTTTCTGGTCTGTGCTTCTTGTAAGTACCGGTGTATATGGTAAAGGAGAGCATTTTGGGCATGTGATTTATTGCTGGTGCTGATGTGGAAATGGCCCGCCTGGCCCCCACCCCCGAGCCAGCAGCCTGTCACTAATCTTCCCATGGTTCCATGGTCCACTTGGCCTCGGCCTTGACTCTACCACCACCCCCTCCCCAAACCACCACCATCGGTCCAGTCCCTCTAACGTGTTCTGTCACAGATCAGCTTCATCTGCAGCAGGATTGATCTTACTACATTCTGGGCGGCACACAGGCTTGAAGGCAGAGCCTCACAGATGGTGATTACCTACAGTTGGCTCTGGGAGGTCGCTCTGTTCCCTCACCTGTTGTTTGTTTTGCACTTATTATCAGTGCCCCTGGGTGTCTCAGTGCTCATTCTCTGGGGCTCATCGCCTGCCTTGGGGGTTCACTGCAGTACACTGTGTACTGTTTGGCTGAGTCATATTGCTCACAGCAGATTGAGCTGTGGTTGTAGAATGGGTCTTATACAAGACAATCTGTCTGAGCTAACCCACCTCTAATTATTACTTCTACAAGACAGGAAGCCTCACTTTACAAATTATTTTAACTTCACAGATTTATTTTTCAGTAAAGATATTTTCTGCAATGTGTTGAGGTATTTTATAATTTGTCACTGTGCATACCCTGTAACGTATTTGCATGGCTGAGAGGAGTAACTGTCCACCAGGTATATCATCAGCATCAAGCCTGAAATTCAACCCCCAGAATCGTGCTGTGATGTTGTGGCATGGTTGTGATACTGGAATCAGTAGCACATATGACCTAAGCCAGGATCATCTTTGTCTCTCTATGTTGCAAACCAACAGGTGCTGGGGATGTGAACACTGCTAAAGGAAATGCTCTCCTGTGCCTCCCAACCATCCTGCCCAGTGTGCGAAATACCCGGTGGCAATCGGGGGTCCCCCTACCCCTACCTGCCAACATTTAGGTTTCAAAATATGGGAGGTTTTTTTTGGCAAGGGGGGGGGGGTGGATAGCAAATAAATAAGTAAATAAATAATTGTATGTAGTGTGTGGATTGTGTGTGTATATTGTGTTTTGAAAAAATATGTGCTTAGTGCCTAACGGAAATAAATGTCATTGCTTTATTCACTGAAGTCTTGTCACTGAATCATTGGATGAAGAATGTGCTTTATTTTATGAAAACCTGCGCACATCTTTTGACCACAACTTTTGAATCATTGCAATGAAAAGTAAATACATTATTTTGTGTTTATTTTTTATACAAAGTGGGATGTAATGTCAGCCCTATGTTGGAGACAATGCAGAAATTTGCTGTGATTTCAAAACCTGGATTACTCAACAATGTTTTGTTGCACAGAGAAACAACTAGTATCTTCGGAAAGAGTAAGTTATGCTGTTTATTTTAAAAAGCGATGGAGATTTTGTGACTTATTCAACCGAGAAGCAGGAGTGTGAAAATGGGTGAAGAAATTAGTAAAGATATTACTTTGCAGAAGTTTGATCTATCTTCATAACGTGATTACTTCGTTATGTGCAAATATGTGACTAGCATCATTACAAAGCTCTGGTTCCACTCTTTCTTGTGATATGTGTTCCATATCTATGCAATGACGAGTGCATGAGTAATTCAAACAAGAGTAATGGGTGTGGAGATGGACGCAGAGTTGTATGCAGATTGTAACTATGATTAAATTTGATGTAAATTCAAAATAATTTTTCTCACCAACACTAAGCAACTAGCATCGTTAGCCATGAATACTTTGTGAGCAATTCAACTAAGAAGAAGGGATGTGAATTTGGACGCAGGCTGTGTCTGTCGGCCTTTTGAGGGTTAAAAGACATTTTTAGTGACAATTGCAAGTGACAAATAATTTTTCAAGGATTTTTCCAGAGACCCCTCAAAATTTTGTTGTTGAGGCTTTCAGGGGATCTTGGACCCCCCAAGACCCCCATATTTCGCACCCTGGTCCTGCCCCTTTTAGGACAACGCTTAGAGTACCAGGCTGATATCCCTGCTCAACTCAGGACAACATAGGACAGCCCTGCCTCTTACAGGACCAGGCTGATAGCCCTGCCTGACTCAGGATCAGATTGACAACCTTGCCTGAATTACAATTAGGAGCAGGGTGACAGCCCTGCAGCAGTGAATGATACAGCGATTTACTGTAGTAGAAAATGAGGCAGTCTCACATCTTAGGTCACAGTTTTTTATTTTAAATATATTTTACCTGGTGTCCTTTCTCAAAGTTTTTTACATTATCATCACTGAGCAATAATTATTGTCCTGAGACATGTCCATCAAGGTCAGTCCTTTTTTTAGAGGCTTGACTTTTGTCCCTGGTTATAAGGGTTCTCTCTGTGCAGGCTAGTGTTGTTCCTATACATGTGATCATTGCTATTTGGTAGGGGATCAGTTAAACTTAACTTAAGTAGACCTTGCTATGGTTGGGATTGATCAATCGATGGGTTGTGGTAGGTCTAGTCATTCTATATCTACAGTTTCTAGCAACAAGAAATGGAACAGGTGGTGTGAAGCAAGTGTAAGTTTGTGTCCTTTTTGTAAGACAGGAGTAAAGACTAGGTGCAGAATATAAAAAACAGAAATAATGGAGACATAAATGGTGATATATCATCAATATGACAAGAGCCAACAGGGATTAATTCCCAATAAACACCTACCACCTCTATTCTCTGTATGAAATATTTGGTAAAAAGGTAGAAAGCATATTATCATATCCTTTGCCATTGGTAGTTTAGTGTGAGCCAATCACAGAGGAGGGATCTGAGACAGGTGCCAGGGAAATGGGGAACTGTGACCGCAGATGAGGGGAAGCTGCTTGTGGCTGTAAGTGGAGGGCAGGCATGGGGTCATCCTTTGTGGTTATGGGACTGACTTTCCCATGACTTCCCTCCCAGAGTGAGGGAACTAGGAAATGGTGGGAATGAGGGAAGAGGGACGAATAAAAGGAAAAAAAATAATGGAAGAAAGGTGGTCTTTATGACATCATTTTCTTTATTTTTTCCAGACTCCTTTATTAAGGGTGACTTACAATTTTACATCTCACACATTCTGCAACCCATTTGTACAATGGGCTTTTTTTTTTTTAGCTGGAACAGCTGAGGTTAAGCGCCACACTCCTTGGGGAGTACAGCGGTGTCCCACCTGAGATTCAAGCCCACACCCTTCAGGTGTGCTGAGATTCGAACCCATGTCCCTCAGGTGGTCTGAGATTAGCGCCCGCGTCCCTCAGGCGTGGTGAGATTTAAGCCCGCGGCCCTCAGGTGTGCCGAGATTTCAACCCCTGCCCCTCAGGCGTGGAGCCCAGTGTTCTTGCACAGTACACCACCCTGCTACACATGCCACTGAGTGACATAAGCTCTGAGGAAAAACGTTTTGTTTAAAGGCAAAGACTTCATTTCAAGTCTGCTTTCACCCTATATGTGAGTGACTTCGGGGGAATGCTTATAAAGAAACAAATGCAGTGAAAAAGAGAGAGAGACAGAGAGGAAAACTGAACAACTTCTCTGAGACAGGCAAAGAGAGAGGAGGGAGAGAGAGAGGCAGATCGATTTCACGGTCCAGGATTTCTTTTTTGTTGCTTTGGCAACATGTGTTCTTTGTCTGTCGTGCCAATAAAGCATGAAACTCACAAAACAGACAAAAGTAGAGGAGACTGAGAGATTGACAGAGAGAGAGAGAGAGAAAAGAGAAAAGGACAGGAGAGAGAAGAATGGGTGGGACGAGAGAGGAGCAGAGAGAGCTGTGGGAGGGGGTTATGCGGCTCGTGGACGGACGCAGATATTGGGCCTCCTCGTGGGGATGAAGCCCTGCTTGCAGACGCACTTGAAGGAGCCTGCGGTGTTGAAGCAGCGCGCGTTTTTGCAGGAGTTTGGGCGAATGCCTGGCTCAGCACATTCATCAATATCTGTCAGAGAGACAGGGGCAGAGGGAGCACGTCAGTGTTAAAGCCAGCAGAACTTAGAGCAACATCTGTATACACTGCGCACCATGCTGTCACTGAATATATTTCAACATTTTCAATGACATACATGTACAGGACTGAAGTTAGCAAAGTGACTTTGAACAAATGGAACCAGCTAAACAGATTTTTACATACAATATATGATATATTTATGTTAAGTGATTTATAGGAAAAAATACACTTTTACAAAGCACTGTGGTCACAGAACATAGACAACTGAAACCAGACAAACTGGTTTCTCAACAAATTCAAAAACCTATTAGATGGTCATCTGGTGGAAGTTCTGCTGAGATTTTTTGCCACCTTGAATTTTGTATGGAATGTTTTGTGTTGCCTTTACTGCATGTATTGTGTAAACTTTTTATATGTTGTGTAAACTACTGCTGCTCATCTTGTCAGGTCTGTTTTGCAAAAGAGATTTTAATCTCAGTGAGAATAGCCTGGTTAAATGGGGTAAACGAATACATATATTTTATAACTGATATACTTTAACTACATGCATGCACAGTACTGAAAGAATGTCAAAATCCATGTGTTAAATTACCCCCTTTGTACATTTATGTATAGACACAGTTCTCACATATATATGTACACTGTGCTGTCTATAATCATTCTAAAAACTGCTCAAGAACAACAAATTCTCAGACTGTACAATGATATACCTATTCCTATGTGACACACGTGTGGGGTGAGATTTGTAATGAGCTAGACCACGTAGACAGCCCGTACGTGATCGCCTGTGATTGCAGTGGCGCACCTATGCAGCGAGTCCGTGAGTGGTCCAACCGGAAGCCCGGGTTACACTCACACATGGTGCCCAGGTACGACCGCACACAGCGGCCATTAGCACAGCTGCACTCGTCCGAGTCCTCCTCTGAGCTCTCCCCCTCTGAGAGGGACATAAAAAGAAAGAGAAGGCGGGAGGGAGGAAAGAAGAGGGTGAGGCAGAGGGAACAAAGGTGTTTAATAAAAGCCTGTTGTGAATTTGAACCCTCCACTTTACGGCCAAAGGTTTGATGCAGCAGGAGGTATCAGAAGTCAGAAATTCTCTTGGAATGAGACATTACCTTTATTTCACATGGAACAGGAAACAGCCTTGGGGGAGGGACTACAGTGTGGGTATGACAAAACTTCCTTTAGCTTATGTTTTTGCCCACCACCTGCCCACCAATGTCCACAGATGTGGGTGTGTTTATTTTGCAACAGATCAGAACTGCAGTTCTCACCAAGGGAGAGAGGGAATGAGGCTCTTACCTGTGTTATAGTGGGAAAATGCTTGTAGAAAGTCGCCATCTCCGTCTGACTCTGTGTTCAGGTGCAGTCCGCACAGACGGTTGAACATGTCTGGGAAAAGGACACAAAATGAACAAGTGTTTGAGGAGTTTCAGCGCCCTTTCTGCTGATGCACCCCAACCCTGCCCTCGCACCCGGGGCCAGGTGCTGGAGCAACAGGCCAGGTAGGGTGGCGTTCTGCAGTTACCATACAGGGTCATCCTGTTACAATAGGACCACCATTTTACAACTATAATACCCTGCCACTACAGAATCTCCCTCTTACAGCTGTTTAACTGTAACCACCCTATAATAACAGGATCCCCCTCCTACAACTGTAGAAATGTAAACTCCTGCTACAACAGGATCACCCTGTTAGAAATGTGCAGCTGTGACACCCTGTTACAACAGAATCATCCTGTCACAACTGTAAATCACCCTCATCTTGCTGCTCATTACCTTTAGTCATAATAATCTCAATAATTAACAAAATACTCAAATACTCATCCTAAAATACTCAGACACTTAAACACATCTGCATATTTAGTGGTGGATTGTTGTGTTTGAATCCCTACATCACCACTCTGCTGTCCCTGACTCTAATGATGTTGACGTGGTGTCACACCTGAGTTCCTTGGAGGGCAAGGGTGACATGCGGGACCCCAGCCGCGGCCGTAGCGGCAGCAGCACTCGACGTATGTCACCACTAGCCGGCTCTGAGGCGAATTGCAGATCCGGTCCTCGTCCACGTGCAGGAAGCACACGTCCTTATGAGCAGCTGTGTGGTCTGGGGACAAGGAGAAAGGGGGGAGAAAGGGAGAGAGGCAGCAAGAGAGAGAGACAGGGAGAGGGGAGAGGGAGAGAGAGAGGGAGGGTAGAGAGAGAAGAAAAGGCCGACAGCAAGAGAAACAGAGGGTGAGTGATACATACATGGCCATGAATCGATCACTTGGAGATGAACCATTTTACCACAAGCTGTTTTATAGAGCCAACAATTGGCTCCAAGTTATTTTATTCTATATTTTTTTCTGTAAACACATTAATACACAGCAAGTAAATGCAGTTAAACTTCAGAAATCCATTTGGTAACAACTTTTGGCAACTTTGGTAACAAAGCGAAAACAAAGCCTGCTGTTTGGCTGGTGACACACACACATTGACCTGAGATGGCATAGAGTTATCATGGCTAAGTGAAAAGGGGCTGGATACCTTTTGGAACAAGCTAATTTACCCAGCTCCACTTCTTTCTCACCTTTTACCCATCATGAAGTGAACACAGCTCTTACCCATCATGCAGTGCACTCACCTCCCTGTTC
This sequence comes from Megalops cyprinoides, assembly GCF_013368585.1. Taxonomy (NCBI): domain Eukaryota; kingdom Metazoa; phylum Chordata; class Actinopteri; order Elopiformes; family Megalopidae; genus Megalops; species Megalops cyprinoides. Next base: position 3,446,365 of record NC_050598.1, read on the forward strand.
CTCTGGAGGAATGCAGCTGGTGCCATCAGTGGCCAGAGTCCAGGGAGGGGTGCAGATGCAGTAGTAGGACTCCAGGGTGTCCACACAGTGCCCGTTTTTACAGTTGGCAGGGTCCTGGCATTCGTCCACAGCTGCACCGAACAAAGCTCATCTCAGGGCACTGCATAGTGCTAGTACTGGGGTGGAGGACCCTTCTCCTATTTTACAGAAGGCTATGGTAGGTTCAGGGTAAGGAAAAACTGGGCATCTACCCAGCTACCAATTCGATGACACGTTCATTGTGTGGGACAAATGAAAGGATCAGCCAAGGATTTCATAAATGTCAGGTCACACTTTGTCAGTGGTTCAATAGGTGACGTTGCTGTGCCGTTTCATAAGGTTTTAAAAGTGATCCTGCAGCATTGAGTTAATTTGCCAGAAGACGGTGATCCACTCATAACACTTCTATGGCTGTAAGAGATTACCATCCATTTCCTCCTTCTGCACAGAGCATGCGCTCTGCAGTGAGAGACCTCACGAGAGGGACAGCATGCCAAATGTAACTCGCTGAAACATTCCAACTGGGTGCTCTGAGTTACAAATTCCAAAGATCAATCAGGGCGCATCTGTTTGGAGATTGTTGATTGGTTGAAATTAACAGCAGTGCAGCATGTGTTGCAGCAGCTTAAGAGTCCTCCCACTGGGACACTGACTGAGGCCTGGGTTCATACATGAACAACAACCCAAAAAACAAGACTGGCAACTGTTTAAATGTCTTCCAAGCTAAAGCTGAAGAGAAATATGACACAGTAGATCATAACAAGGTAGGTCTGAGTCAAAAATGATCACTAATTCTATGTCCCTCTCTACATTATAAGAATGCTTTGGAAAACTGGACCCGGGGTAGGTGTGCATCCACTGCAGCCCTTTACAGGGAAGTTACTGCCCACTCCCATCTCTGCTGTAACCCGCAAGGCCTGCTGAGCCCTGGGCCCACTGACCTGCAACAGCAGGGACCACGCAGTTCTTTTTGGAGGCGTCAGGGATCCAGGGGGGGTTGCAGGTGCAGTAGAACGAGCCTCTTGTGTTCACGCAGCGCCCATTGGCACAGAGAGACTCATCGTGGCATTCATCCACATCTGGGGGGGGAGAGGCACGAGGACAGAGACCTGGGTGAAATTTCAGGCGAATAACACCCCATTGGGCTGAACACATGCAAACACATGCAGCCTTTAACATTGGCCAAGGTTCGAACCCAAGTGGCCTCAGTAGTATCCAGCTATATGAATGGATGACATGCTAAAAATTGTAAGCTTTGGAAGTTGCTCTGGATGAGGGCGTTGGCTAAACAAATATATTGTAATAAATAATGTAGTACAGTCAGCCTTGCAAGAGGCCAGTCCCTGACCAGATTACAGAGAAATACAGCCTATTCTAATACTCCTGGTCCTTGAACTGTGGTTTGGCCCCAGATATGCACACATTTCCCTTCTTTTGGTTTCAGCTGAGAGGCGGTGCATTATACATTGTACATAACAGGGTTTAGACGTGATTGCAAAAGATGACTTATGAATTTCCTTGTGACAAAAAAGTAAAGAAGCAGTATATTACTCTATGGACATTAATACTTCTTGGATCAGCTGTTGTTTTGGACCAAATGGTCAGGACACTTGAGTAATTAAAAGCAGCATTTGTCGGTGTCACTCTGATTGGCTGCGTGGAGTGGAGCTGTGTTGAAAAGGGAACATGTGAATGTTACTCTGATTGGCTGAGTGGAGTGGAGCCGTGTTGAAAAGGAAATTTGTGGATGTTACTGTGATTGGTGCAGAGCTGTGTAGACAGACAGTATGTTTGAACGGTTGGTTTGATTACCGATGCACTGGAGCAGGTTGCTGTCATAGTAGAAGCCCTGCTGGCAGTAGCACTCGTACCCTGGCTCAGTGTTCATGCAGCGGCCCTCCTTACAGATCTCATCCGCAAAGAGAACACACTCATCTATGTCTGTACAGAGAGAGAGAGAGAGAGCAGGAGGAAGAGGGGGAGAGGGGGAGAGGAAGAGTGAGGGAGGGATAAGGGGAGAAGGGGAGGGAGGGAAAGAGGGGGAGAAAGAGTGTTACAATTTTTTTTAGATCTTCCTGTTCGCTGTTAGAAGAATGAGTTGCTGTTACTATTATTCTTCTTAATGATAATAGTAATGCTTTAACAGTGATTATTATTAATAAAAACATCTTTTTCATTGTTGCTGTAATTATTGTTATCCATCACTATTATTCATTTCTATGTCACTCCATTCAGTGTCATCTGTTACAGAAATCCTCTAGTAATACAGAAATTCCCTGTCATGCCAGTAAAGCTCATTTGAACTTGAATGTGAAATTTGAGAGAGTTACAGAACTTAAAAATAATGTGGTGCACTATTATTATTTATTTAGATGTATTCACTTATTTCTTGACAAAGCCTGATACCAAGGCTTTGACAGGGTCAAATGTAACATAAATAGCATAAATATCAAAATAAGGAATATATAAAGCATGCTGATGAATTAATTTAGTCTGGCTGTGTGTAGATGTGCATATTTGTGTGTGTGTGTGTGTGGATGACATTTAAAAACTAAGTGAATGAAAGTGTTTCTTTATTCATAGCGACTAAATACAGTTAAAAGGTCTGGAAGAAACTTACCTGGCTCTTTCTTCCACCCCAAGTTTCAAAGAGATGTGTGATTGGCTGTCAATCAGCCAATAATGACATGGTGAATGGATGATAATGATGCTTGGCTTGAGTGCCTGAACTAACAACTAACAAATCAATCTAGCAGAGCCGGTAGATTATTTATTTACTTATTTATTTTTGAAATATTTATATATGATACTCTAGATGAATAAGTGCACAGCCATTTCTCCTCTCTTTGGAACAAGCCATAATTCATCCAGTCCAATCATTTTTACAGGCCCATGAAAACACTCACCACGACGAACGGTCAAGCTCTGTTCATTGTAGAAGCCTCTGCCGATCGGACACAGAGAGAGGAATTCCACTGCAATGACAGACAGACACACACACACACACATATGCACATACAAAAACACACACACACACACACACACACACACAGGAAGATCATTAAGGAAACCTGGTCCATTCATACAAATCTCCTACCAAACTTTACTGTGATTTAGTAGACACTCTTACACAGAGTGACCTACACAGTTTACAATTTTATCCATTCATACGACTGGATATTTACCAAAGCAGTTGTGGGTTAAGTACCTCGCTCAAGTTTACAACAGCAGTGCCCCAGGGTGAAATCAAACCAGCAAGCCCTGCATGAGTCCTGCTCATTACTGCTATACCACGCTACTGCCCTATGTGCCATGGGCTCAATACTATAGAGACAGACTGGAGGGCTGTGAGGGAGGGTTAGGTACAGTATAATGGCGTTACAGTGAGGGGACTGAGATACCGGAGTTGTAGACGGGGCAGGGGTAGATCTCACACTGGTCGCCCCAGCCCACGCCAATGGAGCAGCAGCACTCCTGCTTAGTGATGTTGGTGGCCAGGACACTGTCACAGAACACTGTGTCATCCAGGTTCAGGTAACACTCCTTCTTGTCTTCCATGTCCATCTCAACCTCTGAAGGAAGAGAGAGGTGAGGTGCTGCAGTCTCCATTCTCCATGTCAACTCTATATCATATCAGCCCACATCCAAAAGTGCATCCAGTTTTTCAAAAATAACTGACGTGTATTTGCCTGGGGGAACAGACCACAGGATGCCAGTGTATGCTGGGAATTCAGATAAACTACAGGAAGGGAATGTAAAAATAAGACTACAGGATATGAATCTAGGATGGGAATTCAGAATAATATGAAGGCTGTTGCCAGAATGCATTGGTCTGTGTGTTCTGCCCATTAAAATAATATGGCAAAAGAGATCCCTGCCACATTAGAATAAGACTACGGAATGTGAATAATATGGGATATGGTAATAATATGGGATATGAATTCAGAATACGACTATGGGATGTGAATTCAGAATAAGACTACGAGATGTCAGTTCAAAATGAGAGAATAGGTTGTGAGTTCAGAATAAACTATTGGATGGGAATGCAGAATCTTGGAAGTGAATGGTAACGCAGATAGTTGCAGAATGGATGAGACTGTGAAACAGACAACATGTCAGACTGTGGGACGGGAATTCAGAATCAAAGAGAGGAAGAGAGAGAGGGGCAGAAAGAAAGAGTTAAAGAACTCAAACTAAGGGGGTGCAGTTTTTATTCTTTGACATAAAAAATAAGAGAATTGGATGTGCATGTGTGTGTGTGTGTGTGGATGCCCCTGAAAGTCTTCCTAAATTTCCCACAGTCCAGGAAACGCGATGACAGCGATGGCAATGCATACAGGCGGACCGGCGCAGAACGCAGGCATACCCTCGCAACTGTGGCTGTCCTCTGAGGTGATGAAGCCCTCCTTGCAGACGCAGACGTAGCCGCCTGGCGTGTTCTCGCACACTCCATAGGGCTGGCACAGGTTCCTGTCCCTGGCACACTCGTCAATGTCTGCCGGCAGAGACACACCGTCAGATGAGCAACGCCTGTGCTGCCACCATGGTCATACCGCACTGAGACTACACAGAATCTCACAGAAGCGTCCACCATTTCTCCAACAGCTGATGACTACCGCTGAACTCCCTGGCGGAGTGAGGGTGGTAGCTGAATATGTAAAGCTTCTTTACTGCTTCTTTACTTCTTTACTTGAAAAGTGTATTAATGCACTGATACTTCCTGCATAAGACACCTGCATTCTGATGATGAGGTAGCCTTCCAGAGAAGCCACTATGTCAATAAACACATAACCTGCTTATAGAATAGGGTTTAAAGTCAGAAGCAAGCAAGCTTGCAACAGTCCCACAACCATAGACACACCATAATGTTGTGATAACATTCCAAAAACACAGATGTGGGTGCGCAGAGGAGAATACCTTGGCACCGCCTCCCGTTGACCAGATGGAAGCCCTTCTGGCACTCACACCTATAGGACCCCATCATGTTCACACAGCGCCCCCTTTGGCAGTTCACAGGTCTGTCACACTCGTCTATATCTAAACAAACAAAAAAAAAACAATGTTTGAATGGTGGCCCAAAACCCAAACAGCTCAGAGCATGGTGTTGCACAGTGAAGGGAATGCGGCTTCCCTTCCAATAGCCCATTACCTGGGAGTGGCTGTGCACTAGTCACCTAACATGACTGGTCACGTGACAGCATAAAACCAGGAGACGGCTGCACGGCAGCTCGTAACAGTCCCTATGTAAAGGTCAATATGCTTCACCCGACCACAAAGACAGGGTCCCAGGTACCACTTCAGTGGGATCCAGAGGGGTGATGCCCGCAGCTGTTTTGTGTGTTCTGGTTGCAGAAAAGTCTTCCTAGCAGTTCTGCCATTAAAACCAGATTCATACAGCGTCCTGAATGGCGGCTGAGATGGCATAACCTGAGTTTGAGATGAGATATCCTGTGCTTGTGTACATGCTTGTGTTCTTCTAAATTGTTAAATTGTTTTCGTTACAGTCCAAGTGTACAAATACACTTTGATGCTACTGTAACTCAGCGATACACAGGTAAAGGTTTCTCTTGTAGCTTTGTGATATAGCTGTGCTATGTTTGTTTTTACACTGCTTGCTCACGATATTAAGCTCATTCTGTAACCCCAGCAGGGGTCAGAGCGTCTGGCCCATTACCTTCACAGTGGCTACCCTCACGGGTGGGCTGGTACCCCGGGTAGCAATCGCAGTGGAAGGAGCCCTCAGTGTTCACACAGCGCCCGCTGGAACACAGTCTATCGTCCTCACACTCATCAATGTCTGCAGATAGCAACAACACACCTTCACACACTACGCTGGCCACAACAAGCACTGCACGCCATGTACTGAACACATATCCTACACACCATCCACTGAACATACATTTTACATGCCATCTACTGAACACACATCACCCATCCACTGAACACATGTCCAACACACCATCTACTGAACACACATTTCATACGCCATCTACTGAACACACGTCACCCATCCACTGAACACACACCAAGCCATGCAGTGAACACATATGGTAGTGAATATCACGTTGACTCTGTTGCAGCCTCTTGTTTCCTCAGTGAATATACAGTGCAAGCGGTTTAGTTTAATACACCACAGTCACCAATGATATGAAATGCATGGCTTTATTACCCCTGTTTTGTAATGCAGTAACTACCACAGGCTGACAGGCTACTGCCACTAAACTGCATTATCAGTCCTCTGTAAATCAGCTTCACGCTAAAGTCTTGAACTTTATAAATGTGGCACGTTTTTACAGATGCTTGCTGCAGTTCTCCCCAAAATCTAGTAAACTAATAAATAAAAATGTATCTTTGGTTTCAAAATCTTAGCAGGAATTCATTTCTCCTAAAATCATAAACCTACACGTGTTTAGTGAATTAGACACCAACCTCTACAGCCCTTTCCATCGGACTCGGGTTCAAAGCCCTCCCTGCACAGGCAACGGTAGGAGCCCTGGAGGTTCTCACAGCGTCCGTTGGGGCACACGCCCCTCCGCAGGCACTCGTCCACGTCTGGATGGGGAGATCAAAGGTCAAGGGACACAGAGAAACAGAGACCCTGGAGATGAACCCAGCCACCCAGCTCAGACTGAGATGTGAGACGAAGGGACAGTGACGCCCCCACTACCTTCACATCCTCTTCAGTTCTCCCCCTAGATCTCACCCCCATCACTCATGTGATGGAGGAATTCACACTGAGTGCTAATGGCATCTCTTCACACACTACTGAAGAGATCTCTTCACTCATATATGTTTTCCCCACATGTGGCATATATGGAATTACCATATTCGGCTCTGTGAATGTGAATCAGACCTATAACCAGCTATCCATAGTAAATGAACATGAGAAATAGTGGTTATAGTAACTGATCATATTTTGTTAAAAAGCACTGCAGGCCCCACCTATCAGAAAATGCAGCTCCCTCACTGGCCCACTGTAGGTGAGCTCACACACACACACACACACACACACACACACACACACACACTCTCTGCACATGCACACACATGCCTCTGATCAGAGAACAAGTCCACCTGCCACTCCAGTTTCAGCTCTCCCTTAGGGATCTCAGCATTTAAAATCAATCCAGGGTTTCTGAAGTTTGTCCCTAATGCATGGACAGGGCTGACACAGGTCTATTTAGGGGTAAACGGGGAGGCTGTGGCTTTGGTGAAAACTGGAAATGGAGCGGGGTCGGTATGTGTCTCTGAGGGCAATGGGCAGCCACCCAAAAGCAGAAGGACAGGGCGTAAACCAGGCCTTCATCCCTTACACAGCAACAAGCACTCCTGGGGTCACAATGCCTGTATTACTGTGAGATCAGCCTGGCTTGCAATAGCAACTATGACCATCTGAGCCCAGTTCACTCTCTCTGTTGGAGAAATGTGGCAACTTTGTATTTGTACTTTTTTTTTAAATGTAACATTAGCTAGAGCTGAACTGAGCTGAAGAGGTGCTTTCACTTGTGCTACAAATGCAAGTGCCTATTCTCTTGCTTGGCATGATTGATTGATTGACCCCAGGTTTTAGTGGTAGCCAGTTTCCCCTGATCCAGTGGGTAGGTATTTAGTTTTGTACATGCCTGGATCCGACAGGTTAACACTCCTGCTCAAGATATTGTGTGTGGCTGGAAATACAAAGAGATCAGTGAGTTTGTTTCCTTTGCAGCAGCTGAGTCTCTACAGCTGAGCCAGTGGGAGAGAGACAATGGAAAAGGGACAGGAAATTAAATGAGTTTGAGGCTCTGGAATCCAGCTGAATCAACATCTGGAAACACAAGGATGAATGAAACACACTTCCTGGGGGGACTGAGGATGCCCTTATATGGATGTGCAGGAAGAGGCTGAGTCATAAAGAAACAGTGGGTAACATGAGCCCTTTCAGTACACGTAAGATCATGATGAATCAGTGATAACTGACAGAGTACAGAATCAGTTTGTGTGTGTGTATGTGTGTGTGTGTGTGAATGTGGGCACACGTGTTTGTGTGTGTGTGTGTGCGTATGTGCTTGTGCATATGTGTGTGTGCGTGTGTATGTGTATATGTGTGTGCATGTGCATGTGTGTGCATGTATGTGTATGTGTAGAAGTGCCATGCTTAGCAAACGCACCATAGCAGATGCCACCCTGGGCGTGGTAGCCGGACTGACAAGGTGTGCACTGGTAGGAACCAGGTGTGTTTTCACACTGCTGATTAGGGCAGCTGCTGGGGTCTAGACACTCATCAATGTCTGAAACCATACACATACACACACATAGACACAGAAACACACAGGGACACACACACACATCATCATCATCATTGTAATATTACTACATTTAAACACCAAAGCCTGCTGAACAAATCTATACTTAGGGAGAAACAAGTATTCTGACCTTCACAAGCCTGTTGGCGAAGTGTCTTGCTCCTGTAGCCTTCATAGCACTCGCACCTGTACGTCCCCGGCAGGTTGACACACCGCCCCCCTTCTCCGCAGGCGCGGGGCTTGGCGCACTCATTCACATCTGACAAAAGTAAAGCCACCCCTGAGAGCAGGCCCCACCACCTCAACCTGAGTCTGCCCTCCTCTTTAAAGGAACGGGCCAGACACACACAAACCCAGCCACTCACACCTGCAGAAACAGCTGGGTCTCCCTGGGGCCAGGTCCTTATTCACCCTAACCGCAGATAACTGTCTCAACCTGGAGCGGAGGCCGGTGCTATTGCAGCTGTGCTGTCAGCTGCTCAACAGGGGATACCTCTGCCACCTGCTGGGCCTGCAGTCCTCCAAGCCCTATATGTCTGAAAACTCTGAGACAAATTAGAAACACCTACTTTTCCATTTTCAGTAACGTAGGCCCCAAATTCCACAATCTGACAAAATACGCTACAGTCAACTTGAGCTGAGCCGTATAGTACTGGCTATCTCACTGAGACCAAGAATGGGCTTGGAGCAGGTTAATGCTGCTGTCACTGCAGGCTTCCACTGCGGTGGTGATGCGAGTGTGTGTGACAGTGTCAGAGCACAAAGCTACAGGGCTGTATACACATACATACACAGCTGTCCTTAATAAGGTCCATTTGCTTCGCGGGTGTCTCAGCTAATTATCTGCACCTGGCTTTATTTTCCTGGAATGTATGAGTAAAATATATGGGCAATAAAGTGCCTGTGAATTATCATGGCTGATGCAGTCAGCTTTGAACATTGAACACTGGGAGCATTTCTAAATTAGCATTGTAGCCAATATAATAGCTGTGCTTAGCGGTGCGTATTACTGCTGCTAATCTTGCTCAATTTATTTATTTATAAGCTAAATAACTCATTTTATAGGTGATGTGGTCAGATATAGTCTTTTAACTACAGCAGGTACAGCCTACTCTAGTCTAGGCATTTAGTGAAGTACAACAGTACAACAGTACCTTATGTAGATTTCATATTATTGGCATTTTGCACATTCCCATTAACAACAATTCATTGTTGAATATCTCTGAAAACGTGGTAATTTGGTGGTATATTAGCAAAATAGTAACTACCAGAACTGTAACAAAGGGAGAAAAAATTCAGTATTCACTTCTTTCAGCTTTAACATAGCTAGCTATATTTGCTAGTGCTAGACTGGTGCATACACTGTAGAGATGCATATACAATGTGCCGATATCACACTGTGATGTCACAATGTATCTCTACATTGATTGTGATGTCACAGTGTGTCAAAACACCAGCAACAATGTCACAGTGCAACTGTGTCTCAGTTGTGATAGTGATGTCACAGTGTATCTGCACAGTGATTGTGATGTCACTACAAGGAGCAGAGCAGAAACCATGGCCCACAGCATTCCTTACCTACACACGTGAGCTTTCCATACTGGAGTTTGTATCCATGGTTACAGTGACACCTGTAGGACCCCATGGTGTTGATGCAGATGCCCCTCCCTGGCCCACAAGGGTCCCTGTCACATTCATTATCATCTGCAGAGAGGGGCAAAACCAAGGGGTGTGCTATAAGAGTATTCTCCTTAGGTAAATGCAATACGTCTTGACCACACAGTTCAGTTGAGCTCTGTAGGTTTTCAACAATACAAAGATGTAACCTATTAAATGTAGGATATAGTAGGATGGGATTAATGCTGTTGTACATTAACGAAGATCACAGTTCCTTTCTCTCAAGCATTTGATGAGGTGTGGGGAATTTTCAGAAAATTGTTCTCTATAACTCCTATAATTGCTCAATGATGCCATGTCTGAGTTACTGGATATGAACAGCTTCCCAGCTTTAAAACTAAACAACTGTTCTTTTCATGCGAGGGGTCACTGCAGTTGCTATTTAATTGTAACCACTGAATGAGAGATGCTCCACTCCCTCATTTACAGAATGGAAAAGCCATTCTCCACCTAATCCTCAATAGTTTGTTTGCAGTTCTGTTATGCTTAGAACAAAATGAACAGTATAATTATACACAGTAATAGGTGGATACACTGGGGAGGAGGCCCAACAGGACTAAGGCCTACCTCATACTACGAATCACAGCACATAAACATTCATTGCTATGGATTTTTTCCACACTTGCATGTTGTAAGCGTTTTTGTTCAGTGCAAACAAGAGGTGTGAACCTGAGCTTTGACTGCTCACTTGAGGTGTGACACATTCAAGACTCGTTTGGAGGGAACATTTTGATTGGGGTAGTAGATGAGGGCGTGTTTGAATCGAGGCAGTAGATGAGGGCGTGTTTGAATCGGAGCAGTAGATGAGGGTGTGTTTGAATCGGGGCGGCAGATGAGGGTGTGTTTGAATCAGGGCGGTAGATGAGGGCATGTTTGAATCGGAGCAGTAGATGAAGGCGTGTTTGAATCGGGGCAGTAGATGAAGGCGTGTTTGAATCGGGGCGGTAGATGAGGGTGTGTTTGAATCGGGGCGGTAGATGAAGGCGTGTTTGAATCGGGGCGGTAGATGAGGGTGTGTTTGAATCGGGGTGGTAGATGAGGGTCTGTTTGAATCGGGGTGGTAGATGAGGGCATGTTTGAATCAGGCGGTAGATGAGGGCGTGTTTGAATCGGAGCAGTAGATGAGGGTGTGTTTGAATCGGGGCGGTAGATCAGGGTGTGTTTGAATCAGGGCGGTATATAAGCGTGTGTTTCGACTGAGACGGTAGACACGGTGCTTACCCACGCAGCTCTTGCCCTGTGGGTGAGGGCGGTACCCAGGGTTGCAGTGGCAGCTGAAGCCGCCCACCATGCTGATGCACTCTCCGTGCCCACAGAGGTTCCTGTTCTGCCTGCACTCGTCCACCTCTGGGGGGAAACACACAGAGTAAGCTCCCAACAGCACACACAGCTCACAGCTTACAGCATCCATTTAACACACAGAGCAAGCTCCCAACAGCACTTACAGCAAAACGTATAACAGCAGTGACCCATCTGGGGATTGAACCAGCAGCCATTAGCCTATGAGTGCTGCTGCTTACCCACTACACCACACTGCTGCAGAAGGACTGCACACCATGCTCCAGAACACTAGCTGCAGCACAAAGGCCCTGAAAGCAGCATTATGCTGAGGTCCGGTTTTGGCTTGGGGGTGGGACTCACGTGGCGGCTGTGTCTGCATCCCTTCCAGGGGGCTGTTTACATCCCTCTCAGGTGGGACCTTCACGATGGGGGGAGGGGTGGGTTTGGCCACAATCACTAAAGAGAGTGAAGGTTAGGTTGATACTCATTCTGTTATATTTATCTATATTTATGTAAAAATTGTTTTGGCAATATTGTACATCTGTGTGGTCATGCTAATAAAGACTGTTTGAACAGAATTTGAGAGAGAGAGGGAGAGAGGGAGAGAGAGAGAGAGAGAGAGAGAGAGAGAGAGACAGAGAGGGGGGAGTCATTAAATTTAATGATGTCCAAACGTGACGCCATTCCCATGTGGACATTGAAACACTACACACACGATTAGAGTGGAACCTCGGGTTCAAAGCTGGGGCCAAGGAGGACGGGTATTTCCCTCCCTCTCAGAAGTCTGCGGTGTGTCATGCAGGTGGGTGTTATAACCACCCCCAACACTCCCACCACTAGAACAAAGCAAAGTGCTTACCAAAGTTGCGAGATGCAGTACATTATTATTATCATTATAACCTGTCTTTACAACTGGGAGCATTTAGGTCCAGTTTCAAAACAGTAGCTAACACAGTTAAGCCAGTGCTAGCAATCCAGGGGAGACACACCATCCTCTGAAAGACTTTCTGAAGAGCTACTGGCCATAGATTTTTTATTGAACTTGAAAGTAAGGAGACAGCTTTGATTCAGGTGCAGTTGTAATATTGTGGGTACCCTGTATATGTCCAGCATGTCAGGGGAAGGGAGGCCCTGAGCCACCTGCATTATCTGCATGCAGCTGATCTGAGATCAGTACCTGGCATCTGGGGCCTGTGGGTGCTGGTGGTAGAGAGCTGCATGGGTGTGGTCACCTCGGGCTCCATCTGAGGAGAATCAGCATGTGACTGTCATCATGTGACATCTGGCCATACCACACACACACACACACATACATACACACACACACACAGACACACACACACACACACACACACACACACACACCACACACACTAGCATCAGCTATACAGACTATAAAGGAACTGACGGATAAAAATCCCCTAGGATAAAAATTTTTCTCTTATTCATTTCATCTAGATAAAAAAGTTTCTTTGATTGATCATGAGCTCAGAATGGGAGAACCTTTCCCATTGCTGTCAGGGACACTGCTGTGGTTGCTTTGTGTTGGCTATATGGAACTGCACAAATTCTGCATTAAAAGGGGCCACTTACTGGTGGAAACTTGACCTCTGAAACAGAGAAAGACAGAAATAATTATTACCTCAGATGACATCCATGTACCGTTACACTTCTACAGACCACTGACTGATGGTTTTACACACGTTCTGTGGATGGGTTGGACTGCACTGGATGAAATCTGTTCAGATCATAGTGTGCTGTTTTAAACATGCTCCCTGAATGTGAGCTGCTACAGGGGTTTAAGCTGTTGGTATATATTATTGATCTCTCACCCAGAGGGTGATTCACGGCTAGGCTCACAGTGTTTGACTTTCTGGAAGTAGTATCTCAAGTATGACATCATATGTTTGACATATCATTAGGGCTGCCCCCTGAAAGTTGATGAGTCGAATCATCTGTCGGAGACCCGTCAGTTGACTGAGATTCTTCAAGTTGAGCAGTGTTTTTTTTTCGTCAGTGTGCATAACAATAACAGGATAAAACAGACAGAAGCTTACAAAAATGCACAGGGATAACATTTCAATGAGGAATTATAAATAAGGGGAATCATAAATATATTTTTACATTCAAGCAGGGCTAGCTGGCGCCCTTGCTAAAAAAAAATCCATGTGACAACATGCGCTGGTGGTTAACTGATTAGAGGAGCTGAAACCTGAGGTGGAGTGGTTGGTAAACTAGGCTAGCTATAACCATGTCTCAGAAGAAGTCTAAAGTATGTCGGCATTTCGAACTTTTGAAGGACAACCCTAACAAAGTTAAATGCAAACTCTGTATGCAAGAAATTGCTTATCATTCAACAACATCGAACATGGCAAACCACTTGTAACAGGTAAGTTGCATAGCTAGGCGGCCATTCTGCAATTATCTGGGCAGATTTACTCTACACATAATGCAGACAATAAGTCTATTTACAAGGCTAATTTAACCCTTTCTTACATAACTTATTTTTTATGCTATGTAGTGTGCGTGTTACGTTACATGGTTTGTTATGTTTTAATTAGCGTTATTAAGCTTCTCATAGTTTTCAGTTAGCATTTGCTATATTTTTTTTCAAATCTAGTTTAGTAATTGCACTGGTTTTAGCATACGCGCTAAACAGCTAATCACACCATTGTGACCATATGGGTGAAAGGGTTAAATGCTCAAAAATATGTTCCCATGCATTTGACTATGTTAATGCAGTCAAAATCATCACTGAAACTCATGCCAATGGATTTTCTGATTGCCAGATAGTCTATATGAAAGAAAAGGAATGAATAGTCGAATCTTCATATTGAATAGCCAAATCCGATTCGAATGCCAAAACTCTGAGTTGGGTACAGCCCTACACATCATATGATATATCATATACAGTATCATATCATGTAAGATGAATCTGGACTGGACCTCTCCTTAAGCGGCAAGTGGAGAGTGTGGGTTCCTTACCTTGCTGCTCGTTGGTGGTGTCTGTCTTTGGGACACGGGGTTCCTGGTCCACGGCGGGGTGGAGCTGCAGGGTTTGGGGTTGGATGGAGAGGGTTCCTCTGTAGCTCTGGAAGATGTAACCCTTCCCAGCAGGACAGATTTTGCTGAAGGAAGCTGGAGAGGAAGAGATGAGATCAACTGGTGTTAAAGAAATGTGGCCTCCATCATGACCTTTTACCAAAGTTTCACTGACTGCAGTGCAGGGTCTCCATTCAGAAAACATTAGAGCATAATTCAGTAATAGAACAGATAATAGCAGGAACTCTACAGTAATGCTATTACTGGACTGGATCTGTGAAAATAACCCATACCGTGGAAACAGATATTTCACAAATAACAATGGAATTGTAATATCTACTCACTAATACTGAATTATCTATCAGGGAAATGTTCTTTTTGCAAGCAGGTATTCTGAAAGGCAATGGCCATTCAGAGTTAACAGCCACTTTATAAAAAAGCCATTTTATATAAATCCATGTCAACGTGCACCTTAGACATGAACACTCATGAGTATGAGCTGAAGTATTTGAAATAGACTGTGTCTAAAGTTCAGTGTCTCGTCCTGTGTTCACTGAGGTTGTCATTCCCACAGGGAGCACTGTAATGAAAACATGCATCTCCAAAAGAGACCAAGCAACACGTACATGCGGTTTCACATTCGTATCCACATTCACCAACACTACTACTTAGAGACATGCAGATAGCACAGATGCACACATGGGGAAACCTGAGTGCACGCACACAAATACACACAGAAACAGGAACGGAAGAAAGACATTAAACACATGCAAACAAGTATACACACACACGCACGCACACTTGCACACACGCACGCGCGCGTGCACACACACTCACGCACACATATCTGCGCTGACCTGTTCCATCCTGAGGGCACCTCTCGCACCCACTGCCCCAGGCCTTGCCCACGGTGCAGCAGCACATCTCCTGGGACAGCTGGGTGGGCAGGGCGTGCTCACACTGCCCCCCCTGCCCCACCATGCGAAAGCAGGGCCCCAGCTCCCCCGAGGGCTCTGCTGGAGAACGCCAGAGCAGGGGGTTATGGGAAGACCAGGTGGAGGGGGGAGTTTGCCCCCGATGAAACAAATCAAGGTGGATTGGGAGACAGGAAAGACAAGGGGGCAGAGAGAAAAGAAAAATGTTTAATTACATTGTTCAAACACTCAATGTGTGTAAAACCATTTTAGGCAAGGGCAAAAAAATGTCTCTCCACCTAGCTAAGTGTTTATACACAGGTGTAGTTTTCAACAGTAAAATGCAAAGTGAGAAACATTCCAATATGACCAAAATTCCTCATGGTCACAGTCATCCTACTGGCACTGTGAGTAAAATCAGAGAGGTCTTCACTGTGTGTTATTAAGAACCTGCCCTGATGGGGTATCCTGTACACATTAACCCTCCTACTTCAGTTAACATTTACCATCAGCAAAGGCATTTAATTTTTTTTTTTCAAAGAAGAAGTGGCTGTGGTTGTCCACAGTGAATCAGTTTAATTTACTTCCTGAGGGAACTGTGGGTTAAGTACCTTGCCCAAGGGCACAACAGCAGTGCCCCAGCAAGGAATCGAACCAGCAATCTTTCAGTTACAAATCTAGCCCCTTACCGCTACACCACACTGTTACCAACATATACTGAAGAGTAATTCATTAATGTCTACATCTGTGCTCTGCTTGTGATGCAAGCCCATTAAGATGAAGGCTCTACTGCCTTGCTCTGCATGGTCCATAGTGGGGCGGAGAGCCGCCCAGCATGTTTCCTGTGGTGGAGGAGGCCCTCACCCACACACCGCGTGCGGTCCAGGATGAAGCCAGGCTTACAGGCGCACAGGAAGCTGCCCTGTGTGTTCAGACACTCCCCATTCTGGCACACACCCTGCATGGTGCACTCATTGATGTCTGAAGGAGGGAACGCAGAAGGGAGAGAACAGGAGGAGTTACAGTGATAGACACAAAATGACTAGATTGGTCAAATATTTGATCTGCATTAAACAACTCTATAGCCACTTAAATGGTTGCGCACAGGGGGAATAGATGCTGCTTTCGGTGAATGCAGCCAGTCTAGTATTTGTGGTTCTATGCTTTTATAAGGACTACACCAGGATATTTTGATAAGGGTTCTCCCTGTCACACTGTGGAGTTGGATCGCCCCTTTATGAGTTAAAGGAGGGAGAGGTAGGATGAGGGCTGCCTTTAGAGAGATGCAACTCAAAATTTAAATGTGCAAAAATTGAGAAATGAAAAAGAACTATATGGATAGACAAAGTAATGTCACTGATGCAAGCAGTCTTTATAGGGATACACTGTGACATCACTATTGCAGTAGTTATACTGTGACATCATTGTCTCTACAGCAGTATACTGTGACCTAGCTATCCTTATAGTGATACACTATGACATCACTATCACTATAGTTATTCCATGATATCATTATCATTTAGATATTCTGTAACATCACTCCTTCTATGGAGACATGTTGTGAAATCAGTACCACTATACATACACTGTAGGGCTGGGTATTGACAGAGATGCCCCGATCGTATTCGATTCCGATTCACAAGCTAATTCGATTCAATCCGATTCGATTCGATTCCAATTCGATAGGAATGAGATATGAAATACTATAGCAGCTTTCCATATTTGGAGAGATGTTAAAAGCTCTAAAGGGAACACAAATTTAAAAATGCAGAGTCACCGGAAACAAATTGTGAAAATCACTACAGAAAAGGCCAAAGGCTTGTACAGTCATGCGCCGCTTAACGTCAATTCGGACAACGTCCGTTCGCATATACGTCCGTAGTCCCATAAGGTTATAATAAAGTTTTAAAACCCGATCGCAGAACGGGACGTAGCGGACGTAACCGGACGTAGTGAAGGCAACGCTTCCCGCACGCAACACGTGTATCTCATGTCTCTGGGAAATAAAGCGATTGCGCCTCCAGGCATATAATGGTACAGTACATAATATACCATACGATACGTCTTGATAGTCATAGTAAACGCCTATGCTAATGTCTTATATACTGTACTTTCTATCGGTGTTGTAATGTGAACTTTGCATACTTACAATTAAAAAGTTTGCCGTATAACATTGTATGCTTCGACTCGTAAGCAGCAGCATCCAATCTCGTGCCTATTCCATATAGGTTTGCTAAGTATATAGTATGGTGTTCGCACACCGTCCAAATCACATAACGTCCCATCTCACAGAACGTACCGTGGACGTTAAGCAACACATGGCTGTATACCAATCTTCTTATTTGAGGAACACATGGGTATAGGCCCTTAAAAACAAAACCAACCTGTATCATTGCCTACTTATTAATGACACGAAGCAGCAATGTGTTTGCATTAGTTAGCTCAGGAAAAGCTAGTTTGTAAGGTAGCTACAATGACTGACAAAACGTAGCTGTCAGTAGCAACTCTGCAATTGTGAACGTTTTCTTACTAGCCTAATATGAACAACTAGCTAGCTACCTAGCAAACGAACACGAATAACTACGTTTCTCTTGAATTGCACTAAATTACATTGCATTTGTGAGCAAGTATTGCTGTTCAGTTTAGCCAGCTAGTTAGCTAGGTAGTGGTTGTGCACTGTATTAAAGTTAAAGCTAAAAAGCTGTGACTGCAGTGCACATATATATGAATATGTACACTAGGCATTGATGTAACAGGTTTTCCTCTGTGCGTTCGCAGGTCATTAAACGTTAAAAGTTAAACGAGAGAGCGACATCTAATGGGGGGGACTAGTAATTGCCTTTAATACGTCAGTTAGGCTATGTCAGAGCCTGCCTATTTAATTCTCTGGCCATGTTTATCCATTTCGGAAATTAACCTAGAAAACCGGAAAAAATGCATATTAGCCTAAAAGTTTCATCCATAAATTTTACAGATCGATATCGAATCGGACGAATTAAAAAAAAAAAAAAACGATTAATCGAAAAAAAGAGATATTTTTGCACACCCCTAATACACTGTAAGACTATGTTCGTTATATAGATAAATTGTGACATTGATATTGCTATAGGGACACTGTGTAAACTGCTAATGCCATACTGAGGCCGGGGTACCGTGGCAGTGCGTGCTGTTCAGTCTCTTATAGCCCTGTGGGCAAGTAGAACCATGGTCCTTGATGATGGATGACTTGTGAACTCCAGCCACTGTGAGGGAGAGATGTAGAGAAAGACAAGGAAAGAAACAGTAAATTCCTTACAACCATTATGTACTCCACTCTAAATGAACTCTGCTTGAAAAACGCCCTATACAGACCCATGAGAAAATGCTCACACTCAGAGCAAGACTAATAAATTTGAAATAACTGAGAATGTATAAGATTAATCTTAATGTGTTATCATATGCAAAATATTCTTCCTGAAAGTAGCCTCTGTTGTGTTATTTCAATATAGTTATTCTTGGTAAAGTATTAAAATAAGGGAAAAAATCTTGTGACAGACAAAACTGGAGCCATGCAATAAAGGCTTTCTTGCAAATTAAGAACTTACATAATTATTTTGAGCGTCAAAATGATAAAATCCTTTTTTTTATTGCATTGATTGGCCTGAGCATGGAAAGTGCTCAGAGAGTGAGCATGGAAATAAAGACTCCTTCCCTTAACACAGGGATCTACATCTGGAGGGGGTGGGTGGGTTGCATGTGATCTGGGAATGAGGATGGTGGAAAGAATCCAGGATAAAAACAAAGGGAAATTCAGAGCCTGTGGAATCGCTTGACGGATGGTATAATGGAATATTGGTGGGTTAAAGATCCCTGTGGACAGGAAAGGGCAGTCGCTGCAGATCTAGTCTTTCACAGAGGCCAGGTGTTGGCACACAGAGCATGCCGGTGGAAACGGATCTACTGCACTCTGTCCCCCAAAAGAAAGGGACACACAGAATACCAGCACTAGTCCCATTGTCAACAATCGCCTTAATATAATTTTACCAGCATTAGATCATCTGCAAAGATGACTATCAATACAACAGCCAGTTTCAGAAATTGGCACAGTGCCTGGACTTGAAAATTTTAACAGAATGTAATACAAATACAAAGAGTTAGTGGTGAGCCTTATGTGTAGAACAAGGACTTTGTGTCTCCAACATCTTTCTGAGCTTTGTGGGAGTGGAGGACAGTGCATAGGAATTGTATGAATGAGTTCATCTTCTAAACTCAAAAAAGGTTTATTTGTTAATACTTTTTAGTATTAACCCCCCAAGGTTATCTCCCTCACTTTGCCAATGGTGCCTACCTCACACAACATTCTCCACAACTGAGCAGGAATGCTGCATCATGGTAAATGCAATCCTCCGACACACTTGGCCCCAAGCTATTTTTGCACTACAGTTTCCAGAATGCGCTACAGGAGAGTGTCAAAAAAGGACAGACACATATCACTCTTACACTGACAGTATCAGAGCAGCTCACAGGAAACTGAGTTTATAGAGATGATTATGTCAGTGAGAGCTAATGACACAGCCCAGACTTTAGTTGCAATGACCTGGGCTGTAGGAGTAAGCCTGTGGATGGAACAAGTTCCTTTACCAACTGAGCCACTTGAGAGCCATCAATTGGATTTGAGGAAATTGCAGATCTTGCCAAACTGTTAAGAAAAAAATAGGCTTGCATTTGTTTTTTTACTCAAAGTTAAGGAAAACGTTGATTGAATCCAGGGGTATGTTTAGTCCGTACTGAATGACTGAATGATGGCACTCTTAAGACTATTATTGCATTTGTCTCCAGGGACGGAACAGTTCAGAGAGCTGAAAAAAGCCAGAAAAAACAAGGAGAGACAGGAAGATAGATGACGCCAAACTCCACCTCATTTGGTAATGTAAGATTATACACAAACCAAAAATATATAACTGAAGAAGGATAAGATCTCTGGGTGCATATTTTAGGAAGGAGAAAAATGGGAAAAATGTCTGGGGAGGAACTGTGGGAGCTGTTTAACACTTGTTATTCAGATGATCCTGCATTTAAAAGGCATCATGATAAGTACTTAAACCTGTATTTCTGACACTTTAAAGTTTTCTCTGAAGGCTCTAAAGCTTTTTTACTGCTGATGAAGCGACAAGTTACATTGCTCCACTGTTTGAGAGAGCAAATACAGACCCACAGAGAGGACAGAGTCACCTGGTATGTGCTCTGAACTTTTCTGACATCACCATGAATTCTCCAAAGGCATTTCCTAACAATGAAATATGTTGACGGAGTCAGATTTCAGACAAAAGCATTCTGGGAAAATTGCCACACATAAAAGGCACAATCCGCTCCCTGGTTCCCGTCAACGATGGGACACAGACCAGAGGTGGCCAAGGGAGTGTGGGGGTGGGTTGGGGGCGCTGAACACCCAAATCGGCATGGGATCAGAGAGCGTTTCATCTGTGGCTGAAAAATCCACAATTCCCGACTCAGAGCCCAGGAATCAAGTGCAGCAATACGTTAAAAACAGGCCTCTCTCAAGCCAACTTTCCAGTTTTGCAGTAATGCTGTTCCAAGGTTTCTGAGAGGCGAAGCGGTTTAGGATTCCTTGTTCTGCAAAGACGTCAGCTCTAAAATACGGTTTCACAACGGCAATAACACTCGCTCATCAAAGGGAGCCTGTCAGCGTGTCAACTCAAGGGTGACAATGCTGGCTCCTCCTGACCACTGGCAATTAGTGACAACAAGCATGTTCATTTTTACACACCTTAAATAAGCCTTGTGTAGGTAGGATATAAGCCCCTGTTTACAGCCCTTAAATAAGCACCCTGTGGGTGGAATACATTTTGGAAATAAGTATTTTTCAGATGCACGCTTGATTAGGTGGTTATGCACATGGACTGGAAAGCTCCACATCACTTATTCCACTCCACTATAGGTAGTGTTTGCACACACAGGGATACAAACTCGAAGGTGACTGCAGCCTCTGGGCCCCTGCAGATAAAGATGCACTACGGTGATACAGGCAATGTTGTAGCTGTGGTATAGGATGAATGGGGCAGGGCAATGGTAAATGTGGGCAGGAAGTGTGCCAATTGGGGGTGGGGCATGGATGTATGGGGCGGGGCATGGGCACATGGGGCTAGTACTCACGTGGCAGCTTGGGACACTTGTGGCATTTGTTCTGTCCCCAGGAGTTTCCCACACTGCCACAGCAGTCCTCCTGATTGGTCAATCCAGGGAGGGGGTTACTGCTACACTGAAACACAATTGGATTGGATTGGATTGGATAGTCTTTATTGTCCCCGAGGGGAAATTTGGTTTGCAAACAGTAGTCAATACAACCAACACACATCATAAAACAAATAAAATGTGAATAAATAAAGAGCATAAATACATACAACATACAGTAGATTGGCATCATATTAAAAATGCAATGAGATATAAAACACTAAGAGTCCATTAGTCCATTGTTAAAATGTGTGTGCAATAGCAAGTAGACCTACAGCTTACAGCAGGTAGAAAAGAAAAGGTGACCTTTAACCTTTCCAGTGTTGAAACAAAACACTGCCTCATTGCGAAAAAGTGCATTAAAAAAGCTAAATACTTAATTAAGTAGTCTCTGAATGTCAAATAAAGTGAGAAGTATTTATGCTGCCTATTAACAGCTAAACAAAAAGTATGCTAATGGTTTTTCATCACTCAGCTCTCTGATTGCTTGACACAATAATGAGCCTAGAAGAAACAGCTACATTTGTAATGAGGTGGAGATGTCAATCTCTGACTGTCTCATATGAGTTTAGAGCTCAGGGAACATTGCCAACGGTGCATGTCCATGTTCCATAAAGCAGATAATATCACAAGTAATTATGAAGGTAATCAATTTATTTTAGAACTGGAAAATATAAAGCACAAGACAACATTCTGTGTGTCACCTGCAACAGAGACCAATAGCAGTAGAGCAGTTAAAAAATAGGAAAACACAACAATGCTTTTGTTTATCTTGCACACACAATCCTTTACAAAAATTGTCCTTAAGAGTAATATATCGCTGGCTTTTAGTTTGGTGGCAGAATAATCACTTCCAGATATAACTGAAAGCACAATCATGACACACTGTGCTGGTGGACTGATCCAAGTTGCACAAACTGGGAGCACTACTGAGCACATACAACACATGATCACAACACTCACAGCCTGCTTGGGCGTGGTCTCCTGGAAGCATCGCCCCCGGGGCTTGTGGGTCTGAGGCAGGAGGCGGGGAACTGTCTTATGTGGAGGTTTGGCCTCTGATTGGTCCATGGGGTGGATGACAACGGAGGTATCTGGGGCGTGGTGGACACGCACCTTAAACTGCACTGGAGATGGAGTGAGAGAGAGGGAGAAAGAGAAACAGAGGGAGGAAGCAAGGGAGAGAGAGAGGTAGATGGAGAACAGGGATAGAGAGACAGGGAAGGAGAGGGAGAGAGAGATAACGCTCTTCTTATCATTTATCAGCTATCACACCATCACTGTAGCACGACAGTATTTAATGGTCAGACAAATTTCATTGGTATAGAGTTATGAATTGTTTATTTGTTTCTGTTTCTTGTATTATGTAATATGCTTTGGCAATATGTTCAAAATGTATTTCATGACAATACAGCAATTGAGTCAATTTGAAACTGATGAAGCTCACTGACATATTGAAATATGTCAGTGTGTGTAGCTTGAGACACTACTTTGCTGAGGATATGGATGCTATGCTTATACTGAAAGTTGACTGTATGCCAATATTATGCCATTATTTATGAAATGACAAGTACACTGACATAATTGTCAGAATATGCAGGGTCCCAGTCAGAGGGGTAAATGATACAACTGTAGACACAGAGAGAGCTAAAAAAACCTCAAATATAAAAGATAACTACCTTGGTGCAGCAAGTAAATAAATCTCCTCAAATTAAGTGAAAAGGCTCATGATGGGACATCCATTCTTAAATCATTTTATTTCACAGAACGAACTCATTCAAAATAAATATAAACTGCATTTAAACCATACCAAAAAAACATATCCTGCTGCCTGTCTGTAATCCTCTATGCAATGTGTGCATTTGGAAAATGACTCGCAGCACGGTCAGATTCCATTTTCCACTTGAAAACACAGATGTGAAAAGAGCATGAGACCGACCTGTCCCTCCTCGCTTCCCTCAGACTAGGAAAAGGTGAAGTAATTTCCAAAAAATTCCTAAATCGACTTTTGTGTGTGCGTGTGTGTGTGTGTGTGTGTGTGTGTGTGTGTGTGTGTGTGTGTGTAGGGGGGTGTGTGTCGGGGCTGCACGGCAATGCACGGGGTACCTTCGGAGGAGTGATGCCCACCCCCTTGCGTCAGTGGGAGGGTGAAGACGGAGTGCGTCTGGGCCAGCTGGCTGGCGGCACCTGTCTGCTCGGCTAGACCCACGGCCTCGGGGCCCACCTGCAGGGCGTAGACGGGCTGCTTGTTGCCCCGCGCCGCCTGGCTCTCCGTCAGGGGGCGCAGTGGGAACTGGCACAGCCGGCCCGTGAAGCCGGGGGGGCAGAGGCAGTGCGTGCGGGTGCTGCACACGCCCCCGTTCATGCAGGTCAGAGGGCACACCACTGTGGAGGGGAGGGAGGGGAAAGAGAGAGAGGAGGTCAGACAGTTTTACAGCTTTAACCCCACTTTATCAGGATATCACAGCATCACATCAGCATTCATTTACAGAGGAGACAGTGCTCATTTTGAGAATGTGACAAAAAACAAAACCTCTACAGCCCTCACCTAGGCAAAAAAATCCTGGAAGGGAAGGAGAAAGAGGGAGAGAAAGGCATAGATGAAAATTGTATGTGTGTACACATGCACTCAGTGACCACTTTATTAGGCACACCTCTATAATACTGGGTAGGACCCCCCTTTGCCCCCAGAACAGCCTGAATATTTTGTGGCATGGATTCAACAAGGTGCTGGAAACATTCCTTAGAGATTCTGCTCCATGCTGACATGATAGCATCAAGCAGTTGCTGCAGATTTGTCGGCTGCACATTCAAGCTGCGAATGTCCCGTTCCACCACATCCCAAAGGTGCTCTATTGCAGTGTTTCCCAATCCTACTCCTGGAGGCACACTGTCCTGCATATCTTCTATCTGTCCTTGCTCTACCTACCAGCAAGCAGCAAGGACAGATAGAAGATATGCAGGACAGTGTGCCTCCAGGAGTAGGATTGGGAAACACTGCTCTATTGGATTGAGATCTGGTGACTGTGGAGGCCATTGGAGTACACTGAACTCATTGTCATGTTCCTGGAACCAGTTTGAGATGACGTATGCTTTGTGGCATGGCACGTTATCTTGCTGGAAGTAGCCATTAGAAGATGTGTAGACATTAGAAGATGTGTAGGAAGTAGATTTCTGTCTCAATCTTTCTCTCCTTTTCATGCCTTTCTCTCTTCCACTCTCTCTTTCTCTATCAAATTCAGACTTTCAAGTGAGGGAAATATTCAATAAATATACGATTTCAAAGAGATGACTGATACAGGAAAATGTCTGTCATGCTAGGAGTGGGGCCCTCAGCTTCACTAGCAGCCCCAATATGTGGTACAAAAATTGTGCTGCAGGAATTGAGACATTTTGGAATTTTTTTAAATAGTCTAAATAAATTACATAAAATTGTGAGTTACTGCTGATCAGTTTAACTTATTAACATATGGATGTGTGTATCTGTGTGTATATAGCTTTGTTCAGTCTTGACACAGACACAGTCTTCAGTCCCCAAACTATGGGTGGAAGAAAACCACGTGGATACACCATACTTTCGTTATACTTGAGAAGCTGTTTTCGATCACGGAAAGTAAATTCACTCAAGCGGTAAATTTGTAATAATTGTAATAATATTTTTTTTTTTTGAATGACAATTTGTGTCTGTTGTTTCATGTGTCATAGTCATGATCATTTGACAGATTAATTAGTACTTTAACACATCCTGAGGTTTGCCATGTCAGAGTTTCTCAGTTTAGAAACAAGTCAGGTTTAACTATCAGGAGTGTAACAGTTGTTTCTTTCGTCCCTCTACAATAACAACTATACCTATTATATTATTATACCAAAGTCGTTCCACATTTGTACAAAATAGCACCTGATATTGATAGAACACACACATGAGTTGTTGATCAGAATGAAAATTAATTTCTGTCTGTAACGGTATCTTTTAAAATTACGTTTATCTGAAGTGTTACTTCGTCCTGGCTCTCCCCTAAGTAACCGAACGTTATTATCCCTTTCTCACATAACTTATGTGAAAAGGGATAACTTATGCAATGTGGTGCGCTGTTATGTTTTCATTAGCGTTATTAAGCTTCTCAGAGTTTTCAGTTAGTATTTACTATATTTTTTAACGTCAAATCGCTGTTTCCTCAAAGCTAAAATTAGCTTTTCCAATCTAGTTTCCCAATCGCACCAGTTTTAGCATACGCACTAAATGGCTAATCACACAGGTGTGACCGTATGCGCGAAAGAGTTACTCCATTATGCTAAATGATTAATGGCCTAATTAACATTAACAAATTGCAAAGTTAAGGCTACATGCACCTAAATAAATATATTGTCATATGCGCTATTAGGCTTATCCAAGTGTTCGTGGGGACTGGGGAAGCTAAATTACCTCGCTTACTGCACGTTTAACTTCATGTTCTGTTTTTTATTTATCATTTGTTTTATAAGTTATTGTGTTGGTGTTACAAGATCATACGTTGTATTATGTCATACTGTGTTGAAATAAATGAACAAAATGTAAATGTTCAGTCTCATTCCTGGTTGTTCTGACACATTCAGAATCATTACCGCTTTGCCGTTAGCATTGTCATTAACAAGCAGCTCGCTTTGTGTGTGCGCTTGTAAAGTTTACATTCTCAAGGCTCATTATTACGGTTTTGTATTTCTCTGTAACGTAGTACAGTATTAACAATGTTACTTATAACATTCTTCCTCAGCCCTGAAACTAATACCATTTTCTGATGCCCCCCAAAAATATATATTTAAATAATTAAATTAATGTCATAAACGTGCAACGATTAGTCGACTAATGGTTTGAACTAACGACTACTAGGAAAATCTTTGGTCTGGGGCAGCCCTAGTGTGCCGGATCACTGAAAACAAACAGTACATTATGTACTTTTTTTGGTTTGTTTTGCTTTTGTTGTTTTAGTTTATTTTCCAGGTGGTGGACCAAGAGGGCAAGCCACCAAATCATTGTGTTTACTCATTTATTTATTTTTTCATCACTCACCTCTCATCTATAAATAAATGCCTATCCAAAGACTGGAAAACTTCACTTTAGACCTCCTGTCTGATCACGCTCCAGCCAGATCACGCTGCTGCGTGCACCACAACCTTTGAAGCAACTATTCCAAAGTCAGTGCTAGAAATCCCTAGGGCTGTAACTCCACCAGATTTCTTTGAGAGGACAGCAGTGGCTCTATAGAAAAGGAGTATAAGCTACCCCTGGTGGCTGTGAGCATGTGGTTTATTTTTTGTACTCCACTCCACACAGCTGTCTGTGTGTATGAATGAACTCATAACTCTAAAGCCCCTTTCAGACATGCACTGAAAGCTAGAACCTATGTAGCCATTACCCGGAGGAGCTGTATGTGAGAACGCAAACGTCCGAATCAGTTGGACTGGACATGAGACTGACTTCACTCTGCCAGCTTACTAGTACAAAGTCTGTCTAACGTCGGATTGAGTCCATGAGAGAATAGAGCAGGTCATGTTCCGGAGAATCCATGGCGAGCGAGTGGGCGTGTTGATGATGTTCCTATCTTTCTATCATGCCACTGGCGCGAAACCGGAAGAATACAAACATCTGCTTCGTACTCTTTTCTGCGTGCCTGCATATTGCTTTCCACTCTTTCGTTGACATTGTGGATACGTCCAAATACATGCTATTTTGAGTCCAATGATCGTTAAAGAGATAGTTAGCTATAGCTATACTGCCAAAATTTGTCTCTTACGATGATTAATAACGTTGGTTAGTAGGTTATTATCTGGTTAGTAGCTAGCTAAGCTGTAGGTAATAGTGTAAGTAATAGTGACAGGTATAGTGAGATAGGTGAACTGGTGACCTAACATTACATAGCAAACAACAAAAACTTACCTTCCTGTTATAATAAATGTATAATTAATAATAAATTATGTGTACCGGTAGCACCATTTGGATGGCTATGTGTGATATTTTTTTATAGGCTACCCAAAAGTACAATAGCTATGTTCGCCTTCTCCTCCTCCGTGCCACATTATGTGCCCGTACCACCAAAAGGTAAGAAAGTGAAAAGAAAAAACCTGAAAATACAACTTGTGAATACTTTTCGTGAACTTGTCAATACTTTTCACTCGTGAGAATGCAAGTGGCATCTAACTGGAAAATACTACGTGGAAATCTGGATGTTTCTAAACTCGCAATGATTTCATGCGACAATGTAACATACTACAAATGTAATCATTAATGGTCGCATACTGGGTACTATACTGAAAAATAGCATGCAGTATGCAGTATATACTTGTGTAGTAAACAGTATGCAGTAGCTGGTTTGAAATACAGCCACTGTGATTTCTGCAGCGTAGTTTTTGCATCATGTCCTGCCTCTTGCACGCTCTACCCAGGCGCCACCCCTCGCCTAAACCAAACAAGTATTTCCAGTAGGTAGAATGCGTCTGACATGGACAAGCTCCTGTTGTGTGCTACATGTGTGAAAGGGCAACTCCGGACAATGTGCGGACCTGATTCTCCGGACATTGTCCTAAGTTCATATGTGAAAACGGCTTTAGTCTGTTAGTTGTAGCTTTAAACAGGATCTTGTAATCCACTCATAAATGAAACAGGTCTCCAGTTTTCAAACAGCAGATGTCCCCCTTCTTTGGCAAAAGGGACAGCATAAGGAAAAAAAGAAAAAAAACACCCTTGAAAAGAAGAAGGGCAGCAGTGTGGTGTGGTGGCAAGGAGCAGAGCTCATCACTAAAAGGCTGCTGTTTCAACTCCCTGCTGGGACACTGGTGTTGTGCCCTTGGGCAATGTACTTAACCCAGAATTACCTCAGTAAATCACCTATGTAAGCTGTTCTGAATAAGAGTGCCTATTAAATGACAATAATGTAAAGGAGATAAAGTTCCCAAAAAAACCGAAAGCAATGTGCTTTGAAACACACAACGTAGTGAGTCTGAATGCAAAGAGAAAGAAAGAAGTAGGGAGAGAGAGGTTGTGAAGGAGAGCAGTATTAGTATAAGACTACTATATGTGTAGTTGTATATGGTATACAGCATATATACGATAACTGGTAGTTTGTTGATTGATAAAGGACAAGTGTTTCCTGGGTTTCTGACATAACACTTTCTTGTCATAAAATGACAGGATAATATCTTAATATTAAGCAATTTTCTCACTGACGCAAAGCTCCTGAACACAGTCTAGAAATATTATTTCCTCAAACAATTACTGAATAAACAAGATAGCATCAAATATGTGTAAAATATCAATATGGCATAAAAATATGCACATTTAACTTAAACATGAAGACCAGGGCTCTCCACCAAGTCAGTTTGAGATGGACGGGACAGCAGGACGCCAGTCACTGTCTGTGTTTATTCAGCTACAGGTTTGCCTGTTGAGAAACTGCACACATTCAAAGCATGAAACAAATAAATCCTCTTCAGCTCCCTGCCACAAGCTCACTGGATGAAAACAACAGACTAAAATGGGACAGACAAGGCAACAAACTCAAACTAACATCCCTAATGGGGAAAGAAATCTTTGTTGCCCTTTTGGAATTCTTTAAACTTTCTGTCCTCTCTCTCTCTCTCTCTCTCTTTTCCTGGCCTCTCTTTCATTGTAAATTTGGATTTTGTGTAATAAAACAATGCATGACAATCATGGTGTTATGTAAAAGAAAAATTTGACAATAATGCCAATGAAACATTGTACACATACCGCTGACATCTCTGTGCAAAGTCAGAGTGGAGACATTAATCGGTGCTGACTCAGGCTCCAGACACCTCACAGCAGCAGGACTCAGAGCAATGTGGCAGAAACAATGCTGAAATGCCACGGCTCACCAAGAGATCAGTAGTGATCTCACAAAGCGATCTGGGTGTGACACGTCACCCCATGAGACCTGGTCCTCTTTATCCTGGCCAGCGGGGCCAACTGCCTGAAAACTACAACTGAGATGAACATCCCTTCCTCCTCAAACCAAAACTGTCACTGTTTCCCAACTGGATTCTTCATTCACACCGGAATGCTCACTGTTGGTTCAGCAGAGAATGCCTCAATCATAATTATACATCTCCTAAGCAGTGGTTATCAGCCAAATGCACGGGGTAGGGGCAAATCCAAGTTACTTGCAAATTCAGTTACTCTCTTTTTTCAGAAGACAAACTATGCACAGAAACGCATTGGCCGACATCATTTTTTAATCCCACATGTGGGTTTTGTAAACTGCATATTGCAATAAATGTAACCAAGCAAGATGCTATGGGTCATTTCTAGTCCCAGCGCTCTCTATGAAGCTGCAAGATGCCCAGAATATAGAGATGATTCTGAGCAATGCAAATCAGAAATCACTTTGTGTCAGCTCCAAAGTCTATTCTCTTCTTCCTTCTTCTTCCGATCATTTCTGAATTTCAATCAAATCTGTGCATGGGCTTTATCTCAGACAGACACACAGACATACATGGCCATACTCATACTCACTGCTCCACCTGCTGGTAAGAGAAGGTAAAAACAGGCTTGCTTCTGTTTCTCCAAAGGAGAAAGCTGCTGTTAAACAGTTTTAGGGATGATTTTGGTATATTGTCATTGCCTTTTACTGTCATTGAGTGAGTATCACTTTTTTGTCCGTAGCTCTATGGCCAGGGCCAAGTCTCCCTTGGAAAAGAGATTTATATGTCAATGGAACATACCTGGTTAAATAAAGGCTAAATAAAATAAAATAAAGCAGTTTGTCTTTTAAACCTTTGTTTGTGATCAGGTCTGTAGTATTAGGACAAGGTAAGCCAGGGTAGGACAGGGTACTTGAGTCCCAGCAGCACTGGCACTCTGCCAGGACCTTTGCCCTCACTGTCCCTATGTTGGTTCCTTTGTCAGTTGTTCTGGTAGCTGATGGTGTGGTGCTGTGGGGCTCGGTTCGTAAGGGGTGTGGTGCTGCGGTCTGGAAGGTGTTGGTTCATTAAGGCTCTGGTTCTGGTTGATGACAGGGCAGTTACTAGCCCTGGTAGGTTGTTACAGCAGCCGCTTTCCTCCCCTTTTGTTATGAAAATCTGCAGGGCATTTTTAAATTCACAGATGTGACCACCTCAGCATGTTATTCTGAGAGTGTGGCTGAGGTATGCTTGTTTGTGTGATTCCCACTGAGTTGGACAATTACACCCAACATGTAGGAGAACTACTGTTCACTGCATCATTCTCACTCAGTAGGACCATTATGCCCCTGTGTGCGATTCCCAGTGTGTAGAAGAATTATACTCCACTGTGTCATTCCCACTGCATGGAGACTTACACTCCAGTGTGTGTCTTCAACTTCACATGCTCACACAGTCTTATCTAATCTCCTCTTCTTTTCTTCTCAATATTACCGAGAATAACATAACATTGCACAGAATAACATTGCTCATCCAAAGTGATGTGTGCAGGGCTGTTCACAACATGAGAAGGAGGGCTGGTTTTAAGGGGCCATTGTGCTGCCCATTTTGGAGCTTTCCTTAAACAGCTGAAACTCTGGGAAGAGTGGAAGATATATTACTGAAATGCAGGAGTTAATTAACAGAATTGGGTAATTAAGTGCTTGTGTTTGGATCCTCTGTAAAGTTTTTTAAAACCCCAACACAGGGACAATGTAACAGAGATAGGGGCAGAACAAAACATCTGGGAGCCCTTAAGCTTGGCACTTAGGGCAGTCTGGGAGATACACACAGCCCTGAGAGAGAGGAATGCAGTCCTAATATGCCCCTTTTCCACCCAGGCAGTTCGAGGGCCTTCTGAGCCGGTGCCTAATCTCGAACCAGTTCTTCGTGTTTCGACAGCCAAAGAACCGGCTCTTGGCCAGGAACACTGGTTCGAGAGTGGCACCAACACTTTGCTGGTCTAGAACCAAGAACCTTTTACGTCAGGGGCTGGGGGCGGGATTATTGTGACCAACAAGACCAACTAAAACTTTGTGACTGCCATTTTTAAAAACCAGAGCTAGTGTAGCATCTAGTCTGTTTTATTTAGTATGTTTCATTTTTCAAATGTTTCACCTTGTTGCCAGCCAGCTATGTATTTCTTAGCTGTTTAGCGAGCTACTAATTTCTCACATCAATGTTACGAACGTAGCTAGTAGTGGCTAGCTAGCGAAACCTTGGTAACAGTTGCTCTGTTTTTTAAAGCACTGTTCTCCTGTTTTTGTTGTTGTGTATAGAGTTGTCTGCCATCGATGACGTTGATGCCGGCACGTGTTTGGATGCCAATGTAGGCTCGCAAAGCCAGGAGCAACAATTGTAAAGAGACGATGTAGTCCGCCATTGTCGTTGTTGTGTTTGGCGCTAGTGGGAAAGCGGAGATGTATACAGATGTCCACATTGATGTAATGACGTGGCTCTATGGTGGCTCTTTAGCCTGTGGGGAAGCAAACCAGTTCTTATAAGGTTTGCAAGTTGAACCAACTCCGCACCAGCACTAGCACCAGCCCAGACCTAGCACCTGGTTCGCGTTGGTGGAAAGGGAGTAATAGAGAGCACAGTCCTAATATACATGGCCCTGAGGGAGACACAGGAGACCCTGAGAGAAAACACAGTCCTAAGGGAGAACACAATCCTGACAGAGGAGACAAACATGGTCCTGAAACAAAAAGTCCTCAGACACATACATAGTCCTACAGAAGTCAGAAACATGGGGACCAATAATAGAGAAAAAAGCAGTCCTCAGGCAGACAGAAAGTTCTTAAAGGACCATGTGGTCCTGAGAGAGACACATTGCCTTCAGAGGAAAACGCAGTCCTGTGAGAGATGCATTGTCCTGAGAGAAGCAGGCTTTCCTGAGAGGGACAGGCCTGGGTGAACTGTGTAGGCCCATGTAGCCGGTCTGTGTAAGCCAACCCGATGCCAAACCATGGCCGTTGGCCAGAGGCTGGGCGGGTTCCGCACCCCACCCCCCAGCCTGCCTGAGAGACAGAGTCACTGTTTGCAGAGAAAACACTGCAGAGTGGTTGTGACAGGGGAGAGATTACCCAGAGCGGAGACTGATAAAGAGAGACAGAAGAATGGAGGGAGAGAAAAGGAGAGAGCATGAGTTAAAGACAAAGAGAGAGAGAGAGAGAGAGAGAAAGCGATCTTCCATTCTGGTCAGAACAGACAGTGCAGGAAAGTATTGGCCAGGCATCTGTAGGGGGCTGATGTGTACTGTACTATAGCAATGGCACTTGCTACATAACCTCCACTGAGAGAGGAAGAATGCTTTGTTTGACCTATATTTTAACTCCAGGAGCAGCACTGCTGGAGCAGAGAGCAGAAAATTGCTTAAAATGTCAGATCTTTGTACTTGGTGATTTGTATTGTGTGTTTGAGGAGAACGTCTGTACTGAGGAAGAGTGTGAGTTGAAACGCAAATGGTACAGCTTTCTGAGCTTCATATGAGCTTCATATGAGTGTATTCACATGATCATGTTCTGTCAGGTTATGTTTTTGTTGTTATTCAAACAGGGGTATGAATGCATTCTGAGGACACCACTGGTACAAACAGCTGGTCTGGCCTCTCTGGTACACCAAATGCCAAGCTAATTAATTCTTTCACAATGTAACTGCCCAACAATGGAAGAAGGGATCAACTTAAAATGGCTCACTGGTGTTAATAAATGGCAAAGAACACATTTTTAAAAGCAAAACAAAATGCAAATTTTTCCAACATACCAATACCTGTCATTCTAAAGGGGGAATTGTGCTATAGCTTTATGAAGTTTGGTTTATGAGGAAAGTATGTAAAATGTTTGGTAAAGAAAGAAAAAGAGGGAAAGAAAGAAAGAAGGAAAGAAAGTAGAAAGAGAAAAAGAATGAGCCCCTTAGATTTCAACGGTCTTGGCGTGTTTTGAATGTAGACTAATTGCAAGCTCACCGAAAAGTGATCCAGCCTTTTGGACAACACGCTCAGGTTGAGAAGAGCAGGAATGGGGAGTGCCAAATCTTTGATAAATATGAAGACCCTGACAATGCTACCCCTGTCAGGCCCAAAAGCTTGGCGGCCATGCTCGTATTACTATGCACAGAGCCAATATCTGTGACTGCTCAAAGCCCCATTAAATAACAGCCATGAGGTCTACAAGAAATGTGCTTCCAATTATGCTTGAAACATAATTTCACATCAAAACATGTTCCTGCAATATTTCACTCCGACTGATTTATATCCCAGCGCTGACATTTTCTGTGTTCCAAACAAAGTGAGGACGGGCTCTGAGGCCGTGGAGGCACTGGGGAAAGATTAAGAGTGAGCTTTTCCTTTGAAGGGGCTTTTCTGTGAGGGGGTATTGCGAGCGACTGTCTCGTCCGGCTGTGATTTAGCGTTAAAAGATGTCCTGCTGCTGATGGGGCGGGGGGCGGGAGAGGCTCGTTCTAAGAGGTCATGGTCGGACGGGGTGGGAGGACCACACGTGGAATGCGGGTGGGGCTGCGATGTGAATCTGTGGGATGGGGTAGGGGAGAGCTGGGGTTGCCAGACTTTTTATTTCTCTCCCAGATGCTGTGAAACATTAAGAGCTTTTCCTGAATCATGCATACCTGCCATTCCGTGACTGCGCCAACAGCAAGCCCAGACTGCTGCAGTGTGCCACTGGTGCGCACAGACAGACAGACAGCAGTAAGAACGAGACAGATACACACACACGTTACAGATGAGGCTGCCTCACTGCATCATTAATGTGCATGAAGAAAGAAACACAGACAGACAGTAGTGGGAAAGAAAGTCACACAGGCAGCACTGAGAATCAGACAGACAGCAGCAAGAAGCAGACAGACAGATGGCACTGAGAAACAGACACGCGCACACATTCTTATAAATACGCTTCCAGACAGAATGATTTCGCATCTTTGTAGGGACTTCCCACTGGATGCAATTCAATTCGGATGTGTTTCCCAATCTACAGTAAAATAAACCTCAGCCCGAATTAAACGTGGGCTCAAGTTCTACACATCGGCAGAGCGCCCTTAAAATGATACATCGTTCAGTTCCTCCAGACTAGAGGCTGTATGAAAATGAGTGAATGCCTAACTTTACACCCATACCTGCCCTCAAACGAACAGACCGGCTTATCACTGTATTTACTGTAACAGCAGCACTTATTCAAAGGAAATTATTCTGTTAAAACTGTTATAACTGTTAAATCAAAAACAGTTCTGATTTTTTCATGTGGTCTCTAGTTGTGACAAGAGCCTGCATATTTATGACCTCATTGTCACTACCTTCCATTTATCTCCACGACGACAGTGCATGCCTCCCAGTAACCACCACCCACCTTCCAGGCTGTGTAACTTTGATGAGGTCATGGCTAAGGCTGGGTTCAACATTGCGATTACAATCATTTACACTGCCCCATTATTAGGAAGTGCCGGGCCAATACGTTCAAATACTAAATCAAATGACACCTTTAAATACACGTCAAAACATGTCATATACTTTATTTGAAAAATATTCATCATTAGCCCTTTTAAAGATGTAATTTTATGCATTGGTTCACCTGATTCTTGGAGTATATTTAGCATGATGAAGACGGTAACAACTACAAAGGAATTTTGTAAAGTGAGAACATTTTAGCTCCAGGTTTCACCCCGAAGAGAATAAATGAGGGGGAATGCAAGCAAAGTGCGGAGGCACAGCCTGGACCAACACCTGCAGCCCCCCCAACATTTTTCCACAAAACAGAGTCCCGCCCTGCACCTCTGGAATGTGCGACAGGGTAAATCTGAAAGTTGGTTCACCCCCCACCACCCTCCCTCATTTTCCCCCTGCTGTCACGAGACAGGGGGTGGGGTGTGAAATAAGCACACTGCTGTGTCTGGCTATAATTGGCTGCTGACGTTAACAGAACTACACCCCCCTCCGCTTTTCTCTGCTGCAGCTTAATTAACCACAATTGGATAATAACTATCATCACTGCGGCGTGTGAGCGGAGCACGCTAACTTGGTGCCCGGGCCTGTCAGCCACTGTTTACCCACAGCCTTCCCTTTGGAGCTAACTGTGGCGGGCTGCTGATCGCACGGTCAGACCAACCGGAGATGACACAGGCTGGTGATCACATAGTCAAACCGCATGGAGGTGACACAGCCAAACTGGCTTGAGGTGACATGGGCTGAAGATTGTACGATGAGACTGCACAGAATCGACACAGGGTGGTGATCACATAGTCAAACCACATGGAGGTGACACAGTCAAACTGGTTTGAGGTGACATGGGCTGAAGATTGCACGATGAGACTGCACAGAATCGACACAGGCTGGTGATCGCACGGTCAAACCTCATGAAGGAGACACAGTGAAACCAGCTAGAGGTGACATGGGCTGAAGATTTCACAGTTAGCCCGCATGGAGATGACGCAGGCTGGTGATTGCACGGTCAGATGGCACGGAGGTGACACATGCTGCAGATGGGGCCCCAAAGCCCCTCTTTAGGAAGATGTGTTTGGTATCAAGTCCCTCTTCGTACCTGTCCCTTCGTATGTCTGACATCACCATCCCTGATCCACAGCAAATTAAGGCGCCACTAACTAAGGATACTGATATGCAGGGAGAAGCCTGTGTGTGTGTGTGTGTGTGTGTGTGTATGTGGTTTTACCACAAGAATAAAAATGCGCTTAGAGTCACAAGTGCAAGCACAGGCAACCCCCCGCCACAACAGTGAGTGCCATCAGAACATTCTGTACTTTGACGCAGAACCTTGATGAACAGGGTGAGGCCATGAGGTCTCCTCTGCTTGTGGGTGGAGAAACTCTTACATTCTCTCCACATGCTTAGTCAACCCCTCACAGCAAGCTGAACCAGCCTTCTACCACTGAAACTGTACAGTAAATAGAACAGATAAGAGCAGCAGGCAGTGCTTGCAAAGTGCGGTTCCGCTTTCTCTACAGGGACAGGAGTTATAAGGTCTCATTGCTTGTGTTGAAATGCTGAGCTGTTCCACATGGACTGAGCGTCCCACTCAAATGCAGCCTTGAGTCCTTCATGCTTGTCGTTTGATTTTGATTGTTACCAGGCGGATGAACTATCAGACCACCCTGGCACTCTTTACTCTTAGGCAAAGGGACAAGCATGCGAGAAGCCATGACTCCTGATTTCTGCACCACTGGAACAGGATGCCCTGCAGTGGGCGTGTCTCCCAGCGACGGGAATCTCCAGGCCAGTTTGCAATTGAAGGGGGTTGATGATGCTCACTCTTACCACAGTTCCCTGCCCCTGAGGGTTCCGTTGTCAGTGCAACCACCTGCTGTCTGGTCTGGCAGGAAGTGATGCTGGCATGGTGGCCCTAGACTGCATTACATTGGCCTACATAATGCCAATCTGCACTGCCTTCCAGAGATGCCCATTCTCATAACCATTCCCAAAACTGCCATAGAGATTCCCATTCCCATATAACTACCATACAGAAATCCCCATTCCCATATCCACCATACAGAGACGCCCCCCATTCCCATATAATCACCATATAGAGATCTCTATTCCCATAATTACCATACAGTGATCCTCATTCCCTTTACCACCATACAGAGATCACCATTCCCATAACCACCATACAGAGATCCCCATTCCCTTATAACCACCATACAGAAATCACCATTCCCACAACTGCCATAGAGATCCCCATTCCCATAACCACCGCACAGATCCTTGATGCTGAATTGTTCAGCTTTCTCACTTGATCCTGATTACATAATTTACAGATTAAACAAGGACTGAGCGCAGCATTAATACCCAAGTCTGTTAAACTGTTAGTCTGCTGCTGGCAAGCTCACACACTTACACATCCTTACACCTTATGGTGGGTAGACCAGTGGGCATAAATTTTTTCTAAGGCCAGCAGTTTTGTGACTATCACAGGAAGCCTACAAGCCTGTGGGCCAGCTTTCTGTCCGAAAGCCTCTGTCGAAGCATCCCGCCAATCACATTGCTGCAAAATCAGCTTCAGGGTAGCCTGGTAAGTGGCACAATCAATTGGATTGGACAAAAATGCCTTCCCGGAAAGTTTAGGTGGTCACCGAGGGTTCATTTGCTGGCCGGCACTTTAATGCCTATTAATCAGCTGGCTCTGACACACAGCCCGATTGTCTTCCCTCTTTCCTGGCTGATCTGAGTACAGCCAGAGATGGACACAGCCCTTCTGTTCCCACTGTGTGTGCAAACTAGAGCAGATCTGTGTCAACAACAGGGGGGGGGAGTGAGAGACACGGAATGGCTTCTTAGCATCTATAATCTAGCAACAAAATTCCTGCCGCAGAGAGCAGGATGTTCAAACAGATGTCATAGCAATGAAGCATAATTGTAGAATAACTACAAAACATGATGCGGCTTAGCAGGCAAACAAGTATATACAATGTTTTTTAAATTATTTGATGAGGTGACAACTTGTTGGGCTGTTTTACAGGTAATGCTGGTATATGGCACAGTGCTGTGGTTAAAGAGGTTTCTGCTACCCACACTACCCCAACTACTATAGCTGCTACTACTTGCATTTTATATCTCTAGTACCATACAATGTGTTGTGTGAAAGACTTTAGAAGGAAATACTAGCATTCAGTTTGGAAATGGAGAAAAAGGTGGCCTGAAGATGTGTTGCAGTCTACATTCACAGGCTGGCCACTGCTGTTGTATCATTGGGCATGGTACTTAACCTGGATGCATCTAATGCTAGTCTCACCAAAGTGCACATAGCAGGATTCACGAGGAGCTGTATCCCGCTACTGACTAAGAGTGGCGTTTACATGACTGGATGTGTCAAAATGTGTTCATACACTCCCGAGTGGCTCAAACAATGCAGGCTCTAGTGTTACACAGGCTGAGCTGTATAAAACCAAGACACTGCAAGTTTTGGTCTCGGCTGTCTGTACATATTACATTACATTCATATCATTTAGCAGATGCGCTTAATTTACTCAGGTTATAATTTTTACATGTTATCCATTCATACAGCTGGATAATTATTGAGGCAATTGTGGGTGAAGTACGTTGTGCAAGTACCAGCAGCAGGGCCCCAGTGGGGAATCTTCTTGTTTCAAGCCCAACTCCTTAACACTATGTCACACCGTCACCCTATTTATCCATTTACATGGCTGGATATTTACTGAGCAGTTTGGCTAAGATTGAAACAGCACCCTGGGAATTGAACTGGCAATCCTTGAATTACAAGCCCTGTTCCCTACAATAGTACTGCACCAGGAGACAATGGCTAACAATGCCAAGAAGCGAGTAACTGCAGAGCATGACAAAAACTGTTTGCATCATCTCCAGCCAGCATCATCGAAGGGAAAGTTTCCCAAAGCTTGGCTTAAGTTTCACAGTGTGAAAGTATGGCCAAATTCCTATTTCAAGGAGCTTTGTCTTGTTCTGGGAGGCTACAGACACTGTTAGGAATGCATTTAGGTAAGCTTCTCTACAAGTTTTTAAAGTGACAGGAATCACAGCTCTCTCGCAGCAGCTATTTAACTTTAATTAGGAGCAATTGATCTAACTTTAAATTAGAGAGTAACAGTGAAAGTTATGCATACATTAATGGAAGAAGCACTTTTGACCATATTTGTGATCCAAAAATGTTTTTTCCCTATAACTTCCCCTTTAAAAGCTTTTCTTTTTGAAAGTAAATCTTAAAACGATATACCCAACAGCTCACACAGGAGCGATTAGCAGGGGCAGGTGCCTCTTAACTGGATCCACTGGAGACAAAAAGGGCTTTTCAGAAAATTGCACACCTACAGGCAACTGTGTCCAACACGAACACCAACAAACAGCGAGAGGCAGTCCAAGGACTGCGCCACTATCCAGGGTGCCACTATCAAGACACCAGACAGCCTGTAATCGCTTGCATGTTGAAGGAGAGGTACATTTCCCCCCTCTCTTTTGGAGACCTGCTGCTCTGTTTCCTTGAGCTGGGTGCCAGATACAGTTTGGCCTGGTCCCTCTCCGCCCCTGTGCCAAGTTTTGCTTGCAATGGAGCCAGTGACCGAGGCAAGGGGAAGAAGAAGAGGAGCCGGAGATGAGAAATGGGCCCGAAAATAACCCGAAAAATGCGACCTCCAGCGTGTGACCGGAGGCGGTCAGAAAAGGACCAATAAATACAGTCAATAAATACAGCAGAAAAAAGGCAACAACAAACACACTTCTGACCTTGTGTGACCCAAAGTGTATTTCTGTTTGTTTTCCCGAGGGCAGGGAGCCCTAAATCAGAAAGAAGTTAAACTTTTCCCTCACATAACCACCCCCAAGCCACACACACGCACACATGCATGCGCGCACACACACACACATGCATGCGCGCACACACACACTCTCTCACACTCACACACACACACACACAAACACACACACACACGTACACGCACACAAACACACAGCACACTCAACTGATACCTAGTGAAAAAACTTATGAGACCCACACACCCCGAGGGGGCACCGCATGAATGCAGAGTGGGGATATTTGCGAAAATATGAAAGGTTGCATACAGGTGCCAGCTTTGGGTCTGTGTCTGGGCACTGTGCTGGGCAAGGTGCTGATCCACTCGGGAGTGGTCGCGGTTTGGGCCGTCCCTTCTCCCCTGCTCTGGCTACAGTTCCAACAACTGGGTACCACATTAAGAAGTATGTCCACCCAGAGACCATGAGGGAAAAGGCTCAGAAGACTGTTTAAACATGACTAATGACCTGGCTGCCCTATTAGGCTTGCAACAGTCCATGTTTGCGATGGCATTTCATGGCATATATGTGCATATATGGAGCAGTGTAGCCACACTGGATTTCAGTGACTCAGAGGGAATGGCAGACTCTCATGGGTGTGTACTCTTTCTGACAGCAGCAGGCTAAAAGCACATCATTTCAACCAATTATCCCAATTACTGTACACAACATATTTACACTTCCACTGTCTTAAATGGAGGGTGACAAAAGCCGTTTTCACATATGAACTTCGGACAATGTCTGGAGAATCAGCTCCGCACATTGTCCAGAGTTGCCCTTTCACACATGTAGCACACAACAGGAGCTTGTCCGTGTCAGACGCGCTCTCACCTACTGGGAATACTCCGGTTTGGTTTAGGCGAGGGGTGGCGCCTGGGTAGAGCGTGCAGGAGGCAGGACATGAAGCAAAAAGTATGCTGCAGAAATCGCAGTGACTGTATTCGATACCGCCTACTGCATACTGTGTACTACACAAGTATATACTGCATACTGCATGCTATTTTTCAGTGTAGTACCCAGTATGCGACCATTAATGATTACATTTGTAGTATGTTACATTGTCGCGTGAAATCATTGCGAGTTTAGAAACATCCAGATTTCCAGTTAGATGCCACTTGCATTCTCGCGAGTGAAAAGTATTGACGAGTTCATGAAAAGTATTCGCAAGTTGTATTTTCAGTTTTTTTCTTTTCAATGTCTTACCTTTTGGTGGTACGGGCACATAATGTGGCACGGAGGAGGAGAAGGCGAATACAGCTATTGTACTTTTGGGTAGCCTATAAAAAATATCACACATAGCCATCCAAATGGTTCTACTGGTACACATAATTTATTAATAATTACATTTATTATAACAGGAAGGTAAGTTTTTGTTGTTCGCTATGTAATGTTAGGTCACCAGTTCACCTATCTCACTATACCTATCACTATTAATTATTACCTGCTTTGGATATACTGCTTTGATTTGTCCTGCCAATAAAGCTGAACACTGAAGACAAAGAGAAAGAGTCTGAGAGAGGAGTCTTGGGTTACAGTTGTCACTGGTG
Source organism: Megalops cyprinoides (assembly GCF_013368585.1). Classification (NCBI taxonomy): domain Eukaryota; kingdom Metazoa; phylum Chordata; class Actinopteri; order Elopiformes; family Megalopidae; genus Megalops; species Megalops cyprinoides. The sequence continues at coordinate 3,487,592 of NC_050598.1, forward strand.
TCATATAGAAGAAATCTGAATAGTAATCATTACTCAGGATTTGTATTATCTCATGAAGATCCCAATATTTTCTGTCAGTGGATCATAAAGAGTTGATCTGAACTGGATCTGCATTCATCTAAACTGGGTTTTTGAGGGCGACAGACCCATGTTCAAGACTGTGCCTGCAGTGGGATGCGACTCTGGGCCATGCAAGACCATCAAGGGTGGCCAAGCCTTCACCCCTTTGCAGCCAGCAGTCACAGAACATTTCAGTGTAACACTGAACACTTCTTGGCTGTGATTAAATCTGTCACAAGTACAGAGATTTGCATCTCTAATGACTGCCACTCCAGGGAGCATTAAAACCTGCAGGAGCCCGGCTCCCCGGGGGCCAGCATGGATGGGGCCTGGCTTTAAGTGAGAGAAACCGCCGCCTGTCAGTATAGTGGATGTGGAATTCCGTGGCGGTAGCAGACGCTGGAAAAACCCTGGCTCGCAAACCGAGTGGCGCGCCACGAAACGGCGGTGGAGGAGGGCTAAGTGTGAAGCTGGGTAAATACTCAACGCTGGCTCACGACCTGGCCGCGTTCAGCGGGGCCCCGTGAGCCGAAGCCATTCAAACCTTCCTTTTATTTTTCCATGTGGACGTGCGCCGGCTTTCGCGGTATGATGAAGCACAGTGAAACGCTCAGAAACACAGAGGCCTGCATGGAAACTTCATCAAGATGAAATGTTGATTTCAGGAATCCACATGGCCTTAACCTGTGGAATTAAACTACTTTTGAAGAAAATAACAAATTCCATTAGTTGATGGCACATCTTACATCTGCTATTTCGCGTGCGTGTGTATTTTTGCATGCATACATAAAAATATGTAAATTTAGATAGAGGAAATAAAGGAATGTTGAAGGCGAGGATTATAATATTATTGTAGCAATACAGCATACAAGTTTGCACAGCAAATAGCAAACCACTTTCATACAGTCACAAACCAAAAAGAAATATATGAAAATTGCAAGGTGGGTACAGTTAATTATCTCAAGAGATAATAGAGAAGTAAAGGCAAACACACAGCTAGCTACACCTAAAGGTACAGTGGAAAATGACTATTAGTTCAATAACTATAATATATTAAATATATATTCAGGTACACTGATTCAAGTATCCTGTAGGTAACTTTGCAGTGTGACCACAATGGATGGTTAAGAAGACTGTGAGAATGAGCTCCGATCAGAGGCCAAAGAAATGGTCAAAACTGTTAAACTGTTAAGACATGCACTCTTGTCATGTCACGATCATAGTACAAAAAAACCCCACTACAGTCTAAACTCTAGGATGTAACCAGAGTCGCAGAAATTCAAAGTTGCCTTTCGGCCTAAATTCACACCGACTCATTCAGCAGACTCTTGATCAGATTGACTTAAAAAGTAAGAATACAAAATGCACTTAGTAATGTTTCAGGTACACACTGAATACAACCAAATGAACACTCATCTAAACACCCCTTTGTCCCTTGCACAGTGCATTCATAACTAGTGCTACTGTAAAAACAGTTCATTACTGCATTGACCATGATTTTAATCACTGAAACACAAGGGAGAGGGAAGAAAGGAGCTCTTAAATGGCAGCTTTACTATCCTGGAAGCACTCTGCTTTCCACACATCCAGCCCTGCTACGTCTGCTCACTGCTGAAGCACGTCCTTGTTCCTGCACAGCTCTGAATAGCAAGAATACAACCAATCACAGGTCCAACAGTGAACGAAGCTACTGCTGGGTGGTCTCTTTGGTGACAAGGTGAGATTCCAAGCAAGCCCATCCAAGCTACGCAAGTTGTACAGAGCTGGTGGCCTGTGCTCCAGAAGACCTTCAAGGGCAACCTCCAATCAGGCTTGAGAATGAGATTGATGAGAATGGTTTTTGATTTTGTGTTGTTGGCAACATTACCAGCCTGATGACTCTAGAACAGGGGGATCTTTGGATTCCAGGGCTGTTGGCTCCACTCAGTGCCTCACACTGACTTGGGAAGGTTGTAATATTTGGTGAAAATGGGGGCTGTACCCATGCTGCATGACGAGCAGCTTGATCTCATGCATCTCTACAGCGATCCCCCTTTAACCCCAATGGAGCTTATGTGGGCAGTCAGAGGATCACTGCAGTGCGTAGACACAGCACAGCTTTGGTTTGATGACTACCGTCATTTTTCAGCAGACTCCCTCAAGAAGTGTGGACGGTACAACAGCTGCGGTTAATCACTAGAGAATGACTCACATGCGATCCCGCAAGCACACTGAGCGATCACAGACGTGAAAACATCCCAGAGTGCAAAGCTGAAACCCCAGGCTCTTGTTTGGTCCTACCAGTGTCTTTGTAAATGACAGCTTCTCCACCGGTGCTTCATATGAACAGGTTTGTTTGTGATAAGTCACATTATGATGCACTACTCACCTGTAACCATCTCATTTAACACCATCAGATCACTCCTACACTCATCCAGAGATAATGTACTCATCCAGATACTACTGTTAATGTTACTGCTGAAGGCGGTCTTCTGCAGAGAAACTTATATGGACTACAGTCATTACCCATTATCAGATTAAGTACCTTCCCCAAAGGTACAAGGCCATGGGGAATAAAACTGGCAAGACTTCAGTCATCATACCCTGATCCTTAATGACTATGCCACACTAGGTCCGCCAACAGATACCGTGAGACACTCTCAGGTCTCAGACCTAAGCCAGCACTCAAACTGAGGCAGGCCACAAGTTTCAGTTGAGTTTCAAGTTTTGAGTTTGCAGTTTCAGCAATGAAAACACAACACTGTGTGGAAGTGTCTTTTCTTTACCTCAATCTGAAGCAAGTGGCTATGCTGGTTAACCTTCCAAAGACTCTACCAAAGACTCTACCACTTTTGCATTGTAATCAATTGAAGAGCAGATTTCTGCTGAAGCAATCTTTTGGCATTAACTGATTTCTTTCAATTGGGCCTGGTGGTGCCCCACCCAAACACCAGGTACTTTTACTGGTGATACTTGTGTGGTCCCAAGCAGCTCTATGAAGTGCTGTCACAGAAGGCAAGATTTACTGCTGTTGCACATGGTATAGTGTCGTGTGTTTGTCTGAGTGCCACAAACATAAAAAATCCCCATACCTGGGCATCCCAAATCCCTCTTCTCAGGCATCAAAAAATCCCCTTTCTCAGGTGTCTGGAATGCAGAAACAAAATCCTGCAGGATGCCAGTTGTATAAAAATCTGAATGGAATGGTGCCCCCTTTTGAACCCTAAACACTGATGACACGTTTTTTTTTTTTAACACATTCACTTTCTGAGTGAATGTCAAATCACCCACTTGAAAGACCCCTTTAATGTGTCACTTTCCCTCTCATTAAATCCACCGCTGTACTTTTGTGCTTTGACTTCCGAGATTTCAGCATCTTTCACTCTAGCACCAATGCACCGTCAATGATGAGATGACACCACCTAGACCTGCCCATGATGTTACCAGGGTGGGAAGCACAAGCCATGCTCCAGGCTGGATTACATCAGATAAACTGAGATAAAGTATGTGCAGATCTGTTCAATCAAAAGTAGTGGGTGTTCTGCCTGCTTGAACAGTACACTACAGGTACACTGTACATGTGTTTCTGACTACATAGCAAGTGTGCAGTAGCCAGCACTGCTTCCTGGAAGGAGAGGGACTGATTACCATCAATCTACCATCCACACCCACACTATGTACAACTCATCCTGCCATCTGCACCAACACACCTGCAACTCAACCTATCATCTGCACCAACACATGTAGAAAAACACTTGCACACACTCTTCCAAAAACAAATGCACACACACACTCACACACATACATACACAGATGCACACATGCACACACACATGCACACACACATGCACACACGGCCTGCCAAGAGCAATCACTGGCTCACATTGAAGCCTGTAGTCCCAGAAAAACCCAGGCAACCCTGGTGAAATGCACTTTACAGTTTAACTACCAAACCAGACTCTGAACACACACCACTCCAAATGCCATCTAATTCTCCAGAATATGCATATTGTTTGAATAAAAAAACACCCCAAGTTAATTGATAAAGTCATTATTTTGGCAGTCATTTTGAATTTCGAACTATCATTTATTTCAGTTAAACTCATTTATTTTGTTCAAAGAAATAACCAGTGATTTCAGTCACAGAACTGAAGGAAATTGGGTTAAAAATAACAGTCCACCTTCCCAAATGGCTTCCAAACCAAAGTTCATCTGGCTTATTGATGTGGGAGGAACATTAGTTATTCATAAAGTCTTAGCCTTCAGGTGGAGGTATGAAAGCATTTTAGAGTGCTAGGTACTCTACAGATACTGAATGCTTCACTCACATGATTTTATGTGACCTCACAGCTTGGTTTACCTGTGATCAGACAAAATGGCAGTTGGATCATGTTACAGCAGTATGACCCTCACCAAAGATGCGTGACAACACAATGTCAATCTCCATTACTTTTCAAAGTGAAAGATATCCATGCATAGTGGTTTCAAAACAGGACCTTCAGCCAGGTGTAGCCTGCATTGCTTTTGAGCATGATACCTTTTTATGTGGCATGTGAATATTTTAGGGAATAATTATTGACCTCACAAACCAAATCACAATACACCTGATAAAACAGTTCTTCCCATATCCACCATAAATGATGTGGATATGGGAAGAACATTTGGGTCAAAATATTTGGGTTTGGCTCCTAATTTATTCTACCACTTAAGTTTATTTTGGTCCTTCTCAGGTTCTAATGGGAAACTGACCCTGACATAATTATGGGCCTTAGGAGAAAAAATAAAGAACAAAATCTCTGCATGACTTGAGGGAACCAAATTTAGAATCAAAACTAATGAAAAATCTACGAAAACCGTACACTGTGTCTGGGCCATTATAAAAACAGAAGTATATCTCTAGCCGTCACATCTGTCATATTCTATGAGAGAAGATAAGCCGTATAAGATTAAAACCCTGACGTGAACAGTTTTTGGCACAGTCAACAACACTGCCCGGCTTGCTTTGTTTTCATAGTCGGTGTGTGTCCAGTTCACACGCGGAGTTTCTGCCCCGGACGTACGGTGGTCGCTACAGAGAACAGACATCTTGGCACCATGCCCCTACCACAGTCAGTCTGATATGAAGAAAGAAGGTTGATTCATGGCCGCCAGACAATGTCGGGAATAGAAGTTAACAAAGGGGAAAAATGTTTTAAATACAACAAAGACATAAAGCGACGTAAACGATAGAGCGATATCATTCTGTTCCACTCACGCTCCAGCTGCCGTTGCAAGTGGTCTTGCCATGGAAAACAGTGAGTTAAGGCTAAAAACTCCGTCCCCCAAACACTGTCATTTGAATTAGTACTTTTCTTTAATTAACACGTAAGAAACACGACTGCAATTAAGACCAGCATTTTCACTTTATGGCAAACACAGTGCAGAACACACAACTGTTCACAATGCGCTCAGCACATGCAGCAACGGCCTTTTAAGGCACACTGTTGTGAATTCGTTGAAATGCAATTTCATCCAAGCCGGCACCCTCACATTAAACCGTTTAAGTGCACTTTTAAGCACACAGCGTAATTGACACAGGGTGCACAGTCCGACTCGGCAGTTCTGACTTAACTCTTGACAGAGCACACCAACTCGACAATTCTCTCCTAGGCCCGTACGCAGATTTCGAAGAACGGTACTATTACAGAGGGTTAATTGACCAAAACAACAACCACGCAGCTAATGAACCTGAACATGATTCTTTTCGCGAAATCCGTGTGGAAACTATAGGTATTAATGTATTTGTTTGCGGAGTTTTAGACATACATATTATGCTTCAGAAACAAAGAGCTCAGTCAAATGTTTTATTATTCACCATTAACGACGGATCGCAGACTGTGTTTACTGTTACAAATGAGAAAGGAAAAGTACTGCCTACTGACTCACCTACTCTGAAGCCGGGCCCCGTGAGCGTGTCTGCGGACTGGCCGTTCTCGCTGATGAGTGTGGTGTTATTGCCCTGCTCGCAGGTGTCCTGGCACTGCCCCTTCAGGCACGTTCTCTTGCAGATTAGAGGAGCGATGACCACCTTGAAGCGCTCTCGGGCCGAAATGCGCTCGGCGCCGAGGACCAGCCTCTGGACACCCAGCCAGATGAAGAGAAGGTGGGAGATAGTCAAAGAGGGCATGCTAGCATCCTTGACCACTGAGCGCGCACGGAGAGAGAGGGGAGGGGAAGGGCACGGAGGCAAAGATGTGGACTGCCAGCTAGTCCGAACCTGAACACGTACCCCAGTCTTCCTTGCTTCTCTGCACCTAACCTCCGTTACCCCCACACCTGGAAACGACCGACGTCTTGAACTTATCCCTAATCACCACAGCGCGACAAAATGAGTGTGATAGCAAAGAGTGCTTTGCTGTCTTGCGTTTTTTTCCTTTGAAAAAAGTTGAAAAACAACTAGCTACCTCTCGTCTTCCCACATAGCAAAACGGAACGGGTTCGAAAACTAACAACAGCAGACGTTTTCAAAAACTTAAAAAGTAATAAATTAGATTTACTACAATCGTTAAAACCGAAATAAAACCACGCTTTCCCCGTTTGCTGTGTCTGTTTTCTCCTTGCTCCTCGCTGTTGCTTGGATGGTTGATGTGTGCGTATATGAAAGACTTGGGGAAGGTGGGAGGGGAGAAGGAGAGGGAAAGCTAGATGGAGCCAGTGCTTCCCTACAGAGCGGGCTGCTGGCGGCCGGCCAGGCAGCAGGAGTTTAACTTTAAGTGCTGTCGTTGTTCGTCCCTCTCTCTTTCTCTGTCTCCTCTCTCTTACTGCAATAATGACAGCTGTGTTAATCACTCTCCCTCTCACAGTCGACAGCTCGACAGCATCACACTTTTGATCACACCACTCTCTAGCAACAGAGTGCAAGAGTCGATAACTGGTAGTGTCACAGGGTTATCAAATGAAAAATACAGCTCCTTATGATATACTGGTAAATGCATAATTGCATCCCTCAGGAAGTGGGACCAACGAGACAAACTATCAGCTGGTTTTCAGACGAAGAAATAAAGAAAAGGTATAAAAGTAATAACTGTAATCATAATAGTACATAATAATACCATGGTGTAGGACAGTTAGAACAAAATTTTAGAAATAATGACGGATGAGGAGGAGGCAAGCTACCAAGGATTATTTTCCAAATCGAAGGAACCGTTCTATGTATAGTATTTCAAAAAGAGTTTAAGTAATGAATTACTCGTAAGCCAAACCCTTGAATCCAATTTTCAGCAGCAAACGGGAATCCAGTCTAAGGTCAGATAACTAGACAGAGAGAGAGAAGAGAAAGTTGGAGAGAGAGAGCAATGGTTGAGTCACTTCCTCTCTGAAAGTGAGAATGTTTGTTTTCTGTCGCTAAGGAAATGACTGCACCCCGCTGGAGAGAGTTCGCAGGCAGCTCTTGCATTTCAGTGCCCTCTTCACAGTGACATCCATTGCCAACACACACACACACACACACACACACACACACACACAGAGGGAGGGAGTGAGAGAGAGGGAGGGAGTGAGAGAGAGAGAGCTCCCAGCTTTCTGCTGTTAATGCTTAACACTGTTTAAATATCAATGGTAGCATGCTTTGATAGAAAGACACATTACACAAGTAATGCAATATCAGAACAACAATGGATATAAGAACAACAACAATAAGAACTGGACTGTGAGAGACCAGTTGAAAAATAATACCGGTAAGACCTGAACTGAGTGAAAACTATCAAAGAAACACACAGATAAGAGCTGAAACTGACAGAGGACTACAGAATCATTACACCAATAAGAGCTTGACTGAGAGAGGACTATAGAATCATTAAACCAATAAGAGCTGAACTGAGAGAGGACTATAGAATCATTACACCAATTAGAGCTGGACTGAGAGAGGAATATAGAATCATTACACCAATAAGAGCTGGACTGAGAGAGTACTATAGAATCATTACACCAATAAGAGCTGAACAAAGAGAGGACTATAGAGTCACTACACCAATAAGAACTGGATCTGAGATAGGACTGTAGAATGATTGTACCAAGAACTGAACTGAGAGTAGACAATAGAAAAATTATTCCAGTAAGAACTACTGCTGATGGTGGCCAGTGTTCCCAATGTGAGAGTTTTATTGAGGAACTTTTATTTTTAATTGTATTTATAATGTATCTGATTTGGTGGCCTTTTGGGGAGTGAAAGTGATGAGATGGGAGATGGTTGTGTCTCAATCCCCTTTTATTATTTTAAAAGGCTTGTGAAACGTTATAATCAATTATAGCCTTGACAATAAACCTGAGTTCACCTTACACCTCTGAATTTTGTAGTGATGGAGTTTCATTGTGACCTTCATGCTGCTCAACATCTCTGAAAGCCAAGTGCATACTCACCACCTTACACCAATGATCTTCAAGTGCACTGAAGACTGCTGTTCCATTTAAAGGATAAATCAGGTACAAACTCTGCAAAGCTCTCTCAATTGACTAAATCAGTTGTAATGCAGGATGTGAGTATCTCTGTTTCAGATGAGGCTTTTTAATTGCCATAAAAGATTATTACAATCCAAACTCAGAAAAAGGAAATGGACCACTGGCTTGGATCCAGGTCTCTGGTTGTTTTTTGTGCATTCTTTCATCAAAGACAGTTAACAGGTTGGCCCTGTGTCAACCTCTTGCAGCCTTTCAGAAGGAGTCCCCCAGGGCTCAATCCTTGACCCCCTCCATGTTGTACCTACACATCAGCAAGGCATGCTTGATAAGACCTGTGTTTCAGATGGGAGGTAGAAAGGAGAAAAACACTTGAGTGTTGCCAACATAGCAGTGATTGGAAAAAAACACAGGAAGAAATAGTAGAGCCAGGGGAGTACTAGCGCAGAAAACAGCTCCAAATCGGCTCTCCCTCGCTGCACATAAATACAGTACAGTGTAACAGATACGTCTGCCTCCTCAGGGTGGGAGAGTGCTCAGGAAGAAAAGACGGCCATTAAACCGAGTCAGCTGTAACAACAGCCTAGTGGTATCTTCCCCCATCCCCCAAAACCACAAGATGGTGCATCCTCGAAGCTGAAGTCATCGCTGTGGTTAATACTAAGCAGGAACAACTGGCCGAACCCGCAGAGCCAGGGCGGGACAGCTGGACTGTGTTTTGGGTCACTGCTGGCTCCAGTGACCGAGTCAGGGTGGTGCAAGTCCACGTGTGGTTTGAGTTTGTTTGTTTTCTCTCCCTCCCTGAAGCGTTTCTTGTCATTGTTTTTCCTATGCGCTGACCTCATACAAAGCTCCCTTGGTTGTGTGACACATTCTGTCTCACCCCGTACTCACCTCATTGTGGAGTTTTTCCCCTGGGTAGCACTGATTCATGGGGCTTCCCTGCTCCTCCTCCCAGGCTGGGTCACTGCTCCAAACCATCCACTACCCACAATCCCTGTAATTGCTGCCAGAACATCTCAGGCTTTCCCAAGCTTCCAGAGTTCAAAGGCCTGCTGTCATTATTCTCCCCTGACATATATACTACCATCAACTTTTCATCCAGCATCAATTCACATATAAAACACATTGAAACAGTCTGGTCTTACAGAAAAATTAAGCAGCTTTTTGGCACAGGAACCTGGGACTGGGGCTAGCAACAAAAAGAGACTGTATATCAGCACTGAAACATTTTTCAAAATTTTCAACATTGAAAACCATTTTAAACGAGGCAGAAATGAAGAGGCAGATGAAGACTTCAGTGTGGCATGAGATTGACATTAACAGTTGTAGCTGCTTTGCTAGGTCTGGGTGAAACACAAGTGTAAACGCATCTTACATAAATGTATTTGACATTTAAGGCATATTTGATGTTATTTCTTCAGAAGTTAACCATAATTAGCTTAATATCCCCCAACTTATACACCCTTACATCTTAATGTAAACTGCTTTTCAAACCAAGGTGGGCCAAATTTGTAAATCAACCAGTCTCATTCTGGTCACCTGAAACTGTTTGTTTATGTTTCGGTTATGCAGGAAGTTTTTCAGTTATTAGAAAAAGATAATTGAATGCATTTAAGTTGGAAGTAAGTTGAATGAATGGATTACACCAATTTGAAATGATAGGCCATCTGCCTGATTGTGAAAAAAATGAGTGACACTCAGTGACCGTGACCATGAGAGACCTTCAGCTATATTGCACCTATAAAATTTTACTTTAATGAAAGAAGTTTGCTCCTTGCTTAAATAAGGTTCTTTCAGAACACAAGTAGCCATGTAATGCTATTTCTAATTTTACACTTCAATTACATTCAACTATTGAGTAGACTATTATCTTATCCCTTTTTGATAATTAGTCACAGCCGGATCAGCAATGGCTCTACTACTGAACACCTACAATTAGTGGCTCTTGCCATATTTCTTGGAAGAAAATGTTTCACTCTCTAATTTGACAGTTCCCTAGAAAAGCAGTAAGGCTAATGGCTAATACCACTACCACAGAGTAAGAAGATTTGACATTAATAAATCTGAACATCTAATATAAATCAGGCACCAAATATTCAGATGTCAATTGTAGCCTCAGAACACACAGATACTAAGATATAATGGTTTTGGTCAATAACATGTGGGTCATGGAGGTTTTGAAAGGGGAATTGTGTGTAAATATTTGATGCTCTTTGGGAGTCAAATTACTTTCTTCCCATGGAAATTGCTCCTTTGTACTCAACTATGAGGTGGTCACAGCTAGACACAGACTTCTGTATCCTCCACGGGATAGTTATCATGAATTTGGGATTGTGTCAAATCAGATAAAGTTGCTCCACAAGCAGACCATAATCTTCTGCATTATCAGTGCATTTGTGGCATAGAGGAGAGGAGGACAAACATGGTGTTATGACCACATATTGAACTCTTATGTTCCTTCTGTCCCAGTGTAGTCTAGAAGGTTTCAGTGCTGTTTTCATTTCTATGCATAACTACCGTTGCAGACCACACTCCTTCAAGGATGTTCATAGCAAGCCAGCAAATGAGAACACTCACAACAAATGGCAGAGACAGAATTCTCAATGCCATATACACTGACTGAGCAATCTGGTCCACATGTAATACTTTAGTCTTCAGCTGCATACTAACACCTGGATCAATGTGTGTAGAGACTGTAGAATTTAGTGGTGATTTCCTACCAATCAAATAACCCACTTTGGAAAACTCATCCCTGCCACCAGTTTATTAGTAACACACCATACGTGGTAGAATGGTTCGGGTTTGCAAATGTATGAATGTGGATGCAGATGATTTTGTTGCACGCCATCAGGACAGCCATGCATCGCCAAAATAAGAGAAGAAATCTTCAGTTCAGTGTAACCTGCTTTTTATTGTACTCTGTGTGTAGAGGGTGGAAGAATTGATGTGCTCCTCCAAAAAGTTAAGGTTACATTTCAATCCCACTTTAAGTGCGAAAACTGCTGGCAGCAGAATAGGACACGTGAAATATTGGGAATTGCTGAACAAAATGGACCCGGTGGTTTTGGGGTCACCATTTCCTCCTTTGATTTAATGTGTTGTTTCATTCAGCCTTGGATATAGATCACTCTGGATTTTGTTCATTTTTAGTTAAAGTTTGAACCAGAGTCATCTGCTGCCATTTTGAATGTCCCTGTCCCCAGAGGTCTTTCATTAAACCCTCTCAATATCAGTAGACAGGAACATTTGTTATGCAGCATGATAATTGACAGCTGGCAGGATACATTCAGAACTGCATCCTACCATTTTACACAAGTTTGGTGCACAGCCATTTTTCTGCTAGTAACTAATGTATCTAACCAATGTTTCTGTGCTAAAACTGTGAAGGCTAATTATATTAGAATGAACAAACCTGTAGGCAAACAACTGGGAACACCTGAGTGGATCTACCTGCTGCGTTGGAGGAGTCTTAATAACACCTTCCTGTTGTTGGTCCAACCAAATTTAGATTGATGGTACCTTGTGTGCCCTCGGGGAGCTATTTTTCTGGCAGGCCCCTCCCTTTCCAAAACTCTGCCGCAGTAATTATGGTGCAGTCTGGCTCCTCACGGGCCGAAACATGATTCCCAGTGTGTCATCAGCTGCCTGTTTGTGTCTCGGGGCGCGTCTGGGGCGGTGTGCGCACCTCTGAGTGGCTGCCAGGGCATCGGCTGCATTTGGAGTGCGTTTGTTCTGCATGGGAAACAAGGAGGGAAGGTTTCTATGTGTTCTGGGAAGCACATTGCAGCACCAACAGTCTGGCTTCACCAGAAAACACCTCTCCAAGCCACCTCAAGGTCCTCTTTCCAGGGAATTGAGGGGAGAGATGTCACTTTTCGTGTGACTGCATTTTCAGCCTACATTGGAAGCAATTACACCTAAGGCCTCATACACACACACACACACACACACAATGGTTTAGGGCTCACCTTTTTATACCTTTTTGTATGGCTCTGTCAACACCTGGGAATATTTGACTATTGGACTTAATTACTGCCTTGAAGCAAGCTTTGTTTGTTGTGTGTTTGTGCTTGTGTGTGTGTATGTGTTTATAAGTGTTTGTGTGTGTACTGCTCACTATTGTGTAATATACCCATTGGGTATATCAGTGATCCTACCAAACCTCCATGGGCTTTTTGTAATGCTTATATAAACAGTGCATGCACAGACTGTCATATTATCAGGTATTAATAGTAAAGAACCTGTACTATTATTTAGTACGCTATGCACTTTGCTTTAGTATGGCATGCTCTTTGGTTACCATTTCATTTTGGTTTACTACAGCATGCAGTCTGGTGTACTTACCACACTGGTTCAGTATCAGAACAAAACAAAACTCTTTAACACAAGACAATGTTTTATCTTAGTTATACATTTACCACACAGGTTCCCCCATCATAAATAATAAGGAAAGGATGGAGCTCTTCTAGGACCATTGTCTTCTCATGATAATGTAATGGTAACAGGAGCTAAGAAATGACCATTTTAAATTGAAGATGGTGGAAGGTGCAAGCTGAGACACAACAGCCCTCAGCACAACCTTGTATAGTCAAAACTGCAATCTATGTCCTGGTGTTACGTGAAGACTCCATCTTGGCTTCCAGAGGAAGACTATATCCGATGCCCCTCTCCCAGCACCTCAATGCCCATTCCCCGGTGTTAGGTCTAATACAGTGTTATAGGTCAGTGTGAGACTCTGTGGGTATATTTGTGTGCTACATGTTTATGTGGTTCCCATTGTTGCTCATTTGGTGCTCCTGGGATTACTTGTGTTGTTCTTTGTCAAGCACTTTATTTGCTATAAGATATAGTAGAGCTTAACTTATAATCGTTTTAAGCACTGCACGTACGGCTGTATCTGATTGGCTGTTTTTATCTCACAGTTGTTTGTCTTTTGATGATTATGTATTAAGTGCTATTCCATGTCTGTGTCCTTGATCTCACTGCCTCTACTATATGCATGCGATTTGACACCGTGCTCTTGTAAGATGAATTATCATTACAATAAATGCCGAAAACTGCACATCCTGTTTGTTGCAACGCTGAAAAAAAGCATTTTCCTACTACGTCCACTAGAGGGAGCTCATAAATAAGTACTTGATTTCTGATATGTGATGGATGAGAATGAAAAAAGGAACCAAACCCTTTGTAACTCAAGGGCTGCAAATTTGATTCCCAGGTCAGCCAGTGCTGTTGTACCCTTTGGCAAGGTACTTAACTTGAATTTCCTTAGTAAATATCCAGAAGTATGAATGAATAATATGTAAAAAAAAATTGCCAACTGTGCAAGACACTCTGGAGACTAAAGTCAGATAACTATACATAATGCAAAAGTTTTGCAAACAAAAGTGCTATATAAATCAGTGCTCACAGAGAAGGAGAGTTTAGATGGAGGAGGAAAAATGTTGCAATGTCGGCCAGGCCAGTTTGCCCTAGATGGAAGACCACAGAGTCTAAGGGCTCTCATTCAGACACTTATACACCTGGGCTCAGCCAATATCCTGGCTAAACAAATTTACCATGATGATCAGTGCTGTGCCCGCTGACCCTGGTATGGCTTCTCCATGATTTCCTCTGGTTTTTGTTTTTGTAGAGCTGAATTGGAAGCAACCATGAAACTCTGGCCCCATAACCTGGTGTCTGCCTATTATAAGCAAGGTCAGCAAGCTATATATTGTTGTTGGAAATGATACAGAATTCTGTGGTTGGATTCCCTGTGAAATGCATCTGGTAATTCAAATATAAAATGATTACACATCCTAACCTCCTCTAACCTTTGCTATTTTTATTGAATTTGAATTGTTTTCTTTCATTTCTGTTCTCTCTGTGAGAATAGCCACATTTTAGCTACACTAGCTTTACATTTCTCACATACAGCACAGATATATGTATACAGCACTTACGAAACACACCAATCTAACAGGGATTAATACCACATTTAACAGTTGCTATATTTTTGTGTTAGCCTACTAGCCTGCAAACTGTGTCAAACCTGTGACGTTTTTTCTCCCGCCTGGGCATGTGCAACAGCATCCGTTTATACTTCTGTTTATGTCTCCATGGTGCAATCAGAGTACAGAAAAGCACACCTTGTCAGCTAGGTTACAGCAAAGATCAGCTTAGCCCCGCTCAGTCAGTGGAAAAGAAGCATTGGTGCCCTAAATGCAGCTGGCAAACTATGGCATTGTGGCCCTCTAGGCAGGCTTTGAGAGTTAGCAGAAGGTTTTATTTGTATATACTGCTGCCTTACATCATGATGAACCTCCGCTCCTCCCAGGGTGACCAGTGTTGTAGTCTGCCTGTGATGCACAGTGACTGGGTCTGTGACATAGGGTGACAAATCCAAGTCTTTCAGGGAGGTGACTGAAGTACTGAGGTACGGCACGGGGTGGAAGCGTAATATCTCACAGACCAACACAAAAGCTGTTGAGACCAGCAAGAACAGGCGAGACTGTAATGCAAGCAGTGACATGCTGTATATGCCTACTTTCATCTCACCCTTGACTGGGTCTGAATTGCAGGCTTATGGTCTTGAAAATCAGCGTGGAGACCCTGTACATATATGGTAAAGGGCTTTAAATATGTTTCTTGAAATAAAGCAGATCCTGCTTACATACAGTGCCCTCCATATTTATTCATACCCCGGATTAAATAGGAACAAAAAACCACCTAAAAATGTATGTATTGAATAATTTTTAAACGTTATCTTTAATCTTAACAGTATTGTTCTGAGAAAAGTCATAGTGTTCACAAATGATGAATTTCAGTCCTGAAAACACAATTAATTAAGATTAAAGTGTAACATTATTAAATTAATATAAGGAAAACTTCTCTGTGAAATCATGTTTTTGTTCATATTTAATCAGGAAAATGAATAAAGAGGGCATGGTTTTTCCTATAGTGTGTTTGCAGTTTGTTGCACTGTTAGATGCTACTGTTAGAAGGCTGACTCACATTTAAAACACTTTTGTTCTTTTTTGTGAGAAACTAACCAGGTCTGAGGACAGAGGGAAAATGTTCATACAGCTATAATTGACAGTGTGGTGCAGTGATAAGGAACAGGTCTCATATCCAAAAGGTTGCTAAATGACAGTAATGTAATTTAATAATGTAATGTAATTAATATGTCTGCATGTCCGTGTAGCAGAGCTGAAAATAATAGCTTTTGAGTCCTATGTAAATCCAATAGGGCAACAGGTAGCAGAATGATGCAGTGATGTCAGCATGTAACATGCTGGTGATTAGACTTATGCAACAAAAACAGAGCTTCACCTCACTTGTGGAGCTGTGGACCTTTTTCCACAGTTGTTACATCTACTTATTACAAATATACAGCAACACTGATCTTATCTACATGTCCCCTCGTTACAAGTATATTCCTGTAAGACAAGCTGTAGCAGTGATGTGTTCTCTGTTGTACCACAGTATTTCATCTTGACTGCTTTGTGATTGGTTGTTCTACGCCATTAGTCAACCTATTGTGCCTGGGGTTGTTCTGGGTATATGTCTGATGTTTGTACTCGTTTTGACTGCTTGTTTATAGCTAGCAGTACAATGTGTAGCAATCAAATCAGTCTTTCACCTGGTTCCTCTGCTTCTTGTGCCACAATATTCTCATAAACACTTTGAAGACGTGGCAAATGTACTTTTATTCTTTGTGCCGTTAATAGAATCTTACTTTTTAATTGGTAAAATAATGGTTTTGGTATTCACTTTCAAAATACATCCCCATTTGGAACATTGGGTCCAGAATGTTTTTATTAGAAGACTGTGTTGTCTGGATATTCATACCATAGTTATAAATATAGTATCTCAATAGTACATTTTTATGCAAAAATTATGACATTTTCCCCTCAGTATGGATAGTGTAATCTTCCTGACTTATTCGTACAGTTTAAAGACCATGTCTCTCTGAAAACCTCCCTCCATAATTTAGACTCCAACAGGCTCTAAGGCAGGGATGCCTCGAGTAGGAGGAGTCCCGTCAAACACAGAGAGAGATGAAGATCCCATGTGGGGCCACTGGTAGTTTAAGAAGGGAAAGATTGAGTCACACATTGGACGTGGCTCAAATGAGAATGACTGCAGAACAACAGGGGATGGACCTGGATCACAGCGCATCCAGGCTGGCTGCCCAGACGTTATTGAGTCCATGAATTCTGGGGGGACTTTATACATGGTGATAAATAAAAATAACTTTCCAGCAGGGAAAGTAGCAGCTGCTTATGTTGCCTACTCTAATTGTGAAATGTTAATCAATCGATCTTCCAATGGTGATGTGTTGTTATAGTGAGTTTTCACAACTGTATCATTCACAAAGCATTGGAGAGGAAAACAACCCAGAAAACAACGACTTAAGTGATGTCCTAAATGCAGACAGTAGCTTACCACGATTCATGTTTTCATCATAACAACAGGACACGGGTGATGTGATGTTCCTGTTGATGTGAACAACGAATAATTAAGCACCCCCACAGTAGCCCACTAACTCTCCCAAAAATATCTTTTTTATGAGTCATGGAATCAATGCCCTGCACATATTTCAACAGACACAGATTATAAGACAAATTCAACCACAGTACTTACAGACCTTCCTCTGAACTTGCCTCTGAACCACTGAGGACAGCTATTTTTTAAAGAGCCTACTTCAGAAGCTTTGAGTCCCACTACACAATTTAAGGGAATCACTTTAAAACCGCATGGAAAACCACCTTTAGAAGGGAAAGTGCCTTCTGCATCTCCACCCGTAGCAGGCTATGGTTTTAAATGCTCATGCACTGTGTTGCAGGATCGGATATAACCAAGTAATTACTGTTCCAGTAGAATACCAGCTGCATATATATAGACACACTCTGAGTCTGGGTTCCTTAAACCTCCAGAGGCACTGACTCATTTTATTGCATCATTCCCTCTAAGAACTCAATAATTCACAATTTAACAGCTATATAATAATCCCCATATCCAAAACATAGCATGGTGCAAACCTGCAGACTGTTCAACTGAAGTATAGTTAAGAACATTAGCGATTAAACATATCTGTTTAAAGCACCATCTGTTTGGAGCACTTAAAGGCAATATAAATGTGATGCCATGACAGATGCTGTACAAAATGGATTTGGTTTCTCAAGCAAGTTTACAAAAAAGGAACCTGTAACCTGAGAATCTGCCAGGAACAATAATTTGTTAGCAATTGAGCTGTAAATATCTGTTCTGTCAGTCTCCTAATAGATCATTGTTGTGCACAGTATCACAGAAAATGCCCGACAGGCCGACGGTAAGATCTATTGATTTATTTTTTGAAACCACTGTCAAATTTCATTGACTTTTTAAGCATGCATGATGCCAACATCAATGTCAATGTTACCAACGTTGGCTGAAGAGTCCACTGTTGCGATCAATAAAATCTCAGAGCTGGATGACATGAAGTTGGCTCATAGACTGACAGAGGTAATGTAAGTGTACACAAACTTTTTTGCATGTTTTGCTCAAATAGTTGACAGTATATTACATTACATTACAAGCATTTAGCAGATGCTCTTATCCAGAGTGACTTCCATCACAATAGTACATAAGTGTATCCATTCAATTCAAAAGAGCAATAGTGTCTGACCAGGCTAACAACACTCCCAGACCAGTGAGTGTTAGCATAATACTATTCAAGCCCTACCACAAGTTAACTTGTGTACTCTAACAGAAGCCAAGTATACTACTATACAACAGTCCCTAGAACACAAAATCAAAATACATCACAGAAGTGGAACCAAGATGCAGTCTGAAGAGGTGGGACTTCAGTCTGCGTTGGAAGATGGCCAGTGATTCTGCTGTCCTAACCCCTATGGGGAGTTCATTCCACCACTGAGGGACCAATACAGACAGGGATCGTGACAGAGAAGAAGAAGACCTTTTGGTTTGGGACAGTCAGTTGCCCTGTAGAAGCAGAGCACAACGATCTTGAGGGAACATAAGGTTTGAAGAGGGGTCGTAGGTATGAAGGGGCTGTCCCATTCACTGTCCTGTATGCCAGTACCAAGGTTTTGAACTTGATGTGAGTGATAACAGGTAGCCAATGAAGTGAGATAAGGAGGGGAGTGACTTGACTACATTTAGGGAGATTGTAGACAAGTTGTGCAGCTGCATTTTGGATTAGTCATAGAAGTTTGATTGCACAGGCAGAAAGGCAAGCAAAGAGGGAGTTGCAGTAGTCCAGGTGTGAGAGGACCAGGGCCTGACTAGGAGTTGTGTAGAATACATAGTGAGATAGGGGCGGATCCTTTGAATATTGTAGGGGAGGAATCTGCAAGCCTGACAGTTCGCTGCAGAAAAGTTATTCCTCTGGCAAACACCGCAGTCACCTTGAAGGATCACCCTTATGTCTGTAAGCTCTTGGTAGCTGAATAATGGCAGTAGTTATTAGCCATTTGATTTGATTACTTCTGAGGGCTTGATGTCAAAAACAAAATAATCCATTTCATGACATGTAACAGGGATGCTGTCTGATTTATAGGATTAAAACTCAGTCTTCTCATATTGTAATTTATCATAAAATTTTATGTGTCCTAGTTTCACATATTTAAAAGTAACTTCAAGTAAACAAAAAAGAGCAATGGAAGCAAACCAAAGCACAACTGAAAACTCCAAAATCTGCTCCTGAATATTCAGGGTCACAAACAGAAAAGAAAAGGGATCAAAGATCACAAGAGGAGTAAGGTTCCACATGGCAAAAGAGACCCCAAAAACATGACACTCAGCCAGAAATATAATAATGATGATAATAACATATAAAGTACCTTTATTATAATGGGCAGAGAGCACAAATCAAGGCATTTCAGATCTCTTTTGCCATGCAGAACTTCACTCTTTTTGCAATTCTTGATCCTTTGTTTTTAAGCGAAACTTTAATTAAGTAAATAAAGTTGTGTGACATCCAGAATTACATTTGATGCATTGTTTAGGAATCCAAGTGTTTCAGTAAGCACACAATTCACATGACTGAAATGGTTAAATATAGAATATTTCTTATGAGATTTGAATTTCTGGAGACCAGCTAGATTTCCAAGAAGTAAAAACACCCAAGATGAATTTACAGAAGTTCCAAACTGAATGACAGCCATCTGTGTAATGTGTCAGTATATTCTACACTGCGGGCAGCAGTGTGGCATAATGCGGCATATGTGGCAGAATTGCCTAGTATCTAGCTGTATAAATGGATAAAACTGTAAGCTATGTAAGCTACTCTGGATAAGAGCTTCTGCTAAATGACTATAAATTAATGTAATTTTGCACTAGTATGAGCAGGAACAATGTAATGTATAAATTCCTCAATTCATCAATAAGGTATTTTATGATATAAGGTACCAAGGGGATTTTTCATAATTTACAGGATTACAATATTAATTATGTGTAACAGTTGTTTTCTGAATTTTGTAGGGGTATATAGTGCACGTGAACTTCCCTCTATACAGCTTGATTAATTGTGTGAAGTATGTTCTATGGGTCCTAAGGCCATAGATAAGAAAGGGAGTCTTAAAGGAACAGCTTCAAGGAGAGGAGAATTAGAAATAGCCACTCAATACTACCTTAAGAATAAACCTCTATGATAAAATTCCAGAATACAAACACATCTTTTGGGATGCATTAAAATGATTTACAAGGTATTGAATGAAAAGCCTATAAAGCCCAATGCTTTCTATATACTAAAGAAATTGATACAGAAATGAAGGACTCCAGTCCTGGAGTTAAGACTGTATTTAATGAGTGCATCAGACGTTTCTGGAGCAATCCCAGAAATTTTTAAAAAAGGCACTAGACAACTACAAGTGCTCAGAGAAATTCCTAAAAAATGGTGGCCAATAACGTCTCTTGGATATTGAAATATCTTACACTGGGTCATTAACAAGCTGGATTACTCATGCTCTAAATACACCAGGTTCTCCCAGTTAATAGCGGCACTGCTTACTCCAGCTGGTGGAAGGAAAAAAATGGATGGGCACCCTTGACCATCCTAATGAGTTTAGAGGAAAATGAATGCTTCAGATCTTTGAGTGCATTTGAGGCTTTGAGCACACTCGAGTGCATCATGCACATAGTGACCAATGTTGTGTGTTATGACCTATTATCATGTGCTATCATGTGTTTTCATGAGTTATGATGAGTTATGCTGTGGCATGATGTATTACGATGGGTTATGAGGAGTTATGAGTAAAATGAGTATGGTGGCTTGGGGACATGGCAGTCCTTAATAAAGACTGCAGTGACTTCACTTGAAGTGGGAATAGTTTCCTTTTAAACAACTTGAGATGATAGCTTGTACATACTGTACAAAGCAAAAGCACACTGGAACGTGTGCTCTTTTGTCTCTGTGTATGGCAGTTTGTGTTGATTCAGCTGGACTTCCCGTGAACTATGTTTCATTCCCATAAACTCTTTAACTGTTTAAATGGTAAATGTTTGCGTAGTGATTCTAATGAGTAATTGTTGTATTTGTTGCTGGTTATGGGCAAAGGCCTTAATCTGTATGCCATTAGTAAATACCCAACTATACACACAGATGAAGATAAAATTGTAAGCTATGTACTTTCTGGATAAGACTGTCTTATAAGCAAATGCCATTGAGGATACTATTGCAGAATAAGGGGACTGATGTTGACTGTGTTGTGGCAACTTGAAATTCTGTTTACGCTGCTGGTTCTCCTGTTTATGTGAAAGGGGGACATAGACGTGCAAGGAGATGTAATCACTTTGAGAACTTGAGATTAAATAAATTTGTTTGTTTGTTTGATTGATTGATTGATAGACCAATTTAGTTTCAGAAATTTTATTGGTGTCACTTCTTCCCTGTTTATTCTTTTAAGGCTTTATCATATATTTACAAACAATGTCAAAGGCATCCATCAAAGTAAGTATGTTTACTGCTTTAATGTCCTTTCAAGAACACTTTCAGGTCAGTAATAACCCTGTATTTACAGTATAGTTGTAGTAGTTGTATAGTAATTATCGTATAAACTTTTTCCTGCTTTAACAATAAAACACTCTACCTTTTGGTCCCTCTATCTGATATACATCATACCCTGCTAATTAAGTGGAAGTGCAAATTTTTCCTAGCATTTTCAAAATTTAAGTGTGACTTTAAACACTTGGTTATTTGTAGTATTTTTTATGAATGTGTAAGTTGCTGTTTCCGGATTTCGCACCTCTTGCGTTATTTCAGTGGTGGACCTCAATAGTGCCTCAAACGAGGGCATTCTTAATTCACATGTCCCAAGTGCCATAGCGCACAGACAGATGTGATCCTGAGCCGGACTCACTCAATATAAAGTTGTATGTGCTTTTGCACATGACTCGCAGTCACGAGGACTGTGCTTGCGAAATTCTGTAACTGGCCATAAAACAAGCCCAAAACTGCAGATTCTAAAAAAACCCACAAGCCCAAAGCACTGTGGCATTACAATGCGATTTACGTGCGGAACTGGGACGCGCAGTAAACGACCAATCCCTGCACCGACTATGTCCCTCCCTCTCATTACCCGTGGATTAGTAGAACAGAGAGGGAGCGGGTAAGGGCCCCACACAAATGCTTTACGCATGAGGATGGTGCCCCCCTGACACCCCCATCATTAGATGAACAAAGAAAATTCATGCTTCATGGCCCTAAACCGCCTTGTTATACAGGAAATAACACAACTGAAAACTAATACAAATTTGTGGGGTTTTTTTTTCTTGACACACAAATTGCAGTTAAAATTTTGTTACAATAATGCCATAAAAAGGGTTTTGAACAGTATAAATTAGACATTTTGACACAAATACATTTCTATTTATCATGTCCAAAATATACTGATATTTCTACTGTGTGAATAAAATGTCTGGAAATAAAGTTAAAATTACATCTGCCCATTTACATACATCTCTACTAAATATACAGTCAGCTATTTAAAATATACTCTCTCTCCCATTTATGTACCTTTTCAAACTTGTTACCCACAGCCACACAATACAATTATTCATTTTCTCATTTAAAAACAGTGTGTCCATTAAGTACAAGTGCTGTTAATCCAGTGCAATGCCAGTCCTATCAAACACCAACCAGCTATCATATACAGCTCCTATAAATTACTTATTTGTGACACACATTGTGAATACATCTTACTGTGATCACTTTAAAAAGATTTATAAATTAATCTACAAACACTAACAACTGATTAAACAAGTATTGGTTAATATAACAGCTACTGTTCTAAAAAGAACATCTGGAAATACAACATGGTGCACCAATTAGATGCACGTTACTCAGACGGTCCATTTTGCTCCTCCAGTGTTCTGAGCGACATTTTCCATTACTGGTCCACTGCCTCTCTCAGATGAGCCAATGAGACAGCACTTCCGATTCACAGAATCACATCTCTGCCTCCATGTCGTCTCAGTGTGGACACACTTTCTTGAAGACATTTGTAAGCCTAACCTCATGACCTAGCACAAGGTTACATTCTGTACAGTTAATAAGCAGCTACA
Source organism: Megalops cyprinoides (assembly GCF_013368585.1). Classification (NCBI taxonomy): domain Eukaryota; kingdom Metazoa; phylum Chordata; class Actinopteri; order Elopiformes; family Megalopidae; genus Megalops; species Megalops cyprinoides. Next base: position 3,510,614 of record NC_050598.1, read on the forward strand.
TTAACTGATCTTCCTCACACTTCTTGCTGGTTTTCTATCACAGCAGTCCAGCAGAAATGTACTTTTTTGTTTCATTTTTATGTTGTTCTACCCTGTAATAGTTACAGCACACCATAAGTCCTGAACTGCATTCCTCTCCTGGGTCGTCATCCTCGCAACAGACATGCCAGCAATTCAGCAGTGAGACACATTCACGTACGCAAGCTGATCTTGGCTCCCATTGGTTCTGATGAAAATCTTTCTGGGGAACTTTGTGTGGGCCTTTTCTAAGGTGTTTCTGCAGGAGAGCACACATAAACATACACACACTCGCACACACACACACACTTTGCATCCCATGAAAAATGTGTGTTACTCCATCTCAGCGTGTCCCTGACTGGGTCCCCCTGTGGGGAGTGGCTCAGAGGGTTCCCTCGGAGCTGTAGGATGGGTTTCCCAGGCCCTCTGTGTCACCCCCGCTCTTCTTGCAGGCGTTGCGCTTCCAGAGCAGCAGGGCAGTCAGAGAGAGGAGCAACAGGAACCCCAGGCCACCCCCGATAACCCCGGCCTTGAGAGCGGAGCTCCCATCATCCTGAGGCTTGTACTCCAGGCAGGAGCGGTCTGAGGGCTGGCTGGCCCCCGCCTCATTCACCGCCTCCACGCATACCCTTGCCCCTGCCTCCAGAGGCCCCAGGGTGCCCCTCCGCGCCCGCTCCCCGAAAACAAGGGGGTCTTGTCCATCCACCTGGACCCGATACTGGGTGACCGTTGATAACGGGGCGCACCATGTGACCAAAACCTCTGACCCCTCCTGGGACACCTGCCCCACGGCGGGCGCCTTAGGCGGCTCATGGGCCCCGCTCACCCCCGGGCACAGGCAGCCCGTGTTAGCGGAAAGCTGGGCACAGGGCACCTGGCCATCACGGCACGGGTCAAAGTCACAGGGCTCAGGGTCACCATGCAGGGTTGGGTTGGGGCCATGGCTGCTGCGTGTGGTCTTGCTGTCCTCATCACCATAGTCAGTATAGTCGTCATCGCCCAGCCCCGTCACATAAAGAATTCGGAGCCGGGTCACCGGAGGTTTAGTCGATGTGTTGTTTCCCTGGGGGGCTGTGATGGGATTGGCCAAGCAGCTGCTTAGCAGCACCAATGAGATGATCAGTAGCAATAAGGCAGGTATCCCAGTGGCTGGCATATTGTCTGAAAAATCAGATTGAAGAGTCAAATCAAATTGTCCACTAGCCCTTTCACACGTAAATTCTAAAATATTGCCAAATGCCCCCCAGTGTGACTTATTTCAGCTTGTGCACACCTGCTTTTCTAGAATTTGGTTATGATGTCATAATAATATTTCAAAGACTAATTTTAAGAATACATATAATGATATAAATCGCATATTGCGAATATTGGATATTTGTATACTTTATTTTCGCTAATTTCTAATTTGGGAGCCAGGACTGTGTTATACTTCTTATGCTGCAACATGTGTGCATTGAAAAATAAATAATCATCTTGCATTTGTGGAACATTTTTATGTGAAAAAGCAGTGGGTTGCTTTGTAGCGTCATTTGTAGATAGCCTTTCTAATCTAGTGTTCTAATCACACTGGTTTGACTGTATGTGCAAAAGGGCTAGAACAGTGCTGGAAGAAATGCATACAACCACACATGCTTTTAACTGCAGATGTCTGGTATGACACCTGAAAACCTCTGTATGAGAAATATATCATGAAAAATTATGTTATTGTCATATGTCTGTATTTCATATATTTGGTTGTACATGTGTCTTACTACACTTTCTTTGGAACATTTTACATTTGAGAGACTCCCTGGAAAGGTCAACATATAGGGTACAGTATGTTCAAACTATCAAAAAGAAAGAATATATAGAGAGAAAAAAGAATTAAGAATTTAATTCCACAACTTTGACAAGATCATTGGAGAAAAAGCAACATTAGGGACATTACATCACAAAGTGGGTATGGTGGAATTTTTAAATATTAGCCATGCCTTACTTGACATACTTAGCTTCAGTAATGTCCCCATGAAATTGGCCATTAAAAACGGCACCTTACCAAAAATCATGCCATAAACCCCTACAGTTTTACTGGTTCGTTCTCCTAATCCTAATCCCACTTCTGATAATGGGGAGAAATAAGCAATAATGCAGTCAACGTTTCCCGAATTTTTAGATAATTGACTTTACAGAGGGTATCCGAAACAGAACCAATTTTCTCAACAGATTGCCCTTGAACAGATGAACTTTGAGCAATTAAGATATTTGTCCAAACCCATGTAAATCTGGATGCAGTATGAACACACTGACAAGGGCTAGAAGTTTACAGACCCTCATGCAAAGTGTTGTTGGGTTGTTTCTCTGGGAACCCAGATGGGTGCACAAAGAAAAGAGCTGGGCTGGTCGATAACTGCCTGTAGACATGTCTCCTTGTGGGAAAGTTCCTCTCAAAGGAGTAAGGCACATCTGAGAGCACATTGGAACGCGCTAACAAGCGGTCTTGTCTTCTGGTAGTGGAGCCTGCCATGAGACCCATTTACAGCCAGAGCATGCACTCACACGCTCTTCGTCATGGAAACTATACAAACAGGAAAAGAACATCATAATCTACAAGTGCAAAATGCAAGCATGTTACCTGAATAGTTTGGGAGCTCTTCTGGAACCTTCTTTTTTCCTTTCCCTGAAGCTTTCTTCTCCTCTCGTCTGCCTCCCCTTTTCGAAAAAACTGGTCTCTCACCACCCTCCCACCCACTGTCGTTCTTTTATAAAGTCCCCCAAATTGTCCCCCTCCTTCTTTTGGCAGCTCCCTCTCCCCTCCCTCCACATCTCCCTCTCTCTCCTTCCAGAGGGAGTTCTGGCAGTGCTCTGAGCCAAAGGCTGTGTGATTGTGTGCCAGAGACAGAAAGAGAATGTGTGTGTGGGTGTGTGTGTGTGCGTGTGTGAACACTACGTGAGCAGAATACTACTAGCATTCTTTGAGTATGTGCGGGTGTTTGGTGTTTGGTACAGTGGAGAAAGGAAGAGGATCAGCTTTCATCCTTATATGGCCATGGTGGATGACTGCAAAGCAAGCTGACACATGCAGTGCAATTCTCTATGACACGGAGGTGTACCAAAGGCACGTGGTACCAGCACCCAACGCCTAATCATCCCTGGGTAACCACCTCAGAACCCCCACTCCCCACTATATGTATGGAACCTCTATCCGCTATAACGGCTGTCATGAGTTGAGATTCATTGCTCAATCACTCTGATTAACTGGAATGGACTTGTTGCTTTCACTTCGAGGAGACAGCCACGCTGACATACGATTGGCCAGCCCATCCTATACGGGAGGCTTCAGCCAATCAGAGGAGAGGGAACGCTATACATGGTGAGGAAGCCAGCGCACCTCACCTTGGAGAGCTGTGTCTGAGTCAGAAGTGAACACCTGATGACATGCTGGGACACGCCCATCTGTGTCACACCGTAAAGTGGATGTAGCAACAGCATGCGAGTGAATGGAAAAGTTTACCGTGGAGAGCTCGCACTGCAGATGAATCAAAGACAAACCCTTTCATACTACCCAAAATTTAAAAAGCAGACTGAATTGAAGGATAAATATTGCCCACTCTCCAAAGAAAAAGGAGATAGACCATATTGGATCTTTAGATCTACTTTTTGTTTGAAAAGTAACTCTTGGCACTGAAAACATTGCATTTGGCTTTGAGTTTCATCACACCTTAATCCCCTTTTAGGGTGAGAGTGTGTGGTCGTTAGCCTTCAACTCAATTAGCTTTTTATTTTTGATTTTACTGCTTGCTGCCATTGGCACCTCATTCACATTGTGCACAAGGTTTCTTCAGTCTTCCTCTCATCAATGGAGCCTACCTCATCCTCAAATGCACACAACTACAGCTCTGATGAGCTGCAATCAGGTTGACTGTTTGAGAGTATTTGAACATTCAGAGATGGAGTGCAGGTAGAAGGTTCTGTGGGACCGAACTTTGACAGCTGGGCTCTCTGCTTGTTAGTGAGCAGAGTGTCCATCCAATCACGTCACAATTAAGTTGACAATAGCAGAACTGTGGCTTTAGATTTCGGTTTAGACATCAGTTTAGACATAAACTTTTCAACATCCAGGATATTATCATAATGGTATCTAGATACCTGCTTGTTCATTATTCTGTCCATCTCTTCATTAAGACAGCCCTGTCTGAATTCACTACTCCAGCACAATATCTCTGATAATGTCTGAATGTGTAAACAGAGTTAAGGAAAAAATAACGCCATTCGATGAAATTGTCTTCTCTTTCCCACACTGTACAAATGGATGGTTAACCACATCTCATTCCTCAAATGAGGAACTGGGTTATTTCAAATGCTGTTACTAAGGAAGTGGTCAAACATGTCACAGATCATGGAAGCCACTCTTCTTGAGTACTTCTTTTGGATTTTACATATTTAGGTGTTTTTTTCCATTACAAGCATGGATGTATAGTCAACAGCAAGGAGGCGTGTTGAAGGGACTGGGCCTATAAATGACTCTTCGTGGGTTCAAATGTGTAACACTAATGCCGGGTTCAGACTACATGATTTTTTTGTCTTTCACAACAGTCACAATGTCAGACTAGACAGTCATAGTGCCATAAAATCTTGCTGCGTCTTGGTCGGGAGACTGGCAACACTACAAGTTTCATCGCGGAGGAGGGTAAAGAAAGTGTCAATCATGGCAACAGAAGCGCTATGTGTGATGCTGGCAGTCTTCTGTTCAGAAAAGAAAAAGAAAAAACAATTGTGGACCCGTTCCTGGGTGTCACAAAGAGGACAGGATGGGCTATCTATCCTTCAAAGAGAACTTGAGGTAGCAAATGTGTTATGTCAAGAACATTACTGTACATAAATGTAGCTAGCTACCACGTTCGCTGTATGTACACAGAAGGTCTCGTGGAGGAAAAATGATTGGGTTTTGGCAATTGTATACTCTGTCTAGTAAATGAAGATACAAAGATATGTTTTAATATCAGGTGGTTTCACAATCACTATAACTGAAATCAAGAAAAAGGGGTAAATACAGCTCCAGCTCTTTTCATTGACCACCGCCTGAAGTGACAGCATATCCATTCAGATGCCCTAGGGCAGGGCTTCTCATAGTCTGGACCTTGATCTGCATCTGGACCGAACAGCAAGTCAATACGGACCCAGGCCATACCTCGTGTTATGAATACAATAATACATTATGAAGTGTAACGTTTTCTATTTTGAAATAAATTTTCTATTGATCAATAAATTGTTAGTGACCTAGCAACAGCAGCATCATCCCTCATTCTCTTCGCTGCCATGTTTGCAGAGAGCACTCCTTTTGGCCAACTTCAGAGCACGTTGTAGGAGATTCTGTCGTGGTGTCGTGGTGTTGTGGGGGGTCCCAGACGCCACATCGCTGTTCTTCATTTATGTCACATTACAAGACCCGTTCGTCGTTCGCCGTTGTTCTCGATGTTCATATTCGGGCATAACGCTGGAAATTTGTCGGCTATGACAAAATCGTGTCAAAATCAGGGTGAAATTGTGTTGTCTGAACCCGGCATAATGTGGCATAGTAAAGCAGAGGTGACTGTCACAGGAGAAAATGACTCATCAGAAGGAACTAGTCATCAATCAAGAAAAAGAAAAGGAGAAGACAGACTCCACGAAGGAAAGCAAAGACCACCAGGCACAGGAGTACAGGCTTCTGACTAGTAAATATTTAAGTCCAGAAACAGCACTGCTGATTAGCAAACTGGCACATACCTTGTACAGACTATTGATACCTCTCTGCATACATACTGTATAAGAAGCAGACCTATGTACCGCCTGGCAGACTTCTGACCTGATATGACCAGACTGAGTCTCCAAAGCTCCATAATTGCTGGTACAGACAGAGAAGTACTTCCTTCCTTCCAGTCAGGGTTCATGGGGCATTCCACTACTACACTGCTATTGTACCCTAAAGCACATCACTTGACCAGAATGGCTTCAGTGAATATCCAGCTGCATAAATGGAAAACTGAATTAAGTAAGCTCTGGATAAGCATGTCTGGTAAGTATATACTTAATAGATAATACTTAAATCCTGACACAAAGACTGCAAGGGAAGCGTTCAGATAGTCATAGCAGATTGAGAGATAGTTAACTTCTGTCGTACAACCCAAAGTGAAGCAGTTAACAGGGACGAGTGGACATGGAAGAGTAGGCTAAGAATCAGACAGGTGTGTGAAAAGAGATTTGATGCAGGGCTCACATGTGTACAGAGAGACAAAGAAGCTCACTGAGCACTTGCAATCACTGTCAGTCTCACAGACGATCGCTGTGGAGGCAGACCGTCCCACTGACTGCCACGTAAGGAAAAGGGAACATTCCCTTTCAGCAGACAGACATTCAGTCATTTCCATCTTGCGTATCTCCTTCCACGCATTGCATAACCCTCTGTTATTCCGCCCCCTTCTTTCCCTTTCCGAGTTTAGCTCTGAAGCGCTGGGGGACCCCGGCGGGAACCTCTGGCCTCTGCTCCCCCTCCTCCCCCTCCTCCCCCTCTTCCCCCACTGTTTTCATCTGTTAGCAGTTAGTGTATGTGGGAAAGTGAGCTGGCCTGGCCCGCGTGCTCGCCCTCCTACATGACCTGGGACTGCCCAGGAGTGCTGGCTCTGAGGATTGAGCCAGTGTGCAGGAATGCGGCGCCGTGTCACTGCCGGTGACGAAATGGTTTCCACCGCGCTGCCCTGTAATGACTGCAATAGCGAATCTCCCCTGTACCTGCATTTAGGTGTGATGTCTGCCCTCATTGTTGCGTCTTCACAGGGAATATTGTGACATGCCACTGTGATGCCAGGCATGGCGGGGTGTGAGCACAGGAGGGCTGCTTCTACATTTTTGGGCTGGTTTTTGGCTGCTGTGGGTCTTTCCTTCCTTCTCTCACAGCCCAGGAGGCTTTAGGACCTGGAGCAGCAGTGGCCTCATAGACAGACACCTGCAGAGCTGAGCCTGACCACAAATCAGCCCAGGTTTTGCTGCTTTCATTAGGCCTGTTATAAAGACCCAGTCAGCTGCTCCTGCGGAGGGAAAGCATTGGACCCGGACTATGGTGTGTGTTTGTCACTAAATAAAAACACATTAGCTGGACTGCCATCAAGCCAGTAAGAGTTTTTTTGTTTAATCACTGTGATTCAGAATAATTGTAATAAACTGCTGTTTATTTATTATGTGAAAGCCCACCTTCTAGTAATTGTGTCAAAACCCAGCATGGTTGTCACGCCTGTCACCTTCTCCCAACAACAGTTTCTGGTTTTATTGCTATTGGCATGCATTATGAGAATAAAGCAGTGAGTCAGAATAAATTGCTAGAGTATGGTGTGTGTGAACTGGATTGGTGGAGGAGATCTGCTGGGTTATATGCTGGAATGTACTGAGTCACTGTATACTCTACAGCACATCTTTTCTCACAGTTAAATACTAGCATGTGCTTCACTGTCATACTCACAGCCCCTGATTTGATACTCTATACCTAAACGTCTCATTTATGTATTTTCCCTTTTAAATTAAATCTCATTTTTTGGTGGATATAATTGAAATATACTTTATATATGCTTCCATGTTTTTTCCAACTTGATCTCACAGAGCCAAGCCCTAGTGAATGACATTCATTTTAAAATGGACAAAAGAAAAGGAAAATGCAATAATGAAAGACTACCATATCTTCAGTCTGCTCAATTGATGGGGAGAATACAGAAAAACCATAGCCTGCTTATTTTACACACAGAAGTGCACTGAAATTTTATTCATTCATGTTTTAAAATGTAAGCGTTCTACATCCAGCATCAACAAATAAATTTACTTCAACAGACAATCTAAGGACAGTTGGTGAAATAACTTACATTCACAAAATATGGAGGTTGTTATCCACACAACATAATAATCCCATAACTATATCTATCACTGATGTCCTCATATGTGTCCTTTCCACCTAGGCCCCAAATCGTACAGTGTGTCTAAGGCAAGCTCAATATTCAATACAGGTCCAAAAAGGCGGGACCGATGCAATTGCGGTATTTTGATACTGTAGCGAAGGGCAAGAGCAGTCACCCCACCCGGCCTCAAATCCAGATATTGCAGTCAAGCTGCTGGTTTGGTACACCGTAGACCTGGGTTTGAGGCCGGATGGGGTGACCCTTTGCTACAGATACCGACAATAGAACCTGGTACAGATGGCAATGCACGAGAGTGGAAAAACAACTTTTAATGAGATGGAGTAAGGCAGGTGTATGATCAACATAGACCCATAGATATGTAAGCATATGTATGCTAGTTCACCATGTAGTTTTATTGGTGGGCAGACATCATGTAAACCGCATGTTTGATGTACTGGAAGCCTTACAGAGGAAATGATATTCTGTAAATAGGGGTTGAGCGATGAAGTTTCTTTTAATGACTGCCCTTTCTGAACCTATTAGTTTTGATATTGGAATGTTATCAAGCACCTTATGAATATAAAACAGTACTGAGGAATGCATTCATACTGCTTAAAGTTATATCAGCAGCCTTTCAGTATTAACCTCTCAGATCCATGTAACGGAGCAAACATTTGGAATGCTGAAAGTGCCTTCCCTAAATGTTTTATATACAGCCCAAGTACATATACACTGTTAACATTACTCCTGCTCATACTGATGTAACATGTTACTACACAAATTAACAACATTGCTAACTTGTGTAGTATAGTTAGTGTACCTATGTATGGTGGTGCGCTTGGTGTTTCAAGATATCTAGAAGCTCAGTGTGTGACAAATGACACTACTTTACAGACAAAAGTGGATGCCATAAATGTGACTTCATCTACAGCGATGAAAAAGGCAGCAGGCACCTTTATATCAACAGTTACAGTGGGCTCACACATCTGCTGTGACTGTATTCATATTGTGCTTGGCTGTCAGGGTCTTTGTACTGGAATAATGAAGATTATTTGCAAGATTTGTTATTCCACTTCATATAGGAGTGAGTGCCTTTATTGACTGAGCCACTTGAGAGACCAACAGATGTTATCTTTACGAAATACTTAACCTGAATGCGTCATAAACAGCCATAACTGAATAAACGTTCCCTGTGTGTCAAAACACTGAAAACTTTTTTCTGTAATTATTAACCCAAAGAGGAGTGTGTGTGTGTGTGTGTGTGTGTGTGTTAATATTTGAAGACCAAATGATGAATTCCCTTTTCAATCTTTGTGACAGCACCACCTACTGGTGGGCTGATGTTTTTTTCTGGTGGAACAGGAGACAACTGCCCACAAAGAAACAAATTAATTAATTTTTTTTTTTAAAAAAGTGGTTAATTTTACCTAAAAATATTTTAAAATCCAGTGAGGAAAAGTAAAACAGCCTATTATGGTGAACGTGGTGTGGTTCTGAAGTGCTGCAAGCCAAAGCAAACCCAACAAAATCCAAAACCAGCATGCAAATAAACAAAATAACAATAACAAAACAAGAAAAAGCAAACTCTGACAGATCTCATCATTCCTTAAATACACACATGGACACTCAGTGGACAGTACCAAATGGCAATTAAATAAAAAAAGGTCTTTTTGACCTTTTGTGTTGTAGTCGGGAAGGTGTTTGCATTGAGCAATGACTGAGCCATATGGCTGGGGTTTGAAACCAACTGTGTCATTTATCCACAGTGGCATAGTAAATTGGCTTTGTTTTGGTAGGGTTGGGTAGGTCAGCCAGGGTTTCTTCGTCTTGCTGCTCTCAGGCGCCCCGTGATTCATCTGGAGTCTGCAAGCAGAGTCTATAAGTGGATTGCATTTATTTTGCTTTAACTACCGAATACTGTAGATGCATGTCCTTTACAGTGCAAACCAGGAGTCGTTCTCTGTAGGCTGACCCACTCTTGGTGTGAGAGAAATAATGCCCTTTATGAAGCAAAAAGTACATTCTTTGACCTTTAGAAGATACTGGAAGATGGCTCTCTTCTCCTAATTTATTTCTAGCCTAGATCCCATAGTCATTCACACTTTACTGATAAGTAAAGTCAAACAGTTCAGACAAAGGGACACTAAATATCATTCTATTTTGCAGATAACAACAGCCGGGAGGGAGAAACTTTGATAGCCAGTCTGCTGAATCTCTCCCTTGAATTTTTTCAAGAGTCAAGAGAGATTTTATTGTCAGCCCATCCATATACCAGTATACAGTAGGGTTGAAATAAAGTTTTCCTGGGACCCATGATGCTACATTCAGTCAGTGAATAAATACACAAGACAATAAACAGGCAAAATAACAAGACAATAAATAGACAAAATATCAAGACATTAAATGGAAAAAGTGGCAGGCAGAAGTGTGCAAGTAAATTGTAAACAGAATTACACCTTTTTAAAGTAGCTATGTGCATTTAAATTTTGGGGTGCTCAGTCCAGGGGAGTGGACGGGGGCATGATGTGCCCCGGGGGTGTGGGTTCGTTTTTGTACAGGCTCAGGAGGGGAGGAAGGGGCAGCAAGGAGTTGAGGAGCCTGACTCCAAGTGTGAGTCAAGGCTTGAGAAATTGAGGACAGCTCTGATTAGAAACAAGGCCTCATTGAAGTTTTCTCAAACAGAACAAAAACAGTGAATCAGCTAAGCTGGATATCTTGGGGGGAAAAAATGGGTGTTGGTTCCCTGTGGCTCCATGCCAGCAGACTGCACAATCAGACGTGTTTACCCTCAACACACAAGCACAGCGCATAGGGGAACCAGCCAGACTCAGTTTCTCTGAGTTGCAGATTGCGATCATCAGATGGATCTTGTCTGGGCCCTAGCCATAACAGGGCCAATGGTTTATGTGTGTGTGCGTGTGTGGGTATTCCCCTGCTCCAAACATAGGTAATACACCTTTATGTTACACACCTGGGCTTCTTTTGAGGGGTGTGTGCTGGTACTGGAGATAAATTCAGACAGGATGAGGATGACACCCATAGTTCTGCTTGGAAGAGGAGTTAGTCATATATCACCTGCCTGCATTGTGAATGTGCTAAGGTTCACGTCATTGCAGGGTTTTCTAAAAGGGTGTAACGGGAGAGTGTGGATTTTTGCAAAGAAATGAAATGACTATCAAGAGAAGCCACTGATTTCTGTATTGAAAATAATGACACATTAATTGATTTATCTCTGCAGAAGCTGGTCCTTTTTAGTCCTTTTTTTGTGTGTGCAATGGCACAGGACATCAGGCTTCTAAGAGTCCTGAACGTTTTCTGAAAGTAGGTATTGTAAGTGGTGCCTTGCATCCTGCCAGTAAGCTGCAGAGGACTGTGTTTGGGCACACCCCTTTGCCAGGAGTCACCAAGCAGCTTCCACCTGGAGTCATGCCAGGCTTGGTTGCTGCATCTGGTGCCAACTTCTTCACCACACTCTGTGGCACAAGCAAGACAAGCCCAAACCAAATCAGGTGATCCCAGCCACACTGGCCACCTCTGACTGTGATGGAACGGTCACTGGTTCTACACAGTTTATCAGGACAAGCCGCCTCCTAACCCCCATCACTCCTCAGAGACCCAAACTGGGTCATCCCCTAACCTACACCTAATGATGTACTATCATCTCTCTCATTGGCCCTGAACCACTCAACCCTGCATCCTGGGGTAATGCCTTTGCTGGCCTTATGTGGCAGGAGAGGAGCCAGATGAACAGCATTTAGTCTCATGGGGAATGTTTATGGAAATGGTTGCCTCTCAGCAACTGGGCTTGGGAGACATCAACCTACTACATATCTCTCTGAACCAATATATAATATCATAAAGTGGTATTGAGTTGTAGGGCTGCACCTGCATATAATGTCCACTAGCTGTCACTATAGTGCCAAATATACACTCTCATAAACGCTGAGCAAAGGATGGCATCAATGCGTCTGGATTCATTAGGGTGCTTTAATTTCTGCAATGTATATCATACGTTTATGTAACATTAACAATGCAATGTAACATTTTGACAAATAAATAAATCATTAAAAGGTACTAGTTTATGCTCAGTCACAGATTGGCATGAGTAGTCTCCTCAAGCTCTACCTGTCTATCTGTTTGACCTCTCAATGAAAGTGACTTCTATTACATTACTTCCTAAACACAATGTAATATTGAAATGTATAAAAAATTCTCATTTACGTTTTATTTAGCATTGTGTCATGGTATTGTACTTAAGGCTAGTATATATTGCCCTGAATAATGATGGTAAGGGGCTTCATATGTAATCTCATGTTCCAACTATTTGTACATTTTGCAGAGATGTCATGATAGGATATTGAATGAACAAAACATTTAGGTACTTTGAAATTAGAAACAAAGGCCATTGTTCGTAAGCACAGAGAATTAAACACAAAGAGCCAGTCAGTTTCAACATTTTTGTAGAGAATGTATTTAATCACTCATTTTGGAGAGACGGTCCATTTTAACCGTGCTCTGAAAACGTCAGTCTGATTGTTATCACAGAACTAAGCGCGACGTCCGCTCTCTGAGCCCCCGACATCGGTATAATTCTGTCGCTCATTGCTAAAAAAAAAAAAAAGGAGAACTCTCTTCGCATTAGATGTTTGTGACGGAACAAAAGGATGCTACACCCGCTGCGTGAATCTGGAACCAATGCGTCTGCCATGCGTCAAACGAGAACAACCTTTTTTTTTGGTAAAGAAATTGTACGGCTCTTGCTAGCTCTTGCTAGCCCAGCCCCATGTATAATATTAAGTAAAATATTGACCTAAATATCGAAAACCTTTTTTTGTAACCGGGGTTTCAGTGATGAACCTGGCCATACTTGCAGGTGTGAATTAACCCAGTAATGTATGAATCACCAGAAACCTGGCAACCAGGCAGGAATTAGGCCAGCTAGTTACTGCGTATCACCCTAAATGCATCATTAACTAATGTACAGGGAGCTCACGTTTAAGTGAACCACTTAAATTCCTTAAAATAAAACTTGAGATATCGATTGATTTCAGATGATCAATACAGACAATCCCAAACTAACTGTTCTTGAAATTTGACAGTTTGTGTGTGCCAGTTTTGTTCCAAAAAGTTCAGTTATCTTTTGTGGTAACACAATGTTCTAGTGTTACAGTACAGAATGTCACTGACCTCACCTAGGGAAGCATACCTGAGAATTCACCAAGCCAAGAATAACCACATAGGTTCTTAATTGGACATGCATAATGACGTGGATAGGAAATTGTGTGAGCTTTTTTCTTTTCATTACACCAAATGACAGAAGTGAGATCAAATGAAATCTGAATCAAAATGTACCATAGGAACTATAAAGTTAATATGCACCCCAGTATGAGCTGTGAGGCGCTGTCTACATTTCCCATGGGTTCTGTCCATCAGGTTTCCAACATAATTATGTCACATGTGCTCAGCCGTCTCATGTACAGAAGATTCCATGCCTCTGTCTATATATCTATTCATCATCTGTCATTCATCTATCAATTTATCCATTGTTTTATCTATCTACCTGTCTGTATGTCTGCTTTTCTTTAATCCTTATTATCATGTTAACAAATTTCTCCTTGTTATCTCCTGTCTTTTGCAATGACGACCCACTAAACACAGTGTAAAATGTAAGCTGAGCCACGGCACCCTCTAAAGTTACCTAAAATACGAGGATGTTTCCGCATCTCCTGTAACTGGTCCAAGTCCTCAGGTGCTTGCCCCTCCTCCGACCTCCTCTGTTAGCCGCACTGGTTTCCATGGAAACGTGCACAAGGGGGCAGGAAGCGGTGGGCCCTGAACCCACCTCTAACGATAAAAGCAAGACGAGTGACAGCGCACTGTGATCCGTCAGGGAACCAAATGACTGAAGGACTCTGCGCAGAGCCACAAATCCAGCAAACCCAGGCAGCCAGACCTTATTCTGGGTTTAAAGGCTTTCAGGTGTAGATTCAGTGCTTCTGGATTTTGTACAAAATAGCTTTCTTGCCGACAGTCCTGATTTCTGCACAGCTCTGTACTGTCTCAGTACTCTCGTTGCTAAATGTTACATTACATTATCCAGAGTGACTTCCATTGGTTACAGTTTTGTCCATTTATACAACTGGATGTATTTACAGAGGCAATTGTGGGTTATGTAACTTGCCCAAGGGTACAATAGCAGTTCCACAGCAGGGAATCAAACCAGCAACCTTACAGATACTAGCCCTGCTACACCACACTACTGCATGCAGAATGCATATGTTATACAGTATATACTGCATGTCCCACACATATGGATATTTCCATTATTACTGGGCATGTCTATTGATATATTAACTCTAGAAGCTACATCTCCTTTTACAAAAATAATTAAGATGTCTCTTCTTTTTGTTTGTTTTCACTGTATGGGTCATCTAGGGTTCGATACTGAAGCACAGTATGTTACACCAAGAGCTGTCAGGAGTGGCAGTCATAAAATCCCATTTTGAATGATGACAAGTTAGGAACAGACAGTAGCATTGATTAATTCTCTCCCTACAGTCAAGGGTCTAAAATGATAGATGATCGCATGACCAAGGCTTAAAATCCACACAATAGGCTGACCAGAATGTGGGTGGATATTTACTTTTACATGTAGACTGAAAGGTAATAATTCTTATTTAATTAAATTTGACTTTTGCCATATGCAGAATTCACAACTTAAAGGCACAAAATGTGCTGGCAGCTAAATAAGGTTTCTTGCTCAAAGAGCTGCTTCCAGTTACCTGCATAGCAGCCCTTCAAGAGGCCATCTGTCTGGGATAACTGTCCTTTATACCTTAAAGTAGTTGCACAGCACGTCCCCCCTACTGATTCTAATTAAATTCTACTTAAATTATTGTAATTTATTATCTTAATGTCACACAGTAGACATGTCCTTCAGTTACAACTGTTATGTCAATTCATTGTGAACAGTTTTCTTTCTTTGCATATTATTTGTGATAATGTTATTTGCTATTATTTCATGTTCGTCATCCTGTTATTTGTATCTAGTAATCTGGTATAATTTTGGATTGAATTTGTAATGGATTTAGTCTTTACTGGTTTTTCAGTAACACAGTAAATCAGTGACAGCAGGCCATTGTTTGGAATATTTTATCGTTTACCTTTCATCATCTTTGGATCATCTGTCTCCTTACATTTTCAATGTTCCTATAATCTTTTTAATTATTAACCACTGTGCATCTGAAAGGGGACTACACCGAAAATAAGAGACACCCTCACTGCTTGGGGTGAAGTGGAGAAGGCAAAGCATGCTGGGAAGTTTACGTGCTACACTGAGGAGAGTCAGCAGAATGCTGGCCTCAGTTTACCCTTCTCCCCAACTGTGAGCTTTCTCTGTGTCACATATTACACTCATACAGCCAAATGACAACAGTTGCCAAATTGGCAACAGCGAAATTATGGGATGAAGGAAGAA
This sequence comes from Megalops cyprinoides, assembly GCF_013368585.1. Lineage (NCBI taxonomy): Eukaryota > Metazoa > Chordata > Actinopteri > Elopiformes > Megalopidae > Megalops > Megalops cyprinoides. The sequence goes on from NC_050598.1 coordinate 3,526,007, forward strand.
TTCTGTTTGCAAAAGAGGAAAAGGCCTGGATGTGATAGAAGAAATGAACTGCTTATAATGTCCAACCATGACCAAATGGGATGTGCATTGTAACAACTGACCTGGATCGATTTCACCAATGAGGGGACAGAGACGATCATTCTTGGTGAGCTGGAATCATTCGTAGAAACAGATGAGCATCCACAGTTGTTTCTGTGTGGCTGAGCAGACATCCCAGAATGATCTGGGTTTAAAGTCTCTTAAAGCTCATTCTGAGGTCCTCTGGAGCATGCCAGCGTTATGTTCGGTACATTACCTGACAAACGCCAATGATGTGTGATGGGACTGGAGAACAGGGGCTTTGTGGAAAATGGAGGGACATAATCATGACAATAATTAATTGAGTCAATGGCTAAAATCCTGTCTTTGATGTCTGTGGCCAACCAGTTACACTCTTAAACATCTTGTCTGGTAATGCCTGTTCATCCACCTCTCCATTATCACTATTTGAATCTCCACAAGGAGTAAATGTCACTGTTCTGTGTACATGAATGACCCATTGGTTTGATGAAGATGTGCTTGAATAAGACTTCTGTCCTTATTATGTGTCATTAAATGTGTCTGGATGCACAAGGATTCATTCTTTCATCACCAGCCAGTGGAAAACACAAAGGTTGCTCTGCTTAGAAATGCTCAGAAAGACAAACTCAGAAAGACAGCCATTCACTAATCTTCTCTGCAGCAATGTTGTCTTGTTTGACAAAGGCTTCAAGAAAAGACAATAACAAATATAGAAAACTGTAGAAAATGAAGTTGAACCTGTCCTCTTTTGGCTGCTCAAGATTGTCTTTAATCTCCTTGCAGTAAAAATATCCATACTCTTATTATAGGTTGGAAATGAGCATGAAATATTGATGTAATCACAACCTGAACTTTTGTTTTCACACAAATAAAAGTGACACTGTTGAAGTAATTGCAGCAGCAGTGCACTATAACAAAATAGCCTCAAAAATAGCCTCAAAAAATTATTTTCTTCCTCTGTTAAACATAATCAAACCTTAAAAAGAATGGCTACCTAAATTACAGTACCTTCCCATTATACTGCAAATGGCCACACAGTTCAAAAGAACTATGAAGTTAAAAAGTTATGAAAGTAGAAAATTAAAGGGGATCCAGACAGCTGCGCCAGTCATATCTTGTGAAGAAAGGAGACCTAATGGATGCCTAATGCATTAAAGCTAAATTAGTTTTAACTGTACATTGCTTACTGTTACGACTACATGCTGTTGAAACTGGTAAAATCCATAATTATGCTCTAATTACCCCCGTATGTCTTTGAAATGCAAAGATTGAAAAATTGCTTTCATCTCACCTCATTTTTGACTGTTCCACTATTACACTGTTGTTGCATGTAAGAGAAACCTGGTTTCACCAGTTGGTGAAGGAACAAATGGCATCAGCTGTCTTAGGGCAATCGTAACATTCTATGAAAGCCATAGCCAGTGATGGGGCAACAGCAAAATCCCGTCATGAAGCAAGCGTGCGTTTTACACTGACCTGTCACCTGTCCAGCTGTCCTATCTCCCACTCAGCAGGGCTGTGTCTTATTAAAACATCAAGCAAATAAACTGCTGCGCCAGTTGACCAACAAGCTGGCATCAGCTGCTGTCCAGAGACATTGGGCTTAGGCACTACCACCCACACTCACAGGACACCATGTACATTAACTAGGATAACCATGCGTCCTCTTTTTCCTGTACATGTCCTCATTTTGGGACCTAAAAAATGCATCCCCACCTTAACACCCTAAGACCCAACACTGGTTTCATTTTCTCACCTGGAGCTTTTGTTAACTACAGTTTACCACCCATTGCAAAAGCATTGATAGGCTATGCTTGTCAATTTCGGAAACTATCAAGGGGTTTGTGAGGGCCAGGGCAGGATCAACTGAATTGATGAATATTATCAGTTGTGATTTTCTGTGAATTACGATGCTGGGACAAATTGCAAACGAAAGGAGGGTGTATTAATTTTTTAATGAAATATATTCATATTTAATATTTGACACCTGTCAAAAACACAATCTAGGTCCTCCTCCAAATATGCTCACACCCAAATATACAATGAATGTCTACTTGACATTTCAGCTCCAACAAAGCCTCCTCACTCCCACTGCAGGCATGGGTGCAAGGGCTTTTTACCCAGTACTGCCCTTCAGGTGTGCCCAATTGGGAGGGAATGGTGTGAGGTGGGAAAGGGATGGAGCCACTGGTGTGGGAAGTAACCAACCTCATTCACTTTTCCCCTTGTGGTGTCACATAAAGGACAGACTCAAGACTCAAGACTACATCTTATAGCCTTTACAAAGGAGAGTCAGGGGAGATTTGATAGAGGTTTTTAAATTTTTAAAGAGGATGAAGAACATGAACTACAGATCTGTCAGCAGAGGATGGAAATTACAGGAACATTTCATATTGATGGAAGCATTTTTTCTCTCAGTTTTATAAACACATGGAATAGTTTACCAGGATTTGTAGAGGAAGCAGACACCAGAATGTTCAAGACTAAGGATGACATAGATACACTTCATCAGTCTAGCTGGGCTGAATATTCTGCTCTCATCATTATACATCTTATGTTCTTATGCTCTTACTCAAGCAAATCTTAAATGAGTGACTCAAAAGTAAAAGTGCTCAGTAAAACAAATTACAGCAAATAAATACAGGCAATTATAGTGCTATCTACTACTATAATAGTGACTGTATAAAGCCATTATTATAGCTGTATCTATTAGAGCTGCATCATAAACCTCAAAAGGATAGTGGGGACCTACAGCTAAACATAATCTAGGAACTGTTAATGTCCTTATCTCTATTATCCATCTAATTATAGAGGACGTTTATGTTGGGAAGTCTGGCAGAGTTTACTGTACAATATATAAGCACAGAGTCCAGTTTTAAGTTTAAGTATAGCAATAATGCTGAATCACAAATTCAAGCTACTAGAGCAGTAAGGTGGAGGCAGGAAGAGGAAGAATATTCAGCCAAAATACTGATTGAAAAAACTAATGAGCAATGCATTCCTATTGATCCAATTTCCATAAAAAGACAAATGATCCATGTTGCATACATTGCATATTTAAAAACAGATTTATAGTGTGTCTGAACAAAAGAAGAAGAAAAATACAGCTTTTTTTCATAAGTTTCTGATTGCTAAAAGGCTGCATTTCTCATGGAAAACAAAACAAAGAAGAAACTCACTGCGCATAATCTCTCTAATAAAGCTAACTCATTCCTAGTTTTCAGTTCAGTTCAATCAAACCAGCGGAGGACTAAGGAGAAAAGGAAGAGTAAAGAATCTTGAGCTTTTGTAATGAGGGAAGCTTGGTATCCACGGTTACCGATGGCTCTCGGTGACCATGTCTCCTGCTCCATGGAGGCCAGCGTTTGGTTCAACAGAGCAGGTAGGCCAGGATAAATCACATACTCCCACGCTGTGCCTCTCCTACACACGTCTGCCTACGCACTGTCAACACCTTCACGGCACCTTGAGGAAATAACGCAGCCTCTGTTCCAATCCCACCCGTCACGGACAGAGGGTGACCTGCGACCAGTGACAGGAAGCTGGCAAACTTATGTTATGCCTGACAGAGTGAGAGAGACAGAGTGAGTAAGTGAGTGAGCGACAAAAATGAAAGGAGAGAAGGAGGGGAGAGAGAGATATTGAGAGACAGAAAGAAAGAGGAAGAGAAACATTAAAAGGAAGCACAAATAACAGGAAATGGACTCTTGCTGAGTCGCCCTTCAGCTGGCAAATGACCTCTGGTCATTCTCTGGTCTGCCAGTTCAGTTTCCTCCAAATGCAAATTTCACAGTGCAAGGACCAAAACCATTATACTACAGTCATTTCACAGACACTCTTATCCAGAATGACTTACACAGTGCATCTAATAAAGTTGCACAAAACGTTGCACAAACAAGACAACAGTAACCTGTGCCAAACTTGGTGGTGGGATGGCAAGTGCTTGCCTTAAACCGGGAACCTACAGTTAATGTGAAAGATTAACATTAATTTTGACTCTTAGCCCAAGTTTTTCTTTCAGAATAACAGTGATTTTCCCAGCAGTCGGCTCAAAAAATCAAGACAGTGGCTGAAAAGGTTTCACTCTGGGGTCTGAATCAGAGTTCAGGGGTCAGGGAGGAAAACAGTGAAAAGTGCAGCCTTGGGAATGTCCACACTAATACACCTACTTTACACTTACTGTTGATGTCGTTCACACATACTTTACACATACTCTGATTGCTCTCATTACAGTATGTGTGTTACAGTATGTTAAAGTGATCTGTGATGGTATCTATAAGCTGATTAAAACTGGTAATTGCTCCTGAGGTGCATTAGACCACACTACATTGCACACACTATGTACAAGTACTCTACACATAGTCTACATCTATGTGGCCTGCGGGAGGCGTGTTTAACTTTAAAGGATCTCCTAATATTGAACTACGCCACTTCCCTGATGAAGGGAGGGAACAACCCTGATGTTAGGGCAGATACCAATTGGACACCAAAAGAGTAGTCGGCACAACAAGGATCAATACTACCCACACTAAGTTAACGTTATAACACAAAAGTGCAGGATAAAGCTCTCAGCTAAGACAAACGAGCCTAGTGCTACTGTAATATCTACCGGGTTACCTGCAACATTACAGTACGAGAAAACAATTAGGTGTGTAGATGCCGGTATGGCCTAACCGTAACCCTAACCATATTTCCGATATCTGGGTGACATATTTGGGATCTGGACACATAGCCTTCAACAAATTGAACAGTTTTTCTAGATTCTCAATACTCACCAACCATCAAATTGAAATACATGTTGGAGCAGGAGTCGGTTAACATTCCGGACACGACCGTCTTCTTCAGGTCTACTTCAAAAACACTGACACACGTGCATTACTGCATAAACGTAGTCATCACCCAAAACACACATTCAAGGGGCTGGTGACGTCTCAGCTCCTCCGATTCCATAGAATATGTTCCCTTCAGAGTGACTTTGAGGCAGCTACCAGCACCTTATTTTCAGTTCTACAACACAGGGGGCGTTCAGAAAGATTGTTGAGATACACAAAGACAGAAACTTTAAAGGACTTGATGATGAAAACAAACAGAAACAATAACAATTTGGTCCCATTTATCACTACCTTCACAGAATCTCACAAGACTTTCACCTTCAAAAATTAAAAATAATTTTGAGAACCTACAGAGGAATATTCCACAACTCAGAATGATTGTGGCCTATAGGAGAAACAAAAATTTGAAGGACATGGTGCATTCCACAATATCACCCAAACTCAGGAACTCTACAACACCCTATCAGGAATATTTCTTACCTCTAACATATATCACAAACAGATACAGCAATACTTCAGCACCTATATGGAAGTCAATGACACTCAACTCAAAAAACATGGTTTATCTAATCACATGTAGCCTCTGTGACAAATTGTATGTCAGTGAAACTCAGAACACAGTATTAACACAACTCAAACAACACATATACAATAGACAAAGATACCATATACAGACAATACTTACCAGCCACTTCCAGTCACATCCGATTTCTGGCCTGAGGATTTGTGGCTCACCCCTGGATGGGGGACCAGTGGACGGAGGAAAACAGTGGTGTGTAAATGGGGCTGGGAACGGTGGCACCTGAGGGACTTCATGAAAAAATAGGGTGAGTTAGAATGGGGTTATTGCTTCCTGGTGGGTTTGGAAAAAATAAACTTTGATGAAGACCTCTGATTTTAATATATGTATTTTTATAATTATATTTATTCTTAATATGCTTATTATATGGGTTATTAAAATATTTATTACTTTATGTATTATAACATTTATTCTAATTTTAAAACCTTCTTTTCATACTTACCTGGGCTTGGAGATTAAACTGGGCCTATGCTTTTACAGCACTTGAAGATTTAATAAAGAATGACATAGAATGAATTTTCTTGTATCTTTTATATTGAGGTGTGGTTTAGGTGTTTAATGTGTTTTTATCCTTTGTACAATTCAATATATTTAATTTTATATGTGCATGCCCCACTTTTAATATTAATAGCACTTTAATAATAATATAATAATGGGGACAAAACATAGATGTTTTCTTGACCTGGGTCCATGTAATTAATTTGGAGACATTAGGCATTATTTATATGTGTATGTGTATGTTGGTGGACATGTGTATATATATATACGGGAGTATGTATAGATTTACACATATATATGCAAGTGGAGGTATGGTGATGCAATTAATTTGAATATGTGTGTGAGTGTGTGTGTAGAGATGCATATAAATATATATATATATATATATATATATATACACTGTGTATATATATATATATATATATATATATATATATATATATATATATATATGCATACCTGTATATGCTAAGAGTAATAAGCTTTTTGTAAGGTTTTGTTCCCGCACCCTGAGTTACTGAGTTACACCCCTGGGATCACTATTTAATATAATAGAGCAGTGTTTCCCAAAGACTGGGTCACGGCCCACAGGTGGGTCGCAGGAGATTTTATTTGGGTTGCCAAATAAACTTGCAGAATTTCTTCCATGACCTATCACACCCTTTCGCGCGTACGATCACGTCGATGTGATTAGCCATTTAGTACGTATGCTAAAACTGGTGCGATTAGAAAACTACATTGGAAAAATTCTAGCTAATTTTAGCTTTGAGGAAACAACGATTTAACATTAAAAAATATAGCAAATGCGGTGAAAACTATGAGAAGCTTAATAACACTAATGAAAACATAAAGAACCATAACATGCGTGCTACATAGCGTAAAATAAGTTACATGCGAAAAGATTAGCCAGGTAAATAGCACATAATGTGTCTAATGAGATTTGACGTGGAATAGACCTGATGTGGTTAATTTTGTTGAAATAATACTGCAAACGATCAGTCACAGGATGCCAGAACTTGAAGCAAAGACACACAAGGATTATTGACTGTTCGAATTGATTGACTGACTGTTTGAATAGTTGCACACTTGTTCTGATAATAGGCATGAGTATTCAAAAAACTTTCGAGAAGCATGTTTTGATAGTATTGAATGTTCGTATTATTCTGATAATTGTACTTATAACATTGAATCTAGTATGAAAGGCTAGCGTACATTATGTTTCTTTTACTGATGAGAGGAAAAAAATGAGAGCCTGTTAACTCCGCCTAAATGCACTTATTTTGTCTCATTGGGAAACACTGTAATAGAGTATGACATCTCTCCTGTAAGTCTTCCCCTTGGTTCCATGGTTCCAGCCCGGCTGCAGAATCCTGAAAACCTTCATTTTTTCCCCCCTGCTGAGCCTAACATGCCCCCCCCCCCCCCCCCCACAACCGCTCTAACACCCCACTAAACCTAACTGGGCCCCCCCAACCCTCCAAAAATCCCACCACCCAAAGCTCCCCTGCCACCCCCCCATAACTGCCCCAACCCTAACCCGACCCCCCCAAACCCACGTCCTAACCCTAACTGAACCCCCCAACCACTGAACCACCCCTCCTACCCCCAACCGGACCCCCCTGTCCCCCCTCCTAACCCTAACCAGACCTCCCCAACCCCCCTCCTAACCCTAACTGGATCCCCCCAACCACCAAACCACCCACCCGACCCCCCTTCTAACCCTAACTGAACCCCCCCGACCACCCTCCTAACCCTAACTGAAAACCCCCCCCAAACCACCAAACCACCCTCAACCACCAAACCACCCCACCGACTCCCCTCCTAACCCTAACCGGACCCCCACAACCCCCCTCCTAACCCTAACTGGACCCCCCAACCACCAAACCACCCCCCAACCCCCCTCCTAACCCTAACCGGACCCCCACAACCACCAAACCACCCCAACCCCCCTCCTAACCCTAACCGAAACCCCCCCCGCCAACTACCCAACTAACCCCCCCCCAACCCTAAGCAGACCCCCCCAACACCTGTCCTAACCCCAACCGGACCCCCCAACCACAAAACCACCCCCCAACCCCCCTTTTAACCCTAATCGGACCCCTCAACCCCCCCCCCCCCCCCCCCCAAAGAAAAAAAACCCCTCCTAACTGGGCCCCCCATAACAGCTGCAAAATTCTTTCCTGCAGCTTTAAGTCCACTGAATTCCAGAGTGGGGTCGGCATTTCCAAATAATCCAACAGGCCTGAGTAACGAAAAGCTTTAAAATGCTTATGTTTATTCAGCATATTTGCTAAAAACCTAACCCTGACCCTAACCCTAAACCTAAACCCTAAACCTAGCCCTAACCCCAACCCTACACACAAAAAAATCCAACACTAGGGTAACAAAAAAGCTGTCTACCAAGGGCTCCAGTACTCTGAATGTCCAGTGCAAACTTTTCTTTCCTAAGGGGCCCTCACAGAGGAATTTTCCTAACCTAACCCTGACCCTAACCCTCTAACCCTAACCCTAACCTCAACCCCAACCCCAGCTGTAACCCTCTAATCATCCTAACCCAAAACCTAATCTAACCATGCACGTAAGTGTGTGTGTGTGCCTGTGCGGACTCCCTGTGCCTCCTATTTCCCCATTTTTTCCCCCTTTCCTTTTTTTTCTAGAAACAGGAGTCCCCTAAACCTAGACCTAACCCTAACCTCAAAACCCTAAAACCATAATCCTAACTCTAACACTATCTAACTTGGTCCACCTGAGTGAAGAACACTTAGAAGAAGACTTAACTCTTCAGGTAGTCATACACTGACAATGACTGGGGCAATGAAAAAAATTGAGCAAGCTGGATGCTGACAGTTTTTTATTTTTTCCATCATTGAAATAATGGATATAAAGTATTTTTAGCTTTTTTCATGAGGCAATGCTTACCACAGTGGGCTGAGTGGAACAGACATCAGCTGGGTCAAGTAAGTGCAGATGACCAATCAGAAGGCAAAGTCTCCACTCTGACTAGCTGTGAAATGTGTTCAACAGATTTTGCTCTCACTGTGCTCCTGCATAGCAGAATAAGCTACACAATCTCTCTGGCCCTGCAGTCCCAGTGGACAGAATGTACTGAATTACTTTGTGAAAATGCACAGATAACATAACATTCATTAGGGGCTACAATAAAAAAGAATGTTCAGATATTCACTGCAGCAAGACAATGTGACTTAATTTTCCCGGACATGAAGGCTTGCTTTGGAGCTAGGACACTGAGCAGTAGAGAGTGTGGGAGTACTCTACGGTACACTGTACAGCCAGCACCAAACTCTCTTTTTTATTAGATAAAACATCTTCCTATAGATAAAAAAACCGGTGTGTTTATTTAAGATTCAGAGAATTTCATCAAATGCTTCTTCCCTTTTCATGCTGAAGAACAAACAGCATTGTGGGTAGTTACTCTACTGAAAGGAGTCAATAACTGAGCCATTTTAGGCAATCAAAACAGCATTATTAAATCTTTTGCCTTATATGCACAGTGGAATATGGAGTGGCTGTGACGACAGTAGGATCACTTTCTTTGAAAGGGAGACAGAGACTGCTCTGTGTGAGGCGTGTGCCACAAGAGGAGCAGCTTCTCTCAGCCTTCGTCTGGGGACACACAGAGGGCTCGTGTTGCCACGGGGTTCTGCGGCGCACAGTGTCACCCCTTTCCTCCAGCAATCTGTGACATTACTCTGCGGGTGGGAGGGGACAACAAAACCCAGCAGGACTTGCGTGGCTCAGAGGAAGGAACCTTCAAGCACTAAACATGTCATGCAAGGGAGGGGAGAAAATGTTAGCGGGATAGTGACACAAAAATATGAATGACTCAGAAAGAGAGGCCTCTGAATCAAAGAAAAAAATGATACACCATTTTAAGGGAAGAGGCTAATGACACCAGCCTCCTGGACATAGACTGTGGTCACATTCTGCTTCTTAGGAATGTTTTACTCAATTAACCTACTGTTACTTACAAATTACCAGCACATAACAATAGGTGCTTGAGGTCCGCTAATGATATTGAACAACTTTTAGCAGATCAGTAGTGTGGGATCACATGAACGACTTGCTGTGCATTGGGCTTATGGTGGTTCTCTCCATTCCTGTGAAAACTCCCTTTTTTCTCCCCTGACCCAAGTGCCAGTGTTGAGGCAGATATGTATGTTTTGGTCTCATTGCACATCACAGACAAATCCTCTGACCTTTATTGCAGAGTCTGTGAGGCTGGTGAAGACACTAATATCCCCTGGAGTTAATCAGCAGCTGGCCTCTTTGCATTGCAAGCGTATTTGTGTTGTGCTGGTTGGGGTGGGACTGTTAGTTCTCTCATTTCCTTACATACAGGAGAGTTGGGCGTGTTTCCACAGAGGTTCTGCCCATTTAGGTCATCCCAGGGCCAGTGTCCTGGCTTGAGTCTGGGCTCATTTCCAGCAGAAAGGTTCCTCGCTGGCATATTCTCCGTGATGCGGTCAACACAGCAGGTGATTGGATGAGTTAGGGGTCATATGACCGTCACGACTGGAGGATTAGTCAGACATCCTTTGGTGATCTGTGTTCATCTTCTGTCTCAAGTGAAAATATTAAACACCTTGAACCTGGGGGGAAAGGCATGGAGTGCACATTAAAAATGGAAGGTGCTATAGCTTGTCAGTATTTTTTGTAAGCTCATCACTTCAGCTACATGTTGGGGGCTGAACTTAGAAACATAGTCAGAACCTTAATAATAATAACTTTATTTCCATAGCACCTTACATGCATGGCACTAACACGATCTGCTTTACTGATGAAGTTTTAAATAAAACAGTTACAGAAAAGGAGTCTAAAAAACATGGAGATAAATACATAAATGATTTGATACACCCCATTTTCCCTCAAGATAAGCAGTTGAAAAATATAACAAAATAGTGAAAAAATAGAGAGAATCATAAAGCATGGAGGTGTTAAAAGAGAAACAAAACAAAAAATCCTTTAAGACATTGCAATGTCCATCTCCCATAGTAACGGTCAAATTCACACCATATGTTATAAACTGCGATGAAACGAGAATGATTATTCCAACAGGAGACAGTCTCTCCTTAGACTGAAGAAGGTCCTGTCCTTATCACTGAGAGAAGGCAGACTGCAGGTAGGTCACGTGAACCATGCTGCTGTCATTTCCTATTTCCTCTCAGGTCTTCCTGGAAGATAAAGGAGAGAAAAAGAAATGGTGGTGCCCACAGCGTGTGTCTGACAGACTGTCACATTCTGTTTGGAGTGGCAGGTCTCTAGCGCAGGTCCCATCCAGGGAGCACACAGCCGCAAGGTTGGAGGGAAGAGGATGCGCTCACACTCCTTTCTCCAGCCACCTCATGGAGCTGTCCTGCCCTTCAACGTGATGACAGTGCTGCCAGACGCCATAACTGGGTGGGTGGGGGGGCTGTTACGCCAAATGCCTGGCACCAGTGAGAGACCCCTGTGGACAACATCGTGGCACAAAAATGTCACAGGTGGTCAAAGCCCCACCCACACACCTTTCTGTCACTGGTGGAGGAGCAGTCAGATCTGAGAGGAGATCAAAAAAAGGGCATTTCCTGGATTAGGAAAATAAATCTTTCTGGGGGGTCCAATGCCTTTCACTACCTCCCACCCGGGCCCTCCTGACATCAGGAATGAGATAAGAGATGAAGGGATGAGCTGAATTACTGAGGCCTTTGACATGGGTCATGGTGCAGACTGCCTGCCCACTAAAAAAGACTGCAGAAGTCCCATGCTGCTATTATTGTGTGTCAAGTGAGAGAGAGAAAGGGGGAAAATGGTAATATAAACAGGAGACAGTTCTCTTTCTTCTCTCCTGTTTTTATGCAAATGCATAAATATATTTGTATATTTGAGGTGAAAGCAGCCCCAAAAACAACAGAGTCCCCTTTCTCTATCATGTAGACTGTACACTACGGTGTGACTGTGATTTGTCACATTACCATATTGACTCCACTTTGCACACTAAGCCCTTCAGCCAGGACAAGAACACGTAGAGACCAGCGTTTCCGTTGTCCGGTAATTACTGGACTTTGACCGGGAAAATCTTGTAAAGTCCAACAAATTTAAATTTCTCCGGTCACAATGTCCGATAAAAAATAATTCCCTCCAAACACAGTTTGAATTAAATAAAATGTCCTAAAACATTGAAACAAAATTTCTATACTACCCTTCTATTTTTAATCAACATTAATTTTATTTGAGACCGTTATAGGCTTGCCTTTATGGGGAATTAACCTGTAGACTAGGCCACATTTAATTCGCTGTAATAAAGCGTGCGTAGCATAGCCTACTGACGTTAAAAACAAACTTTGGCTAGGTCTATAGGCTAACGCGCGTGAGAGAGATCAGATACGGTCAAACAGACAAGCCTTAAAACATTTTTTTCTCAGGCATTCAGGTCCAAATGGAAAAGCAAATTCCCCTGGCTGAGGTGCGACATCATAGATGGGAAAGGAAAAATGTTTTGCTCACACTGCGAGAGATCAGGTAGACATAATGAATTCACTAGAGGGTCTGCGAATTTGAGAATCTCAGCTCTCATTGAGCACAGTCAAAGCAATGACCACGTTTCAGCGGTCAACTTAACCCCACAGCAAGCTGTAATGAAAGTCCACTGTGAGAAGGCTAAGGAAACATCAAACAAAAAGCTGTGCTCTCAGCTGCAGGTAGTATTTTTCATGTCCAAACACGACCTTGCATGTAATCAGTATGTGATTGACTGAGCTACTGAGAGCACATAAGGCTCCAGATTTTATCACAACCGATGGCATTTATCGGCACAGCAACAGAAGCACAGAACAGAAGATGTTGTGATGGAACAGATCGGTGAAAAGCTGAAAAAGAGTGACTTCATTGGGATGATAATAGATGAGACAGTGAATATCACTGAACAAAAAGCTGATTACATACATCAGGTTGGAAGTAAAAGGAAGGGTTGAGACGTGTTTTCTGGGAAATTATGAAGTGAATTCCGGGGCCGCGCAATGCATACATGACAAAGTGGTTGAGGTGCTCCATGAGAGGGATGTGGAACTGTCCCGTGTCACTGGCCTGGGCTCGGATGGGGCCAGTGTAATGATGGAGAAGCATGCTGGTTGGTGCTCTTCTGAAACAAGACAATCTGTTTTGCATTCAGGTACACTGCGTTGCCCACCAAGCTGCACTGGCCGCGGTGGATGCTGCGAAAGCTGCGGACCATACCAGAGCCTACAAGAACATGATTGGCTTGGTATGCTCCTTTTACAAACACTCCAGGACCAACTGCCTCCATCAAATAACAGCAGCGCTCAGCGATGAAGACATGGTCAGTCTAAAGCAGCCGTGTGCTGTCCGCTGGTTGTCCTTACACAGGGCCGTGGAGGGTATGAAACATAACTGGCCTGCTGTGGTGATGGAGTTAAATGAGAAGGCCATGGGAGGAAATGCCCAAGCCCAAGGAATCCTTGGTCAAATCCAGTAATACAGCTTCATCGCCCTGACTCATGCTCTGGCTGATCTGCTACCGGTAATGACAAAACTGAATTTAGTTTTTCAGAAAGAAAACGACGTCAATCTGTCCACAATCCGACCAATGGTTGAAGCATCAATCGCGGCACTGACACAGTTACGAGATGCCCCAGGTCCAGAAGAGGAGAACTTCCAGGCGGGCTGCCTGGACGAAATCTACAAAGGTGTAAAAGTGACACATTCAGATGACCGGTCTATTCAAGCGTTCAAAAAAGCCAGAGCACGCTATGTGCAACATTTGATAGATGCTGTACAGAACAGATTCCCAGAAGATTCTGTGGATCTACTTAACTGCTTTGACATGCTTCTGAACCCCTCTAAATATCCACAGACACAGAGTGGTAAGTAGAAGTTTATTTGATTTAGAAAAGGCAGTATTCTATAAATAGGTTTTCATAACCAACGTGCTTGCCTACATCACTTTTTCTTTATCAATCAGCACTTCAAGAATATGCTGAACCAGCCATCCAAAGGATTATTGGTCATTTCGGAGGAGTGACCAAGTCTGCTCCAGCTACAACCCCTCTCATCGATACCACAAGCCTGCGACAAGATACCATTGCTGAAATGACAGCGCTCCACGGTTATGGAGCCTTGAATTTCTCAGCGGCCTGCGAGGTCCTCATATGAGATTTCAACAAAATTTACCCCGAGTGGGCCAGACTGGCGAAGATATCCTGTGTGATCCCAGTCTCCAGTGTTCCAGCAGAGAGAGGGCTCTCTCTGCAGAATCGAATCAAAACAGCACAGCGAAGTCGTCTTGCGGAGAACAAGGTCACAAGGCTTATGCGCATTTGCGAGTTGTGGAGAGACACTTGACACCTTTGATTTCAAGTCCGGGAAATTGAAATCTTGCTGGTCACGCTGACCGGCACCATTTTTTTCTAGCGGAAATGCCGTTAGAGACCTCGACCTATTCAAAAAATCATTCACAGATAAATTAGCTGAATTTATGTTGTAGGATCCCAATTTGAATTCTTAAACATAAGAGCTTCTGTTCATTATGAATTCACTATTGATCGCATTATATAACTTTGCATCAAAAGTAGAGCCCTGCATAAACCAGAAAGGCAACAGAATGAAACACTCTTCTGCAAAGAGTGGCTCTCCATGTGTTCTACCTTGCTTCTTCTGATCTTCATCTTTTATGCTACATTCCTTTATAATGCTTTGCATTGTTTATAAGGGGATATTATCAGATAAAGAGAATCTGAAATAGAAGTCTGGTTTATTGGGTTAAAACTTTAAAATCAGACATCTTCCTTCTGTCTCACACCGCGACTCGGGTCCCCTGTTAAATGACACTCCACCAAGATTTTCCAGTTTACACGGAACGGAACCTTTTGACGAAATGCAGGTGTCACCTCTTTTCCTCGGATGGGCTTTAATAAGACGACGTGATATGCCAGCCTCCTTCACAGTAAAGCACTTGTAAACCTGGTGAAGGACATGCAGGGCATCCTTAGAGGACCTCCCTGTGACTCCACAGAAGATGGGGAGGGATGGAAGAACACAGGAGTAGAGACTATTCATCGGGTGTGCTCTGGGTCACGACAGACTGGCCCTGGCAGAACCAAGCCTCCACTACTGTGAGGCCTGCTTCTTTCACATAGTCTTACCAGCAGTACAGAGGGCTAGTAATGAGCATACACAAACTGGTTCTAATAGCAGGGATGAGCTTTTCTTATTTCCTGGTTGTCCTTTACCAACCCCATCAAACACTATTCTTCATTGCGGCCTACCCGGTAAGACAATGTGTCCAATACATGTGCCTAGGTTCCTGTATTGACTGCATAGAAAAAGCTAAGAGGCAATTTCGGTTTCATCTTTAAAGCAGGCATCAGAGGCGATTTGATCACCACGTCAATCCAGGACTCTAGTAAAGCCAATCAATATTTGAAACATTGAATGACAACCTAACTGTCCGAGCTATGGCAGACTCAAGAGTGACCCATACCCCCTAGCTGACCTGGGTGCTATGCACAGCTGTTTGGGGGGGGAGGATAAACCCTTATGCTCTGTGTTCTGGGTGTGGTGGGTTTCAATCCTGCTGCTGTGCCTCTCAGAAGTGTCCCTGACCTCTGTGACTACATCCAAACCACAGCTGTTAGGATGTGTTACAGGAGGAGCATGATGTGAAGATAGGAGCATTACCAAGTCTGAAATGAGGCATTGGATGAGCTCATATATTATGCAATGCAAGGGTAAGGAGACAGAGATGGAGGCAGCTGTCTGACCTATCAGAGTGTGGGGGTCGGGGGATCAGCTATATGTAACAGATGTTCAGGATCTACTGCTCCAGCACCAGAGGAGAGTGTGAGGGAGAAAGAGGGGCACAGAGACCACTTATGTTTAGTTATTATCAGACATTCTGCTCCTGCCTTCCTTCCACCTTCCTGCTTGATAGCAGGAGGTTTTGGTAGTATCGGATTTCCTATACCCTTTTATGGACGCTTTGTTTTTAAGTCATGCACCCTTCAAGAAAGTTTGCAATGAGCCAGCGAATCAGAGCACTTGCAGCTTCAACAATAGCAGAGACAGAATTCTCAATGTGATGTGCACTAAGCTGACCATCTGGTCCATATAGAAAATATCTGTGCTGAGACTGTACCTTTTAATCTGGTCAGACCAGAGAGTAGCAGCAAGAACATGATTCAGGAAAGTCTTCAAATTAAGGAAATGACTAAAATTTAGAGGACAAAGCCATGGAGATCCAAAGACAGGTGAAGGCATTAGGACGAGCCATACGCCCTGGCACAATCACCTTCAGCATGGCGCTGACCCAGCCAGGGTGTCCTCTCGGTAGACAAGATACAGGCGACTCTGTCCCTTGCAGTCTCCCTGGATGCACTCAGACAAAAGTAAGGTAAGGTGAGACCGTGTTTCCCCTGAGGACTAAACACAGCCAACTTAATCAGGCCTCTAACATTTTGACTCCCACGTTCACCTCATAGGTGAACATGCACAGGAAGAGTTCCATTGTATGTCAGTGCCTATTAGCTGCCATCCATTGTATTTAGAAAGAAGGCCACCTAAGAATAGCAACTCATGAATCACAATGGTGTAATTATTATATAACATATTTGAATGAGATGATTCATCCACTTGGGGAAAGGCAATGTCATTATTTGAAGGAAATTTTTAAAAAACTGGTGTCAAAAACACAGCAATAACATCCAACAGCAACTGAATCACACATCCTCCACATCTTAGAATGCCATAAACACAAACCTGCTTTGACTGTCTAGTCTCTGCACACCAAGTCAAAGCTCAGTATCCTCTGAAAAAATAAAACGCTTTTATTACACTGGAATGCACATGTAGCAACAATAGCTTAGCTTCTCATTTCACCTATGTGAACCAGAAATCGGTATTCAACTTTGTCCTCTGTATGAGAATGACTTATGTAGTTGTAAAATGAGCTACCACTTCAGCTTCACCACAACCAATGGGAGAGAACAACACAATGGTGTGGGATTCCATTCAAACGGATCCATCGGTTTGCTCATTGGTTGCAGGATTGTGTCAAAAGTTTTTTGTGCTTTTCTCACTCCTGAGGCTTACGTGATTTTGAAAGCAAAATTGATGTAGGGCTAGTGGGTGCAATCTGCAAATGCAAAATTGAATACAAAATTGAAAACTTGTTTGTATTAAGCGGTACTAACAATCCGAGCTATTATTCTATTAGCAACATTAATATGGCTGTACAAACCTTGCTACTCAGAACAGATGTCTCACTTTGTAGCTATAGCCCTTTCACTTTGCTGTATGAATGCTCTCAATCATCATTGCAGATAATATTTTTATGCATCAACCCATGATGGGAGGATTAAAGTGGAGAGGGTGGAGCACGTTTCCAAAATCCACACACAGCTCTCATTTCAAATCAGAAGCAGCTTGCTGGCCACTAAGTCAAATCCTGTGCGTATCGATCAGTTCTTTTTAAGTTCCTCCCAGCTTTGACACAAAGATTGCTAAGGTGGAGGAATATGGTGGTTTATCTGACTACAGTTTGCTTTAGGCAAATTAGAGGGGGAGAAAAAGAACCAGCAAAGCAAAGATATGCTGTACTCATGTACATGTTCCTTTCACTTCACTTACAACTGTGAGTAGAGAGGACAGGAGCCCAAAGAACACCCAGAAATGATAACACACATACAGCACTGAAGGAAAAATGACCATTCATACATGTGTGTTTTTTAAATAAGGGGTGCAGATTTAGAATGTAGATACAATTGTTTTGGCATCAGTGACCGATCCATTCATGACCAGATGTAGGTTAGAATGACTCAGACTGTTGGACAGGTACTGATGAGGGGTGAGAGGGATGTTTAACATGTCCACTGTCAAGTCTGGTGAAAATATTGGAAAATGCAGAGGGGAACCAACACCCCCCACTGTTCAGAACACCAACCCAGACTGTGAGAGACAATGATGTGCTCCATCCCCGGCCCTCCTTGAGTTTCCACCAAACATGTCATTTAACCTGCCAAGCGACCTCATCGCCTGTGTCCACTCAGAGCTACTCAAGTACTAGTGTATGCCCACTCAACACTCAAAGCAATTCAAAGGCATGTGGTCAGTCACCAACAGCCCATCAAACCATGGCTAGCATTTTCTGAAATCCTATTTGCCAAAAATAGTTAAGGTCAATGTTTTTTGTTTTCAGATAGGACGTGTGCGTAAATCTATTGGTGCGTTTCTTCCAATGCCCCCTCTACATGCTGTGTGCACCGCTCTCCGCTGAACCCCCAGGTTCTTTTGTCATGCTGAAAATCTGTCCAATTAATCGAAATATGTTCTCGAATTAACCTTAAAAAGGTTGTCGCGCTCAGAGGCAGAGCGTGACTGGAAAGTAATTGGGATTTTTTTTTAATCAAGCTGTGGCCCATATGTTGCCATCAAAACTGCAGGTGGCTGGACTGCTGTGACCTCCGAATCTGGGCCAGAGCCAGCATGGAGGACTAAGAGAGAGAGACAGGGAGAGTCAGTGGAATCAGTACAATCAGTAGTCAGTAGAATCAGTAGCATCAGTAGTCGGTAGAGTGAGTAGAATCAGTGGTCAGTAGAGTCAATGAAACAATGTTTCTTAGAGTCAACAGTCATTAGAGTCATCAACAGAATCAGCATTCAGTCCACTATTCTTGTCTGTTAGCTGCACTTGTGGTTTTTGAGTTAGCAGCTTTTGATAGTGTTGGTCTATCCCATGAGGCAATGTGAGGTGCTCAGAGTCCACCAGCTGTCACCACAGTGTGTGGGTCAAAGTCACCCAGCATTACAGATCAGAGCAGTGGCCAGGTCATAATTATCAGTTATTGAAATAGCTCACAACTGGTGTATAGTAACATTAAAATATAGCTAGATATTTGCTAGAAAAGTTTAGGCAAAAAACTCTTTTTAAATGGGTTGGACATCTTGACCTAGGATTCAAACCCACAACCTGCTGATACAAGTACAATAGTTGATGCCCTCAACATTACTTATTCCAGGTATAACCCACTAGGGCCTTTTAAGAATGTAGAGCTGTGTCACCAAAACCCACTACAGCTGTGACAGTGGCAGGTTAGTGACTCATTCTAGAGCTTACCATATATTCAATCAGTACAAAAGAAGAGAGCTTTTCAAAATCTTGTTTATTAAATTTAGAAAACACCATTTCCTCAATGGTTAATAACAATCGCAGAAATAACTGAAATTGTTGGGGGAGGGGGGCACAAGGGGAGGTTGGGGTGTTTGCTGGCCAACTCCTGAGATTAAAACATTTTTATCTCCTTCTGTGGGTCCACGGCCCCAGTGCTTCTGCAGATGAAGATTAAAAAATAAATTTAACAAAAAATGAAACAAAAACAAATCTGCACTGTACATCAACAACGCCCCCAATCTGCTGACTCACTGACATAACCTGGAGAGGAACAAGGCTGATTAAACTCAAATAAACATTACAGAAACCCTTCCTTCCTGTTCCACTCCTCTCATGCAGTGTTAGTTACTGGCAATACTGCCAAACAAATTCCAAAAACAGCCGAGTATGCAACGTTCCCGTGCTGCAACAAGGGCATTGGCCCCTTTGCCATTCATAAGGAGACCCTGGCAGAAAGGCTTCGCAGGTATGAGTTGTTTTTCAGCTGAGCACAAACTGAAGGCCAGCCTAGCAGCCCAGTATAAATAGTTTATCGAGTTAGGATTGGGAGGTGGGGAGAGGGGGGGCAGCAGTACAGGACTGTGTTACATAAGCACAGAGTCACCTAAAGTTCGTAGAGGGATTGACGGGAGGTGGAGTCCAAAGTAAGAAGCTGGGCAGTATATCAGACGAGCTCCAGACTTCAATTCCCATCAGCCCCTCTGTAGCGTTTTTGTGGCACTCTGCCCACGGACCACGTTTCCTGGGTGTAGTCCGGAAGAGGAAGTGCAAACAGTGACACTGGGATTGGATGGGTGGGGTGTTGGGTTCCGGGGGGTGGGCAGGGTGGTGAGGCCCCCTTCTGATCAGGGAGCAGAGAGTGGCGACTCCCTGGAGGGGGAACCCGTATTGTCCTCAGGGGGGAACACGGTAAGGGTGCAGGCACGGATCCCGCCCAGCGACTCGGGCAGGTCGAACACCTTGTGCCACTCGTCCTTCTCCGGGTCGTACTTCTGCACTATCTCCACCATGCAGCGGTTGTTCCAGGAGTAGCCACCCACCACGTAGATCTTGTTCTCGAAGACGGCCACGCCTACGTCGCTCTGGCCACGCAGCATGGCTGCAATGGGTGTCCACAGGTCCAGCGAGGGCGAGTAGTACTCGCAGCTCAGCACGTCGTCGTAGTCGCTGGTGCCCCGGAAGTGGTTCCCGCCGATCACGTAGAGCCGGTCGCCCACGGTGCACATGCAGTGCAGTCCGCGCACCGTGGTCATGGGCGCCTTCTGAGTCCACTTGTCCGCATCGGGGTCGAAGCACATCAACTCCTTCTGGAAAGTGTCATGGGTGATGCCACCTGGAATGGCGAGGTCAAAGGACACAAAGTCAACATCTCACGGTCAAACACACATAGCATCCACAGGATACTATGAGCATTAACAAAATCACAGTCAATTAAGAATCAAGCAACCAAGAGTGAAGCAGCCAGTAGCTCCTCATGGACCATACCAAGGCCTGTTTAAGATTTAGCATATGCTACATAAGGGGTGGATCTCGTCACTCAGTCATTTGATAAACAATTAACAGACATTTTTGTTCCAACAATGTTCTTTGCTCAGCTGAATGACCTTGCAATCGTGGCATCACATGTTCCTTCCACAATAAATAATCACAGGTAGCTCCTTATATTGGAATAAACATCAGGACTAGAACAGACCTGAATAAAGAAGAAATAAGAATCTGCACACTACTCTAATGCACCCAAATAGCTTTATTTGCACACAGCCATAAAATGCTTTGAAAAATTCCATTTTATAGCACTGTAAAAATAAAACTATTTTGGAGCATCAGAGTAGTGTGTGGATTTTATTTCTTCATTACTGTCATCTCCTTGGCCAGGGATCATCACCACATGCCTTGGTTGGTTGTTAGGCCTTGATCTCACTACCTTTTCCAAGCAATGAATTGCACCAAACCATCTCAAACCAAAATCTGCCCATGGCAACATACGAAGGCCGCATTTGTAGTGTGGCGATCATATCAAAACTGTATGCCTCCAGCAACTTCAGGATGAATCTGACTTGGTTCATCAGTAATGAGTGGTCTTCTACCCCATACTCTGACATGACAAAAATCCAGACGACTGCCCAGCAATGGCACGGCAACAGCAGGGGTGCATCGTCAACAGTATGTCGTCAAGATGCCATCGAGCAGAACATAATGTGACAGCTTTTCAAAAGCCAGCAAACCTCGGGCCTACGTGGACTGCTCGCATTCTTTATGTGCCTGATTAGTGTAAAGTCTGAGGAAAGCTGCACAAAAACACCTTCATCAACAGATTATTGGAGGTTACGAAATCAGCCAGCTGGCTATTATTAGTAGCCACACAGAGAAAGAGCTGAAACAAATGCTGGATTTGAGAGGGCTAATGGTGAGACAGCAAAAGGTGGGACTGGAGGAAGTTTGCGGACTGCTGATGAATAAATGCCTACGTGCCTGCCGTAGCAGGGATTAATAATTGCTCTGAGATGATTGGCTGTGATCATCTCCATCTGTCTGAAACCAAGAAAGCCCAGGCACACAGAAACTGCTCCTTGATCTGATGCGAGTCTTTATTTCTGTTCTTCCCAAACTAGAGTGCTCTGATCCTGCCTCTTCAGTCCCATCCACTTCTCCCACCCCCTGAGCTACAAACTGTCCCCAAATGTTCCCTGTTTTGAGCATTGGGGAACTGGGGAAACCATTAGGAACATAAGAACATATGACAAGAACAGGCCATTCGGCCCAACTAAGCTCGCCATTACAATTAAAGAAAATCCAGAACTGCATCAAGTCTGGACTTGAACACAGCAAGGGTGTCTGTGTCAACTACATGACCTGGCAACCTATTCCATGTATTGATAACTCTTTGTGTAAAACAGTACTTTCTTACATCAGTGCAGAACTTACTCTTCACTAGTTTCCATTTATGTCCCCTTGTTCTACAGACTGAACTCACCCTAAAAAATCTATTATAGTTAACCTTATTGAGTCCTTTTATAATTTAAAAACCTCTATTAGATCATCCCTCTCCTCTTGCTAAGTCTAAATAGGTTAAGTAACTTGAGTCTTTCCTCGTCGCTTTTATATTTCATGCTAGGAACCAATTTAGTTGCCCTTCTTTGAACTTTTTCAAGAGCCTCAATATCTTTCTTATAGAGCAGTGCCCAGAACTGCACACAATATTAAAAAGACGAAAAACTAAAATATAACATGCACACACAGTGAATACTGATGTGTACATCAATTCTGAAGCACAACACAAATTATATCGATAGCATCATATATGAACTGGGGGTGTACGGAGGCAAAAAAACAAGCAAAAAATGAAGGTATGCAATGAGTGGAAGTGAGAAAAAACAGGACATGCCTGCAGGGAGGGCTGAGAGAAAGAGGAGTGAAATCCTCCCCATGAGAGAGGGAGGGTGTAAGGAGGAGGGGAGAGAGGGAGGGGTGTATGAGAGACAGGTAGGGAGGTAGAAAGTAAAGGGGCAGAGGGAGAGAGGGAGGGAAACAGAGAGGAAGAGATGCAAGGAGAAACTGGGGGAGAGTGTTGGTGTTGGAGGAGAGAGAGGTGGAGGGAGGGAGAAAGAGAGAGAGAAAGAGACAATGAGCAGGTCTCCTTCCCATGGGTCAGCCTGAGGAGCGGCCGAAAGTGAGCAGGGCTCGGTGAAGGTTAGCTCCACATGCCCATTGGAGCAGAGACTGCTGCCCCACTGGCCGCTGCTGCTCCGTTAACCCATTCGTGCCCACAAACCCATCAGCACCGGTCATAATCAGCACGATAGGTATAGCCCAATCACTCCATTCTGTCCCCCACACATTGCACACTAGCAACACAAAAATGAGAAGTTGGACACAGAGAGGACGCTAACAGAGGGGTTCGTGTGACAGAGCCCTGAGGATGTGGTGGACGTCACACCACATGTCCATGTAGGTGCAAACTTTCTTCTGTATAAGTCGGCATTGTTCCAGCGCTAACATTGCCTGAAAATTTCCCCATCGCCCGCCCCCAAATCTATGCTAAAGAGACTTTGCCCCCATACTTTGAACCAATGCATTTAGGTTGTACCACTAGATAAGACAACACACCTACTAAAGTCCTTTGCAGACCACAGATAAGCCCATATTCCAGTTGATGTTCTCCATAAGATGACTTTTAAAGGACAGACAGATAAAACGCTACAAGGCCCAGCCAAGGGCCACTAGAGCCCATAGTTCATTGAACTGATTCAGCTAATTGGATTCCAGAGACAAGGTACTGAACACTGCAACAGTGCCATGCAGACTCTGCTCAATCACAACCGTAAAGGTTCCTGATTTATTAACTCAAGGACCCCACAGGGAAGATGCCTTACACAGTGTTTCTTGCCTGCAGTAAGCATCTGCCCTCTCAAGGGAGGCAGACAGAGACACACAAAAGATAAGAACCTGAATTCTCTTCCCTGAGCAAGCGTGAGGAGCTCCACTGCCTATTGTTTAAGGTGTGTAGTATGATGGCTATTTCACACAGAGCACTGGCTTCTGGGTACTATCACAGTGTAGCTAAATACTATGCTTACAGTAAGCGGACTTCAGAATATGCTAGGGGTGTAACAGTACACGTATTTGTACCGTACCGTTCGGTACAGGACGTTCAGTTCGGTGCACGTTGTGATTAGAGTCTAGCTTTAACCACGCACGTTACGTGCGTAACTTTTTTATGCTCTGATGGTCAGTTGACCGAAAGGTTAGCGAAGAAAGTGATACTTGACAAGATACAGTGTGCCCTCTATTCTACATTTCTGTGTGCGGAACAAAAATTAAAAACTCAGTTTCCTCTCCAATTCCATAACGGAGCCGTAACTTAGTAACTGAATTAGCACATGTTCAGTGATGCAGCCTTGTAAGTACGGCGACCGCAAAGCCAGAGCTTGAGGACCCTTTAATGGATCTTTATTTTATTACTATACTATTTATTTATTTTTTATTATTCATTTGATAACCTTCTGAAGTAATCTGAAGTTTTGTTAGTAGGTTGCAGCAATATTAACTGACATTTTTTTAAAAATAATACCTACATGTAGGTATGTTTTTTAAGAAAGAAAGGTATGTGCCTTTATGTGCATTCCGTGTTCAGGAAATTATGGCCAGTTTGCCACTGTTCACAAGTTTGTACAAGTTTATATGTTTACACGTTAAATTCATAATAAATAAAATTTTGTGTTTTGCATGACTTTTGTGTACCATTACACCCCTAGAATATGCTGGGGGGTAACTGATGTGAATATGAACATCTGTGCAAGAGAAAATGGCCAATCAGTCCCTGATGACATCACAGCTGTGATTCTGCATAACCCTGACCCCAACCCTGATCAGGACCCTGATTTCCCTTGCCTGTCTCCATCACTCACAGCTCATGAGAGAGACAGAGGTGATGGTCTCCTTGTCTGTGGTCATCCCCTTTCTCATCTGAGCACTGTGCCTCCACTACGCCCACCCCTCTGCTCTCTGACTGGACAGTCTTATGCTCTCAGCTGATCTGGGCACTCTCTCCTCTCTCCACCAGCTCCGCTCCAATGCCATTCTCCAGGGGCTGCTCACATCCACCCAGTGCACAAAGAGGGTTAACCTGAACACAGCAAGAAGAACCTGGAGCCAAACTCTGTCACTCTCTCCTCTGCTTAGGAGTGGTACTATCACAGAGAAACTACACCCCCTCTCTCCACCTGGTCAACCCCCTGAGCAGCCACACATCTCCACAGTCCTCAACCTTCTGCCCACTCATGCTAAATCTCAGGATACCCACCACTAATGGAACATGCTTTTGTGACATCATGGGGGATATCGCATGTGACTATTTCATTCTAATCATGAACAAAAGGGGCAGAGTTACGTAAAGCCCAGCAAACAGGTCAGGAGAGGTGATACAAATTCAGCTGTCATGACAAATGACAATACTGCCATGATAAACCACAACAACGTCACCAAAAATGCCCAAAATGTCACGCCAAATGTTGCAAATTTGACAGCTATTAGGGGAAAATGCCACTGTGCAATTTAACATTTAGCTGGTGCCTCACAATGAAATGTGACCCAGCTATATTAAACCCTAGACTACATTGCAGTGGAGGAATGACAGTGCTGGAGCAGACTGGATTTAAGGAGGGCACTGCTTCCACAATGCACAGATCCAGGATGGGAAAAACGAGCCAGTCAGCAAGTTCTAAGAATACCAGCAGATGATAAACAGAGGAGGTGAGCGCCAATGTCAGGCGAAGGTCCCCTCAGCAGGCTTCAGGAAGAAAGGCTGAAAAAGCATTATGGTACATTACATTGCCTTAGCCAACGTTCTTATGCAGAGCTGCTTCCACGTCTTACAAATTTTAGGTTAGGTTACCAGTTCAAGTACTTTGCCTGAGGATATAGGAGCAGTGGCCTAGTGGGGAATCGAGCTAGAAGCTTTTGGGGTTATGAGCACCATGCTATGCTGCAGTCCTAAATCCATGATTGGGCTGGGAATACTAAAACCACGGTAGGGATGGGGGTAGGCTGTCTATAAGCCATAGAGAGGTAGATCTGCTCATCTGCTGCCCCTGGGTAGAACAGAACAGCAGGGGGACCACTGGAGGAGATGGGGTTGAAGAGAAGGGGTCACCCAGACCTGATTGTGCCCACCTGGGCAGTGAGAGGTGACAGCAACACAGTGGGCTATGACTCCAGGTGACCACTTCTGCTGACCATTAAATACCTGAAAGTACCCTATATTAACAGTCTCCCAGAAACCCTGAGTCATAGTAAAAAGCGTGGTCTTATTTACAGCAAAGCTTGAAAGAATTTCTCAGTTCAGTTCATAAGCCATCGCTGAGGACAATTGTAAATTTTAAAGGTTATCCATACGTGATTCCCCCCAAAGGATGAGCCAAAAATCAGGGCCCTCTCACACCCTTGTTCACTTAATTAAGCATTGCAGACCAACTGTGAAAAAATGCTTGGCGACCCTGAGAACAGATACTGGACATGTCCAAAGGTACGTTTCCACTGACATGTTACACTTGTCATTCACAGAAGGAACTGGATGAAAATAAGTTGCAAAACTACTCCTGAGAAATCTACCAATCACAGGAGTGCAGCCATTTGAATTGGTGGATAAGCCAATCAAGACCATACCCTAGGGTGAGCTACAACCAGGCAGCATAGAACCTGTGCCCCCATTTAGGTCACATCTGGTGATCAGAGCATGTCAACATTGTGCTTTTCTTTCATGAAAATTCACTTAGAGAAATATTTAAAAATGGCACATTTGTTAATGACCCTCACCAATGACACTTTTACCAGAGGGTGATTTTTTTTTACCTTTTTCACTCAATTGCTGATTGGCAGTTATTCTGTTAGTCTAAACAGCATAGCAAAAATGACTATAGGAATACAGTTATGTTAACACTTAATGACAAGGGCAATGGTTCATGGTGCTTCTCTTGCATCATGGATATCATGCTTTTATGAGGAAATGCTTAGAGGGATTAACCATCAGCACACCAAGTTGGACACATGTGGTGATACTGTTAATAGCAGTTTAGTTCTAATATTCAGAAATGTTTTTGAACATCTCACACTTCCTTTTACATACATTCAAATCCAGCCACTCCACACTATTCTTAGAGCTACAATTCTCTCACTACAACATATTCATCATGTGACAACTGTTGGTGGTTCAATTCCTTGTACAATAATACAATAAGACTACACAACTGGTGACTGGACTAATGCAAATTCAATGGGATCGCTAACCAAAACCATGCAGGATCAAACTACAGGTCAACTCCAACACTAGTTCAGCAAAATTCCCACTCATAGTCCTTAGTCTACTGACAGAATCAAGCTCTGATCTCTGTAACATGTATTACCCAACAGTTGCAAGCAATGACTTATTTTAATCAGCAGAAGGAAATGTGTGGCAGAAAATGGAATTGTAGAGTAAACAGACACATAAATCTCAAACGATAACTACATTCACAGTATACCGATCCCTTTTCAGGAGTTAACACTGCATTTAAACTAAAGCTAACACTGTACCCATAAAACAAAAAGCAATATACTGTGTCTGACAGAACCGGCTTCACATAAAATACAGCCTCCTTGTCCTGTCATATGATTAAAGACCCTCAGTGATAAAACAATACCGCCATCTTTCTTCTCCTGTTAGAAATCAGCTCATATGCATACATTCATTCCCATCCATAAATTACAAGGCACAAAGAAATGACATCTTTTGTTAAGCACTGGGTGACATTGTTTTAGCATTGAGTAGCTTCATTTTAATTGTATATTTATCTTTGTTTATATCCACTTTTTATGGAAAATCTAAGCTTTGTACCCTGGCTTTCCATTTTTGTGCATAAATGACACTTTTGTGTTATGTTATTAATGGGAGGACGCTTAATCTTGATTATACTAGTCGTGTCAAAGTGTCATGGGAAAACGCTTGTACTAAAAAAAACATGTAATTTTTCTCTATTTCCATATCCATAAATCTACAGTAGGAAGCGAGTTGTTTGAATTAACAGTACTGGGCATGGCAATGAACTATTTTATTACTGAACTCCTGTTATTGGCTATCGCTGATTATAATGAAAAGATTCATCATAAAATTTATATTCTCCTGCATTCTTCTGTAATCATCCCTGAAAATTTTCAGCCAATTTTCTACTTGAGGGAGGCAGAGGGATACATTGGAACGGATACATTTTTCAATTTAACAGAATTTTTTTTTTTACTTTGCTGTATGAGGTTAAAATGTTGTGACATCAAGAACAAGCACAATGTTTGGTCACAGAGGCAGGAGAATTTGATGACTGGGATGGGCACATTGCTATCACAGAATGCATGCATGGTTCTTCCTCTGGGATTTTTCCACACACCAGGTGGAGGCCTTGGTCAAATATAGAAACGACTTATCAACAGCGCGACACTGGAACCAATGGAGCGACTCGGACTCGCCAGAAGAACGGAAACAAGACAGCGACATAAAATAAAGCATCGTTGCTTGGAATTCGCAAGTTAACAGTTTTCTCTGTTAACTTGTACGTGGCTGGCGACCTGGAGTGCGCCACGAGACAGTTCCGGAATCGGAGGCAAAAAGCGTCAACTGCTAGCGGGAAACTTTGACTTCCTCCAGTTCAGCTCTCCTGAGAGAGCGCTCAGAGTCTGAGAATTCCTTGCGCCATGCTAAAATAACACCCAAAATCTTTCAGTTACAGGTAAGACCAACATTAACAAAGCACTGCAAACCTGGATAGTCTTATGTGCATTCCTGTCAGCTCCAATAAAATAAAAAAATAAACTTTCTTTAAATAAAAAAAAAAAAAAGGAAAGTGGCTAACAGTAACGCAAGAAGAGCACTTCTTGCCAAATATGGTTCTCAAAAAGGAATGCCTCATGAAACTGGCAGATTGAGGTTTTGTAGAGCATGTAATGTCCCTGTAGAACACACAACTTGAAAGCACTCTACATAAACGAGCTTGCCAACCGGGCAGGACGAAGTCTTTCGGAGATGCAGCTGACAGCCTCTTGGCTGAGAAGCCCTTTCCGACTAGTTATTTAAACTATGCCGTTGCTAACGTTTTTTTTTTTTTTTTTTTTGAAAACAGGCAAAAATATCTTGACTTCTTATTGCTGGATACATTTGAATGCGAATGAGGGAGACAGACCGCCTCACACGTCTTTTGGCAGCACTTCGTTCGGCATTAGTCACATTCTGAAAACTAGAGCACATCTCCATAAGTCAGGACCCGTGTGTGTTGGAACTGGGAGACGGGCGTGGATGCAAGCACGGGGATAGCCGGAGCGAACTGATACAGAATGCATACGCCAATGTGCTCCAGGAACTCTTAACACGGACATCTGTATGCAAGTGACTAGCTGTATGAATGAATGGCTGGATGAATAAATGAGAGTTACCTCAGTGGACATCCTTCCTTCTGCTGCATAGTTAGCTATCTTTAACACATAGATGTAACCACTATGCAAGAATAATATGCAGTAAAGTGAAGTGTGAATGAGCCGCCTGCTGCGGATCTAATTCCCATTTGACCTGGATGGCGGTTCTGTACCTGAAATGTACATGAAGCCACCATAGACTGTCCCGGCGTGGCCGTAGTGAGGCTCGTTCATTTTCGCCACGTACGTCCACTCGTTCGTCCTGGGGTTGTAGCACTCCACTGTGGCTGTTTGGAAAACAGAAAGCAGAAGCGAAGACAGTGAGAAATGACAGGAAGTGGTGAACAGTGGAGGAAAATTAGACCTGGGAGGGCATTTGTGTGGCCTGAACAATGCCTGGGGATTAAGGACTAATAAACTATTACATGTTCCATTACAAAATTACACTGACTAATGCCAGAGTTAAATCCACTGCAGGGTATCTCCTGGCTGTTTGCGGCCTGACTTTAATAATTAATAATCAATCAATCACTCACACACTCTCACGCACACAGGTGTGGGAACTGGTGAAAGCAAGCAGGCTGTGGGTCTGATGAGAATATGGAATGTTTTCAGCAGTGGAGACTGAGAGAAGTATACAATAACCCTGTCCAAATGTATCCTATGTATATCCTAGGTATCCAATACAAATGTATCCCAAAATCAAATCCTAATCCAAATGTACATGAACATGATGTCATTTTACAGTGGTATGTAAGATGTCACTTTACACAATTTTACATTGGATTCTGTAACTCATTTAATGTTTAAGCATAAGTGATTTAGCCCTGGCGCCAGGAGAAAATACAGTTCTATCTTAAAAAACAAGGAGACGACTGGGGGTGCACAGAGGAACCTTTACTCAAGGGATCAACACTTATGTCCCAGCTGAGATTCAAACCCACACCACTAAAGTTGTTATTCTAGTCATGTAAACACAGCTTCACACATAGCCTAGCATTTTAAAGAGACACAGACACACAAACACACACAGACACAGAACAGACATGCACACACAGACACGCACACAATCTAACCACATTACGGGGGGCAGAGTTCTGAGGACCCCTGGCACTTTATAGATCACCTAGCGATGAGCACTGTAAATTAGCATAAGCTATAAATGCTGTGGTACATTGTACTTGATTGTTTTATATGTATCTATATTCTATATGTACACCCCCCCCCCACACACACACACACACACACACACACACACATAGTCCTCCCTGTGTTTTTATTGGCCATAATAAGATAAATAGATGGCCAAAATAAGATAAAAAGGCTCATAATGGTGACAATGGTAACATTGTCACCATTATGAGCCTTTTTATCTTATTTTTCTCAATTAAACTCACCAAACTAATTCAGCTCTTCAGATCACCTGACAAAACCCATGAGAAGCAGTTTTGTGACTGTGTGGATAATCACAATAAATGAATTCATTATGAGTGAATCATTCCCTCCTGCCCACCACAGTTATGACAGTATGACTCAACATGCAGCTGCTTTTGCTGAAATGTACAGTCTGGGGTTGGGCACAGTGAACAAGTTCAAATTGCTGCAGACTGTAACATCCTCTATGCCCTTTTGAGGGTACATTACATGTGTGGGTCCTTTGCAGAGGAAGTTTTTTAATTTTATAAATCCTGAATTTTGCATTTACATGTGTGGCAGAGTTCCTGGCTTGCTAGCCAGGTAGTTATTTACATAACTGTAAATGAACACTGCTTCTCATCCAAAGCAAAAACATTGCCGAAAAAAAAAGAATAAAAAAGAGGGAGTGTCTAGGATATGATGTCAGTTAAACCAGCTACTGCAGCTACTAGCAAGCATGACAGCTGTTGCCACATGAGTTTGAGAAATTTACCGGATGAAATATTCTAGCCGTATTGACAGATTTAGCATTTTAATCATAAGTGTGTAAAGCACTCAATCACTGAATTTCATTAAGTCATTCAGCTGAGACTCTTACAGAGAGTAAAATTAAAGGTAAAGGCTGCATGTAATAAAATCACGATCAATGTTTATATCCTGAATTAAGATTGCTATGATATTTACATGTAGCAGGAGCAAGACTGGACAGTGGGCCCTGTTAATGGTAGCCATTATGGACCATATTACCACACAATTTCCATGGCAACCAGTTTCCACCTAACACTAAGAGAGAGATCATTTCATTGAGGCTGTATAAGGACTGGTGGAAACATCAAGAAAGCAGGATATAGCATCAGTTTTAAAAAAGAAATTAAAAAATGAAGTAAGCATTTACTGTTCAGTTATTGTGTCATACTCCATTTTCTGATGTTTTCAAACATGACCCACAAATATCAGCCAGCAGACACTACATTTATATCTGTTGCATCAGAAATACCCCTCAACCCTCCAACTGCCTACTGTTTTTTAACACCAGGCTACAAATGATGATTAAAAACAAAAACAGCCAAAACTACTCAGCCAAGCCAGCTAACTGCACTGCCTGCATATTTGTTCTGAAGTCTGGCTTGGTAAACAGAATATTTGTGCTATAATTGTGTTGTTCACCTTACCGAGCATCCTAATGCTTTTACTTAGCAACCCCATCCAGGTAAAAGCTCTCTCTGGAGCACAATCCCTTAATGCGGGGTCAGTTACAGCAAATCATTTTTAAAACTCAGAGAAGGCTGAAAAGGCTGTGGTGGGGGCAGAGGAAAAAGCCACTTTCGATATGGGGGCGCTCTCTCAAGATTTGGGAAGGAAGGATGCTGCATCAAACTGGTTTGGACATTGACCTTCACACGGTGTCCTAGCAGCAGATCCCCACCTGCCCCGAGTTGGAAAACATTTTAAAACCAGCCAGCTCCTAAATGCTGATCCACGATCAGATTTCCCAGCCCCAATCCTAACAATAACCTATATAAACAGATCCTGGATCTGCAGTTGCTTAGCGCAAAACTACTCAACGCTCAACCAATCAAATAAACCTACCCCCAGATGTTTAATTTCAAATGCACTGGCATGTCCAGTCAGATTTGTTTGATACGCGTTGATTGGCGTAGATTGCAGAGTGCACTGCGCACTTGATCACTGCGCTAAACTCTCGCATGTAGACCCCACTGACAACGTTAGCTAGCATAACTAGGAAAATGGACAAATTCTTTAAATCTACCGGCAAACCACCAGCTTGGGGGAATGTTCCTCTGAACAGAAGGGACAATATAAAAGGACATATGACCCAGATTTTCTCAAGCATGGACTTACCTACACTGTTAAAGATGGTGAGCACAAGCCATTGTGTGTCCTGTGCAATGAACTGCTTGCTAACAAAAGCAAGAAGGCAAACATTCAGGGGTAGTGAAAAAAAATTCTGGAAGTAGCTGCACCGAACGCAACGTGGAACCACTGTTTTTTTACACAGAAGCATTAGCAGAGAAGCATAAGACATGGTACTGGAGCTTGACGAAACTGCAAGAGGTGGTGAAAGTTGTTAATTACATCAAGCATAGCGCCAAGAATGCAAGGTATTTTCAAGCTTTTTGTCAAGAGATGGGGAGTGGGCACGATAAACTGCTCTATCACGCTGAGGTCCGCTGGCTCTCCAGAGGCAAAGTGTTATTCCGAGTTTACAGGCTTAGAAGCGAGTCATCAGCTTTTCTTGCAGAAAAGAATATTTTAACGATGACCTGTGGATTGCTCATCTTTCTAATCTTGTGGACATTTTGATTATTTGAATACACTGAACGTATCATTACAAGGGAGGGGGCATAACCTCCGGACTCTCTGGACCAAGCATTTTACCAACGGCAGGCTGGACGTGTTATCGAATGTGTGTGATGAGGTAAAAAACCTGACAGGTTCAGACAGCTCAGTGCTGAAAAGGGTGATCAGTGACCATTTGGATGCAATACCTTTGCACATTATACAGCTTACATTTCTTTAACTCATCCATTTTTGCAGCTGGACGTTCCCTAAGGCAGTTTGGGTAAAGCACCTTCCCCAAGGGTATAACTGCTCCCCAAGCAGCAGTAGAACCAGTAACCTTTAGATTATGAGCCCTGCTCCTCACTGCTAGGCCACACAGCTGTAACAGCCTGTCCAAACGCTCTGTTAAAAACATTGACGACAACACCAGAACATCTTCCTCTTGGCACGGATTAAGACCGAGGCCATCTCATGCACCTTCATTTGTGTAAAATACGATCTCATCAAACATGCAGGCAATTAAGGCTCAAGAAATCGGAACAGAAACAAGGATCTGTGGCAGTTTAACAGGGATTAGTACAGTTTTATGCGCCAATGATTCAAGTCTGAGCACATTTGCAAGGACACCTCCCTCTGCAGAGGTTAAAGGGATTACCTTCATCACTTTACCTTGAGTTTTTTTTTTTAAATGAGCCATTTTTAAACAGCCTCCAGGGACCAGCGAAACAAGGTACAATGAAAATAGGTTTTCTATGTATGCACAAATTGCCCACTACCAAATTTTTCCCTATATGAAAAGGAACCTGTGCTTACAAGCGCTATCAAACAAACATAACAGTGCCTCTTACCTTATGAAAGCATTTAGCCTAGTGTGACCTTATTGAGCATATTTATACTTTCCACTGAAAAATGAAAAGATGAGCTCATCTCAGTGACTGATACTCACATTCATGAACCCATCTAGAAAGCAGTATTAAAATGACGACCAAATACACTAGTTTCACAAGCCTGAGCAATGACAGAGGAGAGGTTGTGGTGCACAGCTGTGCACTTGGACATTACAGGTGTATTTCCATCAGGTATTATGTAGCAACTGTGTATTTCGACATTACGGGTGTATTTCCACTGGTAGAAGCGTGGAAGGCTGTATGTTGATACCCTTTTAGAATACTACACTGCAAAAAAACAGCAATTTGTCAGCATTGCACCAGTAATAACGTAGCTGCATGGGCTGCAGGTTGCCAGGAATTTCTTGATAAACTCCAGTTTCACTAACTGCAAAACAAACACAACCCACAGATTAAAACAAAAACACAGCCACTGTGACCGCTGTGAAACGAGTGAAAAACGTGCTCCTGTTCCCTCACTATTTATTTCATAAACACGGACTGAGCTGAACCACACAGCTATGGGCATTGATGTCATCATTTTAGGGCATTTAGCATCAGCTAGCAGGACACTCAGTATCTACCAGCTACAGAAGAGTCCTCACAGGTGTATAGCAGTGAATGTTCCAAACTTTTATTGCATATCTTAATAAACAACATTAATAAGGGGGATTGTTGGCATTGAGGGAACATTAATCTCTTAAAAAATTAAAAAAATAAAAATAAAAAAATTAACCGTCTTTTCCACTCTGCCAAATCATGCTTTCCTTTACCAGTGTCCATCTGAGATTGTTGTTACTTAGAGGGGTGTGGTCATGGACATTAATCTGAAAATAAATTAAATAAAAACGGAAAGTATATTTAATCCTGAAAACACATTTCGTTTTACTGACCAGGTCCCAGACTGTGGATGAAGAACTGTGGGCAGCCCTTTCTCAGTGACCGCATCTGTATGAGTGTGTGTGCATACGTCCAAGTGTTTGTGACTTTTTGATGCTTTGATGTTATTTTAAAGAATTCAATAAAAAAATAATCCAACAGTCACAACTCCTTTCTGTCTCTTTGCACATCAAAGTTGTCTCCACCAGCAGAACGCTTTTGGCCCCTTTTATGTAGCATTAAAGGATTAAAGAGGATTTTATGCATTGGAGACTTTGCCCTATGTTTCTGCCGAGGTCTATGTGTTAGAAGGTTGAAAAGGGCCGGCCCTCTCTGGATCAGGTACCACAGGATTTGGCTTTGTGCTCGAATCCTCTCAGACAGGTGGACCCTGACAGAGCTTTGTCCCTCCGCGGTCAAATCAGGCCACTCCTGCTCAGAGAAAGCCTCCAACAGCTTTGCTTGCACGGCCTAATTTTTTAACCAATCAAAACTGAGCATCTATGACACAATCGTGCCCAGTACCGCTGAGGATGTGTTGGGCCAACCTGGGCCATAACCTGATGTTGATAGAGTAGCATCATGCTAAAAAAACAAAACGCAATGGAAGAAGACAAAGATACAGTGTGTGTGATGATGTCACAATAACAGCGCGACCATGGCGACCGTGAGACGACAGCTTCTACTGATTTGTGGGATGAGATGGAGTTTTTATTGGTTCGCAGGCTGAATCAGCTGAGGGGAACTGGTGAAAGCAAGCTGCTTTCTTTGGCTGAGAGGCTGTGGGTTATGGGGAGAATATGGAATGTTTTCAGCAGTGGAGACAGAGAAGTATACAAAAAATCCAATCCAAATCTATCTCAAAATCCAACACTAATCCAAATGTACATGAATATGATGTCATTTGGTCCCCTCACACCTTATAGACCATTGAGGGATAAGCACTGGAAATTAGCATAAGCTATAAATGCTGTGGTAAATTGTACTGAATTATTGTTTTACCATTTTATGTGTATCTATATGCATCTGTCCCTATCAAATAAACATGAAATTAATGAAATAAATAAATACTTGTCCTCACAATCCATCTCTGCCCTCTTATTACCCACTTATTATTACGGTGCGAGTTACACTACATGGTGAGGGTGGTGCCTCGGAAACAAAGGGGGAAAGAGGAAACCCGCCCACTCACCGAGCTCCCCGGCAGCGTTGCGCCCGCCCACGGCGTACAGGTGCCCCTTGAGGGCGCTGAGGTGGAAGAAGGTGCGCTTCTCGTTGAGCGAGGCCACCTGCATCCACCTGTTGTAGCGTGGGTCGTAGCGGAACACCGTGTCCACCGCTGTCTTGCCCTTGGTGTCATAGTTGCTTTGGCCACCCACCACATACAGGAAGTTGCCGATGACGGCGATGCCGTGCTGGTAGCGCGGTGCATCCATGGGGGCCAGCGCCTTCCACTCATGTGCCCGCTCGTCGTAGAGGCGCAGCTCTTTGCTGACCACCAGCTGCTGCCGCAGGACTCCGCCCAGCGTCACCAGGTGGGCGGAGTCCGAGCGGATGGCCGTGCGCTCCGACTGCATCACCGGTTGCATGTAGGGCATCATCTGGTAGTTGCTGGCCTCCAGGAGGAGGTTGACGCAGGTGTTGTCAGTGCGCATGAAGTCCACCGTCTGCACGTGGTTGATGAGCTCCTGCGGGCTCATGAGCGGGAAGCGAATGTTCTTCATCAGCCGGGGCGCGTGCTCCATGCGGCCCTCCTCGTAGCGCAGCCAGCGGCACGCCGCCTTGAACAGGTCCAGCTCGCTGCAGTGCTTCAGGCCGTTGCTGGAGAGCACAAAGGCCAGCCGCTCAAAGGGCAGCTTGACAAACTCACCAGTGGCCAGCAGTGAGGGGAAGTTCTTCAGGATGAAGTTGTTGACGTACTTGTCCACCTCGGTGAGGTTGTACGTGTTGGCAATGCGGCCCACCTCCACACAGTTGTCCAGTGAGACCTGGGGTCAGGCAGGAAGTGGGCTGAGATTAGGCAGGAAGTGGTTTGAGGTGAGGGCAGGAGGTGGTAATTTAGACACAATGGCTAACCGTGAAACCTCTTCTGCAGCCACTTGGCACAGATCCCATTGGTATTTTCTGGTTAAATACTCAAATGCAAGAATACTGACAATAATGTTACAATAATGTTCCTAAAAGGGAAAAAAATACGAATCACACAAACTGTCCTGGAGTAGATGTGGAAAAACTGCAGAAATTAATTTATTCCAAAATGTTGGACTCCTAAAAACACAAGCATGAATACATTTTGCAAACACATTGTTAGTGTTACTGTAATGAGACTGGCTAACAAAGAAAAATGGATACAGTGGAAAAAGAAAAAAACTGAACACACAGATGAAAACACACTACCCCACTGAGATCTCCCCCTCCTAAAAATCCATCAGTTCTGGCAAAGATGAGGACTCCAGGTATGCCTAAATGGCTCTCCGTTTCAACCCAGCCAAATCCTGGGTGCCAATGCACTGGAGTGACACACATGCTGGTTTCTGACCAAACCGTCTGTCCCAATGAGTTGGTTTGTAAGGGAATTAGGCAAATTACATTTTAACAAAAACAAATACACAAAGAGATTACAAAAAAACAACTGCTTTTGCCAATTATATACTTAAACCTACAAGGGAGTTGGCATGACTGAAAACCAGACCTTGATTGATTACAAAAATATATAAATAAAGACAGCCAAAGGAAGGGGATGGAGGAAAGCTAAGAGAAGCTAACTGGCACACACCGGTCGTGTCACGGGTGTGGGTCAGCGAGCGAGTTTCGAACCAAGGTTCTCACTGCTCGCTGCCAACCCCTTACAGCCAGCGTCGTTGCCAGTTGAGGCAAATTGCCGTTAGCCTGTTGGCAACAACGCTACTTAACCAGGTCTCGGGGGAGTGACGTAGCTGCTGCAACCGCTCGGCTACCTGCTACCCGCTACCTAAGGCTTTTTACGCAGGACTCACACGAGCTATTACTTCAGCTCTGCTACAGTTGCTTGGTCCAGGTACACTCAATGCCTCTTTGGGTGGTGCCTGCTTAGTGTTACTCCTGAGGCTAGTGTCGCACGGCCGGTTAACTCACAACATTTTTAAAATCTGTGGAATTTTTGCTCAGATGTAACCAAGAGAAAGTGAGGCAACTTCCTTCATTCTCCAAAGGATGTGAGCAGGTAAAGGAACTAGAATCATCTACACAGGCCTTCAGAGCTGCTTTATGATGGGAATTCAACTGTTGACATTTTGCTGTCTAGCTGATTTCCTTGGTATTCTCAAAACTTAGGAGTGTAGAGATATCGCATTTATTTCAAAGGTATATTGTAGCTTGTAGCGCATCTACAGCGCCGTACGTTTCAATGTGACTTCCCACAGTGGCCACTCCTCTGTGGGAAAAAGACAATTTTTAATATTAATCTTGAATTTGTGCATATCATCTTTATTGATATGATTTTGTAAACATTCCAGCCTAAATGGCATTTTTCTATGCCTTATCCATTAGATCAATTATTATCAATTCATGCTGTTCATAACTGTTTTAAGTGATGCTATTTTTCTCATTTATATCATAGGAATGTGTATACACAAATAACAACATCAGCAGTCGAAGCGGTTGCTATTTCGAATGCACAGTAATACATGGCTGCTTTTATTTCATTTCGGTCCACCGGTGAACAGAGGGGATGCTCCCAGAGGAGTCGGATGGGAGGCTCCATCTTGGCTCATCCGATTAGAGACATGGGATTTGTTATAATGTCAGCTGGCAGGGAGGGGAGGGAGCCAGTGCGAGTGCCATTTATATCTGTGGCATTAGCAGCCACGCGTTTCAGAAAGAATAATGGGACAAAATACTTGTCTGCTTGTGAGCCTAAATGGATGGTCTGCATCGAGCTTCCCAGTCAGGAGACAGTAATAGAAGGGGCTGAAGGTGCTAGTGTTTGCACCCCAGATATAAAAAAAGACTTCACAGAAGTCCAACTTTTACAACAGATATGAGAGACATCATCTCTTACCCCAGATATAACAAAGGCTTTACAGAAGCCCAACTCTTACCCCAGACATGAGAGTGCACAGGCCAAAATCTTACCCCAGATATGAGAAAGACTTTGCAGAAGTCCAGAACGGGGAGGATCTGGAGGAAGCTGGCCGCCTCCAGCGTGTCCTGCAGGTTCTCCATGTTGAGCGAGAGCTTGGCAGTATAGATGAAGTCGATTATCTTCTTCAGGCCTATTCGGTTGACACCATGGAGCTTGATGCACATCAAGTCCTGTTCCTTCATCCCACCTGGGAGAACCCATCAGACAGGAGACAGGGGCTGATAAAATGCACAATCAAAGCCAAAGTCCTTCACAAGATATTTACCTGCATATGCATACCTGCTCCAAAACTGTTCTCAGGACAATATTGTTCAGCAAATGATCTGAGTAAGAGTCAGTAAATTGTACAAAGACCCACTGAACAGAACTGCTTGCCTGCTTCATTGCTCAAGTCTAGACTGATGACAAATCTGACCATGCCAATTGCTTGCAGGGCCATGGATGTGTCAACGGTCATGTTTCTGTGTGAAGAATGTGGCTCAGCCAATCAAAGATGCATTAGACCTTGCGGGCTCTCGCATGAATTACCCAGAATTAAGCAGGCTCACGCAAGTTGCCCATTTTCCCCTACAGCTGTTCAAGTGTGAAGCATGACTCGTTTCTTACCCATCTTACATACCAGCACTAACATCCACACCTTGTGGTGTTAGCGTGCATATCCTCTGCGCGAGGTTTCAAATGCCCCCACCCATCATCATGAAGCACCTCTCCATTAGAGCTTTTTCCAAATATTTCAGGTGGGTTAACCCATGTCCTCCTTTTGGTCCTGCCCTCCTATTGTACTTCCCTTTACACCCTCTACGCAAAGCTAGACACAAGGCACTCTGGCTAAAAACTGTACCCCTATGTGTGAGTGTGAAACATATAAATGATGGCGATACAAGAAGCAAAAGCACAGCAGACATCACAGATATTCTGTTGTGACCAGATATTCATCTCCACATTACACTGTGCCCCTTC
Source organism: Megalops cyprinoides (assembly GCF_013368585.1). Lineage (NCBI taxonomy): Eukaryota > Metazoa > Chordata > Actinopteri > Elopiformes > Megalopidae > Megalops > Megalops cyprinoides. The sequence goes on from NC_050598.1 coordinate 3,565,659, forward strand.
AAGAATGTCCATAAAAAGCCAGCAAAACAGAACACTTTCAGCTTCAACAATGGCAGCAACAGAACTTTCAGTCCGAAGCACATCTAGTTGAACATCAGGGCAATATGTAGAGCAGGGGTCCTTTTTCATCTGAGAGCTACTTTGAAAAAATGAAAGTGGCCGAGAGCTACTCATGTCTTACATTACTTACACTTATTCACATAACGTATGAAAACACTCACATTAATTAACCAGCTGAATTAAGCTACTTTTTGTATATACATGTATCAAATGTCAATATCCAAAGCTCACATTTTGGATCAAAAACATCTTAAATTCACATCAATAGCATGTCAAATGTATGTTCTGTATCCATGTTTAAAATTTCAATGTGTCAAGCTCACAAAATATATCAAAACATCTTAAATTCACATCAAAGTCAGAAACCATAACTACGTGTTTATGACGTGAGATGTCAGACAAATTTGGTGATCATTGGACGCTATTTCAGAACATTAAGCCACATTAAGCCTTTTCCTTATAATGGGCGTCAATGGAGAGGAAAACGCTTAATGTAAGATAACGTCCATACTCGAAGGATTTCGGTTTTGATTTTTTTGACAGGTGAAAGTGTTTATGACAAGACATGTCTGAGAGAAATTTGGTGATCACTGATCACTGTTTTGGAACATTAAGCCACGTTAAGCCTTTTCACATTAAGAGTTTTAGAATGTCCCTGAAGTGGTGCTGAACACTGCATCTTTTACTGACTGAAACGCTGGTACCGCAGATGAGGCACACACATTTGTCCTTCACATTCGTGGGGAAAAAAAAAAAAAAACTTGCGTTCCCATTCCTCATGGAAACGGCATGCTTTCTGCTTTTTTTGGCCTGCCCACCTTCTTTGTTCATCATAAATCTGGCTATTTTATAAGCTAAACTGGCTTGCTAACACCACCAAACTCCTTGCTTTAGCTCAGTAGCTACCTCAGTAGCTAGCCTACAGCGTAAGTGACGCGACGACGTGTTGACAAACTTGACAGTAGCGTAACTTATTTGATTGACAGCTGATATCATTTTGTGTTGGAGGGGGATGGGACATCTGTGTATTTGATTGGATTGAAATGAGAAGAGGTTTCCAGGGTGCATTTATTTGTTGTCAGATTTTTTTGTACATAATCTTTGAAACTTTTGGCAAGCTACTCAAAAAGAGGCAGCGAGCTACCGGTAGCTCACGAGCAACGTGTTGGAGACCCCTGATGTAGAGTGTCTGTGGTGGAGGCCTCTGGGGGTGTGGCTAGGCTGCTGGACAGCTGCACAGGGGGTGTAGCAGTGCTTCCTGTGCTTAATGGCTGCTACATCAACAGGGAGTTATTCAGAAAGAGATTTCCCTACCGAGGATATATAAAATAAGGCAATGCAGGGCCAGCCACAGACAGGCTCCCAATCCACACATACTATGAAGAATTCCTCTGTACTGCTGCTTGGTAAAACTGTCCGTGCTCTGGTTTGGAATGCAGTCCTCAGGAGTGTGCTACATCATTCTAGTACAGCCAGATGAAATCCAGTGGTTAACGGTGATCAGAGTGTCACACACTCTGGAGAAGTTACAACGTGGCATCCTTACCTGTAAACATTGCTTTGAAGTAGTCGCTGGAGGATGCCATCATTGCCCGGTGGACCGGAAAGGCCTCCTCTCCATCCCCGGGGACAAGGGTTACATCACAGAGCAGGCCCTCTATTCTCAGCTGGTCGAACCCCTGCCAACGAGGCCAACAGCAACCCGTGAGACGGAGCCGGCCTGATCTCCGTTGACAGTGGGGGGGCACAGGGAGTGAGCCACCGGAGCATGGCCATGTCACCGGCGAGCAGGGGCATCACACGGCCTATCATAATGGATCTGACGGAGGAGCAGCCCGCTGTCACGCTCCGAGCCCCCCCCCCCCCATGACAAAGTGCTCAGAATTGGAGACCTCTTTCCAGGTTCCCATTTCAGTCCATAGTGTGGTATAGAGGATAAGGACCAGGGCCCATACCCCAAAGGTTGTCGATTCCATTCCCAGCGGGACTGTTACTCTTGGAGCCCTGGGCAAGGCACTCGGAAACTACCAAACAGCATAAATGGATGACGTGTAAAACAAAAACTGTAAGATGTGCAAGTCACTCCACACAAGAGAATAACATAATGTGATGTAATGAGCTCTGGACGCCTACTGAGCATTGTTCAGTTGGGACCACAGACCACAAAAGGAACAGCAACAGCTCTCATATACTTCGGCTGACTATTAGCCTGACTGTGGACTGCAGAGTGAAATTGCTTCTGTAGCTATGACATCACTCCATCACTCTGATTGGACATAAAAGTTAGAGGTGTGCTTTGGGATTATGATGTCTATGCAGGGTAGGGATTGCCTAAATGATGTCTCTAATTAAAAGGAGAGCAGGCCGAGGGAGGCATTCACAGCAGGAGTACGAGTCCCCCCATGACAGGCTAATAAAGATCAGACTAACAAGGCTGCCATTTCATTTCGGGGATAGCGCTTCGCATGGTCATTAAACCACAGGTCTCGACTGCCGTTACTGGTAATCTAGGCTGCACGTGTGGACTGGCAAGATCAAACAGTCCTCAGTGGGGAGGCTAGTTTATTTTGCTGCAGTGCCTGCAGAAATAAATTCTTTTTGACAAGTGTGATCTTTTCTCTCTTATGTGCAATTATATATGTGGAAGTATATTTCAGCATTTTATGTAATTGGGAATGTGGAGGTTGACGTGCATGTGTGCGGTATGTGTTAACATTAGATTTGGAATGGTATAGTCCTTAGGTTGTACATATTGCTTTGCAATTTCATATCAATCTAGGCACAGATTTGTTTAGCTCTGATGCTTGTTCATGTGTGATTAGTGGTGTCCTGTCTGTGCAACTTTTCATACCACTTTATAACAGTGTCTGCCAAATGACAATAACATAATATCAATGAATGTAATGACTGTGGGGGGGGGGGGATCATTAAAAGCAAGGTAGGTTTTAACTGCAGTGATGAAGGAAGTATGTACTGATATGTATTGTTCTTGCTTCTAGCCTACTGCGTTCTGTTATTACACTTCTTATCTCTTTATTGCAAATTTCAGATTTCACTCTTATCTTTGTAATTGTGTTATATTGTTATATCATATTGATTTCAGATATTCTCCGCTGTCAACTTTGCAACTGCTTTACAGCTGTCTTGTCCAGGACTTCCAGGATGTGTCAATGTCAATGGGATCATACCCTGGTGAAATAAAAATGAACAACAATTTGAGAGAAAAATGGCAGAATCTCTATGATGCCATCCTGTCTTTGGATTAGCCCCGCCTGTGCTCATGTTTGGGGTTCAAGATGGAAGCATAGGGAACTCTCGCCGAGGCAATATAATGACCTGTCTCCCTTTTCCATAGTATCAGAGTCGTCTGCCGGGGTTCAGAAACGTCAGTGACACTTCACAAGGCTTTGCGTGACACCAGAGCAGCCTGCTACCCTCCCCCCTGCGGGTGCACATTTAACCATGCCAGTCTAAAAAAGGAAACAGGGTGGACGGTGGCTCCGTTTCACAGAGCGATTGATTTTTCTCCTCTATCGATTTTGATGTGCGCAGTAACTCAGCGGATGAGCTCAAAGCAGCAGTCCCAAGCGCAGGGCACTCTTCCAAAGCAGCGCATGCATCTGCTGCTGCTTAAGGTGCCTCAAGGTGGTACAGTCCCATCAATCTTATATTAAGCCATCAGGAATCAATAACCAAACCTGTCTCCAAACTGCCATAAGAAATGCAGAGTTCAAAACACTCCTACAGAAAAAGCTGGTACAACTGTTTCCACGTTTGTGGAAAATCCTGATCGAGCTTTTGCCACCGTCGCAACTCAGATCCCGTTTGCCAAATGTGTGAAGCATGTAGGCATCTCTCATCCTCCAACCAGGGTTACATTTTTCCTATGTGGTAAGCAGTAAGGTCATCACTGAAAGGTTGCTAGTTCAATTCCCTGCTGGAGGACTGCTACTGTACAGCAGTGGCGGCTGGTGAGCTGGAAACAGGGGAGGCTGAAACATTACCTTTAAATCCATCATTATTCTCAACCTGTTCCCCTTTATCCTTCTTGATTAACAATAAAACAAATAATTCACACAATAATTGACACCAATGCATAAATAGAGTAAATGATTATGCTCGCAAAAAAGTTTGTGCGCTATTGCGAAAGCTACAGCATGAGGTTGTTTAATTAACAAGGATGAAAATTTGAACAATTAAGTGGCAAGTAATCCCAAAGCTGTCTTGTGTTACAAAATTCAAATTACAAAATGGAGCTAAATTTAGTTAGATCGATTTAAATTACTGAGAATAAACTTTTAGGTTAGGTTGAGTGCAATGAACAATAACGTTTAGAACACAGACCTCACAAAAGCTATGATGTGTCATGAGCATTTAAGGTAATTTAAATCGATAAATGCCATCCTTGTTAATTAAACAATCTTATGTTGTAGCTTTCGCAAGCAGAATTATTTGTTTTATTGTTAATCAAGGAGGATAAAGGGGAACAGGTTGAAAGTAATGATAGATTTAAAGGTAATGTCTCAGCCTCCCCTGTTTCCAGCTCACCAGCCACCACTGCTGTACCGTTGGGCAAAGTACTTAAGCCACAAATATCCACCTGTATAAATGGATAAAATTGTAACCTATGCAAGTCCCTCTGGATAGGAGCATCTACTAAATGACAATAATGTTTCAACAGTGATACTCTCAGACACGAAAGCAGCAACTGTCACCACCAAACAGAACAGAATGGCTACAGGAACTTCGGAAATTGACCCTCTCCACCCAACAGTCTCAGTGCAAGTATGGCAGGATAAGCCGTATAAAACAAAGCACAAGAAAAGCTCATAATTACTTAGACCATTTCTCTGTTTGTGCTACATTAAAACTGCACAATGGTTCTTTAATTCCAATACATCTGCATATTTTTTTAACTGCACTGTGCATTCTGATTACAGCACAAGCCTCATACCAGGGAATCCATCTTCACTGCCTAAAGACTTTACTCCTTTCAGGCAAGAGAACGTCAATAGCAAAGGCTGGGAAATGAAAGAGAAACACACAAACTACTGTTTGCCGAGTCCATAAAGTCTGTTCCATCCATTAAAACCTTTAGTTGAAAGCGCTCCATTAAAAATTGGTTAACTGGACTGGAAGTTAGAGGAATCAGAGATAAGCAAAATGTATGATAATATAATGAAACAAGACATCTCCGACATCTTGGACTGAGGCAGCTGTGGCAGAATGCACGATGACAACACAGATGTCTATCTTGTGAAAGTTGAGGTCAGTGGCCTCATGTTAACATTAACCCATGACCTCTGTACCAAACAGATGTGTTTCTCTGACATCTTTTCAAAGGAGCCTCAGGTTATTTAATTCAACTTCTGCCACTAATGGCTACTAATGAAATCTGGCCATCTATGGGACAAACAAAGCTCCACCAACAAGAATCAATGAAAAGATTCAAATCAAGCTGGATCATTGTGACTCTTACTGTGAGAGGGCTGGGCAGAGCTCTGTAATCTACTCTAATCTGGCGCAGAGTGGGTCCTCCGCCATGGAGATAGCCCTAGCTGCATCCAACTGATAACATCGCTGTTCCAAGTTGAGACAGCAACATGGCAGTAAATATCCAGCAATATACGTGGATAAAATTGTAACCTATGTAAGTTGCTCTGGATAGGAGCATCTGCTAAATGACAATAATGTAATGTAATAGCATACTTGATGTTGTACTATTGTAAGGTTTGGGTTTAGCACACAGCAAAGATAAACTGCAGGACAGCATTTAAGTCATTGACTTTACTCAAGCATTCACAAAATATGAACAGGTATTATATGATGAGGAGAAGTGAAAGAAAGCCAAAATCAGCCCAATCTGTCACAAAGCACTGTGAAGCAATGGCTGTCCTTAGCTGTCAGAAAGCCCCCAGTCTTCAGATGTCAGTCAATGGAGTAACCTTGCTGTGACAGCGTCGGCGCTTGCTGGCCTCTGGGCGTCAGTGGAGATCGTTTGATGAGCCGTTAGCGGCATCTGTGATTGCAGTCACCCAGGGGCCCCTGGGAGCCAGCTCGAATGCAGCTGCGTCACGTGGACGTGCCGCTTCTGACACCCCCACCACCGACACCCCCCACCCCTCCGCTGCCAACTCTGTCACGCAAGCATGGGAGCAACGCTCCAATACCGATCGATCCCACCCCTCTCTCTTACCCTTACAAAATGATCTATATAATGAGCTTCTGGCACAGAGGAACTGCAAAAGGACCTTAGCCGAAAGGACTCTGGCTCAAAAAGCAATATCAAACTCTAGGTTTGCTGAGCCAGTGCTGGAGATGCCTTTAGTTTAAAGGAATAACTCAGTTCTGCACCTTTACTAGGAACACAGCACACAGCAGCATGGTCCAGTGGTAAGGAGCAGGGCTCATAACAGAAAAATTGCTGGTTCGATTCCCTGCCGCAATACTGTTGTACCCTTGGGAAAGCTTCTCTAGCCACCACTGTTGTATGACAGTCACCAGTGGAAGGAGGGAGGGGCCAATTGGGCACCAGCTGACCCACTTGGAGCTAAACTCATTTTCCATGGTGATTACAATCCTAACTACAGTGCCACCTTAAGTAGGGCGCTCTTTACTTATCTGGCCATGTATGGCCAGACTCAACTGCAGCAGAACAGTCCAAGTTCTCAATATTGCACTGCTCTCAGCCCCTGTAAGCATTTTTTACTTCCACCCAATACAATTCATTTTTCCATTTGATCAACCGTATAAAGAGTGAAGACACTGGTTCATGTGCATGAGCCCTGAGATCGACAGCATGTCACATCAGAGCCTGGGGGCCAGTCGGGGCACGTGTAACGGCCATCCATTGTGATCTTACCCGCTTTTCTCATTTTGTTTCACGATGTGGCTCCCTTGGATTCGGCCTGACTGTTTCTGCATGAGCGAGCCGGCCTCTCAAGCAGCCCAGAGGTTCTTTGCACCCTTGCTGACAGCACACAATTACCCATCTCTACAGCCCTGCTTAAACCAGGTAAAAGGTGTGTATTAGGGTGGCTCAGACTGAAATCCACCATTCAGAGAGATCCTAATCTCTGGCTTTCTTTTAGATGCTAACCCGAGCAGATGACCAGAGATAAGTAACTAATTTGCCCAGGCTTTGAGGGGAAGAATTCCTTTGGCTGTTTAAGGTTTTCATCCAGCAGTAAAAGAGGGGCTACTGATCAGCCATCGAGGGACTAACATGAGCATCACTAACCACCCCCACCCGCCACTTAGCCCAGATCAAAGTCTAGCCCTTCCGGATCCTGTTAAGAATATACCATCCCATAACATCACATTATCAAAATACTTACTGTTGCCAACACAACTAACACCAGAACCTGCTACACTGTAACATCACATAAATTTATGTTATTAATAAATACCGTTATTAAGTTGTCAAATACAAAATATAAAAATAACACAGCTAATGAGCACCACCAGTACGCAACAGGGGGCTGCAGGGGAAGTCCAAATCCATGGTGTATCTATTATATTGCCCAGTTTATTTATGTACATTTATACATGAATGTGTACAGTATTTCAGAACTCAAAAACCCATCCCACCCCCTACCCCCCCACTCACCTGTAGGACGACAGAGCTGTGCGTGTTGCTCGTGAAGAAGCGGGTGTTGCCCGTCTTGGAGGCCTGGAGGTGGGCGGACACGCCCATGTCGGCTGTCCCCAAGGACACTTTCATGTGAGGGTCGTCCTCATCCACGAGGGATCTGCAAGGAGGTGGGAACAGGAGATGGGGAGATCCAGGGTACTTAGTGCTGTGCTAATGTTGTTCATGTAAGCAAAAACCCCACAACATCCAAGCCTTCCACCTTCAGGCTGGTACACAGCTACACGCATTTGCAGAGGCACCTAATGGTAACATTCAGACAAACCTGCATGCTATTTGCAAAAAGGCTGTGCAGCACAATAGACATCCCATATGACTCAACATACCGTATAGTTACATTCAAGCACAAAACACTTGATGTTTAACTGGTGGGACTACACTACAGGGTTACACTATGACTACAGCGCATGAATACTCCAGCATCAGTTCAGTGGCATTTCACAGTCCCTAAAGTGCCAAGCCACAATGGCTTGGTCAACTGCTGTAAGTGGCAGCAATCAACCAAACGTGTCCAGGAGAACTCCAAAGCCTGCCCGTACCCAAAATGGCCCTGATATTGAGTTGCATTATTACAGGTAGTCCTCTGTTCACCAACATCTAAATAACTTCCTACACTGATAACACTAACAATTCAGGAGACACTTTTAAGTTACAGATTTCTACTGCTGTAATGTACAGTCCAATGTAAGACACAGTAACATTTCATTAGAAAAATGTGTTGTATCTGGCTCAGCGCATCAAAGATTTTCAATAGTTTTGTGACAAGATGCTAAACGCTACATACTTTACCACATCAGAACATCAGACCTCCTTAAACTCTTTGTTGCTTCCCAGCATTGTGGTCACACAGTTGCAAAGATGGTAGTCGATTGGGCAATAAATGACACCTGTGATATTCTACCAGCTTAACAGTTGCAAACAGTACCAAACACATTACATTTGTTTAGCAGATGGATTTTTAACAGGTTATCCATTTGTGCAGCTGGATTTACTGAAGCAACTCAGGCAGTACCATGCCCAATGGTATAACAGTGGTGGACCCTTTGAGATCAAACCGGCAATGCCTGGGTTACAAGACCTGTTCCTCACCTCGACTACTTAACTACTGTGTCATCAAAACCCACTGTTGTTTCCACACCATTCCTGAACCTGTGTGTTAGTCATCAGAGTTTTATCTGACGTATGAGTGACCCGTATCCAGCAGGACCAACAAAAAAAAACTTCCCAGGCCATAAGCCTGGATTATAAGTGGAGCACAGACTAGCAGAACCAGGAACACTTTCTCATAGTGCACCGTTTGCATTTCATATAAAATGTAATGAAGTAAAGATAACACCAATTACAATGTTACTATGTTACATTATATGAACTATATTTATATATAATAATAATATATATATATTCATGCCTTAAATGCCATCTCAGGTTACAGGCCAACACAACAAGTAAATTTACAATTGGTCAAAAGTAAATCATAATTTCTATTTACCTGTTTATTTGTTTTTAAATGATCAATATTGTTGCAAACAAGCAGCCCCTCTTAGATAAGGGACTACCTGCATATGCAAGAAATATTAAACTACAAAATGCTGCATTGCATGATGAGAGAGGAGTGGGAGCCAAAGACACCAGGGGAACCTGTTACTGTTCTCAAAGCCCCAGCAGCATCTACTAAATCACTTCAGAGGACAGTGCCGATATTGTCAACAGAGTTGACAAAACAAAGACAGCCCCCCACTCAAATGATGAAAAGAAAAGAAAGGACTTCCTTTTCTGTACAGACAGACAGAGAGATTAATGAGACTGTAATGAAGTTATGCCGAACACACAGAGCATGGAAGCTGGACAGAAAAGCATAGCACAGAATTTGGTTTTGAGCTGGCACCCTGGGAACCGGCTGCACTGCAGGAAGGCCTCGGCTGAGATATAACTGGCTAACTGAGTGAGCGATTGAACTAATTATGTAAAGAGGAAGACAGACTGGAGCTGGTTATCAGTTCTGAGCAATCGCAACGTAGCCCTGCAGATAGTGGAAACTGATGAGCTGACTGGTGTGTTCATGTTACATAATTACAATATTATCTAATCATGTAAAGATCATCACGTCTGCAATGCATCTGAGGCAGTGCGCACGCACGCACACCAAATGAAGTCTGACACCTCCAACTGAGGTAGTCCCATAGGCTTAATCAGCCCAATTACACCCAATTTGGAGGGGCGCGCTGCAGGCATCTGTCTGAAAACAGGAACATGAGCAAACATCCACGCCCAAGTAAACCAGGTCACAGACGCCCACCCACCAATTCCTGAGGATTAGCGGAGGGTGTGATGAAGACGGGTGAAGCCCCCAAGCGAAATCAAGGAGGTGTTTGTTTTGTTAACAAGCGGGCGGGTGGGTGAGCTGGTGGGTGCAGCGGGAAGGAGAGTCATGTGTGCGTGGTGGTGCTGCAGGAGAGCACAGTTCCCACCATGAGTGGTCCCTTCTGATTTAACCGTCAGCCTGATTTAGCGCAGACTCCCAGGGAAGGCCCCGCCTCGTGCATGCCAACACAAAGATCCCGGGACGCCAGATCAACATCTCCCAGTTAAAATGTTGCCACAACACTGCGAGTGCACAATGACATCATCATCTCGGGTCATTTCATTGAATTATTGCTCCTCTATTAATAAGAACGTCAGCAAGACAAATAGTTGTTTTTGTGTTGGGCCTTTGGAGTGGCAACCATGTCTATATGGTGCTCAGAAAACTATTATAAAATAATTATAGCGTGAGTCACTGCAGAGCTGAACATTATCAGGCATAGCCAGACTGGTAGTTTTTAAGATGCGACACCCAGTTCAGACATCCCAGTTTGAAATTGGTCCCTCGCCACTCATTAAAAGAGCAGTGGCGTTGACACCGGCATTCCAGTTAATCTCCAAAACTGGTTCCCAATAAGGCTGCCTGATCCCTTCCTCCACATATGATTGGCTGTGCTATCCCTTGCAAATTCCACCTTTCTCAATTTGGTAGTTCATCAAATGTTCAGATGTCTTCTGCATTCAATAAAGTTTACATAAACTGGATTACATTTGAATTAAAAAGATCGTATTTCAAAGTGTGGTAATCAAAAACCCTCACTTCAAGCAGAAAGGTTCATACGTTGCATGAGAAGGCATACTATAAATACAGTAAATCCTCTATACACATATTAACGCACATGCAAAAAAGACAGGGAAAAATGTTTCAAAAAAAGTTGAAATCAGCAGTTTTGAGGCAGAACTGCTGCTATGCAATTTTCCCCCCAGGACACAGATACTTTATTGCAATACTTTGCCCAATTTCAAAAAAAATTTACACTAAAGGTAAACTGGATTCAGCTTTTTTTCCTTTTTGTGTCTGAAGAAAACCTGAGTACTTTCCGCTTGTTCTGCTGTCACAGAGACACAGGCAAGCTTATGGTGATGCAAAAAAAGTTACATGGCACGTTCATAAAAGGGACGAGGTTAAATCTATCCTCTCCTTGCAGTCAGGCTCAGGAATATTAGGGAAACGTACCACTGTGTTCTCTATGTCCTTCTGTTATGTTAACAGCTGAGGAGTATTCATGATGATAGGATTGGACACAGTGCATGGGGGGGGGTGGGGGTGCACTGCATTGGGGGGGGGGGGGGGGGGGGGACACACTGCACTAGGTGGGTGGGGGGCATGGGGATTGGTCCATTTACCCGGTCACGTGGCATGTCGGAGCAGCAGCGAGCAGAGAGTGAGTTGTCCAGACCACAAAGGAGTGATGGTGGCTGTCGGGATGAAGCAAAGAGAAGAACAAGAGTAGCAACATTCTGCTAGGGGTCCATGCTCCCTTCCCATCACACATTCACACACACACACACACACACACATACACGTGCGCACGCAGACATGCAGACATGGACAGAGTCACACACTCATGGACAGAGTCACACACGCATGGACAGAGTCACACACGCACGGACAGAGACACAGACATACACACAGACAGAACAAAACAGATAACTGAGCACAGGCAACATTTGTGGGTGAGAGGGTGGGGAGTTGCACATGTGCACACACAACAAAATGTTAACACACCAAAAGCACACACACATACCTGCACATGCACCTACACTCACACACGCACCCACACAAACACAGGCACCCATCTTCCAACCCACTGAATTGTGAATTGTGCCCAGAATCATTGCAGAAGGGCGTGTTGATGGATTCAAGTCTCAGGTTTTTTGAGGCTGATGCGCCAGGCACACAGCACTACCCTCTTTCATTTCTGAGGTGGACAGGGTAAGCCTCTTGGTTTGGAGAGGCAGGGGACAAACAAAGGCTCCGGTGCGGGACAGCCTGTGCCACGATCCCCTGAGCCACGTCACAGAGCATCACCTGATCCCATGGAGACGAGCACACTGGCACAGCTCCAGCGGGTAAGCAGCTTCCCTCCGGGACCCACGCAGAGACAGGGAGATGGCATCTGTTTAAATATCATGGCATCGCTGCTACAGTCTCTAATGCCAAATCCTCTTACAGCGCATGGCTGTACTAAGAAACAACGATCAAGGTCACAAGGGTAAAAGCGACAGCGTCTAGGCCTAAACGCAACCAATGATCAATGGACCACTCTCACGACATCCAGTCGGGTGTGGAAAAAAAATGACCGAAACTCTATTACATCTTACTGGTTGTGGTTGTGCCATCTCCCTGGCCCAGCCTACAGAAGCCCAAGAGTTGCTTTTCTGCAGGAGGCCCAGGTAACCACAGAAACCTGGCATGAACAACTGACGAAATAACAGCTGAGGAAGAAAGCTACTGGAGGCAGTCAGGTTGGGGGGGGGGGGGTTGGGCCTGCTTGTGTAGCAAGCACTCCCCTTTGGCTTCTGGGATGCTATATGGAGAGCAGTCACAGCGGGGTTCCGTCATGACCAGTTAGGTAGGATTATGCCCCAAATCAGATTTAGGAGGCTCATATTGCGCTTTTGCTGCCAGGGAGCATCATGACACAACCCCCATAAAGGGGAACACGGAGATGACTCAAGGAGACGGAAAGGGTGCACCCACTGCACAGCGGTTTGATCCATCCCTGGTTTTGCAGACAGTGGGTTGGTGTAGTGAGCGCACCCACCTGTTGGCAGCACTCCAACCTGCTTCCAGTAAAACCTGGACCACTAGAAGCTGCTGCAGATTGGGCGTGCCAGTTCCCTCCATACGCTACACAAGTAGACAAGACAGCATAAAGAGGACCGGAGCCACAGCAACCAGACTTCAGTTTTTAATAAAACATCTATTCAGAAGCTCAGTCTTCCCCCCAACAACTCCACCAAGAATCTCTCACACAGAGAAAGTCATTCAAACCATGCCTCAGGAGAGAATGAGCTCCTAACGAACGCTTAATTACATTTATTAAATGGAATGGTTTTTTCCACCATGTCAATGCACCTTAATTGCCTTTTAAATTGCACGATGCTTAAAACACTTTTATTAAGAGGAAGATTAGCATCTCTCCCAGACAGTGCAGACAAACAGCAGACTCCACGATGCTGCACATTTTCCAGATCTGCTCACACTCATGGCTTGCGATCCTTTCCCTGCGTTCACGCAATACTGAATCAGGATAGAACGTCCTGTGGATCAATGCACGCATTTACAAAGTGCAGCGGAAAAGAGGGATTTATTTTATTGCAATACACAATGTCTCTTTGTCTGGTGCACCCTTGTGCAACTTACCGTAATGAATCATGTGGGCATAGGATTTGGATGCAGTATATTAGTCTTCTCGATTGTAGGGACCATAAACATGTTAGCACACGAGGAACTAACGATGTCTTCTGGGTTTCATTTCGTGCTATTCCCACGGGTAAACAGGTGCATAGATCGTTGTCTTAACACATCTGTATTTTCCAACACTTACCCCTCTTTCCATCTACTGCTCCCTCACCCTCTCCCGCCTTTTACAAATGCGTATTCCCTGCACAGCTGAAATTGCACAGTTCGGACCTCACTGCACTGTTTGTAAAAACAGCAGGGGGAGAAAAATTTAAACAGATGACATTTTCCCCTATAAACACCAACAAGCAAGGATGGCGTGAAGGGGTGCAGGCAGCAGTATGTGGAGTAATAGATTCTCCAACTCAGTTTGAAGCCTGAGTATGATTTCAGTAATCCTGTGAAATGAGCACTTGAAACTGAAGTAGTCCAATTAAACCAAAAAAGGAAATTGTTTAGCTCCTGCTGGAAGCCTGCTAGGGAAAATATGGCCACCGTTTTATTCGTTGCACTGGGGGAAAAAAACACGAGAGACGGGTTGGCAAAATTGAAAGCGACGGGCCAGTTCGGCTCTCCGCGCTTTGAGCTCCAGACGCCGCATGCAGCAGGCAGACAGACGGAACAGATGTGCACTTTTGTGCTTCAGGAGGTTTCAGATTTAACATTGGACGCACCTCAGACGCGCCGATTTACGTTTCTGATTATGCGATGTCCCCTTCAACTGTGCGCGACAACAACTTTTTAAATTAAGGTTCCAGCGTGCTGCCAATGAAAAAGGGTCATTTAAAAGTAATCGTGATCTAATTTTCTGTGTGTTTGTATGTATGTTTGTTTGGTTTACTTTGTGATGACGCACACAAAGTTGCATAAAAATGACTCAATTTTGTTTTGTCTTGGTGTATGGATTTGTCCTCCAAAGTTGTGGTAAGTCATTTTGTATTTTCTTTCAAAGGGCCGTGGAACACACAAGCAGTACGGTGTGTAAGTGTTTCTATGCAGAAAGTGATGACGACACATATTGAAGTAAACACATGATGGTATCTCGGGCCCTAGATAAGTAATAAGGTCTATTCAGTCACACTTACCACATGACTTACAACACAAAAGAACCAGCAGACATATTTCATTTTATTTCTCTGTATCTCTCACTCATTTAAATTAGTGACTCAGAGAAACAAAGAAATACTGTATCTAGGAGTCCTGTTAAAGGGTCATAACCATTCCACTCCAGCTCCCAGAACTCAATAAAGTTGCCCACGGCTATACCCCCAAAGAAACGGGTTAATTAGAAGTGCTCTCGCTTTCCTCTGCAATTTGCCCTGGTGCACTCTTCAAAGTAGGAGAGACAATAGGTAATAATGTTTCGAAATCAGCTGGCACAACCAAGTACAGCCACTAGTGGTTACAATCAAGAAATCAACTTACAGATGTCAGGATCTTAGTGAAGTCTAGACCATAACAGAATATAAATATTTCTTGTTAAACAACTTCTGAAGAGAAATACAACAAATGTGGAAAATGACTTTGGCAATACAAATGATCTGTAGGTGACAGGTAATATGCAAACATCATCCTTTGTTCCTATCACTAGCCTGGCCTGTTGCAGTGCTTGTATCTGCAGCAGACTACATGTAGTCTTGGTTTTTATGAAGTCCCCTCTTCCTCTTCAAAGCAACCAGCACTGCTAAATTAGAATACAGGATCATCAAACATGACCTCAGCATGAATAGTCTATTAGTCACCTGTCCAGCTCATAGAAAGAAGAATATATATTTCATGAATGAAAACATATAATGTTGTAACCATGATTTTAAGTGAAAGGCAACAAAATAAAAGCAGTTGACAAAACTGTGGAGGGACGCTGGTAAGACTCACAGTTTCTCAGTCTGTGAGTAAAGCACAAGTTTACTTGGAATATTCACTGACATCTGGAAAAACAAAATGCCTTTAGTTGCCTTCCTCTGACTGAAACCAATTAGAGAGACCGACAGCCATGCTGCTTTGTATGTTTCAGAGGTGGCTGTGCTGCTAAGACTAATTACCCTTACCTGCACATGCCAGCCAAAGAAACGGCACAACCTGAAGTGATTTAATCTAAATACAATCTGCCACACTCAATTACCAGTAAAGGTGTGCCTCCTCAGGTCAGTACACCCACAAACTCATCAGGCTTTTAGAGTGGTGCAAATATGCCAGTTGTAGCAGGACGCCAGGTCGAGCCTGAGGGAGATGCCAGCATGACGGATCCCCGCTGTTGCCCAAGGATTCTGACATGTCCAATAACGCAGTTTTCTACATTACTTTCACGGAGGGGGGATACGTGATTAATCTCTTCAGAGATCAAGCAGAGGTGGGAATAAAACATTTTTATTAATATGGTAAAAATAGATTTCATAAGCTTTCCCGTCACAGCGCATGAGTCACTACATTACCCTCCAAATGTGCTTCTAATAATTCACTGCCTTATCAATGTGCGCTGGAAAAACGCAGCACCCCCTGCCCATGCTGGGTGCTGACAGTCTTCTTCATTTTAAATCGTAAATGTGAAAAAAAAAAAAAAAAACCCCTCACCAAATGATTGCCAAACAGGGGGACATGGCGAGCATGCTATAGAAAGCGGGATCAGCTGTGTTTGAGTGTGTTCTTTCACCATACACAGACACAACAGAGACTGTTTGTTATGGTATGTCATGTTGTGCGGAATTAAAGCGTACGTCTGAAACCAGCACAATATCCTCTTTCAAAATTGAGTTCTGAGTTTTGATAAAATTTTCATCTGCAGATAAGAAATTCTCCAGTCGCCCAGGGTATCACGTCAGCTGAAGTGAATTTGAGGAAGAGATGGCGGACACAGCAGCTGGCTATCGACAAGTGATGTGCAGTTCGTGAACGAAAGAATCTTTTTGAACGGATCTTTGAGGTGAACTGAGTGCACTGAATCGCTAGTCTAAAAGATTAGTTCCTTCCTCTTTGCAAACATGCACGCTGATTAGCTGGCATAGCAGCGCACTCTCCCTACAGTGGATATTAGCTATGCGGTCTGTCCATGAAGCAGCCTATTACAAAACTGTATCAGCAGTATGCTCATGATAACAACTAGCCAATGGCTTAAATGCTAAAACACTCGAAGCACCTCCCACTGGCCATCTCACCACAGCGGCTCAGTGACTATGCTGACCATGGTGACTACAGCATGTGACTGACTCTGGAAGACTCGAAACGCCCCCACTGTGTACTGAATGACCTGATGTACTGTTTGAAGTGTACTCATACACTTAATAAGGTCTTCTTTTGCTTGTGAAAATAAAGGATGACGCGGGAGTGCTGTAAATTACTTATATTATTTCTTTATTCCACCAACTGCGCAACCTTCCTTTAACATGCCACACTTCTCTTTTTTTATTTTGGCTTCATCAACTTCAACTTGCCCTTGCTGATTGCCGCCACAGTATCTTAGCCAATCAGCTTTGCTTTTACTAATTAACCAATAATATGACACTATTCTTAAACCCAATACACCACACTGTTGACAAGTTCTCAGTACAATAGTTCCTTCAGGCTCCAAAGATTCACTGACTATGCTGACAAGTTCCCAATTAACTGGTTACGTTCTCCTCAAAACAGTCACTGACTATGAAGATCTGGTGACTACGTATTGCCAGAATCGCTAGCTCTCAGTATAGCAGGCTTGGGCTACATCCGCCATTGACTGTGACGATGCAAAAGGAATCGGAGCGCTTCTGTGACATTATAGGAATTAGAGCAGCCAAATAATGGACATGTTGTTTGGAACAATGTAGAGTAATTTTTAAAATCAATAAAACTATTTACAGATTTGTGTATGCCACCCAACCGGATATAGAAATGAACGAATTAGTGAGTCAAAGATTCGAATCATTTTATTGAACGAAAGGATCCGAATCACTAAAAAGAATCGTTTTGAACACCACTACTATCGACCGTGGCTTCGGGTGTGCCTGCGGAGGGGACCTCCGTTTATGTCATGATTTCATTAGAGACGGAGCGTAACACTGTCGATCAACCCAAAAATTGTATTCGTTCTGCTATTCAGTATGATTAATCACTTTCACTTTCACACCCAACCTAAACTGCGGTCATTTTTTACGACAGACGTCATCATATTAGCATGTTATAAGGTGATCTGATGGTAAAGAACTTAAACCACTGACACGAGTTCGTGTGCGTAGAACTGCTATGTGAGTAGCCCTGTAACGTATACAGAAGAACTGTACAGGTGGCAATTAAATGGAAAAAAATGTTAATATTCATTCAAGAACTCCAAATACGACACCACCCTTTAATCATCTTATTCTGAATATTGTAGCCCAAATGAGGCCGTATTCTGAATAAGTGCTTTAAAAATATTCCGACCTGACTGGCGACCTGTTTTTGTTGATCCTGCCATGCAAGTGGCATCTATTTAAAAAGAGCACTCATCTGTTGTTTTGAATGCTGTCCTGAATGTGGGGTTAAATACACTTTTGCATTAGTCAGAATGAGTTTTGAGAAAAACACCACAGGGATAATTGGACATACTGAGGGATGGGCAGCTTAATATCCTTTGGTATGGCTCCTACCTCATGCACATACTGTAGCTTCAGTGTAATTTATACCAGAAACCTGTACACTTTTTGAAAAGTTTAACAGGAATATTAAGCTGTGGGCATAAGCACAGCACATTCATAAAAATTCACATTCAGGATTCAGTGTTGTGAATAATTGCCTGCGTGTGAATGTAAAACGAGACACATTGACTGCGTTTTTTCTTGTAGCAACTAAATGACCTTATGTCTGATGGCATTCCTCACTCTCTAAATGATAAACAAGGTTGGTGACACATTTGGCAATGAATTTACAGCCTATTGCCTTCTAATGCGTCACTGAGGACACAAAAAGTTCAACACACACATTTGGTCACACTGATTAAAAGCACTACATTTGAAGCTATAAAAATGTATTTTGATTTTGAACTACATTACAAACATTCAATGCCACTTAGAACTGCAGAATTTCCCCACATCACATTACTGTACTTCCCTACTGATTTTGAGTTGAGTCAATGAGCTCACTGAAGACACATAATTATTTTGTTAACAAGTGGGACTACCAACCACTAAATATGGAGGTATAACAGCCAAAATCATGCTCGGTGTACCCTCTCCTCCAGGTGTCTGAGCCAGTACAGTATTACCTGGCTGAGTCATAACAACCTCACAGCACCATGCCCCCAGCTTTCTGGCTTCTGCCATGTGATAATTTACATTAGACCGTTTTAAAATGAAGTTAGTAGGCTCATTATACATTGTTGTAGGCTAGGTCATGTATTTGGCTGCAAGAACGAACACAGTACAATGGTTTGTTTTCCTAATGTTTGGCAGATGACAGTACTCCACTAGTAGGCTGTAGATTCTACTGTTGTTTAAGCCTCAAAACAAAACCACATTCTCTTCTGAATAAAAACCATACCTTAAGATATTCTATGCTTGCCAGCTAAATCAAACACTATACATGATCTGTGGAAGGGAACAGAGGAAACATAAGACGAGATGGACTCCTACCACCAGACTTCAGCTGGATGTGGAAACAGTACAATTATAAAAAATAAACATAACTGATAAGAAAAATGCCAGACACCAGCTGGCTCTCTTGAATGAGCTGTAACAAACATAACGAAAGGCCATATTAACTCATACATTACAGCTGCCAGGTTTCTGAAATTGGATTTTTTGTACTCTTCAACAGCAAGTCAAAGCGACACAAAGAGACCATCGGAACGCACCAATTACTAAGTGCAGAAACAAGCTCATTCCAAAGAGTGAAGTAATTCTACATCAGTAGTATCCCTCTGCCACACCTGTTCCAGCCAGTGGAAGAACAGCTGGCACTCCCACTCTCCCACTATTCTGATATTCTGATGGAGATACACGCGTTGCACTTTTGCTCGGTCTCCGCGATTACACTTGATCGCTTTTTTGTTTGTGCAGGTTCGCACAAGACAGTGGACTACAGTCAGTGAGAAAGTGTGACAAAGAGGCCATTCTTTCTTATTAGTCGCTTTTTGCCTTAAGAGACAGAAGGCGGGCTCTTCTTGTGGGAACGATTTA
Source organism: Megalops cyprinoides (assembly GCF_013368585.1). Taxonomy (NCBI): domain Eukaryota; kingdom Metazoa; phylum Chordata; class Actinopteri; order Elopiformes; family Megalopidae; genus Megalops; species Megalops cyprinoides. The sequence continues at coordinate 3,585,265 of NC_050598.1, forward strand.
ACGAATTTAATTTAGAAAAGCAGCGTTAACGTATCACGCGATTACGAAAATAAATTTTAACATGAAGATAAGCGGCTGTAGGTCACACAAAATCGATTGTTTGGGAAACCGCGCACCTTTAAACTCACACTCCTGCTGCTCCTTGATGAAAATTGTATTTCTTGAGGAACTGGGCGTAGAGAGACCAGTTCACAACTAGAGCGGGGTTCAGTGAATTTGGAGGGAGTCAAAGATTGCTTCCCAAAACTAAAAACGTAGGCTGAGTTCGAAACCGCATACTATACTACCAGTGTATACTGATTTTGACCAAATGTACAGTCAACATGCACAGTATGCGAACGAAATGAAATGTTCAGTACACAAAAGATACCCGGATGACGTACTGATTTGGAAAAATATCGCCAGTATGCATCAGACCAGTCTACTTCGCCTACTATATCCCATAAGGAAGTGCGGCTGTAGACGTCACAGGTAAATTTGAGGGTAAAAAGCTGAAAAACAGCTTGACTTGATTATGATCCTTTGTAATTCAATTACATGTAAATGAATGAAATCTAAAACTGTATGACATTTGTAATTAAACTATCAATTGTTTCTCACAGAAAATCTTTTATTCATAAAACAACATTTTTACTCATAATTATTCGTAAATTTTCATATACATTGTTACGTTATTACTTATCTGACGACACAGCCTAACAGGTGTAACACCATAAAAAGTTAAGCTTGCAAGCTAGCAGCGTAAGCTACTTACATTGTATTCATACTCAAATATCACGGCCAAAATGTTGTTTTTTTTTGTAGCAGCCCTTCCCTTCCTCCGTGCCACATTATGTGCACGTACCACCGAAAGGTAAGACATTGAAAAGAAAAAACCTGAAAATACTTCAACTCAAGAATACTTTTCGGAACTCGTCAATACTTTTCACTCGTGAGAATGCAAGTGGCGTCTAACTGGAAAATACCACGAGGAAATCTGGATGCTTCTAAACTAGCAATGATTTCACGCGACAATGTGCTGAATGACCTGATGTACTGTTGACAAATTCTCAGGACAACGGTTCCTTCAGACTCGAAAGATTCTCTGACTATGCTGACGATGTGGGACAATGCGAAGACTGACTACGAAGAATCTAAACTCCCCCTACTGACCTGATATACCGTTGACAAGTTCTCAGTACAATAGTTCCTTCAGACTCCAAAGCTTCACTGACAATGCTGACAAGTTCCCAGTACACCGGTTACGTTCCCCTCAAAACAGTCACTGAGTATGGTCTGGATAAAGTCCTTATTAATAAATGCTGACAAATCAACACAGTAGGCTACAAAACAAAACAGAAATGTGGTGCATAAGCCTATGCATCAAATTTGTAGCGCACTATGGCTACATTAACAACAAATGAAAATACGACATCATTGACAAGTACAAGTAAATTAAAATGTTTGGGCTCGGTTAGTTCAAAACTTGTAAAACGAAATTTTTCGCTTCGGATATAACCGTGGCTCTTTTTTCCCCTCAGTGTTTTTTTTTTTTTAGTTTTAGCAAATGATATGTACTTATTATACGCGTTAAAATGTGGGGTTCTATTACCTTCCTAAAGACGAAGTATACTTTGTGGCTGCATGATTGTTTGAATAGCATGATGCAGTTTCACGTAATGAATATTACCATTTAATTATTGTTAATTTGACATTTGGTTTCACGCGTGCTCTTTTGCCACAGAGTAGGCTAATAATGGACATGATGATTGGAACATTGTAGAGTAATTTTTAAAACGCAATAAAACTATTTACAAATTCGTGTATGCCGCCCGACCGGATATGGAAGTGAACGAATCAGTGCGTCAAAGATTCGAATCATTTTATGGAACTGAACGAAAGGGACCGAATCACTAAAAAGAATCGTTTTGAACACCACTACCAACCACTAAACACGCAGACACACCTATAGGACACAAGAGCAACATGTCAACACACAGTTATCTTAAAAAGGACATTCACCTGAAAAATCCTGAAGATATTTGCTACATTAAAGGAAGTTACCATTCCAAAAATGCTGAATCCTTTTGGGTGGAGTGCTACTTTAAAGTTGTTGACAGCTAAATAATGGCAGGACTGCCACTATAGTGGCAGGACTGTTAACAAGTTAAATGAATCAAAGTTGTTTTATTTTTTTTTATTTTAGTTTTTTATTTTAGACGAAGAAGCTGTCAGGGTCAAACATGATTGGATACGTACTGTTACAGGAACTTTGTCGTTCTGTGATTTTTCTCTTCATACACTTAAGTTCAACCTCAACAAAAATATTAATTATAATATAAATCCTTGCCATTGTGGTTTAGCTGGTGTGAACACTGAAAGGCATAGCATTTGCGTCAAAGGAAAAATCTCAATCAATTTTCTCTCATAATCTCTCTTTAGTGCGTAGCCAGTGGCATTTGCTGATCTCCATGAGCCATCAAATTTTGTGTGCAGCATCTCATTTTGCTCCTGTAAGTCTCTAACCCCCAGAATGCACTGTGTCAAGTTGGCCACACCCCTTCTGCCCATTAGCACAAAGTCAACACACACTGCTAAAATGGATATCTATTAAAGTTCAGATTCAGGCAATAAGACACAAACCACCACTTTGAGAGTCAAAGGGCACACTGTCTACTGTTTACTTAAAGGAGTCTGTGTTCGTCATACATTTTTTAAAGAAGGAGTACCAACAATTTGCATTCAGTTTTTCAATGTATATGCTTACTATGAGAGAAAGAACAGTACATTTTAAGTTCACAGAAATCTAAAATTGTTTCATCAGAATGTTTCCAAGGTCACACTAGGCCTATGCTTTGCGTGAGTTCAACTTTCTGCAAGGCATAGAAATATCTTGCAAATGGAACTCAACCAACTGTTGCTGATAAAGTCAAAGGCAATGCTGGTATTTCTTCCAAGATTACTTCAACGTTTCATTGACATTATAGATCACAGTTATAAATCAGTTAATGTGATACAGGGTAGCACATTTTAATCATCTATAACCCTTGCTTTCCATGCAAGTAAGGCTAGCCACAGAGCTCGTACAAAATCTGAGTGACAGTATAGCACTCTAATACTTGCGCATGATACTATTAGCATTCTTTTATTCCTTACAAAACACAAAAAAACTAAATTTCCACATGATGCTTTCAGCTGCTGCTTGAGTCTAAATGTCAGATTAGTCCAGCCCTTGGGCTAGTTTTATTGTCTGCTAAAGATCAACAGCCCAGTTTTGAAACAAAGAAGGCTGAATCATACAGTACCAGCTAAAATCCCTCCCTTAGTTTCTGAGTGTCCCTTTAACTCACGTTATATTCTAAGAAAATGATTTGAATAACTGTCTAACAGCCTTCCAATGGAGACATTACATCCAAACAGGAACTGCATCCATAGTGATGTCTATATCTGCACTGTTTTGAAAGGCCTCAACTATAAGCAAACAGAGAGGAGTTCCAGCCTAAGGAAACTTCCAGCCTGTCAGCACAATTAGCAGCCCACTTGGCACAAAAACATACCCATCAGATTTTGTGGTACCATCATTTGTACAGCAGTCAATTTACTGTGAGACAGGATTCACTATTTTGTGAGACAGCAACACCCTTACAGTGAGACAGCAATCCCTGACTGTGAAACAGCAGCCACTTCACTGCAGAACTGCCTTCCTGAGACTGCAGTCCCTTGCTGCAAATGTCAGGAGTGGTCCACTTCCCCTGACAGCACCTTGTATGCACAAAATCTACTGTAAAAGGAAACTCAACATGACATCACTTTTTTTTTCCTATGTGCAGTCTAATATGACTCATGGGCGGCTAATGTGATGAAGTCAAACCCCATAAAGCGTGAGGAATTGATCTCCCTGCGTGAAGGGGAAAAAAACAGGACATCAACACACTAGAGTGAGGCCCTGCAGGCACTGACTCGAGAGGGCACAGGTCACATGATCATGCAGAACTAAGTAGGCTTTCATTTAACAAAGGCAGCCATTGGTTAACCCTTCGGTTAACCATAGGACAGTACTGCACAATGCCATGGCAGTTTCCATACACCCAGGCATACTTTCTGCAACAGTAGGAAAGACAGAGGACCAGAGGAGGTCAGCTAGACACCATGGCCTGGAAACAATGTGCTGCTACTGTCCTCTAAGAGCATAAAGACTAAAAATGCTTGTAGTGAAAAGCTATGGATGTGAGATGCACTAATACCACAGAAATGTGGTGGATGTTCTCCTGAATCCTAGTACTGAGGTGCCTGAAAGTGTAAAAAAAAAAAAAGGCCAATGGATTTAGAATGGGGGGAACTGGGTGGAATTCCCAAGAGGTTCCTGGGAAATTAGAGGTTTATTCCTCCTGTATCGCATCAGCAAAGTTCAGCTGGAATTCTTATACCATCTCCACACTTGCAAATTACTCCTTCAACTTCCTGGAGGACAGGCAGCACAAAATTCACAAAAATGCCAAACTGCCAAAAATGAAGTGTTCAAAAATATATACAGATTTCCCCCCTTTATCACGTGGACATTAGCATTACTGACTGAGTATTAATCTCACCTCAACACACACGTCCTGCAATTCCCACTATCCTGCAATACGCCCATGTTGCACTGCAAGAGAAACAATGGCAATCAGAGGCTAGGTGCATCTCTCAAGAACCACAGCTCAAAAATGAGTAATGCATAATGAACCACTAGAAGGTGCAAAGTTGCCTCAGCTGATGTTAGCTAACTCTATCCCAGTGTAACAAGGCCAAATTATGTCCTGTTGCCAAGGTCTCCCAGTCATCCTCAGCTCACAGCATATCCCAGATTTGAATGGCTGGGCCACAGGGCTCACTCAGTCTGCGCTTAGGGTGAACACCTTCACCAATTCAACCACACTGGAAATTTTTCCAGAAGCACTCTACTGCCATTTACCACCATGACAGATGGCCTAACCAATGATTACATTATATATAACTGAAGTCAGGGCATCATTAGCCACATCCAAACAGAACTCCATATTATTTAAATTGATACGTACTTACATAAACATAGATTGTTATTTACACAAGACCACCCATCAGTCTGTTCATTTTCCCAGGAATACAACAGTTTCCAAGATTAAAATCTTTCTACCTGATTTTTCTCTGTGGTAAAAAAAGCAAAACCAAAATTCAAAACAAACAAAAAAAAATAATAAAAAAGTCAAGCAACTTGGAGATAAAGCTGCAATTGCAGCTTAGAACTTTGTTTTCCCTGCTGGGTGTATGGGAGACCACAGCCAAACCATAATCAGAGGGAATGAAGAGGATTTGAAGAGCCCGAAAATATACCAGCATGCACAAGCCGTAAAAACAAACAGGCCAACGATGCTGGGAAGGAGCCACCTTTCAGCTGTCCTACAGGGCTTAACAGTTCTGACCTCAACAGTGTGCAGCGTGTGGAGAAAATAAATTGTCCATAAGGGTTTAATCAGTGCTATAAAAAACCTCTGGAAGCAGCTTCATAGAGGATACAGTATTTGAAATGATAGTGTTCAGATCATCATCATCACCATCACCATCACTGTTTTTTTCCTACAGAGGATGCTTCAAATCCATCTTCCATCACCCCTCTGCCAAGCCCCACCCTGCCCTGCAACAGAACACTAAAGCAAGATGTCTGTTTACACCTTAATTGCTTAAGTATTAATTGTTTAAAACCCAACTAATGTTAACCTAAAACCTGATACATGAAATAGAAACTTTCTAGCCATGTGAACTGGTGTCCAGAGTGCAACTGAATAATGAAAACTACCCCACCGATCAAATCCATTACATCCAGATTGAAAATATACCTATACCACAATCAATCATATTTACAGTTTAGTCAGGTGCCAGAGTGTAGTAAATTACAGATGGTGTAAACATACTTTTACAGTGGCCAAACAGAAGCCAATTTAAATGCTGGACACTTCACACTGAACCACATGGAGGTACGCAGGAAGGTAACAGGTAAGGTTTACACTGTGGTACTCACGAAAGGTTTACACTGTGGTACGTGGTACGCACGAAAGTTTCACACTGTGGTACACAGTGTGGGCTTTGATGTGAATGCAAGTGCACACAGGGCGCAAAAGGACAGGCACCGAGGAACAGAGGGGTGTGGGAGAAGTACAGGAGGCAGAAGACCAGGGGAGTGACAGGAATGGAGTGAGTGGAAGATGATCATGAAAGAACATGCTTGTAAACACGAGTATCCCCGAATGTAAAACACAGACACGTGTCAGTACAGAACCGCAGACTCACCCCTCAGCTAATGAACCGCACAATCCCACACCGTATAACTGCCACAATCACACAGAATTACACAAGTGCATTGATATGGGTCGATACGGATCTGAAACACGCTGCATGGTAGGGGAGTGAACAGTGGGTACAGAATGTTCCGCTGAACAGAGAGAGGTGGCAGGACGTGGTTTAGACGAGCAGGAACAATGAGCAAGAATGCTGCAGATGAGACCTGCTGTTAAAGCGAGCTCTGACACTTCACACACTTCCACAGCAATGAGGAGGCTGGCTGCGTGCTGACACACCTGCCCCCAGAAACGTCTTGGAGAGGAAACTACAGCGAGACGAGTAAAAAAAAAAAAACGCACTCACACCTGCGTGGAGCACGCACCATCCCATGCACAAAACAAGGCTTTCAACACCAAACCTCAGGAGTACAGCAACAAAACCCCCTTTTCTATTTTAATTGCCTATTTTTGGAGCTTTCACGTCAGACACACCCACTGCCAAAAGGAGCAAGGATGCTTGGAATCATTTGTGTATATCTGTGGCTGTCAGATCTGGGGTGCACGGCACAACTCTCTTCCCGCTGTAAGATTATATCGGCACTCCCGTGCACAGGCAAGGTTAAGACATCGCCTCCTTCCACACACAGGCGGAAGGCTGGGTGAGACGTTGTTGAAAGGGAGAGAGGGGAACGCTTACGGAGCGGGGGGGAGAGGGGAGAGAGCGGCTGTGACGGGACACCCACAGCCTCAGCCTCTCTGCGAACAATAACAATAGCAGCAGCGGACCCTCAGCAGCTTTAAAAAGCGAGGAGGGTAAGAAAGGGAGACAGGGGGGGCTAGGGGCAGGCGGGACAGTGGCAGCTGAAACCTTAACGCTCATCAAGGGTGTCGCTGGATGGATTTCAGGGCGCGCTGGGAGGAGGCGAGGGGAGCCGCATCGCACAGCCGCGTCAGGCAGGCGAGTGTGGACCCACGCTGGGGTCCGGCAGGGTGTGGGGGGAGGGAGAGAAGGAGGGACAGAGCCGATAAATCAAAAATGCTGACACACACATACACATGACTCCAGCAACCGCATGCTCCCAAACACAATCATACACACACGCACACTCACACGACACTGGCAACTGCATGCTCCCAAACACACTCACACATGTACACACACAGACACGCACACAGACGCTCTACTCACATGTACGTGGGGGAGAGGGGAGAGGAACGCGACGTTTTGAGCACAGGGACAGGGAATTTCCAGCTAGCGGGAGAGCCGCTCTTCCATTTCAGCGGCATGTTGTCACCACGGCGCTACCACGATGACCACGACGGTGACGGCGGAGAGCATTCCCATAAGAGGCTTCCAGCCATGGCGTCCCGTCTCCCCATTCCTGCGCTCGGCTGCAGACAGGCACGCTCTGTGACTATGCCGCCAGTCTCCGCTCCACCGACTGGCCGGGCGCGAGCTCAGAGGCATCTCCTTATACAAAGCCTCTGCCTCCGCCCCCCTCCCCTCAGCCCCCGGAGCGCTACGATGATTCCATCCGACTCGCTCGGCAACACTGCCACCTTGTTAAGCCAGCATCGACTGCAGCATTCAGCAGGAGGGAAAGAGAGAGAGAAAGAGAGAGGGAGAGAGAGGAAGAGAAAGACAGGAGGGAGAGGGAAAGAGAGAGAAAGAGAGAGGGAAAGAGAGAGGGAAAGAGAGAGGGAGGGAGTAAGAGAGATAGAGGGGGAGAGAGCGAGAGAGAGAGAGAGAGGTGGGGGGAGGGAGAGGCAGAGTTGGAGAGAGAGCGAGAGAGAGGGAAAGCAAGAGAGGGAGGTGACCGTGCACAGCACTGGGTGGCACAGAATGCCAGCCCCTCGTTACTGCGTGGAGTCAAAGTGGTAACTGAAAGCAGGGGACAGAGAGGGGCTTGGGGCAAGATATGCCACAAGACGAAGGGATAGTACACTTTTCAAAAAACAAAAAACAATCAAGTGTGCAGTTGTACCAAACAGAGAGAGAGAGAGGAAAAAGAGACAGTCAAGGAAAGGGAGAGAAAAAAAGACTCTGTATCAGAGAACCCTTCGCAAAAGCTGCATGTGATTGTCAGGGAAATGGCACATAGGCTTTTCATACAGTCCGAAGTACCTGCTCAGAGCCCACTTCTCCTCGCCAGGGTGGTGCTCCTTGGAGCCAAAGCAGCCCAGCTGGGACACCGATTGCACCATGGCCTGGGGCCGCCCACTAAGAAGGGCGGGGGATTGGATTTCTACCACCCACCTGTGGCCCTGTCCAACTGCTATGGAAGGGCCTCTACAAGGCGCTGCTCGTTTCCATAGTTACAGTTTCCCCTCATTCAAAGTTCACTCCAGTCTCCAATGATATCACTTCCTGCAAGCCGCCTCCCGTGTTATCCTGCTTTTTATTTCAATGGGTGGGGTTTATGCCCCTCCCAGCCACCCCCCACATATAAGATGGGCATTCCCTTGAGTGTTGTAGATCTGCAGCCAACCCTGTTACCCCCTCCTCTCTCCACCTGCTCCTCCTCTTCTCTTCCTGCAGTAAGGAAAGGCGGCCCCCTCCCCCCCTGCTAAAGCAGGCACCTGCAGGAAGAGAAGCTAACTCAGCAGCTGAGTTCAAAGAGGCAGCCATTGTGCCTGACCCACCTCCACCTCTGCTCCAACCTTCACTTCGTTCCTCTACTCCCACCCCCACTACATCACTGTCATTTAACAGATGCTCATATCCAGAGCAACTTACACAGGTAACAATTTTATCCATTTGTCCAGCTGGATATTTCCTGAGGCAATTACATTACATACTGGTTACAAGCCCTTAATGCTACGCTACACTATGCCCATGCCCTCCGCCTCCCTCGTCTGCTCCCATGTTCGTTTCCACCTTTGTTCCCACCATCACCTCCCCCCTCTGCTTCCCCTCCCATCTCCCGCAGGACACACACAGGAGTGGATGATTACTGTTGGGGAATGCTGGGAGCAGAGTCCTTCTGCTACTCCACACCTGTGTGCTCAAGGCCACAACAGTACAGAGTAGCGCCATGCTAATGAGAGGCTGCATTGTTTCCTTTGCCTTTGATGTAGGAAAGGCACTGATGTCTGAGGCTCTGTGCCACTTATCAAAGAGGATCCCTTTACCCATTCCCTCAGTGGTCCTGAATAAAACCTACACTGCCATGGGGCAACATACCTCTGCCAAGTCAATCAGAGGGGACAGACAGCATTAGAGAAGGTCTGAACTGAGCTACATTTAACAGATTTATATCTGAACAATGCTTCTGAATCTCCCCTTGGAGTATAATTAAGGCCTACATTTGACCATGAGAGAGCAGATTGAACACAGGAGAATTCCAAAGGCAGTGTTTTCACGACTCTCCTGGACTTCTAGGTAATATTCTAATTTGACAGGCATGTACCCGCCTACTGAGACATCATACGCTCCACCCCCTCAGTGTCATGTTTCACACACATTCAGTCCATCTTTCTAATGAGAAATGAAGAGCTAATGATGGAAGCATCTCCTTTGCCAGCTCCTGGAGGTGTGACAGGCTATAAATACTGCACAGATAAGAGCCGCTCTAAATCATCAACTGCATGTATGCATGGGTGTCTGTGTGTATGTGTATATGCGTACATGTATGTGTGCATCTGTGTGCGCGTGCATCTACAAGGACCATGAGTATTCCCAGTTACACCTGTTGTCACGAGTTCAAAGCCAGAGGCAATCCAAATAACAAGCTTTACAAATCCATCCTTCTTCATAAAAGGTTTTCAGTCTCCAGTCTGTTGGAAAAGCATGTGGAGAAAGGAAGCCCAAATCACGCCCCTGACTGCACCGGCATCCCTCTTAGACAGAGCACAAATGGCATCCTCTGCTCATTTGGCAAGGGGCTGCAAGGCAGTGCGGATGCTGGGAGATTTAAACAGTTTCCCATGCAAATTACCACCGCTGCTCCACAGAGGTGTTTAACTGCCTCACCTGTGGTGAAACAGTGTCTGCACCTGTATGTTGCTCACCCCTCTGTGGAATTTTTGTCGTCTCACCCCCCGCAGCACCCAAATCAATTCCCTGGAAATATGTGTACATTCTGTTCTGTTGAGCCATTAAATCTCATCTCCGTCTAATGCGAGTCGATACACATCCCCATGAACTACACTAATCTAAAGCGCCATTTGGTGGGGGGCGAGAGAGAAGCAAGAGGGGCCCCAGCAGCCCACAGCGTGCCCCACCTTAGTGGATATCACCCTTATAATGTATCCACAGTACGTGCTGACATCATCGGTCACATTATATACCTGTGTAACCGAGACAGCGTCTTCAGAAAACTCCATAACCGCGGGGGAGAGAAGTGCACTTTTAAAGTGCTCATCAGCAACACAACGGCCACAATCCGCAGGCAGACGCACAGACACACACAGTGGAAGCCCTGGTGAAGGACCCGCTTTCAACCAATTCCCACAATGCTATGCGACTGTGATGTTTTCTGGTCAGACAGAGCCACAGTCAAATAAATACCCTAACATTATCCCACAGTGATCCCTTGGTGTCCAAATTCTGTCCACACAGAATCAGCAATTTGCCATTTGGAGGAATTCACCATGACCCACTGTTTACAGAGGTCAACCATGCAATTTCCTGTGTAGCCAGGCAACACAATTCTGCACATGCTCATTACAGCTGTAATCAGAGCGATTTCTCAGCAGTCATTCTGGATTGTGCGCGCACCATTTGGACTGAGAAACAGGAGGAGCGGGGCCTAAAGTGGAATAGAGGCTTCCTTTGTGCGCCTGCCCCAGATGTACTGGAACACATTCACATTGTCTGAACATTTAATCATAGTTCTTATTCATGTTCACAAAAGACCGATTGGAGAATGCACTTTGTTTATGAGTCTAAAGAGGGTTTCTGTCCAACATAAAATGAAGCTGGGGAACACAATGGTGGAATTTGGCTCCATCCTCAAAATGCTAACATGCAGTACCCCGCAAGAGATAACGATGAGAACCTACTGTACGGCAGCGAACATAAGCACATCTCAAGTCCTTTCTGGCGTGATACAGACTCCTGTTCTGGAGCTCCCAAGTCCTTTAGCACAACCATTTCATTAATGGATGCATCATTCTTTTTGGTTTCCATCATTGCTCATGGCACTGCAGGACAAGCCCTGCACCCTCAAGACAGTGAATTTGGTTTAACAGCACTACTTTCATCTCCAGGACAGATAAAAATAGGATTTCTGTACATATTCTTCAAATTTATAAGAGTTCAAATTGTGCTAAGTGCAAGTACTAAAGTTACTCATAAAGCCTCCTAGACATTAAGGTCCTAAAATGGCAGAAATTCTGGAGGTGAGGACCCATGAGGACTGCTAACAACTGCTAACAACTGCTAACAACACTGCATATTCACAGAACAGAGCTGGAAGAGAGGTTGTGCTTCAGGACATAAACAACCACAACAAGCTTTCACATTTCATCCCAGTTGGACTTTGAGGTCAAAAATGACAGTAAATCAAACGATGACAACTCTCCAACCAATCAGGTCTGATCTGATTAAAGCTCTTAACAACTAAATATACAAAGTGGCCCATAAACATCCAAGTTAACTGACTGCTATGGTTCACAAACTAAAATGCCCATTTGCAGATTCATTTAGAACATGTTCTTTTGCCTGTATAATGACAAGGTGCAATTCAGAAGACACAGATTGCAGGTAATCTGAAAATACTAAAATGGTTTAGTGTGAGGCAAGGCAAGTTTATTTATATAGCACATGTCATACACAAGGCCATTCAACGTGCTTCACACAAGGCATATAAAACATTGGATAAGAATATACAGAACAAGATAAATAAAAACAAATAAAAAGAGGTAATGTAGTGTATAAGGGAGAATAAACAAGAATTTAACAAACATAAACAAAGAATTAAAATTGAAAGTAAGACTACATAATAAGGAGTAAAGATCAGGTGCATAGGCAGTGCAGAACAAAAACATTAGATAAAAAATACAGATAAATAAAAAAACAAATAAAAAGAAGTAATGTAGTGTATAAGGGAAATAAACAAATAATTAAAATTTGATAAGTAAGACAATACATAACAAGAATAAGGTCATGGTGCATAAGCAATACAGAACAAAAAAGTTTTAAGTCTAGATTTAAAAGTGGTCAGAGGTGCGTCTGAGGCCTTCTGGAAGTTTGTTCCAGCTATGTGCAGCATAGTAACTAAATGCTGCCTCACCGTGTTTAGTTCTAACTTTGGGAATAGTTAACTGACCAGTCCTAGCTGACCTAAGGGATCTAAAGGGTTCATATGGTGAAAGCATGTCAGAGATGTATTTTGGTCCTAAGCTATTGAGTGTTTTGTAAACAACCAACAGTATTTTAAAGTCAATTCTTTGACTTCGGGACTTAGACTTAGGGAGACCTGAAAAAAGACCATTACAGTAATCTAACCTACTAGAGATAAAGGCATGGATGAGCTTTTCTAAGTCTTGTTTGGACATGAATCCTCTAATTTTCTCTATATTTTTAAGATGATAATAAGCTGATTTTGTTATTAAGTTGATGTGGCTATTAAAATTTAAATCTGAGTCCATAATTACACCTAGATTTCTGGCCTGGTTTTTAGTGTGCAGAGAGAGAGAGATTCAAGGTGGGCACTGTCTTTCAGCCTTTCTTTATGGGCACTAAAGACAATTATCTCAGTTTACACACACACACTTCCAGTCATTGATTTGTTTAATGCACTGAAGGAGCGAGTCTGTGGGATCATAGTCACTCAGTGAAAGAGCTATGTAAATTTGGGTGTCGTCCACATAATTATGGTTAGAATTTTTTTTTTTTTTTTTTTTTGCATAATTTTGCTTAATGGCAGCATGTAAAGGTTAAATAAAAGAGGCCCGAGGATTGAACCTTGGGGGACTCCATACGTCATGTTGATTTGCTCTGATGCATAGTTGCCAATGGAGACAAAGTAGTCCCTGTCCTGCAGGAAGGACTTAAACCAATTAAGGGCCGAGCCAGAAAGTCCAACCCAGTTCTCCAGTCTGTCTAACTGTATTGTATGGTCCATAGTGTCAAAAGCTGCATTAAGATCCAGCAACACTAGAACTGAAATTTTTCCGGAATCTGTGTTTAAGCGGATGTCATTTAGAACTCTGATAAGAGCAGTCTCAGTGCAGTGATGGGGCCGAAATCCTGACTGGAAGTTGTCAAAGGAGCAATTTGAGGTTAAAAAGTTGTAAAGTTGCTGGTGGACAGCTTTTTCAATGATTTTACTTATGAAGGGTAGGTTTGATATAGGTCTGTAGTTGCTAATTACAGAAGTATCTAGGCTGCTTTTTTTAAAATAGAGGCTTAATAACTGCAGTTTTCAAAGACTTTGGAAAATTGCCTGATAGGAGAGAACAATTAATATTTGTAGTAAATCTGTCATCAGGCAATTAAATACATTTTTAAAGAAGCTTGTAGGCAGAGGATCAAGGCAGCAGGTGGACGGCTTAAGATGTAATACAATTTCTGCGTGAAATGTATGTGTACGATGCTCACCCTGAGTTGCAATGCATGTAACTGACCTAAGGGGGCAGTGTGCAAACCTGAACCTGCCTGAAGGACAGAGTGACAGGTACTTCTCCCCAGGGGGCTTTCCCTCTCAAGCAGTTCCTGAGCACCAGTCAGAGCCAACAGACGAGGAACATGCAGGGTACAAACTTACAAGATGCAGGGATTTAGACAGAAATGCTGTTGTAGGGTATGCATGCATGTTACCTCATAAACATTCATATTTGTATGGACAATCATTATTCTGTGCACCTAATATTCATGGTACCATCTGATGATTATACAGCTTGAATAGTATAAACCAGAATGTTCGTAGATGATTAATACATGAATATGATGTAAAATTAAATTAAATATGCTACTCAAAATGAGGACAAAAAAGTGCTGTTAACTAGCTAATATACTGTAGTAAATCACTGCTTCTGAGACTCTTCAGACTCTTTTTTTATACTTGAACAGCCCCTGTTAATGCCACAAACCTTTCCAAGACTGTGCCATTAGCCAATTAGGCAATGTAATAGCAGAACATAATTGGCTCGAACCTGCCGGGGGGACATGACCTCCACTACGCTCCTTTCATTGCACCACTCAATAGGGCCATCTCACGACTCAGAGGCTCAGATGACATTAAGAGGAGGTGTACCCATTGTCAACTGACTCTACCCAGCTGTGGTGCACTGAGCGGAGTGTAGTGCAAATTGTGTTGGCTGCATGCAAGGGGGAGGACTGTGCACAAGTGGCATTTCCAACATTAGGGCAAAAGCAAAAAAAAAAAAAAAGCAAAAAGAGGGGAAAAAAAAAAAAAAAAAAAAACACAGGGGAACTTGTGCAACTGCTTAATGGCATCCCATGAGGCATTGTGCCTGAACTCCTCATATTAATACAAACTGAAATTATTTTCAAGGAAAGGTCTTTGCAAAGCTGCACTGCAAGACTAACTGGCTCCATGTGGGTCCATGTGAGACCTTTGCAATAGACTGCAGTAGTAGATCTTTGTAGTAAAATAGAAAACTCAAGTACAATGAGATTTTGAAGAATCGCCATGGAAGACCTCGACATGCTTAGAGAAGGTGTCGTTAAGCTACCTCCAAGCACTATGCTGCTGTTATGTTAGATTAGTCACATAAATTATCACCTGAGGCAATGTTCAATTTCCAATCAGATTCAGAGTGACAAGAAAATAACACACACACCAAAATGAGTTGGCTTTCATATATGCAAATCATATCAGGCCTGTTTCAAAGTCCATTTCCAGCACTCAGCATTTATGCTAACAAAGAGCATATTCTGCCTTGCACTGGAATTCCCAGAGTTCGTGTGAGCTGATTGCTTTGCATTGCATTCAGTTTATTCATTGTACTCCAGTTCAGGGGACATTCACTCCCACAAAAACCAGCTGTAAGAAGACACTGCACTACACATTTTAATTATGGTGCAAGTGCATAATTTAGTTTGGCAAGAGGCCCATATTACATGATACACAATGTATTTTAGGCCCTCTTGAGTCTCCTTCGATCAAAATGTAATTTAAAGCCAAGCGCATTTTTCATTCCATGCTCCACAAGCTAAAATCCAAATTTTAAATGAGATTGACTTACCAAGTATTTAGCTACTTTTCAGACACAATATGGACAGGAAAAAGAGGAGTGGGTGTTTCCAGAATTTTAAAAACCAACGGAATGCTGCTACTGCTAGCAGCTAGCATGTAGCATAGTCAGAAGAGCATTGTTTAGATTCATGGGCCTGAAGTAGGCAGTGGGCCAAATGATCATTTTTCCTCAGGATAATGAAACTGCTCTCCATACTAGCAAGTAATTTGTTGGCATTTGTTTTAGTGGGGCACAATTACCTATAATAAATGCAAATGAGGGAGAAGTTAGGTCTAGACAAGCCCAGCGAAAGTGGAGTTAGGCTACCTCCATGCACTATGCTGTAGTTATTACGTAGGAGTGTCAAGACTTGGTCCAGATCAAAAGGAGCAACTGTCACAATGGAGAAAAACAATTTCACAGAAAACTTCCTGATGTTGCTGCACTACTACAATACTTCACTTTAGCCTTGGCAGAAAAACACTGTCTCCAATCATGACCCTTAAACCCTTCACAATGTCAACACTGATTTTTATACACCTTTCAGCATAGTGCATCTTCTAGTGTAATGCTGAAACTTCTCTTTGAATGTTAGCATGCCAGCCTCAGATTCTAGCCACATTGGGACGTCTCAGCCTTAGTAACCTGCTCTTCTCAGAAATCGCGGTGACTCCAACAGCGAGCCAAGAGCCTCTACCACATTCTGGGTCATGCACCCTGTCCTCAGCAGTAAAGCCTTTCAAAGTCAAACTGTATTATGGACACCTCAGCTGTCCCCAGCCTATGGAGATTAATTAGATTTTTAAAAACTGCAGATACAGACAAACATGGCGTGTCTGACAGCTTAAGAACCAGGGTGTTTGGGGAGAGCGAAGCCTTTCTGGTCTTCTGCCTCCCTGTCAAATTCAAATGCGCCTCAAGCGCAAGCCTACTGCTGCGACAAACAGCCCAGCCAACACAGACTGCAAACATGCTGTGAAGTCATTTTATACAGATGAACATATGCCACCTGCTGGTCACAGTGCAGTACTGAATGCAAAATCCTCTGCATCAAAGCAAGGTTAATCCACTCCTAACAGTACTAAATCAGTGGTTCACCTTTTTTTGAACAAATAAAAATACCAACACACTGATATACAGCTCCCAAACCAAGTGATTTATTGAGTGAGACAGAACAGTGTCATCTTCCAATTTTGCCTTCACATCACACTGTTTCTGCAAAAACTCAATTTTTCCAAACAAAGAACAAATGCTTTTCAAACGCTTTTCAAAGTCATTTTTAATATATTACAAAAAATAATTCAGCTAATAAACAATGACAGTTTTTTTTTTATTTAGTTTAAGAGTATGGATAAATCATTGAGGCCCAGTAGGATGACACACACTGTCAAGCCTGGGGAAGTATTTTTAGAAATTATTATTACTGTTGTCTTACAAGTGCTCTGACTATTACTGTTGTTGATTTATTCACATCTCTACTCCTTATCTGAGACCCTGAGTAATGAAACTAGAGCTCAACTCATTCATCTACAGCTCTAGGCCCCACCTTCATTAATGTTGTCCCACCTCAAAGCGTTTAAACCAGAGCTGCAGATGACTTGATTTAGATCATTACTGCTTCATTAAATGCTCTAAATGCTGCTGAGCTGTTGCAGATGGGTAGGGAGAGCCAAGCTCCAGGACTCAGGCTGGTAAATGCTCACACCTTGTTTTTCCACTCAAACAAGCATCCTACCTATCCCTAGGGCTGTCGTGGTGAAGGAATTTCTCCTGCGGTGATTTAGGGTGGCTCAACAGCGTGATGCGCGATATTACCGCCATTTTTTTGTTGTTGTTGTTGTTTTTGTTTTTGCAAATTACTTCATTTATCCTGATTTTAGTGCTATATAAATAAGCTTTATTGCTAGGCTATTATTAGGTATATTGTTGCTTTTTAAATGACAAAGATGACACAGTTTTAAAACAAATTAAATACTTGTTTATTGTTAAATGCAGAACACAGAAGGGCAATGAGGGGCAATAAGAAAGCAAGGTAGGCTACACGCCTTTTCTCCTTTATGGAAAGGAAAAAGGATTAAGCCTAGCCTATAGCCTATATAAATTTTCCCCCCTTATCCGCGCTTTCACTTTCCGTGGTTTCAGTTACCCACAGTCAACTGTGGTCCGAAAATATTAAATGGAAAATTCTAGAAATAAATACTTCATAAGTTTTAAATTGTGTGGCGTTCTGAGTAGCGTGATGAAATCTCGTACCATCCCACCTGGGACGTGAATCCAGGGGCGTAACTAGCGGTAAGCAGCTAATGCGGTTGCAGTTGTGACAACTGGGGGCCTGTGAGCGTGAGCTACTTACCAGTGTAATCAGCAGAGTCATCTGCTTGATGGTGAGTCATTCTTAATGTCATTGACCGAATAAATAACACAATAGGATGTAACAGTTATACATACATATATATATATTTGTATGAACTCATGGCTACATATTATAGCTCTAAATGAAGTTTTCAAGTAAGTGGGCACTCGGAATTCTGGGACATGGTAATTACGAACATGCATACTGCATGGCCAAAACAGTATGTTGAACTTGAGCTAGCTAACTTTCCACACAGTGAAACGGCAAGTCAAGAAGCAATGGAGTACAAGTGCAAACATAAAAGCGGGTTTCAAAAACAAAAATGAAAAAAAGCAGCTGAGAAACAAAAAGCCAAGCTTCCAAAAATAGGTAATTTCTTTAAAAAGAAAGAGCAGGAGATAGCAGTAGTTGTGAGCTAGAGCTGGAGCAAGAGAAATCAATAATTTCGCACAGCCAAAAGCCCAGAAAATGTAAATGTAGAGATGTAAGTAGAGCTTCTTCCTATTTATTTGCAATGTTGTATATCTGGGTCATGGTGCGCCATCACCAACAATGTTTATCATCTGTTGTGGTGCGCTGACACCAGATTTTGTCAAGTAGCCCATCACTATCTTGATTTCACTTGGGAAGTGCTAATGCATTCCATCTTCCATCAATAATACGTATTCGGCCCATGTATAGGCCTTGCTATTTTCTCTCCTTTCCTATAATGTTGCCTGTTACTAGTGGCCGAATAATATAATTGTGGCGTCAACTGTGCAGTGCATTTTGCTATTGCCGGTCATTTTAAAGCTGCATGCTTCAAAATACTTCTCCCGTTTGCTACTGACATTCTGGTTAAGTGGGACGGGCTGGGGGCCCACCTTGACCATCCTACATTGGGGCCTGGTGCTGGCTCGTTACGCCCCCGTGTGATTCATCCCTTTGTCCAGTGTATCCACACTGTATATTCTACCTGCCCGCTAGTCACTTAGTAGCCTTCTCGGTTATCAGATCGACTGTCGCAGTAACACAGTGCTTGTGTTTAAGTAACCCTATATATTGTTATAATTGGTCTATTTTATTATTAGTTATTGTTGTTAATCTCTTATTGCACCTAATTTATAAATGAAACTTTATCATGTGTATGTATGTTCAGTATGTATGTATAGGAAGAAAGTAAATAGGGTTCGGTACTATCCGCGGTTTCAGGCAACCGCTGGCGGTCTTGGAACATATCCCCCGCGGATAAGGGGGGACTACTGAAAATAAAGCAAATTGTTTAGGCTAAATCTTTAAGTGCAAATCTACAGAGACCCTAAAGGGACGTGAGCAAAAAAAAAAAAATGGGGAACATGACAAAAAAAGTTTTATCAAAGTTTCTTGTGCGCATGAGAAACTATTTAAATTTCTTTTTTGCTCAACCAAAATAGTTTCTCGTGCGTACCGTTGTGGCGGTTGCTTGCCATCCCCTGCGGTTGGCTTGTCAATAACGCGGTATTGTAATATTGCGGTTATCGCGACAGCCCTACCTATCCCTGCTGAGAGCTACTGAGAAAGCCCTCTGGTGGAGCGTGACCGAAACTGCTGAACAGGAACACTGCAGATGCAGACAAACTTTAAGCAAATTAAAGCACAGATACTTCCAAATTGCACCAAGATAAAGGAAGCCCTTCAAGGTGCTAATGGTGCTAAGCGTGCTAACCAGTACGAGATTGAGAAACTAGCACAAGTACTACCAGTACAACAACCTTTTGAGATGGACACCTTAAACCCGAGACAGGAAAGCAGGAGTAAGAGAAGACACCAGTCTGGTCCACCCTTTAGACAGTGCACCACCCACTGCACCACAACAATGTTAATGAGATCAGACTGCTTTAATCGCATGAATTGAGACTTTTACTTGGTTAGAGGAGCTTTTTGTGCTGTCAGAATGGCCCAAAATACATCCGCACAGTGAACACCCCCCCCCCTTATCCGCGCCAGGTTGACACCACAGGGAACAAGCCATTAATTATCAGTCTGTTTAGCTACCGTTGTACACCGCGGCCTACATAAGAGCCACTACAGGCCCTACCATTTATAGATGAAGAGCCTACACTCACCTGAAACAAAGCTAAATCTGGCTCGCGAGTCTCTGGGACTACACTGCTGACTGAAACGGCTTGAAGATGAAAGTCCTTCAAGCAAGTGCAATGGTGGACTGAGCACTTTCAGAATGTGAACCTGATGGACATTTTCAACCTGAAGCTGAGAAATGACACCTAACACAATTATTGTTTTTTTTGTTTTGTTTTTTTTTTTTAGGAGAACATTACAGTGGAGTTGAAGAATGATCACATGACCTGCAGCTGTGGATTGAGAGTGACTGAAAAATACATGGAAAGAAAATTTCACATTTTATATTTACAGAAGCTCATTTCGCAGATGCTCTTATCCACAGCAAAGTGCATTCAACAGGTAATGAGCCGCACAGATACAAAATCATTAGTGCCATCCTTGAAATGTAGTGTCATTGTGGGAAACATTGCTGCAGTGAGGTTAACTGCTTTCATAGGGGTTACAACCTTGAACAATTATTGCCAATTTCCAGCTGCAAGGTTGCTATCTGCACAGGTGTTTACCAGCACAATGCTCGCACCATGAAATTAGCCCCTTGAGAGCATGCCATTCAGCAACTGCATTCATCTGAATCTCTAGAATACTCAAACTCAAACTGACCGTGGGCTGGACTGACAGCAACTGTGTATAAACTGTTCTACCATTTATAAATAAATAAAAACCTGCTTTTCTCTGATGTATACCATACAGCTCAACAGCTATAAACATTCTTTCTGTGAATAATCCCACAAACATCCCCTGCCCAAAAATTTTGACGGCAGCCTGACCCCCAACGGGTAGGGTAGAGGCGGGCACACAGTTGGAGTAAAATGACCAGCTTCTCTTCGCCCTGAGCTTGCATCTGAACTATTCCCGCCTCGGGGAGCTGCAGATTGATGCCCCAGCCATGTTTACCGACAGCAGATAAACAGCAGAGACCTCCTGAAGGCTGGCCCTTGGGGGGATGTCAGTATCAATTTCATACTTGGAGCGATGTGAACGTCAACGCATGACGCTACGGCTGCGAACGATTAGCTCCTCTGAGAATCAGTTTTTACGGAACTATCTGCAATGGTCATGAGAAGGCGAGTGGTTTGTTAGGCCTCATGGACTCTATGTGGGAAAAGACAGCAGGTCATGTCAGAGCTCAGAGGACCAATACTTCTTATTGGTATGTCCTGTAACGTTAGAGGCCTAAATGACTCCAAAATACCAGATCCAGGACCAGCTTTCCCCCTTTGTGTTCAGCATACTTACTCAACGCCACAACAAAGCAGAGCATGCTTTTAAAGTAAACAAAAATTTTAATTAGCATTCCCATTGGCCCCTCCCCCAACATCATGTCATAGACAGACTGAATAGCTCTATAAAGCTGACTTCAGGACTGTCTTCCACAAGGGATACCCATTAGCATGTCAATTAAACAGAGTAACTAAACAAGCTGGAGAAGCTGAATTAAGTAGAAATTAACAGCTGAGCGGTGATCTAGGATTGAGCACTGAGGATGAAGTACCACCCTGTCTGCTGATGGGGTTCGAAACAGCCTGCCTCATGTGAGTGGGAATTATGGGAATTATGATGACATACGCCATATCATGGTATGGAAAATACCATGATATGAAACAGAACAGCATCTGTAGTTGCGCACGGCCTGAAGACTAGGCTAATCTACAGCATTGAAGGCCTGAGGACTAACCCCCAGTGCTGCAATCACGACACGGAGTTCCTTGAAATAGTCCACTCAGACCACATTCTCCCTCACAAAGGTGAGTGTTCATGTATTACATCACTGCCACCAGGCAATTACACTATGTGATCACACCCCTGCTTAGGGTAGCATTTCAAGAAGCACAACCTGTTCCTGGACGAGGGGACGTTGCATGTACAGACTCTCAGTGCTTCCGAGAGAGGACCAGATGAATGGCTTTACTTTTCTTATTCACGTAAGCATTAGCAGCATCCACCCACCGTTCGTGAACCATTCGTCCATGTTCTTTTCAACCAAAGGCTAATGAGCCAATTAGCGTGAGTTTCACCTGCCCGTGTCCCTTTACTTCAACAACATGCTAACACTATAGGTTTTCAACAGCCTATATTCACAAGACAGACATCTTGGTGAGCTTCATGTTGAAGCTACAAGTGCTCTGACTTGCTGGCTTGCTGCGGGTCTACAACAGAACAAGTACAGTTGTCAGGAATGCAGACTGCATGGGAACCTCCTGCTACCAACCAGAACATCCTAGATGGAGCATGGATGGAACACTGGAGCTGAATATCTGGTTATAAGAATATGCATGTGGTTCAACATCTTTAATAAGGTACTTTGGGACGTCTGTTAGCAAAACTTACTGAAGGGACCAGTTAAACTTACAAAGCAAATATACTTGGTTCTAAATGGCTAACCAGGATGCAGGAAAAATGCTAGCAATTCATTCCATAGTGTCTGAATTTTCTTATCACATCATTGCCACCTCCAAGCATTCGAACATTTTCTGTCACTTGAAGCCATGCCCTCAGCCTGGTTGTGGTTGCTTAGCAGCTCCGGCACAATGCCTACCACCTGCGTAACTGCAGAACATGTGACTCTTAAGTCCTTCCGATTGGCTGGTGAACATGACAGCAAGCTTTAGCTTTAAGATGAAGGGGCTGCAACCCAAAGGCTGCCATTGCAATTCCAGACAATACCGTTTTTACCACACACATTTAAACAATTGAGTCATTCACATAAATAGGGGTGAATTCATTTAGGGGCATCTCTGCATGCCCTGTTATGTCCTGTGCAACCACACCCCTGGGAAAATTCTCAGATTACAGTAAATCCTATAAAGTTAAGATCAAATTGTTACGAAATTTGCTTTCATCATAAAAAAAACACACTGATCTATATTAAATAGATCATAGTTTCAAATACAGATGGCACACAAGTGCCAACAAATACGCTTATCTGTCCTTGTGATTAGCTCAGGACAGACAAACTGAAATTACTGCTCCCTGTTTCATCATTTGACTTATTTTATTTGGACAGCAGCTGACTTAGAATTGACATTAACATGATGTCATCATAGTGAATGTTACTTTCATTAGTGCCAAATGGACTATCCTGTTTCTTCACCGAACGCCTTATCTTCCCAAACTGACATCTGAAAGATCTAGTGTCAGTCTTCAGACGTACAGAGGAAAATGAGGTCACATGCAAGTAACTGTCGATGTCATGACCAACACAAACACTCACCCTCTCTACACAGACATACACACAGACTGAAGCTCTTTGCTTTTGCCATTTGACAGAGCTGCAACAGTTGCAAAAAAAAAAAAAAATCAATGCTGGAAGAGGAGGCCCTCAACTAGATTTTCTCTAGGGTGTATAGGGTCACAAAAACGTTTCAGAGAGGGAAGGAAAACAAAACGGATGGACTCTGCTGGAGGGAACGG
Source organism: Megalops cyprinoides (assembly GCF_013368585.1). Lineage (NCBI taxonomy): Eukaryota > Metazoa > Chordata > Actinopteri > Elopiformes > Megalopidae > Megalops > Megalops cyprinoides. The sequence continues at coordinate 3,608,548 of NC_050598.1, forward strand.
CTGCGCTCTCTGATGAAACATCATCGTCAGCCATTTTTATAACACATTTTCTTGTCAGATGGTTTTATTTGGACCAACTTACAAGGTTTATCCATTTAGACAGCTGGATACGCATGGAAGCAATTTGGGTTAAGTACGAGAGTACAGAGTCATCTCCCTGGAAACTTAACCAGAAACCTTGAGGTTATGAGCCCTGCCCCTTACCACTACAGCACACTTATTTATTGTTAACACCAGACAATGGCTTGAAATTCCTACACAGTTATATTGTCTTACATTTTTCATATTTAACAAAAGGCTGCTATGAAGCAATTTCTTTATCCTAGCATTTTGCCCTTCCTTCAATCATAAATCATGGTGACCACACACAATTAATATGTCCAACAATAGCACTCCCATTAATGATGGGATTGCTATTGATGCACCATGGTGACCACCACATGGCGACAAACCACTGTGACTGCTAGCATAGCATGTCCAGGCAATTCTCTGAATTTCCAAACCAGTTTTGAGAAATGCCTGTGTGCTTTGATCTGTGCTACCTCAGGGGTCCGAGAACAACGGAGGTTCCTACTGATAAGCAGGAAACATGAGGGGGGTTTGTGTACATGTCCCAGCTTCCAGGAAGAAACCAGGGAGTGGCTCTGCATGAATCACGTGGCCGGACAAGGCAAAGCTTATTCATCAGATTCAGGTTCAGCAAGGTGCAGGCAATTGGTTTTCCAGAATAACACATATGCTGTACCACCGTCAGCCTGGTGTCACTTGAACTGGAAACACTGAAACTTTTTCTGAAAGACATGTCGTCAACAGCAACTACATATCCTCATCCTCTGCCCATTGTCCTGGATTCCTTAGCATGCCGACAATTTTTGAGACTTTCTGAACTCAGCGCAGTTAATTATCCAACCCAATGCCAACTGTTGACCAACAAAGAAACAAAACAGAGCAACTACACAAAAAAGCAGTCAATGCTTGGTCTGTGTTTTTTGCAAACACATCTTGGATGGAATTCAGCAATGATTCATACACATAGGGCGCCCCCTGCTGTTTACTTTTCAAACATCCTGCAGCTAACAGATCATGCCCCTGTTCTGGCACTCGGAGAGTAAGCCAAAGTTGTGTAATTGGTATTGTCAACATGTCTTGTTCCATCCTGAGGATGACGGAGTGCTAAGACTAAGGGACACTGAAAAGCATCTCCCGGAGATGGCAGCACGGCTGAGAGATTTCTCCGTTTGTGCCGTGACCTCACCAGCGCTGTCACCGGCTGGAGCCAGCAGAGTTGTCAGCAGTCTGCCTGTACCGGCCAACCTAAACTCACTGCCACAGCAAGGCCTCAGTTTTAAGCCTTTGTCAAACGGGCTGTTGTTGCTGGGCAACTCGGGTTCATATGACCTTGCTCCTTTTCATTTAGCAGGAAAAACAGAGAGAGGGATTCAGAACTCAGGGGGAGCAATTGGGCCGGGCATCCAGATGGTTCTATTAATCTGTCGGCATCCGTAACTTGGCACTGTCCATGCTGAAGCCCGAGCCATATCCCCCCCCCAACAAGGAAAAACTGTCCCTGTCCCCTCAAGATGGCTTCATGAGTCACAAGTACAGAGTAATGACTGCAGGCTAGAAGCCTTTACACAACAACCAGCGTGCCGAAACGCATTCTAATACATGACTATTTAACCAGAGCACATGAAAGAGCCACATCCCTACAGGAATTGACCTTCATGAGCTGAATAACATGCAGCCAAGGAGGCAGCATGACACCCTGCAACATAATGCTAGAAACACAACTGTGAGGGGTCAGGTGCATCTCCGCCTCTGATCTGATGCAGGATCTAACCAACAGACACGTCCACAAAGGCAAATTACCAGCAGACACAACACTCCTGCTACTTTGAGACCGCAATTTCTTTGCCACAGAAATGGAGAATGAATGATAAGATATCTTCAAAATATCAATTTCAAGGTGGCAAAACCGAAACAAGCACAGCTAAGCAATAACAGGGGCAAAATGGGTTTTACCCAGGATCTGAAGTTTAGATGGTAGTGTCAGACCCGCAGGAGTATTGTGATCTACATTTCAAAAAAAATTACATAAAGGGCAGTGCTTACAGGGTGCTGACTCCATGCTGGGAACACACCTTACATCTCACATACACTGACACAGCCTTACATTGGTCTGGCACTGATGCTCCAGTCTCCTCTCTTTTAGGGTCACAATCAATATAGAGTATAACCAAAGTCTTGCATTATCTGGCTGTGTATCCAGTCTGCAGTATGGTAATAATCTAAACATGCACCACATTAAGTTTACAAGCTCTTGGCTGAAGCGTTGCTTCTACTCTGTGTCACTGCTGTCTCATTCCTAAACATGTCTCTTTCTCCTTTGCCTCAGACTGCTCCCAATTCTAACCCCATCTTCCTCCTAAGCCCCCGCCCCCTAGATCTCTCCTGAATGTAGACCTGTTTCTCCGTCCCTATCATGACTGCACATTTTCACAGGACGTTCCCTCATCTCCCGAGAGTGCTTCTTTAAACACTGTTCAAGTTTTTCCCCAGTCCTCTAATCTTCCTGTCATTTACTTGCTGAAAGCCTTCTGCATAGCAGTCCACAATGTCTCTTTAAACAGCTTATTTCTCCTGACGCATTAATGCTTCATAAATATGTATTCAACAGCCTCTGGCACAGCAGAAAAATCAAACAAAGTGAGAGTGTAAAGGGTTCATGGTCAGCACATTGACAGTGGTGTGACTGGAACCTGTTCTCTAACCACAAACCTGCCACAGAACAGGCACGAAATACACTGGTAAAGCCTGATTTCCCACAGAACAGCAGAATCAGAGAGATGTTCAGCGTCAAAAGTGAAGAGAGAAAAAAAAGCTGGGACGTACATTGCACAGTACCTGTCGTGCAGTCCGACGGACATCATATCCCCTCTGTGCCCAGGGTGGTCCATGCCCTCGCCCGAAACCACGCCTCTGAAACGAGAAACACACATCTCGCGTGAGCCTGAGGTTTGAGCTTTTACTCCGTACCTGGGACAACTCACAGCGCCAGCTCTGTCAGGATGTGCCCTCAGAAGACTACCCCCTCAAAACAGCAGCAGCAGTGTCATACTAGTGTTATTTAGCAGTTTGATAAAGGGAGAACACATTAACCGAATCATTTAGTACATTTAGTATTACAGAAAAGGAAGATCCAAAGGAAGTCTTGTGTACAACAAGGCATTTTAGGCAACAGCCTTTAAGTAGAGTGACACAATCTACATTAAGTAACACCTCTCATGCACAGAAACCCCTTTTAAAACAACAGCACTCATGTGTAGCAATACATTCCAGAGTTACAGCGCTCATGCACCAGACCACATTCTAAAGCAACAGCTCATGAACTGAAATGCATTTTTAGGCAACAGCTATCGCTTAATTACTTGGCTGAGTGATGTGGAGCCTCAGGAGTCGGACCTACCAGTTGCCACTCTCTGCGTCTATTTTTGCCACACCTGCCAATGACAATCGATGACATCACACAAAGAGCCCCTTGTAAACAGTCATGTAAAAACCACACCAGAAAGGATTCAGCTCCACCTTCATTACAAATGAAGGGAAAACGTGCACTGCGCATGAATCAAACCACTGACATAACCAACAGTGCTCTTCTATCCCATCCATGGCCGACAGAATGGTGCGGAATGCTCTCACGCTGGAAAGACCTTAAGATTGGTGCCCCCCCACATGCGTGCATTTCATTCTTTCAGAGGGCCAGACTTTAGCCCTGGCACAGGAACGCAGACCATCTGCTGCCATGCAACTCCTCCTAAAGCCATTCCACACCACTGTGAGCCAAACCAACTGTAGGATCCTGGGTACTTACAAACGACTGACATTTCCCCCACAGCAAATTCCCAGCGAATCAGAACGTCCCTTCTAACTCCATCTATACATGGTAACGTAGCGACCCTCAGGCTGATGCCACTATCCAGCGCATGAGAAACAGCGGTTTTAATGGAATGACATGACACCAACAGAAACCACTCACACTCTAGAATAAGTCTCAATTTTTTCTGAGGCTCAGAAAACTAACAAATTAAATGTGTTATAACTTTTACATGTTAATGCTGAAAACTGACAATTTATACAGCTAGATATGTACGTAAGTCGGTGTTAAAACTACAACAACCAGAAATCCCTGCTCTGGATGTCCAAGTGGAAAGGTAAAGGGGGAAAAAAGAAAATGGATGCAGAGGCCTTTGTAATAATGTAAATTTGGTTGCCATGTTGTGATGTGATGATTTAAATCAGTAAATGGAATTTTTGTTCCATGTAATACTCATGGTTAGAGCTACCACCTCATTCGACTCAGTATTTTCCTTTGCATCAGTGAGAGCACAAGGCCTCTTCCCCATCTGTTGTGCATATGGTTCTGCGCAGAAGCGCAGGTCAGCTCGGTCAAAGGCGTGAGCGATGACCTGAGCAGGTACCCATAATGCTGCTAGGCTAAAAGCCCAAAACACCGTTTTGCGTTGGGTTATCTTGTTTTGCCATGGCTAACCCTCAAACTTAATGCTGCATCCGATCAGGACAAGACCTTTCTTGGCAACAGACACAAAAATGGCACAATGGCACTTTCAGTGCAATGAGCATTTTCACGTTTTGTCTATTTGGCAGGCAAATGGAATCATGCATGTATGCACAAAATGTGTTTTGGAAGGTGAAAAAAGGCAAAAAAACAAGATTCAATCTGTACAGATGACCAAAACGTCACGCACCATCCAGCATGTTAATCATCTGTATGCTGTCAAAAACATGTGAACGTCGAAGTGAACCACAATGAACTGCAAGATGCAGTTCTTCATGGGCTGACCCCCTTATTTAGTGACAGAAGTATTATCTGTCTCAAATTCATGCTGAAATAAAAAAAGAACAGGACCAAACAGAACAGAACAGAACTTGGTCTCCAGCTATAGACCAAAATAATCCTGTTAAACATTAAAGAAACCACTGCCCTCCTGAGGAAAGCAACTCCCACAATGCACCAGGGCCTCACTTTCCCATTCAAAACCACAGTAAGTCATGTGTAATGGAAAGGAAAGGATGAGCTGAAACATGCACATCTATTGCATGGTTAACTCTTTCGCTGGTACTGCTATCCTGGTACTGCTATCCAGCCACATATTTGACTGGACAATACTGGTCATGAAAATACCCATCAAATATTATTTCACACATTTTTGTTGTTTCAGGGTAATCAAAATGGTCAATTAACTTGAGTAAAAATTTTGAGGTTTCTGGTACACATTTTGTAATTAAATATTCTCATTCTAGTGTTAAATTCTGTAGTAAGTCACAGCCATGGACTTTTAAATTGGTTTATTAAACAGACATGGTTCTTTGAATTTTACAGCTCCTGTTCCTGTTCTTACCTTCATGACTGTAAGAACAGGGACTTTTGACCTTTTCTGAAACCAGATTTAGATAAGACTAAGACTAAGACTAGTTCCTAATGAGGATCTATGCATTTCAAATCACTACATCGATTAGAGTGGCAACCAGCAGTGTGTGCACCTTGCACCACTCTTAGTAGGGTTACTATGACAACCACATCTAATTATTCCTTCTTCTGTGCCAAAGGCAGTCTTTTCACTGTGATTCTTCGAAATCCAGGAAAGATTACCCTGCCCAGACCAAGACAGAGGGAGTGAGAGACAGAGAGCGGTGGTCATACTCCGCCCTGCCTGCCAATGGATATAATTGGGCTTGTGCCTACTGTTATTCTGTACCTGATTCCAGCCCAGCTGGTTCATTACAATCTCCCCATGCGCCCCTGATAAAAGTTTGTGTGGTCCCTGCACAGTGCATCTCCTCACACTTTCATCACACTGAAAGAAAATCAGCTTTGGGAATATCTGCCGGTTGCAGATAATACACTTCAGAGTGAAAGAACCTGAACACACTGAGGTGAGTTACCTTAAAAAACCCAGCCAGTGTTAAACCATACTCTGCAATTTGTAAAACCCACTCTGTGCATCCATGTGTTCTTCCCCAGCAGATTCCTCCCAGCACACGTAGACAGGCCATAAAGTGAGCCAATGCCATTACTGCATTCCCTCACACAGGACACTTACAAACCATCCAGCTGGCCAACGGCCTCGAAGCAGCCAAGCATACACTCAAAGGCCCTGACTGGTCAAAGGACCGAGCCAAGATAGCCTGGATCACTCCATTAGAGTGGATGACACCTCCATAGCCTCACCCTGCCCAGGGATCCTCCCTGGATCTCATCCCGCACCGGCCAGGGGATGATGATGACATCGTCCTCAAGGACAGAGCTCACCTTAATGCAGAATTTTGCATTATACACAGTGTAAAAGCCCAAAACACAAAATAAAATTCAGTCTGCGTTGCAACTGTGTGATTACTCTTCATTTGGGTTTTGTGATTCTTTGAAACTGCATCGAAACCACAACAATGAGCGACTGACCCAGAGCTGAACCATAACAAAATAGCTACATTATTTTCCAGCCAGTCAGCTTTCACCATTTAGCACTTGTTTTAAACAGTCGTGGCCTGTATGAGTTAGCTGAAGACCTCACCTAAGTGACACACTTCGTCTGTCTGACAGTGTTCTCTGTCACTCTAAATTATCATTAAAACTAATGAGTTTTTTTTTTTTTTAAATGTGATCCACTTCTGTTAAATAATAAAACAAGATGCTTGTAAAGGAATTCATGTGGAACATGAATATGAGATTCTGTTGATGAGCAAAAGCTCTGAAAGACGATGACCATGAGGAGGGATGGTGAGGGGTGTGGGAGAGCATGGAGCCCCCTCGCCATGGACCAACAGCAGCAGTTGTGTCGGTTGGCATGCTCATCCTGCTGCTCCACAAGTGAGACGGGGGTGGAGCCAGAGTCTCTGCGGGGCTGCCTGGGTGGTTCAGGCCATAGCACTCCATCATTACATGGCGGCGGTGGCTCTAACCCAGCCAGCACTGTCCGGCCTTTACAAAAAGCGAAATGCCAATCTCATTCCCCAAAGAGAAAAATAAGAGGCTTCTGCCTCTGTAGGGCATGTTTAAAACAGTGGTGCAAAACTGCCGTTGTTTCCACTCGGTGTCCGCATTTCTGCGGCTGATCAACATCCCCATCATTTACCCAGTTTAACCTTTTCACACTTCTGCAAAGCATCGGCTGCATCACAACTCAGCCTGTATTAGCAGAATGCCTACATCCCATAGATTTTAGAAGGTTTAACTACAGAAGTTTAAGAATGTGTCTGTGTGTTCTCCAGTTATTTTACATGCTTTAAAGAAGGCTGCATCAAAATGTGTCTCCACAAATCTGATAAAATGAGCAATAACTTCTGCATAGGCAAATGACCTTCTGACCTGTGGCACCTGATGAACCTTTGTCACTTTCTGCGTTTTGGCGAGGGACTTCAATCTGCAGGAACATACAGGCCATATGGCACCTCTATTTATAGTCTCAGCCCTTAATTTGTTGGGGACCGCTCTGCCATCTGTCTGCCCCTGAGCCGAGCCTTCGAGGTGATGACGGCCCTGCCTGGAAGCGAGCTGAGGCGATAATCACAGCCAAGTCTTATCACGGAAAGTTCAAGCTCCCCGGATCCTTCCGAGGTGCATTTCAGGCTTGGCCAGTTAAACGCATGCTGGGCTGAGAGAGGGAGAGTGACAGGGAGGGCTAAGATGCACAGTTCATCTGGTGTCAAGCAGTAAGGGGCCTTAGAGGGATTCTGATTAAGTGGAGTCAGTTCTTTCGCTAGGGGATTACTGCAAGGCATCCCAGAAGCCCTCGCTACAGATACCTGGAGTTCTCCGGGGAAGAGATGCTGAGAAGGTAGGAAGCTGGGCATCCAAAGCACATTCATCCCGAGTGGTTTCCTTCTGGACCACTCTGGAGTGAGTTGCTGTTGGTCGCAGCGGAAACTCATCTTTGGTCCTTTGTGCTGAGCGGCTGAAGCTGACTCCTCCTACTTGGTGCACTTTCATATGTAAGCCAACAGGGGGCCACCCCTCAAACTGCCAGAAAGGTGCAACCCTGTCCATTATACCCGATGATGATTAAACCATAATGCTGTCACCGCCTGAAGAACATCACATCTAAGACTGGCAGGCCATGTCAGGCAATTACTTAGTAAGCAGAATCACTGTGAATAGGTCAAATGTCCCACTGTCCATTTTCATGGACAAGTATGTAACTATTACCAAGGATTTTGAAAGACCATGGGAACCCTGTCACTATCTGTTAGCAACCTCAGTTTCAAGGTAGACCAAAAAAACCCCACAGCAAACAGCATCCTGAAAATTTAATTAATAATGAACTCCACACAGTGCTATCACTGGAGTGGTCTTAATGTTTTCTCTCCATTTTGCCATGATGCCCATGTAAGTCGACAAGTCTGATAAACAAGTAATTGTAAGTAACAGAGAAATCTGAATTTGAATTTCAAATAAAAGACTTCACTGTCGTTTGATAAATGTGAGGTCTTTGAAAGTCACAGTGGCTGCTACTCAGCCTCTCGGCAGCCTGGTCGATAAGGACTATTTTCACCGTATAGCTAGAACAAAATCGCTATCAACATAAAAAACCATCCAAGCTCACCGCAAAATACTGTGGCATTTTAGGCCAGCTGCTTTAAATGGAGTCAGACGACCAGCATTTTTTAAACTGTAAGTTTATCTTTCACTGGCACTTTGCAGGGAAAAAAGCAGGAACTTCATGCCCTTTTGACTCATCATCCCCAGTATACGTGCCAATGTCACCTATGCATTTCAGACCTTACAAATCAAATGCAATATGATAATGAATTGTACTTAATGGCAGAATATTCATTCACATAATTAATCGCTGAAGAATTCAAGCTATTCAATATTACTTTGCTAATATGCTGATATTTGGCTGCAAAGTCTGCCTCTGGTGAAGAAAGCTCTCAGTTTGGGCTGATGTTCGTCTGCTGGACAAGCAGGGATGCAGCTTCTCACCTGAAGCTCAAAACTTTACAGACAGTAGATGAAAAGTACTGAAATGCACTTGTACATAGCAATGAATATGCAGCAAGAACATGCTTTGCCGGCAGCAGCCCCCTGATGCAAGCCATGATAAGACAGCTTCCTTCATCTGAATTGACCACAGCAAGCAGAGAGCTTGTGAAATGTGTGGGCCGCCCGGGTGTTGCCCAAGCACGGGGCTCGGCATTCTGCCATGACAGGTTTACGACCCAAATCTCAACATGCCGAGTTATTTAAAAGCGTGCTGTCACATCGGAGAGAGGAAAGCGCTGGCTCGGCCTTGCACCACACGCCACCAGGGGGAGAGGATTAACTTGGCATGGGTCGTTCTGAATGCAGTGGAGGAAAAAAAAAGGGCCCGTGTGTGAATGGCAAAAGAAGCCCTGACTATATCACACCGGGTCAATTTACAGCAGTTTATTGCCACTCTGGAGTCCCAGCAGGAAAATCCTAACTGGAGCTGAGTCCGGAGGTGGAGCTACAGGTAGTACTGGGGGTGTGGCCAGGGGTGGAGCCATGGATCTCCTTGTGCTCACTCTGGCATACATGACATGGAAATGCATGTCCTCAGACTTCAAGAGCTGGGTGAGGCCACTGTCCACAGGCACGACAAAACCTGTGACTTTCAGACACACAGGGAAGGGACATCCCCTATCCCTCTGATTGTTGTAGATACAATATGTGACACATTTCCACCAATGAAAGTGCACTGTAGACAAAAAAGAAAAAGCTACATGCCAGGTCTGAAGAGCTTCACCACAGATAGACCCCAACAAAAACATCTCTAAGTCTGTACCCACCTGAAGAACTTGCAAGTATTACAAAATTGTAGTAATGTAATGCTGTTAGCCCAGCTCTGCATTTTGACTTTGAGGTGGACATGTGCCACAGGAATCATGAACGATTGGCCATGCACAATCAGTCTCCATATTAAATAAACCATGTTAGCCTCATACCATGCATAATCCATTTGTACCCTGCCTTGTTCTCATTAATACTCTGTAAGCCTATCTGAATAAGGCCGTCTGTCAAATAAATACGTAATCACGACCGCATTTAGACTAAGGGAGGATCATATCAAAGGCAAAGCAATGCTTATTATCGATCCTTCTGCTACTATTTAAACCTGAAACTCTCCCACAACACTGGGTGCACAAAGCGATAGACTGTGTAGTGGCTCAAGGGAGAACAACAAGAAACAACATGAAGTGAAACGGTTCACGGCAACATGGGTGGGCCGAGTCAGCCAAGTGAAAAATAAAACCGCATAAGACGGCCTTGCCCACAAGCCCACGCTTGCACCACAGAGCAAAGCCACTAAACTGTCAATAGAGGCTCAAAAAAAGTGAGTCAAAGTTAGTCCTAATCCTCGCCACCACACCACACCGCTGTACATCTTAATGCCATTCAGTCCAGTTTAAGAGGAGTACTTGGCACTCGCGGCCAAACGGCGAGGTGAGTGTGCTGACTAATCTGGCAGAAAGCTTGAGCAAACACCGAGGCGAAGGCCGATAATTGTGGGTCGTTTCCGATGCGATTACTCATTTCCTCCAGGCTTGTACCAACATTCGGCACTAGCGTACACCATATCAAAATCTCTACTTCTTAAAAAAAAACAAAAAAAAAACAGGTTTTTTTTCTGTTAAGCAGCATTTATTTGTGCCGAGATGCCATGGCGAGACTGTGGCTCATTAGCAGATTCAGAAACCCTCCAGCCAGGGTGGGAGCTTGTGTCTGCTAGCATGTCTGCTAAAGTGGTTCTGCTGTAAATGTGCTGTGAGGTGGCCTTGCTGTTGCTTTTCTGACATCCACATGCAAGCGGTTACCACCAGGATCATATGAGGAAATATGGCCCGTATCTGGGGTAAAAAAGCAGTAAGGTGAATGGCTCCCTCTTATCTTCAATGAATTGCCCAGCCCGACACAGACCACCAGATTGCCAGACCACCACACACCATGATCAGCACATTTGGCTGTTACCCCCCCGCCTGTAATGTCACAGCCCGGTCAAATCCACCACCTGCCTTGACCCCTCCGTGGTGGAAATGAGTTCCCTGTTTACGATAGCCATCTTTCATCACAGACTGTAGACCCACCTCTTCAGGCCTCACCTCAACCCCCTATGCAAGCATGATCTGTTGTCTCTCTAGCCGTTTTCACATATGAATTTCGGACAATGTCTGGAGAATCAGGTCTGCACATTGCCCGGAGTTGCCCTGTCACACATGCAGCACACAACAGGAGCTTGTCCGTGTCAGACACGTTCTCACCTACTGGAAATACTCCGGTTTGGTTTAGGCGAGGGGTGGCATCTGGGTAGAGCGTGCAGGAGGCAGGACATGACCCAAAAAGGACGCTGCAGAAATCGTAGCGGCTGTATTCGAAACCGCCTACTGCATACTATGTACTGCGTACTACACAAGTATATACTGTATACTGCATGCTATTTTTCAGTGTAGTATGTGACCATTAATAATTACATTTGTAGTATGTTACATTGTCGCATGAAATCATTGCGAGTTTAGAAACATCCAGATTTCCTTGTGGTATTTTTCAGTCAGACGCAACTTGCATTCTCACGAGTGAAAAGCATTGACGAGTTCACAAAAAGTATTCTAGAGTTGAAGTATTTTCAGTTTTTTTTCTTTTCAAAGTCTTACCTTTCGGTGGTGCGGGCACATAATGTGGCACGGAGGAGGAGAAGGCGAACATAGCTATTGTACTTTTGGGCAGCCTATAAAAAAAATCACACATAGCCATCCAAATGGTGCTACCGGTACACATAATTTATTATTAATTATACATTTATTATAACAGGAAGGTAAGTTTTTTTTGTTCGCTATGTAATGTTAGGTCACCAGTTCACTTCATCTCACTATAACAATCACTATTACATAGCTACAGCTTAGCTAGCTACTACCTAGATAATAAACTACTAACCAACGTTATTAATCATCGTAAGAGACAAGTTTTGGCAGTATAGCTATAGCTAACCATCTCTTTAATGATCATTGGACTCACAATAGCATGTATTTGGACGTATGCTCAATGTCAACGAAAGAGTAGAAAGCAATATGCAGGCACGCAGAAAAGAGTACAGAGCAGATGTTTGTATTCTTCCGGTTTCTCGCCAGTCGCATGATAGAAAGATAGAAACATCATCAACACGCCCACTCGCTCACCATGGATTCTCCAGAACATGACCTGCTCTATTCTCTCATGGACTCAATCCGGCATTAGACGGACTTTGTACAAGGGAGCTGGCAGAGTGAAGTCCGTCTCATGTCTAGTCCGCCTGATTCAGACATTTGCGTTCTCACATACAGCTCCTCCGGGTAATGGCTAGATAAGTTCCAGCTTTCAGTGCATGTCTGAAAGGGACTTCTCATGTGCAAATATATATGTGGAAGCACGTTTCAGAGTTTTATGTACTTGAGCATATGGAGGTTTACCTGTGTCTAGTATGTGTTAGCGTTATATTTTAAATGATACAGTCCTTAAGTTGTACAGGTTTCTTTGCATTCATGTCAAATCTAGGCACACACTTGTGATCTGAGCACTATGTTTAGCACTGACGTTCATTCATGTGTGGTTAGTGGTGTCATGTTCATGCAACTTTTCCTGCCACTTTATTAGATGCTCCATGTAAGCCACTCTGGATAAGAGTGCCTGCCAAGTGACATTAGTAAACAAAATAAAAATGTGCATAGGCCCACCACAAGGCCAACAGAACACTGAATTTTGTTTTATTAATAGGGAATTAACTAATCAGACAGGCAGTGCTATGATAACGCTAACCCTACAACAAAGAAACAGTGCTCAGCAGGGGACTGTCACGCTGCCACTCTCAAAGGGAGCAGACAGACAAAATGACACGACTATGTCTATTCAGTGGCATCTCCTTCCAGGCTGACCGGGCACATGACAGCACAGGAAGTGAGTGTGGGCCGTTTCACCATTGCATACGCCAAAAAAACCCACCACCTGGCTCACAGAACATGCAATGAGGAAACACTGCCAATCACTCAGACGGGCAGTGCTAATGCTAGCCATCATATTGGATTCTATAAGGCCCAAACGCACAGCACAGTTATGCTGAAGCCTGCACAGCGTTAACATTCCAATTAAAATCACAGCTAAAATCAATCTACAAACGAGTCATGTGACCATCAATCAGCTGTAAGATGAGTATCGTTTTTATAGTTTTTATTTTACTGTAGAGTGTGTCATTTTCCCTCTTATTACCCCCTTCTTTCCACAATAATAGTGTAATAATTTTTGACCTCAAGATACTCTCTGCATATTTGTCCCGCCACACGCTTATTTGCCGTTGTTCTTGTCGCTTGACCTGGAACAACAGATAAATTTTAACTTCACAGCTAATTCTGGGGCAGTCAAATTGCCAGCTCTGCTAAATAAATAATTAAATATATAAATACCACCATCGTTTGTTCCATTTCTCTATGCAAACCACACAGACCACATAAATAGCCATTTCTCCAGCTGAATCGATATCTGTTCTAAGACATATTAAGCACCCCCCAAACTGCCATTAAGAATGCATGATGTGGACATCAGCACAAGCCATTACAGGCCTGTTCTAGCCACAGGTGGTTGAGTATCCCCTAGCAACACCAAAGCAGACCTGCCTAGAGGAGATGTGGGTGGGGGACGGGAGACGAATCAAATGCTGGTGTCCCCTAAAGAAAGAATGTGATGTGGCATACGACCCTTAACAATAGCTCCTTGCATCTGTGCCTCCCAGATAATTTTTTTCCTTTTGGTCTCCATGCTGTGCAAATCCTGTGTTGACTTTATGCTGGGTAATGTGAAGCAGAAATGTGGACTGATCTGATCTCATAGGTAAAGAAAATGCCTTTGTTCTCCTAGCAACACCCACTCATGAGCTATCGAATGCTTACTGAAAGACATGAAAACAAAGTAGGCTCAGCCAATGACAAACAGCACGAGTCCCTTGGATTTCCTGGGTGTACCACTAGGTTGCACAGAATCTTGCCTCAAACATGGAGTGTTTGAGGGTCTTCGATGTTACCATGGCAATTGTGACCCGGTCTGAGCTCGCCTTCAAGGACAGGCGTCATTAGGAGTGTCTTTTTAGCAGAGCGAGTGCTGTAATTCATGCCACCGTAGGATAAAGAGAGCTGTTATGGGCACTACACAGAAAACATATTCTTTTTTTTTTGCTCATGGATGCCACACTGCTTCTCACAAAGAGAGCATGGTGACAAAACACCACACCATTTATTAAGTGTCACCTGCTCCCAGCTGAGCAAACATAGGACAGCATTGGGAGTGAACATGGGGCTTTTGGTGCCATCAATGGAGCATTCAGCCCGGCTAGAAATGCTGTAATAACTGATATATCACTGCTCAAACAGGAGACTTAAGCCTGGCCAAAGAAAGAAAATATATGTATACACTGAAAAACAGCTCCCAGATGAGAATTGAGCTGGTAAGAGAACCTGTTTAACTTGTTAGAGAATTTAACATTCTTGTCCACCTGGATATTTATACAGGCCTATATTTTTCTGCCCCAGTCACTTTTTATCTGTTGTTCACCATTTGCATGTGCAGCTCGTGATTTTAAACAACGATATCTCTGCCATCCCGGGTGATGCGTTGAAACAATAAATAAGCACTGTTTTATTACCCCTGGGAGGCGAGCCCAGTTTCTCAATTTGCAGCTCATTAATGCTGCACTCAAATATTCCAGAGAATACCAATTTCACACAACAGGAGCGACGTGGAAGGCAATGTTGTTGATAGCACATTTCACAGTAGCCTCAAATTTACACACACAGAATTACAGCGGTGCAACAACGGCTCCATGACAGATTCACCACTGTGAACGGTTTCTTGCTGTGCCTCCGAATCTTTGCGCACATCAAAACAAATTCAATTCACACCAAACACAAGTTTTCAAATGCAACCTTTTTTTATTTGTTTTCATCTAATAGAAACAAGTTTGTTTGTTTGTTTTCAACCTAAATGAAACAAAGATTTGTTTTCCCCCCTCTGCATCTATAATAAACATTCCAATTAAGCAGACACGACCAGTGAGAAGGCGAAGTGTGGGAATCCTTTAAGGACAAAACACTCGGGAGAAAAAAAGAGAAGAATAAAAAACAACACATTTACATGATTACTGCAGCTTTTCTTTTTTCAAATGGAAAAAAAAATAATGGAGTTGGAGCAGCGCCAGGCCCATGTGCTTAACTGCAGGTGGCATAAATTGGCCCTGTTGCTAACAGCCGGCTCTGCTCTGAAACAGGGATGGTCCAGCATACCAATATGCCCCATGATATGCCCCATGTGCAGCCCTGCTGCCACGGGCCAGGACCCCCTGGTGCCAAAACAGGACACTTTGCTGATAAATCTGATGCCTGAAAAGCACTGGCAAGCCTCATTATTTGTGTAATTATTTATTATATTATTATATTATTATCATATTATATATTATGTATTGATTATATTGCACAAATCTCCTTTATACAGTAACCACTATGTGCAGCCAGGCTTCAATGGGCAGTGATCAGAAATCATGAAATAAAGGAAAGACTGCATTCTGTTTTGGAAAAGCCATCCTGTGTCACCCATTTCCTGCCCTGCACCCCACCCCCCCCGACACACACAAATTTTTGATTCAAATGTCTCCCTTCCATGTTATTTTAATGGTTAAACCACATTTTATTCCCTCCTTTCAAGGAATAAAAAAAGCTGTGATCACAGATGAAGAGAAAAGACTGACCTCCCCTACAATGCCCTGCAGATGGTGTTCTGAAATGGCATGTCTACAATCACGGGTACCTGACAAATAAATCCATAATGATGAACACATGGGGCAATCACACCACTGCTGTGTACAGTACAACCGTGACACCAACTACTTCAATCTATACACTGCAGGTCCCTAGCAGATGTTTTAACCAGAGTGACTTGCGTAGGTCACAGTTTTCACATACGAACCATTCGTAGTTGGACACATTTACTGAGACAAGTAAGGCTACATACCTTGCGCCAGAGTACAATGGCAACCCAGTGGCAACTTTTTGGTTAGGAGCCTTGCTCCTTTCCACTGCCGTTGATGAAGATAACCGTCTAGGACACGTGACAAAACACAGCCTTACTGTCAATTAGCGGTGCTCTGGGTGACAGAAAGCTTTTCTTTGGGAGCAGGCAGATAACCTGCCACCATCAGCTGTTCACGTAGTCCTGGGCCTGACTGTCAACAGGGACCAGCCAAGTTGACGTCACCAGGGCACGCACGTGCCCCCAGAACTACGGCTGTTAAAGGGGAAAGGATTATGGGAAATGTGCTTGGAGTTTCTGTCCCTCAAGAAATGTGACCTCTTATCTGATTTGTTAAGCACAGTGACAGCAAGACACTGAGCGGGGAAGACATTTAATAAATGTAAAAGACATTTCAGCGGTAGAGTCTCGCGGTCATCATAGCATAGTCATCATGGGCGGCAGTGTAGCATAGTGGTTAAGGAGCAGGACTCGTAACCGCAAGGTTGCCGGTTCAATCCCCGCTGGGACACTGCTGTTGTACCCTTGGGCAAGGTACTTAACCCACAGTTGCCTCAGTAAATATCCAGCTGTATAAATGGATAACATTGTAAAGAAATTGTAACCTATGTAAGTCGCTTTGGATAAAAGCGTCTGCTAAATGAATAAATGTAAATGTAAATGTAAATCATACACGCCCACAACCATCCAGACACCAAAATAGTATGGAGTTGCGTCATTAATGTGGCCCGCGAAAATAATCACGATCTAGACCCACTGCACTTACAGCAATCAATGCAGATCACATTAACAGTCCTCTGAATGACTGAAAGCATTATCAGCATGACATGGACAGCTGGTTATACTGCAGGGTTTAACAACCACTGAATGCCTCCCGAGCGCAATGAACATAAAACGATTCTCCTATTCCAACAGCCCAACCGTATGCGCTGAGCTCGTGACACGTGAACTCATGAAAACCACAGAAAAAGACGCTCACCAGCTAAAAACAAACAGAGTTTACAGTCCAACTGACACACCGAAATACCTTTTAAATGTTTTTGGAAATCAATTTAAAAATCCAGGAACACGCGGTTAGAAGCACACGCCACATTGTAACATATTTAATGTTGCTAATTTGATGATGCACAAATTCAAATCAAAATAAATCAGTGGCTGGGGAGCAGGCTGCAAAATAAACCAGGTGCTTCTAAAATAAATTATCTGCATCTTCAAACATACATGCATGTGTCGCCCCACCCCCTTTTGCGCTGGGAGTGGGTGCATGGTACCAGACAGATAGCAACAGCGTAAGTATGGCAAGCATTTCAGCGGATTACTATAGCTAGCAAGCAAGCTATTTACTGCCACAGCCAGGAAAAAACACGGGGAAGCCCTTTCCGAAGGCGCAGCGGTACCACGTATTATTGTGACACAGTCCACGAAAACACAGTCCCGTGTCACCGCTGTCTGCTTCGAGCTTAATCTTTGTTATTCTGACTTAGCACTTGACCCAAATCACAAAATCGCCATAACGTGACAGCCCGCCGTCACGGTGATCCTGCTTTTAGACACAAAACCAAGAAACGCCACGGCCATGTCCACGCCAAACCAACATTTGTAAGTCAAAGCTAGCGCGTTAAACGCGGTCTCAGCATGTCTAAGGACGCCAAGAAGCTCGACTTCCTGCGGCTGATTACCGTTCGAATCAATTCCCCGCTTACATCCATCAAACACTCATTTAGCCATGAACCAGACTGACTGGTCGGCTGGTGCAACGTATTGCAACTTCCTAAAAAAGTTACACATAATCTTACCAATAAATGACATCTTTTGTAGGGGAGCCTTCCGTTGCCGGTCGGTTTCTTTCAAGAGTTAATTTTAAAAGGCATTTCCTAGACTGACCTTTTGCCTTCTTGACACATTTCGATAAACTACATGAGACAGCTTTGCCAGAACAGCATGTCAAATTACATCAACTTCGCCGGGGGGGAAATCATTCTATTGTAACGACAACACACAGCCGGCTAGTTACACTTCTCCCGCTAGTAAAACACACCAGCCTTATCACAGGCTGTGTACATACCTCTTTCGCGGTATTTTGGCTCAGACCAATATCACTTTAAATGCAAGATTCGTACCTGCCACTGTCGGGGTTGCTGTTGTTGTTCCTCCTTGAAGTCTCCACTACTCCTAACCTAAACCGCAGTAAAGCCCGCCTCCGCCATCCGTTTATATTGGTCGTGTGGAAAAGGAATCTCCGGAAACAACGCCGACCAATGGAGAACTCCAATGGCAATCAGCGGAGAGCCAGGATTTCCGCTACAGAACAGCGCTGAGTGCGCATGTTGGGAATGCGAGCGCACCGCTTGGAAGGTGTCATTTCAGCTATTGACAGGATTGACACCGATCGGGGTTCAAAAGACACGTAATTCCTTGTTGGTTTTGTCAATTTACATTCCCTTAAAGCACACTGGGAACGTACTGCTTCGTTAACACCTTTGTAAATGTACATCCGTCGAATATATCACGTGTATGGGATCACACTTTCACCGGGACGCAGCTGTCCACTGAACTCACCGATCTATTAATGCACGCGTGCGTCTATTTACATCGGACGTGTCAGTGCGCCGGACATTGTTCTCGTACCGTTGGGGTGCCATGTAACACTTTTTTACAGCTAGTAAGAAAATTGTTCTGACGTCATATAGATGGAATCTGAGATCCCCTGCACCAGCCCATTTCTACGTTCTTCATCCTTGTGTTTTGGTGTGGGCTACTACTACCTCCGTCATTATAATATCTTGCAGTGAACTGTTCCAAGTTGAGGCTCTCACTTTACATGTCAGCCGTCAAAGCAGATCACTCGCGTCTAATCAGTGATTCTTTTGAGGCTTTCATTTAAGGACTGTCACATAGGTCTGATAATATGATGAACCCTTAATCAGTTTAATCTCTTTTTGTTCTAACCCGGTGAATATCTATCAGCTGTTGCATCTCTGTAGGCCACTAAATCTACTACCCAAAGCTCCACTCGCAGATGCTTGCCATTATGTCACCTAATCTTGATTAACTTAACAGTTATGTTCAGATGGGGTTTATAAATTAAATCATGGTAACTCATTGCTTCCTGAATCTTACATGCTCTTCTATCATCATGCCTTCTATCACCACAGCTCGGATGAAGAAACATACATTTTTACATACATACATGCATATATGAACAACATGAAAAATCACACACAGAAATAAACTACAATACAGCATTCAGTTTTATTGCATTCTGTAGTACACAGAGCACTTCACCATAAACCAGTTATTATTGATGGGAGTAGGGCTGATATGGGACATTAATAGATCTTATTTCTGAGAAATCACACTTAAATAGGGGGCCTATGTTTCCATACAACACAGGTATTTTATAAATAGATTGCTCATATGAGGCAATGTTAACCATTTCATCACCATTCTCTGAAAGGGATTTTATCATTTGTCTTACAGTGTTGCAACACTAGATCCTACTTTCCACTACAAAGCAGACTTGAAACAGCATATTTGTTGAGGAGAGAGGTTTATTTCCTCTGGTAAGATATCTAATATGCTCTGGGTTAGATCTATGTCTGTTATTTCATTAAAATATATAATTATAGCAGACCAGAAATTTTGTACCATTTCACATTCATACAATATACAGTGTGTGTTAGTGTTCATTTATGTTGAGCGTGTGATTCTATCTCCCTCTTTTTTCCATTCTTTCTGAGTAATGATCAGGTTTAATCAGGCAGATCTTGTTCACCACTGAAACCCCACATTTTTTCCTACCATTTATGAGTTCTTTTTTAACAACTGCTCACTCCCACTGTCCTTTTGTCCTTCTCTGAACCAATCAAAGGCCAGTGTCTGTGGGATGTGAGGTCAAATATGATTTCACAGCATCTTACAGGTGACACTCTATCTGCTGTGAATTTGACCAATCATTAAACATCACAACATGTTTATTAGAGTCCATTCAAATAAATTATTTCTGAGAATCCATTTTAAGAGTTTGTGGTGTCACTGTTGTGAGCTCCTTTCTCATTCTCCCTCCTGGACTCCTTCTCTTCTCCCTCACCCTTTTATTTTTGTGCCTCCCATTATGAGGGTAGCGCTGAAGACAGGAGAGTGAAATGTTATTTTGGAAGCAGCCCTGTTCTCTTTACTGATGGTGTGCGCTCATCTGTGATTGGATTGTGTCCCTGAACCAATTAGACTGTGAGGTCAAACATGATGATGTTACAATAATCTAATCATAATAAGCTAATCATTACAACCATGAAAGGTTCCTTTTCAGCATCCTATTAAAGAAATCGGGTTTTAGGATGTATTTTAACTTTTTGTTTTCATGCTGCAACATGAAAATCTCATTTTTTGAAGATATCTTCTGTTCTTTTTTCACCCTTTCTCCTTCTTGTTCCCTTCTCTGTCCTTCTCTCTTTCCATCCTCTCTCTTCCCCCCCCTCTTTCTCCTCCCTCCACCCTTCCCTATTCTACCTCAGGTGAATTCAGTTCAATTCATTTTGCTTTATTGACATGACAAATGTGCACATAATAAAGTTGTTAAAGCACATTTCAGGAAAACAAACATCTCTCAGGTCAATCACTTCCTCTTCCCTCCTTTCTCCTTAAAAGCCAGTGGGCATTGTCTGTGGGTGGTGAGGTCAAATATGATACCACTATAATGTACAGGTGAAATTATGTATATTATATGCTACCACTTAAACAAATCATTATAAATGTGAAAGAAGTGATTATATAGACTGTATACACTGAACAATCTTTTTTTTTTTTTGGGGGGGGGGGGGGGGGGGGCTCAATTAAAAACAGAAGGGTCATGTATTTCTATTTTTTATAGGTGTTTTTTTTTGGGGGGGGGATCCCATATTTTTACTTCCCCACAAATGTATTTCTCCCATAAGGTTCCTGAATGTGAATGCACACTTTCCACATACACATCCCCTCCAGTTAGCATTGGCGTCATTACTAGGAGGCACACGGCTTTACTATTAATCATACTTTTCTATGACGGTTCAACCAAAGAGGTTTTTAGTTTTATTAAACTCAAATAAATGTCAACAGAAAGGAATATTATATTAAAAGTTTTAAAGCTATTCTTGAAATTCTTTTGTTCATTTTTATATATTTAATTTGCGTTAAATGTATTCATTTAATCTATATTATTTATGTATTTTATATTTATTTTTGCAGTGTAGCTATGTCCATTATTATTCTTGGTGTTAGATGGTGGAGGATACATTACAGCTGGTAATGTAAAATCAGGAGGCTACAGGGGGGCACTTTGGTATTGGCCATTCCTGGCTGTATTGAGGATGATTGGTTACAAAATATATATTTAGCAGTTTAGAGAGTGAACAGTTTGCAAACACACCTAAGCTAGGCATGGAAGCCTATTCTCACCACAAAAAACAAGAATGGCTTATATGTTAATAATGAGATCTTTGTGTTGTACCTATTACATGTAATAATATTTTCTTTCTTTGATATGTTATATGCTATCTGTAAATAACTTAAGAAGTCATCACACTCAGGGATTCTAAGTCAAAATCACTTCTCATAATTATGATTAACAACACCTAATAATGTGCAGGTCTGTGCATCTTTCCTAGCACAACCCTATCCCTATGTAGCTGTGCTGACAATTAAAAAAAAAAAACTCTGAGGTTGAAAAATACTGAAAGATGTCGCAAGGGTCTCTGGACCAATCAAAGGCCAGCAGCCATTGTCTGTGGGTTGTGAGGTCAAATATGATGTAGTCACAAATGCCTTCAGGTGATAGTAATTATTATTGACTATTAGTTCAGTTAATCATAACAATCATGAAAGCACGGTGTGAGTCATTAAAAAATCAATCTGTAGGATTCATTTACTAGTGCTCTGTATTTCTGGTTGTGGTCCTACAATACAGTGAACTCAGTTTCCCCTTCTCTCCCCCTCACTCCTCTTCTCTCATGCCCCCATACTGGGGAGAGATGCTGAGGGCATCTGTTGGGCTGTCTGGCTGGCTCTTTTCTTTGCTTTTTTTCTCTGGGCAATGTGCAAATCTTCTGAATCAGTTTTTAATGTGGACAATATTAGACCCTCACAATGGGAGTATGTCAGAAGGAGTAAACATTCTCAGTTTCATTACGCTGTTTTGTGGTTAGTATGGCATGTATGCCTTTTTTCTCTTGTTTTTGGCTTTATCCTGTTTTGTTAGTGTTCATTTGGACAGTTTTCAATAAAAGGTTGTACAGAAATATCTCCCTTTCCTTCTTCTCCTTCTTTAGGGAAAGAGCAGATTCAACTGAACATGTCACAGGGGGCCTCTGAACTAATAAAAAGCCAGAGGGCATTGTCTAGTTGAGGTTATATGATGTCACAATAACTTCCATGTGGTATATTATCTACTGCCAGCTTAACTAATCATCAGAATTAAAATTGAAGCTCATCAGTCTATTTAAAGAAATCAGTTATGAGAATCTATTGCAAGGTTTTGCGGTGGTGCTGTGGTACTGTTAGCTCCTTTCTCCCTCTCACTCTCCCTTTCCACCCTGATACCTTCCCTCTCCCTTCCTGTCTCCTCCCCTTCTTCCTCCCCCTTTTATTTTTGCTTCTAGCATTATGAGGGGAGGTGCTGAGGGCATGCAAGTGAAAATGTCATTTTGTTCTCTTCACCATCTGTAATTGAACCAATTGTGACATAGCGGGTCTCTGAGTCAATTAAATGCTGGTGGGTTTAGACTGGTCAAATATGATGATGTCACAATAGTGCACAGGTTAAGCAATTAACTTGTGCACACCCCCCCCCTTCTCCCATGACAATTGGGAAATAAATGGGTGTACACTGTGCTGGCTAGGCTGAATCTCATTCAACACGTTCGCGTGAGTCAGGATTTCTCTCTCCTGACACTGCGTCTCACTCTGCTAATATAACCGCTTCTTCAGTGAAAGCAACACCAACAGTTTCTTTTAAAAACCACTTTGGGCGGATCTACGAGAATATAATGTCCAGAGAAACTGGCTGAGTGTGTCAAACTGTAATAAACTGGCCTGGTTCCTTACAGGAAACACTCTCCCTGGAGTTCATTTTTCACGTACTCATTGAAAATTTCCTATGTGCAAAACGTTACTTTTAAGATTCCAATTACGTACAAACTCCCAAGTATTCATTAAATCCACACTTTTGTATATACTAATAAATGTTTATTTATGAAATGTCAGCAATTGCTTTAAGTTTTTAAGTATAGATATTTATTTGAAATGTGATTACTAGTGTGAGTTTTTCTAGCTGAGTCAACAGTGAAGGCAAAATTGTTTGGTGTGCTGTAAATGCCTCAGCATATGTGCCCTCACAAACAGTGAAATGGCCTTGATATAATCATTAATAGTGGTAGTAAAGCTGCATGAGACACAGACAGGCATGCTTAACAGACACAGAGTGGAATTTGGAGCCATAGACTGCTTGAGAGTCATTCCATATCAAATCATCCAGTTTGAGAAAAATTTCCCAGGTCACCCTCTCAGATTCCCCTGAAAAAAATTCACAGGTGCTCCTATACCAAACTTAAGGAGAAATCCCAAATATTAGGTCTGCATTTTGCCGAACGAGCCTTTCGGTCCAACTTCCGACATTCATAGCTCGTTTGCTATGGCATGTACAGCTTTGAAACTTTGTGACTAGGGCTAACTTTTTCTGTAGAATTCAAAAATGTAATCAGATCAGGTATTCTCCTACAAGGCTCTGAAAATGGCCGAAAATTCAGTTCAAAATTCAGAGTTTTTTTCTGTCATTTATGACGTATTGGGCCATGTGTATGCAGTAATCATATTTATTACTGTTATAGTAGTATCAGAATAATTTTTGAAATGTGCTCGATTTTCAAATTTCCTCAAAATTGTCCTCATTTGACCAGTCGAAACCGTTAAGAACAACTTCCCAAAAGTAGCCTAATACAGAGATCCGGACTACAGGTGTAAGGTTAAATCTCTGTCCAGCTTGCATACTACTCTACGCTTTCCGGAGCTTTTATGGATGGTAGCACAGTGCCCTCAAGTGTGCAAAGTCGGATCTGCACATCTGAACTTCATCCAGGACAAAACAGACCCGGGAAAACCGGGGAGATATCACCGTCTTCAACAGGATTCTGTGATGACAAGTTGTCCGTTTCTGAGAACATAGTTTCGGTCACCCGGCTGCTGTGGAGGTCTTCTTCAACAACATTTAAGAAAAAAAAAACCGTACACTTCACCTCACCCAGCTCCTCCAGTGAGCTATTTCTCTTGGGCAGCTGCTTCCCTGCCTCTAGCTCCTAACCTCTTCATCATTTAGCATCCGCAATTATGCACATGTATCGCCTTTCCTTGTCCCCTTTTGCTGGGTACTGATCGCTCTTCGCGCCAAATTCAAGATACCAGTGTTATCTTACTAGATCAAGGGCTTGGCCAATTTCTACCCTCGGACCATCACCTGACCTTATTACGTAACACGAGTTCTCTGCTTTGCATCATCTGGTTTTCTTTCCTGTGAAATATGATATCACATAATAATCTGTAGGCTACTCTAATATAGTGTATTGCTTTTACGGATGATTGTGAATTCAGCAATTCTATGAATGAAGCAGCTGACTAAACTCTGTAAGCGAACAAGATAAAATACCAGTGTAGATAAGCCTATTACTTTCTACGTTCAGCTATCAACTCGTTTTGTAGGGAGGTCCGGTTTTGAATGGTTATAGGGATCTGGCGGTGTAAGCAGATCCAGCGATTATCTGTAACCAAATGAACTGAAGTATAGACAATACTGACCTCGCACCAAAGAGCATCAATTTTCATATACAAATGTTGCAGTCAAATATTGTGCTAGGAACCTTTGTTGGACTTGATAAGCGGTATAAAAAATCCCTTCGCTGATCTTAAGGGGTACCAACAAGACGAGACATCATTGTTGATTTTAGTAATCTATCGCATGAAATTGAACAAGTAAATTAAATAGGCCAGTTAATAATGTAGCATGGGTAGCAAAGTATGCTGTATGAGGCCGCTAGCTCGTTAAACAATGCTAACAAACATTATAGTTATACAGCCAGATTGCACGTTTTCTTCGGACTTTAGAAAACGTGCAAAAATCATTTATGGCGCAAAATAAAGTATAAGATTTAAGCGGTGTGATCTTTTGTGCCTTTTTGAATATGACAGTCAAATGATCACACAACGAAGTGACTCAGTACAGAATACTAAGTCATTTGAGGGCGTGCTGATTGCCACCTTGCTCAAATATTTGACTCGAGACTTTTAGATTTCCTGATTACATTGGTATTGTTTCACATATTCGACTGGCATTCGTCTCATGCCGAATAAGTGGAACAAACTCAACTTCCGCAATGTACACAGTCGACTATGTTAATGGAAAACTTGGAAAATCGTATGACACTGTCAAATTTGCCCAGCAAATTACTTTGGAGTGAAAGGAGCGAAGAGGAATCAAATCAGCTGTACATTCCAGCCGTTCATCGGGTGCTCCGTGGATGTCGGTGAATGTGCTCTTGCATTGTTTGCTCAGAAATATGACAATAGCTTGTTTTATTTTCAGCTGGGTTGTCTTGAATTGAACAGTCTCCACGTTCAAGTCACTTGTTTTGACATCAGTTGTGTTCTTATTTAAGGACATGAGTTCAGAACATTCGTGGCGCATTTATATAAATTACCTGACTGGATAACGATGATACAGTTGACGCATCCAGATGGTATAATGATTAGTGAGCCATCGCGTCAGGTTCCTCTAGTCTGATACCGGTGAATAAGGAGCATTTAAATGAGATTGTTCCCAAATCCTCTTCACGGGGATCACTGTAGAACAGCATCGCGCACCTTTAGAACATATCTTTACAATCGAATGTGTTCATATAACCATCTCGATCCATGGGCCGTCCATCCGGGTTGTATATAGATCGGTGAAAACAGCGACATGGTTTGTCTCGCGAGATTAGCGCGTGTGGTTTTGTTCGCTGGGAAAAAAAATACAGTAGACAGGTTAGCAAGCTAGCTGCCCTTCCCTCTTTCTCCTGTCAAAATTGGTTCCAGATTCAGATGTGCAACTTTAAAACTCTTTGCACTTTGTTGGAAAGGCATATTGTGTGGGACTGTTGTTATTTTCTCGTCAACACTCAAATGCTAGATTTTGACAGACTAGAACTGTGTTCTTGTTGATCGCAGGTTTCGATCGCTATGTTTCATTGAGTGGAGTCTGTAGCCCAGAGGCCTCTCCCATCTGCGATTGAGGAGAGAGGCAGCAACATCTCTGCAGATAGTGTGTTTCGCCAGATTGTGTCTTAGGTCAAACATCCCAAAACTCTCAAGCAGGACCCAGCTCCACCGGTCGCATTTTGTTATTATTGGATGCAGGATATTAACTATTTTTCTAGCTGGCTACCTAAATGGCGTCGGACACAAGTGACACAGAAGAATTTTATGATGCTGCGGAAGACGTCAATTTGACTCCTTCCCCAAACGTGTAAGTAGTTGCTAAACGTAAACTCTGACTGTTTTTGGAAATTAAGTATGCCTAGGTTTTTAATGTGCAACAAACCAGGCTTTTGATCATCGCTAAGGAGGGAGCTACATCATACAAATTTGCCTAAGTAGCTGACTAGCAAGCAATCAACTTGTTCAACAGACGGCGGGGAGAGTGGAAAAGATGACACTTTTCATTGCTAACTTGCTAATTTTGTTTGTTCAGTGTGACGCATATGTTCAGTTGAATTATTGCGTATAAATATGTCCTCTCTTGCTTGTTTGCTGGTTATCAAGCTCACATTTCCTAAAAAATAGTTCATAGTTAGCTAGTCATCGCTTCTACTTCAAACTGATACCGGGTACAGTATTCCATGCAGAAATAGAAGGCCTTGTGGTTTATACTTTTTGTTGTTAACTAACTCAGAGCCTGGGTGCTCAAAAGAAGGTGCCAGGCAGGTGTTCAGTACGGCTAAGTTGCTGGCAAGGTGTTTTTGTTTGTTTGTTTTGTTTGAATAAGAATAATCCTGCTTGTTTCAGTCTAACAGGTTGGCCCATCTAGCTTCGTAGAAACAGTTTAAGGTGCAACTTGTTGCTGTTACGTGTTATGAGTTTGCTAAAGTATGCTGTATGAGGCCGCTAGCTCGTTAAACAATGCGAACAAACATTATAGTTATACAGCCAGATTGCACGTTTTCTTCGGACTTTAGAAAACGTGCAAAAATCATTTATGGCGCAAAATAAAGTATAAGATTTAAGCGGTGTGATCTTTTGTGCCTTTTTGAATGACAGTCACATGATCACACAACGAAGTGACTCAGTACAGAATACTAAGTCATTTGAGGGCGTGCTGATTGCCACCTTGCTCAAATATTTGACTCGAGACTTTTAGATTTCCTGATTACATTGGTATTGTTTCACATATTCGACTGGCATTCGTCTCATGCCGAATAGGTGGAAGAAACTCAACTTCCGCAATGTACACAGTCGACTATGTTAATGGAAAACTTGGAAAATCGTATGACACGTTTGCCTGTTCCCCTGGCACGCATAAGAATTTCACAACTTTTGCTACAAAAAACGTACAACGAACGCTTTTGTTTCCATGCGTCACTGAAGAGTGTATTAAAAGTTACTTGATGTTTTCCTTGCTGTAAGCATGATCCCATTTCCAAGGCAAGCATTCAACCGAGCCTGTGGGGGCAGGTTGTCCTGGAGTCTTGGGATTTATCCTGAGAACAGGAAAAAACTATTGCTGTGGGATTCTGCTTTGAGCCTTTGTGGTGCATATTCTGGTTATTTCCTAAGTGTTGTTAAATGGAACTTACTTTTATCTGGATTGCCAGGTAAAGGCATGAGATAGGTTTGTATAGTGATCAGGAATATTTTGTGGAATTTCTGGAGTTTTGGAGAGAGGAAACAACACTCCACAAAACACCTCTGCAATGGGAGAAATCAGTCAAGTACTGAATAGGAAACTTTCAATGAAAATTTTGGGCTGAAGTGTGGTACAGTGGAAAGTAAAAGAGCTCGTAACCCAAAGGGTGCTGGTTTGGTACCCCTGAATTGCCTCAGCAAATATCCAGCTGTATAAATGGGTGACTTGTTAAAAAAAATTGTAAGCTATGCAAGTCACTCTGGATCAGAATGTCTGCAAAGAAAATTAATGTACATATAACTGTAGTGGTGTCTATTACAACACTCATCATATAAATACTAATAGCATCACTGCCAACCTGTTGACTGTTCCCACCAGACCTCTACATCCCACACTTTCCAGAATTTCTTGAATGGCAGCAGCACCTGTAGAACTGGTCCTTTTTAAAGCATGGATGGTTACTGAGGCTTTGAACAACTCCACTCAGGTGAAACGTTTCCCAGACGAGCAACTGGGGTGAAAACTTTGAAAAGTTTTAGGTTTGTTCACCCCACTTGCCCACTTGCTTGGCGTATTTTGTTCACGGAAGAGCTCTCCAGCATTGCCGTGTTACACAATAGCTACACAGCCACGCTGTGAAAAGCTACTGAAAGAAAAACTTGTTTTAGCCACCTTAGCAGTAATGAAATCGCCATCTGCTGCTTCTTGAAAATGTGCTGCTAATTCAGTCTGGTTAGTTGCCCAGCTGGGAGCGTGATATCTACAGGCATCTAGGATTTTTGCACGTTTTTAAATGACTTCCCTTCTCCTGTCTCCAACTGCGTAATGGCATTAATCTTGCCCTATGAAATCAGGAGTGCTGCATTTGAGATAAGAGAATACAGAGTAAGAAAGAGCTGTTGTTCTCCAGGGGAGCAATGTTATAACTTGAAAGAAAGAAACTAGTGATAAACCTCTTGAAAACTCACTCAGCTGCCATTGGTTTTATGGGACTGTGTTTTCTCTGATGTCCAGAGGCAGCCTGGACATCAGAGTGTCACACCCCCTGGAGTTAAAACGCAGGAACGTGACTGGTTAATGTGCTCTACAGCATTGAGCAGCCTGCGTTTGGTGGACACTCACTTTGTTGTGGCTGTGATTGTACTGTTAAATGGCCGCAGATTCATTGCCTTTCAGGGTACCTGCATTCTAAAGTCATTGCAGAAGATGTTGGATGTTTGATTTTTTTTTTTTTACTTGAAGTTTGATTTTCAGTGGCATGTTCAGCAAGTCTGCAGGACTGCAGGACAACTTATTTTGATAATACTGAAATTCAACTTGGCAGCAGGTACAAGCAGCTTTGTTTTTATCCAGAGTTCCATCTAGAATCTTTCTGTGAAATGTCCCATTGGAAGGCCCAGCACTTTAGGTGCTTTTCTCAAAAGTTTTTATAGCCAGCCAGGAGAACCTAACTACGGTATGTTAGGAGGGTCAAAAAGGAGCATGAACATAACTGTGATTAAATGCATGGTTATTTATGGTCTTAATTAGTGCAATGAGTTAACATGTTAATATTAACACTGCAGTGACTGAAGCTGGGTGTGATCTGGATGGACTGCAGCATGCCCAGAGATGGAGCCAACTTTCACTCATCACGTTAAAAGTCATTTTTTAAATGATTTTCAGGATCAGCATGACAAAGTTAAGCAGAATCTGCAGCATTTCTCAACCAGTGGCTGTTGTTTGCTCCTTTATTTTGTTGTTTTTTTTTTTCTCTCCCAAAGCTGTCATTTCCTATTCAAAGGCAGCCAGTAAAAATAACCAGGCGCCTGGACAGAAATGCTCCAGTTTGGACTCCTTAACACTCGACAGCTGACAAATGCCACATTGTGCTGGCATAGCAGGAGTGCGTCATGAGCGGGTTCCTCAGTTCCCACAACGAACAAGAATCTTCTGTAGAACAAGTCTAGATCTGGTCTTGTGTTTTCACTTCATACACAGGGAGCCCAGAGATGCCAGGCTATAGCCCTGGTTTCTAATCTTGTACTGTTGCAGTTTTTTTTTTTTTTTTAAAGAAACGGTTGGCTTTCAGGGCAGCCAAGATTACTTGGCCCTACTGTTGCTTCACAGAGACTTACACAGCATACAAGTTTTTACATGTTATCTATTTATGCAAGTGGATATTTACTAAGTCATGTTAAATACCTTACCCAAGGGTACAACAGCAGTGCCCCACAGGGGAGTTGAGCCAGCAGCGTTTGGGTTATGAGCCCTGCTCCTTGACCACTGCACAACACTGCTGACAACAGATGGTCAGTGAGCTTACGTTCTGTGCATCACTTTGGCCTTAAACTGTCAAACGGTCAGAGCTGCATAGCATCTCTGTCAGCACCTCCAAGCGGTTGAGAGAATTAAATTAATTTCTCAAATTGCAAGAGGGCAAGTTCATTTATATATTAATATATCACATAGAAAAGTATATGTACATATTTAGGAAACTACGTAAGGAAGTACTAATCCTACTTCTCATGCAGGAATAATACAAAGTCATGCCTCAATTTGTGTGCCAGAGAGACATAGACTGAAGTACTTCATTGAGAAATATATTTGTGTCAGCGATTAGGGACCAAGGAGGGTATGGCTTGTGATTTGAGTGAGCATTGGGAATGATGGGAGTGACGACTACTTCACGACTCTTGAAGCATTAAAATGCTTCAAGACTATGATTTGACCATCATTTACTTGTTTTTCGGTGTTACTGAAAGTACTGACTCAGGGAATTTGACATCCAAAATTGTTTCTGAAATGCCCGATAGTTTGCCTTGTGTTGGTATTGAACAGTTAGTCAGGGAAGCTGCGTGACCAACTGAATGCAGCAAGCCATCAGATATGTTCAAAAAAGTGTTGACAGCAGGCGTGCTGAGAATGAAAAGGGTTTAATATTTTGAAAATAAGACTTTGTTGTCCATACACAGTTGTGTGTATTTAATGCGAGAGAGTTAATGTCCTTCTCCATATTATTGGACAATATTAATTTTCATGATATACTCAGCGAAGCGGGTCTTTAATGGATATTTCATGTCATTAACAGCGTTTAGGATTAAAGGGTCACTCAAGTGTTAAAGGGTCAATGTTTTTGTTGTAGTCAGAAACAAGAAGTTGTTTGCCTCTGCTAAAATGCCCCTGTTGTCTGTAAGCTGAACACATTTGACTAGAGCAATTCTTCAGCACCTTTTTCTTGTAGTGATTGATCTGAAGTCAAGGTAGCTGGTGAACAGCAGTGACAAAATGCAAATAAATTGGAGAAAAATCACAAGGCCTCCACTGCAGGCAGCTTTTCAATAAGACCGTCACAATAACACTGACCGCCTTGTGTCAGGACAATTGTATTCTTTGTCAAACCATGCAAACAGCCTTAGTTTCCTGTGTGATGTCTGAAGTTTCACTGTCTTTTTCTGGAGCCAGGCAGCATGGGCAGAAGACATAACCGTTGTCTCTGTTTATTTTTTTCCTCTAGATCGCCTGCGAAGTTTATTCTTCCTTCAGCAAAGGTATGTGTCAGACATGTCATTTTATCTTGATTATTTTCTTACACAGTTATAGCGAAATATGGCATTAAAGTTCATGTTTTCAACAGATGTGTATGGCCAGAGGTTTTGAAGAGGACCAACCGTTGGTAACCAATGTTAGCCTAGATGATGACATCAGCAGTGGCCACAGGGGTTCTAGTGTCACCCTTAGATTCCTGTCTCAGGATAATGGTCTCTGAGGAGAGTCAGATGACCATTTTGTAAGGGTGGTCATTCATTGAAACGAAGGCTCACTCTTTTAGAATTGCTGGAAAAATACTGTTATATTATGCTGGGAAGTTCCATATGTCTTTTTTTTAATTTTGAGCATACGAGTTGAAATGCAAAGTAAAGGCTAGATTTAACCTACAGAAAGAGCCATGGACTGCTTGGTGCTCACTTTTTCATTACCATGGCAATCTTGTACACACTGATCTGTGAATATTTTCACAACCATGGTAATCTTATGGCATTGCTTATCCCAAGTTTGTTTTTGTTATTCCAGTTGAATTTTTGCCCGTCTTGGCGTGCGTCATTCACTTGAGGCTCTGTCCGTCAAACAGCTTTTTCAATCATGCCTTTATTGCCTTACTGCAGGTTGAAGGACATCTCCCAAATCCTTTGCGTTTATGATTTTTGCGAGCAGGGGAGCACTCATTCCAGTGTTAAAGCACTCCGTCCGGTGTTAAAGAACTGCCACACTAAATATCCTATACAAATTGATGAAATGTAAACTGTAAACTGCCCTGGATTAAAGAATGCCAAGCAAATGTAACATAACATGTGGCTGAGTATCACAATACAGAAAATGTATTGCTATTCCTAATCCTGCTGGGTTCACTTCATACGGAAAGGTGCTGATTGGACAGCTAGCTAATAAGACATTTTTTTGGGATTGTGTATTCAAAGTGACTTGAGCAGGAGGCAGAGGAAAGAGCTGGCAGCCTTTACACTGGAATAAGCCCCTCTCAGCCCTGGAAGACTCTTATCATTGCCCAGCTAATGTAATTTTCTCTCTGTTTTGCTGTCAAATCTCTCAACATTACAGAGAAGTGTATGTGTCACCCATGGAGTTTGTTTATTCATCTCCTTTCCAGTCACTGAAACTTCCCCAATGTTGAGATATGGACAGCTTTGAAATTTGGATTTTTTTTATGTAGTGTTCAGGTCTAGCTGGGATTGCAAAATGTTAGTTAGTAAAAGGTTAATTAAATTGTACTGAGGTAAAATGTCTACCGTAGAAAGACCACTCATGGTCTTGTGAAACACTCTCCTTCTTTCCGGTATCAAGTGCCTATCTTTAATCACTTTGTGTTATTTTAATATCACCCGGAAGCATTCTAACCTGATTAATGGAAGTGCGATAGAGTAATAATTAAAAAGCAGGATGAAGGCGGTTTGATGACATCAGTTGAGAGGGTGTTGCTCTGAGGGCTTCTTGAGATGAAGGTAATCGGCATGTCTCGAGACTCAAGATATTTTTCACTCAGACGTCCATAGCATCTTTAAAAGTTAATGTGAGTATGACTAAGATGGTTTTGTAATTCAATAAAAAACTTATTAGAAAATGCAGACATTTTAATAAGCTACACAGCTACACAAATCCATCTGTTGGCATTAAATTATTCCAGTTGCCATCTTTAATTTGTTTCTAATTTGCTAGCAGTAGGCCTGGCTGATGGTTATTTTATGAGCCTGCTGGAAACTGGTTGTTATCGCGATGCTGAGATGACTCTGGCAGGCTGAAACTTTTATTATGATGCAGGGAGACGTTGGCATGCTACCAGGTAAAATTATCCCGGTTTGTTTTGTTTGATTTTAGTTAGCATATTACGACAAGTTTCTCGATGGATTCTGTTTTCATCCAGTAATTCGAACCGTGGTGTGGACGTGTGTCATTTCACACACATGTGAATTTGGAGTTGGGCACTCACTTTCTTTGAAGTACAGGCTGTCCATCTTCTTGCCATTACAGCATTCATGTGTAAAATGCATCTGTTGGATTTTGTATCATTCCTTCATTATGTTTCAACTATCCGAAAAGCTGGCATGACAGACAGTGTGGCTTTGTGCTTGATTCAGAATAAAGGAATATAAAGATTGGTAAAATAAATTAAAAGTAACATGTCCAATTGAGAGGTAATAATAATGTGTACATTGACATAGAAAACATTTTTAAGATTAACATGAAATTTTCCTACAGGACAAGAGTGCTCACTGTCCTTTTGAATAATGTTGCTGTAGAATTCTCCAGCACTGCAAACTCTGGTTATAGCCGGAACTACTTCAGGTGGACGTTGACGGATAAAGGCTGGCAACTATGGGACTGGGGCTCCTTTCGGCTGGAGTTCCACACCTGAAACCCGTGAAATGAGGAGGCTGAGACCACTAGAATAGTTCAGAATAGAATAGTTCATTCTAGTAAATCTTCTGTGGGGAAGCTGCTTGCCAGAATGGCCTAGTCACAGAACATGTTTAAATATTACCTATAGACCAGCACAGTTTACATGAGTACTTTTGTTCTGGCCACTGTGTTACATAGGGTCATACATAGGGTACATACTGTACAGAGGACGTGGAAGTTAACCTATAATACAGCCGTGCCCTCGACTGTTATGCAGAAGTATATTTTACCTAGTGGCCCCCAATGAAAAACCTGCATGACTTGTATCAGTTTACAGGTAATTTTTAACCTCACACAAGCTTGTTGATGTTGTATTCCAGTTGGAAAAAATAATTGAAGTACAAGGATATAGGCTAAATGTCTTTTAAATACTTAGGACTGGCTGTACTTTGCTTTGTGGGGGAAATTGAGGAGTCAGAAATCAAATGGGTGACCTTTGGGACCAGACTCTGGGGATGCTGGGCTATATTTAATGATTTTCATATAGTGCTCCCTTTGTGATGGCTGTGATAGTGTAGTCATTTTGGCTCTTGAATGTTTTATCTGTTTAGAGTGTTGTGTTTTAGCTCCCTATGTCTGCTCCTAAATTTCTGTGACTCCTCTTGCCTCCCTCTTTGACTTTACATTACACTCTAGCTCTCTTTTACTCTCTGTGTCTCTCCCTTGGTTCTCTCTGACTCTCTCTGTGTCTCCCCCAGTTCTCTCTGACTCTCTCTGTGTCTCCCCCAGTTCTCTCTGACTGTCTCTGTGTCTCCCCCAGTTCTCTCTGACTCTCTGTGTGTCTCCCCCAGTTCTCTCTGACTCTCTGTGTGTCTCCCCCAGTTCTCTCTGACTCTCTGTGTGTCTCCCCCAGTTCTCTCTGACTCTCTCTGTGTCTCCCCCAGTTCTCTCTGACTCTCTGTGTGTCTCCCCCAGTTCTCTCTGACTCTCTGTGTGTCTCCCCCAGTTCTCTCTGACTCTCTGTGTGTCTCCCCCAGTTCTCTCTGACTCTCTGTGTGTCTCCCCCAGTTCTCTCTGACTCTCTGTGTGTCTCCCCTCGTTCTCTCTGACTGTCTCTGTGTGTCTCCCCCAGTTCTTTCTGACTCTCTGTGTGTCTCCCCTCGTTCTCTCTGACTGTCTCTGTGTGTCTCCCCCGGTTCTCTCTGGCTTTCAGCACTCTTCTTTCATCCATGTCCCCGCTGGCTTGTCAGGTCTTGCTGGAGGATTGTTGTCTTTCACTCTATGCCACTGTTTGTTGTGAAAAGCCCCCATGGTTGATTTGTGTTCCCTCTGGTGCTGTCTGTGAGCTATGTGCATTTCTCAGCACCTGCCTGGAAAATCTGTGCCTTGCAGAGTTTCATATCACAACTCACTCTATGGGACATTTGGAGGTCAACATGCAGCAGCCTGCGTGTGGAACTGCTGCAGTGGAGGGGCTCTGCCTTTCTTTGCTGTGCAGTATCCTTACTGGAATTGGCATGAAGCCTGTGGAAATGTGTGGCCCACTGTCACCTGTATCTGGGCATTTTCAATGGGAATCAGATGTCTCTACATGTATCTGGGCATTATCAGCTGGAATCGGGTGTTTTCACCCATATCCAGGCATTTTCAGTGGGGACTAAGCACTGTCAGCTGCAAGTAATGCACCTGCTTTTCATTGTCTGCACAGCATGACTGAGGAGATGGCTACTGAAAATGCATTAAGTTTATTCAGGTTTAATATTGCCTTTAGTACAGAAAGTGTGTTTGTGAAGGTTGTATCATTCTATTGAAATACATTGTAAAGTTAGTAGACTGGGACTGGCGGGCAGTAACATAATAGGCCCTCTTGGAGTATGGAATTTGCTGTACTGAAGAACAATCTTAAATTTATCCAATGGGTCCATAAAGTCTTTAGCTGGCAGGCTACGCTATGCGCTGTAGGGGGAAGATAAACATGGAACACACACAGCAGGTGTGGAGCTTTTATGTGGTGCTCTACCACCCACAATTTAGTTTTAAAATGGAGAGGAGCAGGAGGACCCAGAGGCTGGGGAACGTTGCAACTCGCTGTGGTCAGGAGAGGCACGGACAGTGACAGCCAATGGGACCAAATCGACTCGGGGAGACACTCGTGGTGCCCATCTGCGCTTGTAAAACAACTTCAGAACAGACCTGTTACACATCTTAAGCTCGTCTGCGTCCAACACAAAAGAAACTACTGCTGGAAAATCCATTCATTGACTTTTTTCTTTCAGAGCTTGAAAGTATTTTTATTATATTTATGTATTTATTTATAGTAGATTAAATTACTAATGTTTTTCTGGGCATTCTCATAAATACATTTCCTTTGTTGATAAAGTTATGATTATTGGATTAGTAAATGAAAACGTATATTTTTACAAGGAAAATTCCCCTAGAGCATTGTTAAAAGATGAAAATAATGGTAGTTTGTGTCTAACTTAAGATGAACGTTTTTAACTGGCCATAATTAAAACATGGATAAATTCCCTCCATTACTCAGATCTGGGAGGTAGTCTGAGCTGTGTGAAATATCTGTTTCACTGTGACTGTGCAGTCATGTAGAAAGTGCTTCATTCCACGCAGAACAAGTTCCTCGTTCTCAAAGCCGAGAGGGCAGGACTCCCTGTCCCTTCACCAGTGTGCCTGTGTAGGGTGTGGGACATTCTTTGGGGGGGGTCAGGTGAGCCACTTTGTGGGGAGCAGCTGAACCCAAACCTGCCACAGGCAGACAATCTCTCAGCCTATGGCAGGGGATCCCACATGAGCCCCCTTTGTTCCCATTTCAACCTGTGGGATATCATTACAGAACACCATGGTGTCAGAACACTGTCAGAACGCAGGCTGTCTCCAGACTTCCTTGCCCTGAAAATGCACTGGAAGTGTTCCAAGTCTTCTCTACAGAGCATTGCTTGGTGTGAAAAGATCCTGTTTTACCCTAAAGAACATCCCCCATGATTACCCCATCCTAAAATGTACTGTGTGTCACCATTCTTGAGTCTAAACAAAATGGCAAATAGAAACTTGAGTCAATATGTACATTTCCACCTCCATCAATGAGCAAAAAAGTAAATGCATGCTCAGCTAGTCTGGGGAGTCTTCTCAGCTTAAACCATTGCTCTCAGTGACATTCTGTGAAGTGGCCCAGAATGTTATGTCCAGACCATGTCTAATCTTTGGGTCTCTGGATCATTAAGGATTTGAACTAATGGCCTGAGACACAGAATTAGGAAAAATAATTGTAAGTAAATAAGAAAAACGATTTACAAGAGTGGGCCAAGAGCTTTGCTTGTATGAGAAAGCCAACAAGATGGAGCCAAAAATAGCCAAGTGCTTGTAATTAGCTTTAAATTAGCTTTAAATTGATGTGGTTGATGTTAATTACGTTGGCCCTTCCTAAAGTTGAAGTCTGAAGTTATTTTCATAGCTTTCTTTTGATCATCTTAGCATAAGAATACATGGTTGGGTAAGATTAAGGTGCAGTGAGCTGACGGTTTGAAAACATCAGAGTGCTTACTCAGCTCTTGTAGGCAGAGGAATGCAGATCCCTCTCTGTGAGGTGTTGGTGGAGTGTGAGCTGTATGTACCCTCCCAAGGGAGCAGCCTCCCCTAATTAAAAGCCTGGGATTTGTTGTCTCATTGCAGGAGAACGAGGAGAGGCCAGCAGCTCAGGACGCCACGCCTTCCCTAGCCCCCCAGGAGCCCCGACATGATGATTCCATCCAGGTGGATACCTCCCCCTCATGCTCCTCCCTCCTCTGGTCCCACGTTCTGCTCCCTTCTAGTCCCATGCCCTGCCCCCCTTGGTCCCATGCCCCCTCTCCACTGGTCCCACACTCCTCCCACTCCGATTAGAAGCACCACCCTTTCTGCCATATACCCCTCCCCCATCACAGGCTCCACCTCCTCTTGTTACACGCCATCCCTTCACTTGTCCCATGCTCTGTCCCGCTTGTCCAAGTGTCATACTTGGGAGCTAAAAACCTGTGTATCCGATATTGTCTTGATGCGTAGTGATATTCCCCTGTGCCCTGAAAAATTGTAGTCATGAAATATTGTTAATATGGACGCAACTAGAAGGCTTAGGGACCAATCAACAAGCAAAACTGGAGCTATTCATTTTGTAATGGATTTTATACATCTCTTCCTCTGTTTTGCACTTAATGTTTCTCATATGAACAAAGCACGTGCAAATGTTTGGTGTAGCCACGTTAAGAATTGGATAGAGAACTGAGCCACATGGACCTCACATTAACACACTGAGCAGTGTGTTCTGTACAGGGAGACCATGTCCTGTACTGACCTGAGGGTTGTGATTTGTGTTGTGTCTGTACTGTCAGAAGTAGTAGTTCTGGGGCACCTTGAAATGAGTGAGTCATTTGCTGTCTCATCTGCTTATTTCTGTGTAACACAGGATAGATTCAGTATGGGGTGTTTGTGTGCTGGCGTGTGTGTGCTTGTGTGTGTTTGGGAGTCTGTGTCTGTATGCTTGTGTGTCTGTGTATATGTACATGTTTGTGTGTGGCTATGTGGGTGTGTGTCTGTGTGCGTGTGCACGCATGGGCGTGCATGCTTTTGCTCACTGTCGCCAGTGCGCTGTACAAACGCAGGGCTGGGTCTCCTGCCTCTTGTGTTAATGTGCGAGCTGTGCTTTCAGTGAGTGCTTGGATCTCCGCCCAGGGCAGCACTGCCTGGCACTAAGCAGTCTGGGTCACTGAGATCAGCTCTCAGCGACTGCACATCCAAGCCACTGTGGTCCATCAGGACAAACGGCTGTTTCAGGCCAGGCCGTGCAGCAGATGCTGGCTCCTTCCCAGCACTGTGAGGATGGGAACGCACTGTGGAGGCCCAGACAGGCAGATAATTCCAGTCATGAGCCAGGGCAGATGGGTGTAGAGGAGTTTGGTGATTGGCTGAGTGTGATGGGGTGTGTCCGTCTGTCCTTTCCTCAGATCATTGACAGCATCATAGAGGAGAGCCAGAAGGAGAGCACCGCGGAGGAGTCGTTGCTGGCAGATGAGAGTGCGGCAACTGTAGAGCAGGATGGGGAGGCGGGGGGCGTGGCTGAGCAGGGTGGTGCTCCCGAAGGCCCATCCCCTGAACAGCAGCCTGGGCCCGAGGGCACGGAGGAGCTGAGTGGGGCACCCGATGGGGGGCAGGACCAGGGCGCAGCGGCGCTGCCCCTCTCCGAGACGACAGTGGGTGTGTCCTGCCCCGACGGTGCCGGGCCCCACCCCAGCGCCGCTGGACCCCCAGACATCACGAGCGCCCTGGTAACGGAGCAGCCCGAGGCGCCTGCCCAGGAGGCCGGGGATCAGAAACCAGCTGACATCCTGGTGCAGGTTTCCCTCGCCGATGGGCTGGCCGAGCAAGACCCCGCCGCCCCCTCTAAGCCCCCCCGCCAATTCACTGTGGAGCCTGACATTGTCGCCAGTACCAAGAAGCCCCCGCCCGTGCGGCCTCCACCCCCTGCTGGAGCGCCCCCGCCCCGACCACCTCCCCCTTCTCGCCCCGCACCCCCACCCCGTAAGAAGACCCAGGAGACGCTGCGGCCCTCAGGACTGGAGGGTAAGGAGATGCTGTAGTTCTAAGGACTGGAACGTTAGGAGATGCTGCCGCCTTCAGGACTGGAGGATTAGGAGATACTGTTGCCCTTAGGGCAGAAAGGTTAGTAGATGCTGTTACCTTGAGAGTAGGAAGGTAACAAGGAGGAAGGAAGGTAGGAAGGTCTATTTTTGATGCAGTGAGCTTTAATATACATACAGCTAAGCAACACAAGCTCCTGAAATAGGAGCTCTGTCACTCAAAGCACTTTAGGAAATAAGCCAGAGTTTTCTGTTCCACTCAGCGTGTTCTCTGATTATAGCAATACAGGGTCAAGCACTTCAGACACAGAGCGTCTGCTCTTGCACCCACACAAGTTCCATACACAGCTAACCACCCAGCAACTGTATCACATTACACACACTGCAAAAACCGAACAGACTGGAGCCTCTCATATGCATTTCCTTCATTTAGCATTTTTAACTGTAGTGCGGTAATGGTCAACTTCACAACTCCCTATTGGCCAGCATGGTTCTGATCTCCAAAACATGGGCCTCAATGAAGTGACAGGGACAGGAAGGACATCTGAGGTAGACAGGAAACTGGAATTGGTCCAAATCTAGAGAGGCTGACTCCCCTCTAGTTTAATGAAGCTTGTTGATTTATGTGGAACAAATTGGCTTTAATGACCCGGCGAGGAATTTTTTTTAGAGTACTTTGCTCACACAGAGATTAGAATCACCCCCAACATCTGCCCTTCCTTTTTAAAAAAACAAACATTGGAAAAACAAACTCCCAAGCATGTTAGCTCAGTCTGAGCAGTCAAGGTCTGTTAAGGGTCATGTTATGGGGATGAACGCAGTGACCGCAGAAGCCTGTGACTGTGGTTAATGTGACTACTGATGGTGACTGAGAGTGGTCCTGAAACATGTTCCTCTCCTGGTTGCGGTTGCGGTCTAGTCTCCTCGGAGCCAGCAGAGTCCTCGGGCCTGGTGTCGCCCAGCACCGCGGTTGAGAGCATCACCAAGGAGCTGCAGCACTCACTTGACCTGGCCAGCGCCACCAGTGGGGACAAAGTGGTAACGGCCCAGGTGAGTGCCTCGCCCCTCCCCTACCTGCCAGTGCTTAGTGTGCTGTGCCGTTTCTCTGCCTAGATCAGGGAATAGGTGAGATGCAGTGTCCTCTAGATTGGAGCATATTCAACACCTTGTACAGCTCAGCGAGTAGGTGAGTTGTAGTGTCATACATATCAGAGCGTAGGTGAGACACAGTGTCTCGTAGATCAGAGCGTATTAAATACCTGGTACAACTCACAGAGTACTTCAGTGAGATGCTTCACACTTTGCTGAGGTTTTTGTGAGTTTTTAGGAAATATGAAAAATCTCGCCTTGGAATGGCACCCCTTTACTTTTACCAGAAAATGAATTGCTCTTCTAGTTTCTCTTACAACAAACTTAAAAAAGTGATATTGTCTAGGTTCATTAATGACTGCAGATGTAGTGTGAGGCTAGGGCTGTACTTAGGACCCCAGAAACACACTATTAGGACCCCAGAAACACACTGTGGAGGAGACTTTCATAAGTGGCTTATATATGGTATAAAGGAGTGGTCATGCATATGTGTGGAATTGTTATTTAGTACAAGTCTAAACAATCAAGTTGGTTTATCTGATCAGTTATATGATCATATGTATCTTTGGCTCATCAGGGTATTTAAGAAAAAACGGATGTTAAGGAATACATTTCAGCTGCTTTTCACTGAATTGTCTTTTTTTGAGTTGTTGGTACAGTGTGTATATTGGTTTATCATTTTCGGCCTGTGCTACCATCTTCATCCGCTGTCCAATCAAACTCCTTACAAAACACCTCTTTGTGAGATGAGTGGTTGAGGCGCTGCCTTTGTGGGTGTGGTTTCAGGAAAACGGGAAGGCGGCGGACGGACAGAGCACCGCCCCCTGTGGGAGCGAGGCGCCAGGACCGCAGCGACCGCGCTCCAACTCCGGGCGTGAGATGACAGACGAGGTACGCGCCCCGTCACAGCTCGGCTCCGGACAAGACCCCAGTACCTCTTCCAGTTCTGGCAAATGGTTGCTGAGCTTGAGCTGCTGAAAACCGATCACTGGAACTGAGAGCTTGCATTTTATCAGATAAGGGAGATAAGGGAGGCTGCCAAATTAGTGCATAAGCCTTATCATACTGTAAGTGAAGTGTGTTCAACACAGTAATAACATTCCATTATAGCATGCTGCAGGTTATGGAAAAAGAAAGAACTTGTTCAGTATTTATCAGCTTTTAAATTTGTCTTTTTATCGTGGATTGAATCAATTTTTTTATCAGTGCAAGACGGAAGTAAATGAGCTAGGAGGAAATGGGTTGCAGTTTGGAGTCTGTTGCTAACGACACAGAATATGATTCTTCTAACTGTTAATGGTAATATTGTATTACCTTTTCTTTGGTAATATTGCTACTGATTTCTTTCTTCCTGTTTCCCTATGTGGTGCTCTTATTCCACATCCGGTATTTTTGAGTAATTTTTGAGTAATTCAATGCCTTTGAATGGGGGAAGTGCCCTGTCCAACAATAATTCATACACTGTCCTTGGTAAATGCTGGCAAACTTGATTTTTAAGAGCCCAGTATTCAGACAAACAAGCATTTCCTGCACAGTTGGTATGATTAAATGTTAAAAAAGATATTTCAGGTGATTTCAGTAAATGATATGTTGAGGGCATTTTTTCGTAGCTGGGTTGAGAGAGATTGTTGCAGGATGCCTTCAGGCTTACAACAAAGGGTAATTTCTTGAAGTGAAATCAGTGTGTTAATCAGCAAAAAAAGAAATGAAAAAGCCTTGCTTTCACATTGCCTACAGCTGTTGCTGAAGTGTAGTTTCAGTTTCCAGTTTCACATCAACTCTTTCTTCAGTAATTTTACTGATTGGTCGTCTCAAGGACCAAGTTGTCCACTGTTGACCGTATGTTCTTGATCGTGGGGTTCTTGATCAAAGTTCCAGGCAGATGCCCATTAGGACCAGTTTTGTTACTTAGATCATAATGGTTAAGGTTAGAATTGCAGCTGGAATTTGTGAACATGCCTCTGTGCTCTCTCATGGGTGCTGCCTACAGGAAATTCTGGCGAGCGTGATGATCAAGAACCTGGACACAGGGGAGGAGATCCCGCTGAGCCTGGCCGAGGAGAAGCTG
The DNA here is from genome assembly GCF_013368585.1 of Megalops cyprinoides. Classification (NCBI taxonomy): domain Eukaryota; kingdom Metazoa; phylum Chordata; class Actinopteri; order Elopiformes; family Megalopidae; genus Megalops; species Megalops cyprinoides. The sequence goes on from NC_050598.1 coordinate 3,651,198, forward strand.
CCCACTGGCATTAACCCGCTCACCCTCCACATCATGCGCAGAACCAAAGAATATGTCACGTAAGCAGGCTCTCCTTCACTGCAGCGCCCTAGCCGCACTGCTGCCTAGTGCGGCCACAGTCTCCCACGGCTAAGCCTATTCCACAGCTATACTAAGAGTTTGCAAATGGGGATCTATTACCTGCGAAAGTTAATTCTAGAACGCTAAACCTTTTTGCTATATGCAGGAAGACTATAAGCATTTAGCTAACTAATTTCTAATGAAATTAGAATAGCTGTCATTTTTTCCCTGGTAGACACCATGTCAGTGATCGGAAGGACATAGAAAAGAAAGTGATCTTTCCTCACTGTTGACTGTATCATCCAGGAGAAGGTCATACAGATCCCAGAGGCAGAGGCATGAATCGCCAGCCATGTATATCTCAACTCGCTGAACTGTAATTATTTAAACATTGATTTAATTTGCCACACTGTTTTAAGTAACATTGGAAGATGTAATTTACTGTACTATGCACTGTCCAAGCATACTACTCCCTCTCTCTCAGGAACCATACTGTTTGAATGATCTGTGTGTTTCTCTCTCTCTTTCTTTCATTAGAGTGATCAGTGTGTTTTTCTCATTAGAGTGATCAGTGTGCATTTCCCTCTCAGGAATGATACCCTTAAACTGATCAGCGTGTTTCTGTGTCAGTAGCGATACCTTTAGTATGATCAGTGTGTGTTTCTCTCTCAGGAATGATATCATTAGAGTAAACTGTGTGTTTCTTTGTCAGGAATAATACTGTTAGACTGATCAGTGTATTTCTGTGTCAGTAGCAATATCATTAGTATGATCAGTTTGTGTTTCTCTCTCAGGAATGATACTGTTAGAGAAACACACACTGATAAGTCTGTCAGAAATAATACCATTAGACTGATCAGTGTGTTTCTCACAGGAATGATGCTGCTCAGTCTGATGATGAAGACAAGTCCCAGTCTCACCTGGCTGACACCGATGGAGGAAAGCTCAAACAGAAAACGTACGAATGAAAACACCTACACTGCAAAAAGTCATTTCTTTTGATTCTTTTTTCTCTTTGATCTTGAACCACTCTAATTGCAAGGTTATGTGTCTTAATGTATGTAGGAGTACAACCATTTCTCCTGACTTTTCAGCCAGATTGTTGTGTAACACAGGTGTGTAACAGCTGTGTAACGTCAGGGTGTAACAGTGCTGTGTAACAGATGGTTGTGCTCGCAGCACGCAGCTGAAGAAGTTCTTGGGGAAGTCAGTGAAGAGGGCCAAGCACCTAGCAGAGGAGTACGGAGAGAAGGCAGTCAACAAGGTGAAGAGTGTCCGGGACGAGGGTAAGGTTCTCAAACAGATGCTGGACAGGAGCGGGGCTCGTACCTCAAAGGTTGCTGGAGTCCCTGATAGGCTATTTCTGTTGAATCTTGGGACAAGGTACTTAATCTGATTTGCCTCAGTAAATATTCAGGTGTATGAATGGATAATGTGTAAAACTGAAAGCTATGTAAGATAAGAGTGTCTGCTAAGCAAATAGAAACTAATTATTGGCAGGTCTGATGGCATTCCCCAGTGTTATCATTCAGTGTTGCCAGTCAGGCCAGGCTTTTGGGGGTTGCACGTCACTTAGCAGGACCCAAATCTGCATTGCAGTGTTTCACACGGACCAGGACGACCCCTCCTCCAGCGATGACGAGGGCATGCCATACACCAGGCCTGTCAAATTCAAGGCAGCTCACGGCTTCAAGGGCCCCTTCGACTTCGACCAGATCAGAGTGGTGCAGGACCTGAGCGGGGAGCACATGGTGAGAGAAAAGTGTGTGGATGTACATGTGGGATGCGTGTGTGTGTGTGTATGTGTATGTGTATGTGTATGTGTATGTGTATGTGTATGTGTGTGTGTGTGTGTGTAATATGGAGCTATAATAGCCGCGTGTGTTAAATTTGACTTCTAATGGATATCGATTGAAGACTCTGTTGCAGAGATTCCATTACTCATTCCAGGCATTCCAATGCCTTTTGATGACACTGTATTTACATTTGACAGTGAGGTAACAATTAAGTTGCAATTGAACTGTTTATGTTGACTAGATATATTGGGATTGCTAGAGGGTTGAAATTTCCTCTAAAATTCTTACCTCCTGTACCTAGCAATGAGTTCTCTCTGATGATTTTTTTTTTACTGACTTCACTGTGTGCATGCAGTGGAGTGTATGAGCAGTGTTCTGGAACCCGAGCAAGCTATATATATATGTGTGTGTGTGTGTGTGTGTGTGTGTGTGTGTGTGTGTGTGTGTGTGTGTGTGTAAAACCCCTCAGGGAGCGGTGTGGACCATGAAGTTCTCCCACTGCGGGAGGCTGCTGGCCACGGCGGGCCAGGACAACGTGGTGCGCATCTGGGTCCTGAAGAACGCCTTTGATTACTTCAACAACATGAGGATCAAGTACAACACAGAAGGTGTGCAGGGAGCTGCCTCTCACGATTGGCTTATCACGGGCGCATTGAGGGGTTTTGCAAGGTGCTATGGACAGACATATTGGCAACAGAGTGCAGCTGAGTCAGTTTTTCAGCATTCCAGAAAATGACTTTTGCAAATCGGTGCATCATACTATTGTGGCAGTACCTAGGAGTATCTCCTAGTTAGGTACACACACTGACACACATAGAGTGTTGCAGGTGTGTGTGGGTTTGCGGTGGACTGTGGACTTCAGTTTTTGGCTTGCTGACTTGATTTACTATGAACTGAGTTGGAGAGTGGTGAGGGAAGGGAGAGGAAACACTGAAAGGTCAGATTCACAGGATCAAAGGCCAGCCAGCTGGAAAAGGGCAAGGATAGACTGGCCCGGTCAGGCATCGTCAGACTCAGGGAGCGCTGTGAGCTCAGTGGGTCCACACGCCTCTCTGTTTGTAGTGATCCAAATTGAAATGAGGTCCCTGAGGGGGGGGCGCAAGGCGGGGTGGCGGAGGCACACGGCTCAGCCTCAGCATGAAGATACTTTGCTGTCAGGTCAGGGCAGGATACAGTCACACAGTCTCAGTTCTGTGTGCGGAGGGAAACACTCACAGTCACAGGTCAGTGTATCGAGAGAAACACAGTCACAGGTCAGTGTGTCAAGAGAAACAGTCACAAGTCAGTTTAATGTGCAGAGAAAAACACTCACAGTCCAGTGCGAGGAGAGAAACGCAGTCACAGTCAAGTGTCGTCAAGAGAAACGCTCACAGTCACAGGTCAGTGTATCGAGAGAAACACAGTCACAGGTCAGTGTGTCAAGAGAAACAGTCACAAGTCAGTTTAATGTGTCAAGAGAAAAACACAGTCCAGTGCGAGGAGAGAAACGCAGTCGCAGTCAAGTGTTGTCAAGAGAAACACTCACAGTCACAGGTCATTATTTCCGGAGAGAAACTCTACAGTCAAAGGTCATTATGAGTTTGGAGGAACTCTCAGTCACAGTTCGATTCTCAAAAGAGAAACACTCACAGTCAAAGTTCAGCATTTGTTCAGCAAAGTTCAGGAGGGATAATTCTCAGTTCAGCATTTGAGTCAAAGTCAGTAACTGACTTTGCAGTCAATAGTTGGAGAGAAATGTTCAGTCACAGTTCAGTAGGGAGAAAAATGCTCAGTCACAGTTTAGTACTTGGAGAAAAAGGTTGTTAAATATTTGGAGATATGCTCCTCATAGCTGCTTCACTGCTGTTTCTGTCTCCAGGGCGGGTGTCTCCTTCTCCTTCCCAGGAGAGCCTGAGCTCCTCCAAATCCGACACAGATGGCGGGGTGAGTCACGCTGTGGCTGTGGCACTAAAGTGTTATCTTTCTCTGAGGCAGTTTTAGCAGAGTCTGACAGAGGAACAGGTGTATGACTGCCTCCTAGTGGCTGTTATCTGACATGCGGAATTGTGCCATCAGACCGCTGGTGCGATTGACCCTGTTGCTGTACCCAGGTGAGCAGCACCCCAGAAGACCTTGACACAGAGGATAGGAACGTCCCATTCAGGCAGGTCCCCTTCTGCAAGTACAAGGGGCACACGGCTGACCTCCTCGACCTTTCCTGGTCAAAGGTAAGTTGCATTCCCTCAGGATGCATCAGGAATCGTTGACACACAGTGTAAAATAAAAATGAAAACCTCCCCATTTCAGAATGCAGGAGAATGCACTGTGGGCCTTAGACAGACAGTGTTGTTTAGACCCAGAGTTACAGAAAGAGAAAGGAAACAGTTGCTGGAAGCGTCTGGTTATTTAAACTCCTGTTTAAAATGTGGTGAAGATATGGTCCCCTGAACAAAATGTAGCAACAGATTACATTTTCTGCAAGAGCTCATTTTCATGATTAGTTTGTGCTGTGGCTGTTCCACTGGGAGCTTATGGGATATGAAATTCATGTTTATTGAGGCCTTAAGCTGGTGCAGTGTGCTGACAGTTTCCTGTGCCCACGCCCCTCCTCCCAGAACTACTTCCTGCTGTCATCGTCGATGGATAAGACGGTGCGGCTGTGGCACATATCCAGGAGGGAGTGCCTGTGCTGCTTCCAGCATATAGACTTTGTGACAGCCATCGCTTTCCACCCCAGGGTAAGAGCATCTATGTGCATCTGTGCGTCAATGTGTGTGTCTGTGTGTATGTGCACGTTTGTGTTTATGTGGGTGTGCGTCTTTGTCCGTCTTTGGCTGTGTTTGTGTGTCTGTCTATGAGCGTTAAAGGTTGTGTGCGTATTTGTGTCTGGCTGTGTGGGCGTGTGTGTGTTTGTGTGTGTGTGTGTGTGTGTGTGTGTGTGTGTGTGGGGGGGGGGGGGTTATGAGTATCTGTGATCTGTGTGCCTGTGTTTGCACGCATGTGTGCATGTGTCAGTGACTGTCTGTATGTGTATTTGTGTGTGCGTGTGCCAAAGTCACTGTATAGGTGTGTGCATGTTCAAGTTCAAAGTTTTATTTGTCACATGCCAATGTACAGTAAGCACTGAAATGATGTGTGTGTTTGTCCCACAAATGTCCTGTTTTGGTTAAGGTCAGAAACTATATTAGTAATTACATGACCTACTGACTTCCATTCCAGTACCAGTACCAAGCCCTTCCAGTTTGCATTCATTTTCAGCAGCCTCCAAATGTATTCATACCATTACTGTCATAAACTGCAACAAAATGATGGTTTAACAGAGGTAATGCTGAAGTAAAATAAAATATGTGAAAAGCTGTTTCCAGCACTTTGCCAAGTAAAAGCAAGTTTTATAAATAATCACGTTTTTCAGAGAATGTGATTATCAGATTTCATACCTTAAAAGTGTATAGATATTAATCTGTAAATGCAATCTTACGTCAAGTTTTTCTATTAATGTAAGCTTCTGGAATTTTCTGGAGGCTTCCAACTGCTAGTTTTAATGATTTTATGTAGATACTGCTGTTGATATTAATCTCCGTTGTAATGTGTGATGTAATGTACCTTTAGCTCATTTCCGCTTGGCTTAGGTCTAGAACATAGAGCACTCTAGCACAGGGCATGTTGTGATCTCACCCACCACCCCCCAATCCCCGGCAGGACGATAGGTACTTTCTGAGCGGCTCGTTGGATGGCAAGCTACGGCTCTGGAACATTCCAGACAAAAAGGTAGCGCTGTGGAACGAGGTGGACGGCCAGACACGCCTCATCACCGCCGCCAACTTCTGCCAGAACGGAAAGTACGCCGTCATCGGGACCTACGATGGACGCTGCATCTTCTACGACACTGAGGTCCGTTTCGTCCATCTGCATCTGCATCTGCAGGGCTGCCAGCCGCAGTGGCTCCTGCCACTTCCATAGCCATTACAGCTGCACAGGTCTTCCTGCTAATGACTGTCCATAAGCACCTGCCATTGTTATGTCACTGTCCGAGCAGCCCTTGCAGTGTAAAGTTCACCCAGTTCGGTTTCCCCCTGGTGAGCAGCATGTTTGTATTGCTGCAAACACCATCTGGCTTGAAGGTTGACTCTGCACAGGAGAGGTCTCTGCAAGTTGCTTGGTTAATAGAGGAGCAGAAGTATCAGTGGAGTAGCACTGCAGTGAGCGCCCACTGCACTGTAGTTCACTGTCAGGATGTTAAGCATGAAAAACAGTGGCTCTGGAACGCTAATGTGTCATTTCACCCTGTGCTCTGACAGAGCAAAAAGGTTGTTGCAATGGAACAAGCTTAATAGGCACAATTAGCGATTGCCAAAGTTGGCTGAAAGGGGGAAATAATAAGAAAACAGCCTGGTTATTGAGTATATACCCATTTCAATGTGTTCAATTTTTATGTTGTTTTGATGCATTTTATGGTTTTATACAAACATACAAAGTTTAAAACAATGAAATCACATTTTTCAGTGGTGACTGAGTTTGGTGGCAGGTTTGTGTCACTGATGGTAACAGCAAGACAAAATAAATCTCTGGATGATTGACTCTGATGAAAATTAAGCCTGGTGCCAGAAATATGTGGTTAAAGGATGCTCAAACGAGCAGTTGCGCCAAACTCTTAGTGCATACATCAGATAGTATTGTAGCTGGAGGCCCAATATACTATCAGTAATATTTGTAATTGGACTCACCAGGTCTGAAAACCTGCCAACAAAACAGATGGCCAATTTGCATAGACATGTTAACAGTGATTATGCCTGCTGGATGTAGTAAAATAACGAGCCTAATAATGATTTAAATAATTATTCCCAACTGTAGCTTAGATCTGAACACTGATTTCATTCTTTCAATGTCCTCCTTAAATGGACCCTGAGGGCAGCCACTTTAATGGTTGCCTACATCGGTCTAATATGAGTAGACAAAAATAGAATCAATTTTATGTGTAGCTCTTTGAATCCTTTTGTAATTTTCTCAGTTACAATTTATAGCTGGTGTTGCTGTTTGTCACTTATTCTGTGGCCTGCTTAAACTTCCGTATAGTTGGTAGCAGTGTGGTGCAGTGGTAAGGAGCAGGGTTGCCGGTTTGAATCCCCAAGGGGCACCGCTGTTGTACCCTTGGGCTAGGTACTTAGCCCACATCTACCTCAGTAAATGTCCAGCTGGATGAATGGATAAATAGTCGCTCTGGATCAGAACGTCTGCTTAAATGACTATAATGTAATGGTGTGGTACTGTCAGAAACAGGTCCCCTCACCTCAGTGTAATTCATTTTACTGTACGGCTGCACTGTTGCCAATGTATTGGTTGTATCATGAGGTAGCATGATAAAATGGATGCAGGTTTTTAGTCTACCTTAAATAAAGCTGCATGACTAAAATGTGACAGTGACTAAAGGAGGCTGACTAATTCAAAAAGGCACAGTCTAATTAGCAGGAAGCAGCTGCTGATGTTTGAATCACGTGTATGTCTGCATTGTGTGTCTTGGCTGGGGCTTGAAGTGTAGATCTTGTTGTCTTGAGAGAATGCAGGTGTAGATTTCCCATTTTTTGCTCTCTTTCCACCCCCAGCACCTTAAATACCACACTCAGATTCACGTGCGGTCAACGCGGGGCAGGAACCGGGTGGGCCGCAAGATCACCGGGATCGAGCCCTTGCCTGGAGAGAATAAGGTACCATCACTATCCTTATTACACTATCCTAATCTCAGTGCTGAAGACAGGACTGAATAGAGGATAATCTAAGAGCAAATTAGGTGTCAAACCTGTATTAAAAATGCATTCTGTACTATCTATTTCCTGTTGATCCTGGATCAGAGATCAGCAGGTCAGCACTCTGCATGGTATGTACATCTCTGATCAGATGTCAGCACATGAGAACTCTGATGTGTATAGCACGGACTGAGGACATTGTTTTGACCAAGCAAAGTATTTGCCAAGCAAAAAGTTTTGTTAAACTGGTTAAATTTGCTTTGGTATGTCTGGACATAGTTCCTAGCCATTGACTCTCACTACTTGCTAGAGAAAAAAATTCATGTAGTAACAGTGACCATTAAGGGGCAGAGCTCCATGGAAAGGTCTGTTGAATGCATCCATGGGCCAAGCTCAGTACAGGCAGGTGGTCTGTTATTCAGACACCAGCTCTATTTTAAAGGAGTGATGCAACAGTGAGGTCCGTGATGAGGCCTGTACTGCTGTTACAGCAAATGGCTGCCTATTGAAAATCCAGCACTGTGTCCAATGAGTCGTGACTGTATACAGTATCTAACAGGCAAAAGCCATGTCTGACACACTCTGCTCTGTGTTCCACCACAGATTTTGGTGACCTCCAATGACTCCAGGATCCGCCTCTACGACTTGAGGGATCTGTCCTTGTCCATGAAGTACAAGGGCTATGTCAACAGCAGCAGTCAGATTAAGGCCAGCTTCAGGTCAGAATGTGCCCTTTTCTGAGCTGATCAGCTTTCTTACCGCTGGTATTTTTAGTATGAATGCAAGAAACTGAAAAAGAGTTATCGTCCGTTTTTATTTCAGTCACGATTACTCGTTCATCGTAAGTGGCTCAGAGGACAAGTACGTGTACATCTGGAGCACCTACCACGACTTGAGCAAGTTCACGTCAGTACGGCGAGACCGCAATGACTTCTGGGAAGGGATTAAAGGTAAGGAAGGACCGCAGCACAACCGTGGCCCAACACCACCTGATCAAGCCTGAGTTGTGCATGTGTTTTACCCTGGGGATAGGTAGGGCTTTCCGGTTCCTATGCTAATGACAGTGCAGAAACCATGGTGACACTTCCTTATTTTGGACCCACGTGATGGTAACATACACAAAGGGAAGGAACCTATTTGAATTTAAGCAACTATTATGCATATGTTTTTGTCATTATTATAACTATATCATTATGATTAAGCCAGAAGGCCTCATCTAAGGAGGCCCTCCTAAAAAGACAAACAAGACATGTAGTAAAAAATGTAGTAAAAAATCAAGTATTAAAGTTTATACAGTACACGTAGTGGCAAAACCAAATATGTCCGCATACAGCCCCTGTCAAGCAGCAGCCTGTTCTTGATAATGAACCCTGGCGCTTAGTGTAAGTATATGCAAAGTAAAATCCTGATGTGAAGTCGATCTCCACTGAGCCTTGCACCTCAGTGTAGAGTGGCAGCTTTCCAGGTTTACACAGAGTGTCTTTGTTAATGGATCTGAAAATTCCACAGTGAGTCACTTATCACAAAAACACAGCTCAGTGTCTCCTCTCACCAAAGAGAGAGAGGCGAAGGGCAAGGACAGGCAGAGACAGTTGGTGACAGGTGGCTCAGGTGTGACGTGGCTTGCCGACAGAGATCCGGTTCTGTCTTGCGATGTGCTGACCTCTGACTCATCATGATGCAAGTCATGCTGGCCTGGAGAGCTGACAGCTCTTTCTATAATTTGACATATGAGACAGGGACAGCAGTGTGGTGTAGCTGTAAGGTGCAGGGATTTTAACCCAGAGGCTGCCAGTTTGATTCCTAATTGGGGTGCTACTGTTGTACCTAGGTACTTAACTCAGTTACCCTCAGTAAATATCCAGCTGTATAAGTAGGTATCATATAAACATTGCAATTTATGAGAGCTGTTTGGGTTAAGAGATTAAGCAACAGTAACAGTAAGATGTAATGTTACTTTGGCTTTTAACACTCATGCTTTTAACCGTGTGTGTGTGTCCCCATACTGCAGCCCATAATGCGGTTGTCACGTCAGCCGTCTTCGCACCCCACCCTGGTCTCATCGTCTCGCCTGAAACGGGCAGTGTGGAGAAGTCTGAGGCGGAGTGCAAGAGCTCAGATTCAACCGACTCCGAGACCATACCTTCAGGTAGGGCGGGCATGACTGGGTTCACTGTGGGTACGTCAGAGCAGGTTACAGTAAGGGGCTTTGTCGCCATGGTTTTATGGGATGGCTGTGTTCAGAAATTTTGAAGCGGTGTTCTACACCTGTTACGATTTCAATATCACTATCTAAGCAAATTTGTTCAGCTGTGTAGCAGATGTCAGACTTGTCTGTTCTGGGTCATTCCATTATCAAATCAATCTGCTGTTAAACCTCATCCTGCGTTTATCAAAAATTCCCAAAAAAGTTCTATTTTGTACTTGAGCATCTGTGGGAGAAATGGCTAGTTACTGTGATTTCTGGACCTGAAAGGCCAACACAGGAGACGGAAGTGCTCAGAGTTAACCCGTTTGGACCCCCCACCCTACCATAACACATACATAACCTCATCACTGATAAAAATAGATTTTAAATGGATAGCCTTATATATTTATAAGATTATAAATATGTTTGTTAGTCTGTTATTTTGTTTGAAAACAATTGGTCATTTTTTTGACCTCTGACCTCAATTAATCACAAAAGGCTCTTTCTCTTTTGCATATGTTGTCCGCAAGGCTTAAAAGTGGGGATTGCAATAAACATAGATTGGATGCATTAATATTTAACTTGCTTTATGTTCTGTACAAAACATGAAATTGGTCTTCTTCTTTGGTTTTCCATTTAAAAGAACACACTGCTGTGGTTTCTGTGGCAGTTTTGATTGGTCGTACGCTCGGCAGCAGTTCCAGCCAATTAAACATCTCCCCCCTCCCCGCAGGAGCCCTGAAGACCGATCACACTGAGGTCCTCCTCTCCGCAGACTTCACCGGAGCCATTAAAGTGTTTGTCAACGTGAAGAAGTATTAAGCACAACCACAACTGCCGCCTTCACACCCCCCTACCCTACACCCCCCACCCCTCGGACGTGATGACAGCCGGTGCAGTAGAGTGGCCGTTTGTTCATTCTGGGAGTGACAGTGGTGTGCAATTCTGCCAGCGGAGGGCACAGTTCGATCGGTGAGCAGCCGATCGGGACTGAGCGGATTCCCCTTTCCTGTCGCGGACTCTGCGAAGGGCCTGGAGTCCCCGAACGAGAGGGTGAGAGCGTGTGGGATGGACAGAACACTGACGCTGTGACACATACGTGACTCTGCCTTTTAATCCTTTCTGTTTGGTCGTTTTGTTTTATGTTGATGGTGGAAGGTGGGAAGAGGAGCATATCTTTCACAGGTTTTTCATGTACCTCGTTAAGCCTACAGGAAGAGACGCAGGGGGCCTGTGTTAAGTGCTACTTTTATAAGCATCACCACAGGTCAGGTAAAGTCGGGTCAGACGATGAAAGAGTGGAGGCAGCAAATCGGTTCTACACATAATAGCCACCCTGCCCATCCTCTCCCTCTCCATACAGAACCACCTCTCTTTATACACTGGCTGACCTGCCAGTGGCTTCCTCTTCCATGATGTCAGCCCTGCCTATAACTCTTCTTTCCCTACATCAGCCCTGCCCACCTACAGGCCCACCAGTCACCTCCCTTTTTATACTGTCAGCTCTGCCTTTAACCTTCCTTTAGACACTGGAAGAACTGCCCATGACCTCCCTTGGCACACCCTCAGCCCCTCCCATCTCCTCCCTTTCAATATAGACCAATCAAACACCTTTCTCCACACCGTAAGCACTGCCCATCTCCCCCTTTCCCCATGGTCAGCAGGATACCTCAACCGTACTCTCAGTGTCTGTCACTGCAGGCTCAATATCCTCAATCATCAATTTTGTGTTAATTTCTGAGATTGTTGTAAAAAAACCATTGAACCATTGAGATATATATATATATACATATATATATCATTCATTGTTGAGTTTGCCCTTCATCCAGAGTTTTGCCAAAATACAGCTTGTCACAGCTTGTAAATAGCAGGTAAAGGAGAAGCCAATGACGTAACGGTGAAGGATACTGTGCCTGAAACTCGTTATCGATGGTGAAAGATGTGCCGACTAAGAGAAAATGTACAAAAATCCTCAATAATAAAAGTTATCACCAAAGCCTTGCTGTTCTGATGTTCTGTTGCAGACAGCCTCTATATTTCAGTCTTCAAATTGCAATGCTCATAATGCCAGGAAGGAATAAATTAATATGCAGCCATTAATATACTGTATGTCAGTCAAGGAATTTGCCCGCTGTAACTTTAAGCCTTTTTTGTACTGCTGTGATTCAAGTCATTTATTCAGCACAGTAGTTCAGTGATAGCCAGCAGAGCTTGTGGGCCAAAGATGGGGTTCGCAGGGTATTTTAAAAGGATAAAAACACAGGGCTGCATGGGGAGGTTGCCATGGCGCCTAGGACTACATGATGATGTTGCCATGGGGATACGCTGCAGGAGCAGCAGGAGTTGCGCAAGCTGCGTCAGGGATGATGGATGGCTGCTGGTTGCCCGCTGCAGTCCAAAGTCTTTGCTGGTGTAACTCCTTTTATTTTACCCCAGTCTCAGATCCTTCAATTACAGTCATCTCCCACCTTATTCTTATCACCCTTAATCAGCCTGTAGTTAGGATGTAGCCATGGTTTTGGGCTTCATCCAAGTACAGGCTTTGGTTCTAATGCTCTCCCTCTTCTCTGAATCTGTTCTGTTGTGGAGAATCAATCCACATCTTTCTACATTCCTTAATAATATGAATGGCCTTACGCAGGACCCCTTTTGGCAATCTCCCTCCCTGCGTTTCCTGCTGATCCATCTGTGTTGCAGATCCACTCCTCCACGTCCTCCTTTTGTTTGTGTGTCCAGGGTGAGGGTAAGGCTGTCAAAAACACAGATGCTACCACGATACAACATTTCCGAGCTTCATTAATAATGCATCTGATATTACTGAAATAGAGTGCGTCTCAGAGCTGTCTGTGCTTGTATGATGAAAGTTTCGTCTTTGCGTTCACGTACAACAGTCAACATGTAAATGTAAACAGTCAGTTACTCACAAAAAAGCTTCCCTTTATGTCCACGTAGGGACACCATACACACAACTCACTTTCTAGTGCTGATTGGAATCACTTTTTCCAGCCCCAAACCCAACCTTAATAATGAAAAGTGCTCTATTTTGGGATGTTCAAAACCGAATTGATGTCACATTGAAGTTCAGGATACCAGCATTGTGACGACCCCTGGGGCAGCGGTGCGGGCCAGTGTTCTCTCCCCTGCAGCCTGGGCCTCCCCCTGTCCCGTGTGCCTGTTTGTCTGTCAGCTGCTCTGCCCCATACCTCCAGTGCATGATTAACCAGGCCTGAGCTTCCCCTGCAGTCTGCCTGCTTCCTCTCCCTGATCCCTGCTCTGTCAGATCCCCTCTCTGCTCAGGGGCTCCCGCCAATCAAGTGCTTCCATGTTTCTGTCTCTGGTCCCATCGGTAGAATAACCAGCCAGATCCATTTTGCTGTGAAAAAGTAGAGATGCGAGACAGACTCGTTTGTTGGAGCTTTTGTCCACCTTGCTTGCTGCAGTTAGCAGGACCTGTGTGGCCAAAAGGGCCAGCTTGACCTCAGAAGCTCCCTGTTCTGACACATCGCACACAACAGTTCAGCCTCCCAGGAAACCTTGTCTTATCTGGGGTGACCTCTGTAGTGTGTTTTGAGCTGTTCTACAAGTTTGTCTGATAAATAGATACTATAAAAACTAAGATATGCATGACACTCAGAAGGAAAATGACTGCTAAGCAAGTGTAATATAATGTGAAAGAAGCCTGTTCCCCCAAGCACATCTCAGTAATATATGTAAGCAGATTTCATGTGACTCTTCTGGCTGGAAGGCTGTAGACAGCATGGAGGTCTGAATTTACCTCCTGTTTTTTATGGAGAGGTAATGCACCCTCTCTGCTCCTTTTAAATCAATGTAACAAGCTGCAGAATTGTTCGGAAGTCAGTTCTGTTTGGACAGTTGCCTGAATATTTTTGCGGAGTCGGGCATGGAATGTGTGTTGATTCTTTTGAGCAGTTACGTATATCATACATCCAGTGATCAGAGTAATGGTCTTGCAGCCAATGAGCATGTATGTGCAACTGACATCATCAGAACTCTCTATATTTGACTTGGCACTACCGGTGCAGACCCAACGGTGCACCAGGTGTGACTGCTGTTATTTATGAATATGCTATGTGATAGCTGTGAAAAAGCCTTTTGGAATCACCAACTTACCACAACAAGCTGGAATCACCACACCCCCCCCCTCCCAGACAAATCCAGGAAGTGGTGAAGGTAGGCGTGACTGTTCCTCTGACCCACCTATCCATGATGCTCAATGGCAGCTGTTTTTCACATCTCTCACTGACAACAGTCAGACACAGGCATCAGACAGGTCACTAGGGGGCGCAGATGCAGCAGTGACCTGAGGAACCCTGGCTGACCTGAATCCACCCCAGCCCAGTGGATGAACCCAACGAGGCCCTGCCCCTGAGGATGGGCAGCTGTGAGCCAAAACATGCAGCCCTTTCTCACCACTGTCCTCACAAGACACTGATTCAAGACGGAGGCAGATGACATCAGCAAGAGTCGTTTATTGTAAAGTTCTGGGAACATATTTGCAACAGGTTGATCCAAAGAGGGTTTTAAAAAAAAAACAAAAACAGAAAAATTAAACAAACCGTGAAAGAGAATAAAAACCAAACACAGAAAAAAAAACTGTACAAATAATGTTCAAACCTTTTTTTACTCGACCAGTCCTAGCACTGAGTGAGGCTGTGAGAGGACACAGGAAGTCTGGGGCACCCCTCCAGGGGCATTGTGGGATAGAAGCGCAAGGTGCTCCGGGCACAGAGCACTGACAGAGCAGTCTATGCACACCTGTGGGCTGCTGCAGGGGGGTGGGGAAGGGGTGTCAGTGTTTGCTCTTCTTTGACTTTTTGTGGGAACGATGAGGGGACCTGGAACTCGACCTCCACGACCGTCTGCTTGGCGACGGTGACCGTGATCTCTTGGACTTCTTCGGGGATTTCGATTTTGACCTTTTGAAAAAAGGACATGACATGAGAATGAATTTCACTATGTCATCAAAATACTTGCCACCAGAAAAAAACAGATGTAGTACTAAGTAGCAGCTGGGAATCGGTGTAGTTTTGAGTTCCAAATTTAAAACAAAAAAAAGGATTTTCTGTTAAATTTATGCTGGCTATGAGCTCTTCATTTTAAATATTGACAAAAGCCCCCTGAGGATCTACTACTCATTTTAACCATACTGCCTCTAGTGGGAGGAGGAATGAGCTTGCATCAAGAACAAGGAGAGAGAACTCAAATTCCACTGAAGTCTCCTTGCTTTTGTAGTACTGAGTTGCTTAATAGTTTTATTCCAGCAATGGTGTGGGTTTTAGCCACCTCACCAGGTTTAAATCATTTGTTAACTGATATACTCTGCTAAGCAGACTGCCACTGGCCATCCAACCAGCAGGGGGGGGCGCTCTTACGTGGATGGGGAGCTGCTCCTGTATCGGTCAGTGCGCTCCTCAATGTCTTTGCTGCGCCCATGGTTGCGTTCACGGTCTTGGCTCAGTTCTTTGCTCCTCTTCCTGTCTCTGTCCTTGTCCTTGTCCTTATCCTTGTCCTTGTCCTTGTCCTTCTCCTTGGCTTTGCTGCGCTCCTCCAACTTGTCCTTCTTCTCCTCTTTTTTTGCTCTGTCTTTGGACTTCTGTGTGGGTCTGTCCTTCTTCTCAGGGTCGTCCTTATCAAACTCCTGCAGGGGGAAGAAGGGAGTCATGTGACATCATAGAAGGCAGAATGTCAGATGGAGGCCACTGATCTCCATGGCAGTAGTGCACTTGCTGATTGGTGGAAAACAGAAACAGCAGTGAGAAGACCACCACTAGACCATGTCAACATGTCCATCATCATTGATGAAGCAGCACATTGGCTGGGCTGTGGACCCTAAGGGGCAGGGTGATGACCTGAGGGGTAGGAGCAATGACACTGCCCTGCCTGTGTCATTCGGTATGTATACAGAACAGCAAAAATAAAAACTGTGTCCAATGACACCTTAGGGTCAGTGCAAGTACATTTAGTTAGCTGCCACATGGTAAAGTTACCTAGGGAGACGAGACCACATAGCATTAGACCACATAGCATTAGCAAGCTCCCGAGATTCCCAACAGTTCTCAATTCAACATTTTCAGAAACGGATTAAAGTTGAGCATGTTAGCGTGATTTATTTACCTGGAGTAATACTGTCAAAGCAGGCTAAAGAGTTACCTCGGGTAGATGGATGAATACAGGCTGCACATCAGACAACTATTCTCTGAACAGGTTTTACTCACTCTGGGATTTTCTGTACCCACTAGGTAAACTCAATGCAGACACAGCTCAGGCCACGCCAATTTTTTTTACATGGTGACTATGGCGACACACACACACACACATACACAAATACGTACACATACCTTCTGTAAAAGCCTGTTCCTATAGTGTTCTACTTGCTGCTGAACAGTCTTCCCTGGCTTCCTGGGTCTTTTGCCTGACTCCAGCTCGTCCTGGAATTTCATGACCTTCACCTGTAGGAGGAAAGGAAGGATGCAAAGGCAGCCCCACATATCAGAATTATAATAAAATATGATAAAAAAACTATTTTTTTCCATACAAATCATTACACCCATTGGAGCAAACAGGACACTTGCTTATGGTAGGCATTTTTTTCACAGCATGTCGTGTTTTGCCCGCTGCTGTGACGTGTAAGTGAGTTTAAATGAGTTAAATGTACTGTGCATACTGCTGCTATGCTGGTTGCATAGGCTTGCCTACCTCCAGCTCCCGAAGCTTCGTCCTCTTGCTCTCTGACATTTCAAAATTGCTCACGGAGCTTTTGAAGTCGGCACCGTCGAATTTGGAGGGGCTGGAGGAGTCTTCGTCACTGCTGTCTTCATCAGAGTCCCTGTCGTCATCCTTGGTGTCCGCACTGCAGTGAGAAGACATACCTCAGCAAATTGCAACACCTCAGCAGACAAACTGCCACAGCCAAACCATGACATTCAGAAAATAACAGTTACGCTGATGCACCCAGCACAGAAACTACTATAGATACATCCCTGCACCCAGTGAACCACTATAACCTAACCATTCAGTCTTGAGTGTACAGAGCTGCTCTTAAGACTTCCCTGATAGTTACTTTCAGGGCAAAACTATTTTTTCCACAGTTTAATCCATTCAACATAAACCTCTAAAATGAGCTCAGGTGAGGGGAAAAAATTAATAAATGTACTCATTGTTGGTAGGACCAACACTGCTTACCTAACATTCATATTGTCTTCGGAGTCCTGGTCTTCAAGTGTGTCCCATTTTGATTCAGTGTTTGCTGACGGATCAAAGCACACAGAAGAGGGACGCTTGAATGGAGTGGAGATGGCACTGACTCTGATCTTACAGAGATATACTCAAGACTGACACAGTGCTAGAGGAATCCAATGTGTATTCAAGAGGTAGCCCATTGTATTGTGCTAGCATTCACAAAGAGGTCTCATTATGTCCATGAGCAATCCCTCATTTGGCATCTTCCACAGGTATAAAGGCCTAAAACTCTCTGCTTCAACGAAATACCAACTCTGTATTGTCTCTATCATATGTAAGGTAGTGTTACTCTGTCATAGCTAACCTAACATTTCCTTTTATTTCAAGTTCAAATGTGCACAACAGCAGTGTACAGTTCCTAACAACATGATGATATATGATGTGTTACACACTTATCACTGAACCTGACGGCCATACTGGAAAACGAGACACGAAGACATTACCGTGAGCAGTCTTCTGAAAGAGACTATTCCAGGATCAGGCTTTGAATACTACAGTGAAGAGTCTACTGAAAGAGGCTGACTGCTCTAGGATCACGTGCCGAGACATTTTAGCGAGTGGCCTATTACGGTGAGTGGTCTATTGTGGGAGGCAGAGTGTTCAAGGATCAGACTGTAAGGCCTTGGAGAAAGGCTGCTCCATACCTTGTGGTAGGACTTCTGTGTCGTCCACTCTCTCCCATTTGGACAGGGCCACACAGGCGAGAGGGGGAGCTTTGCCTTTATCAGCGTTCTCCTCCACTGGTGGAAAAACATAAAATCAGCCTGCTAGAGTGCAATATTATAAAATATACAAGAAATTACTTATCACATGGTGTTATACTGTAAAGAACTTATTCATCACAGGACAGCGTTATTCTCTATCTGGATTTTGTTCTGGTACTACTAGGAACAAATAATTTATGCCAATTAGTCAAGTCAATCAATCAATGTATTTGTTACAAAGCACATTTCAGTGGTGTATGGAGTGAAAAAACTTGAGAAAAGTTGAAAAACCCAGAGAGAAAAAAAACAACTCACAAGGCATCCCGTCGATATCATCCATTGTGTCACCAAGGGGTACGCCATCGATGTCATCCACAGGCACTCCATCCAGGGAGGCGGGGTCCCAGGGGTGGCTGGCCATGGGTGAGCCATCCACATTCTCTAAAGGCACCCCATCCACATCCTCCATGGGTGCCCCGTCCAGGTCAGGAGACTACATATCCCATAAGCACAAATCTCCATTTGAATATCCACCCAGTGCTGAACAATACATATCCCATAAACACAAATCTTCACTTGCGTATGACTTCAAATCTAGAGACTACATATCCCATAATCCCATATCAACATTAGAATATCCATCCACATCTGAGGACTACATCCTACTCTATAAGTAAGCATCTCTATTTTATCGAGCCTACTACATTGGGTGTCAGTGTGAAATTTGGTTAAGGGAACTGGATGTGTGATCAAATGGCCATATGTCTGTCTGGTAGGTGGGTCACTGCTCTGGTTGCCCTCACAGCAAGAGATGTGTGCACAGGGCAAGAGGTATCCACTGCACCAACAGTAATGAGAAGGGAGAGTTTACCTGTGACCTCACAATCACTGTCTCTCCAGTTTACTTCTGACCTCACAATCACTTTGCCCCATCCTAAATCTGGCCTCACAATCACTTCCTCTCCAGCTTACCTCTGATCTTGCAATCACTTCCTCACCAGCTTTGACCAGGCCCAGGAAGATATTCTGCAGCTGGATCAGGTAGGACTCTGGGTAGATGGCCCAGTCTTCCCATGCCCGGAAGCACCACATGACCTTTTGCTGGTAACATGAGACAGAGAGAAAAAGTAGTCAACCAGCTCAATCCACCACTACCTCAGAAATACAAATGAACACAGCTTCTCATACACACAGGGCTGAAGCAGCTTACTTTGAACTGTTCAGCCTGAAGCCTTGCCTGAACATTCCGGTACGCCTCGCTGATGTCACCGAATATCTGGGGCAGCTTGGCTTCAAAGCTGATGGAAGAAACGGGTATTTAGTTCCACGCATCAGAGGGGCTCCATTAAAAACTTTGTAATGTTTAAACTGAAGAGGAAAGGTAGTGAACATGCTTACTATTTCCGATAGTAGGACGCATTGGCCACCTTGGCACTTGAGTTGTACAATATATCAGATACCAAATATAATCTTGCAATCTGTGGAGAAAAAGAAATACATGCTGGAAGTGAAACCATGGACTGTATTATACATGCGAGGACTCTGGTTTGTTCATCACTGTTCCCCTGACAGTAAACAGCAGTGGAGGACCTCTGCCTTTGGCCACTTTTAATGAAGGTGAATTAACTGAGTTTTATCCACTGAGGACAAGGCAGCAATGGTTAACAGTTTTATAGGGGATGTTGAAGGAGGCATCTATGACAGCTGAATTTTCCCTCCAGAGCGGGCAGGCCCCCACCTTCTTCTGCAGCGGCGTCTGGAGGAGGGATAGGGACTCGGCAATGCACCCTACCACCTCCTCCGCTGCCTCCGCTCGCTCCAGGCAGAACACCATGGCGTCGCCGATGTCGTCCCTGCGCGGAGTCAGCGTCCGCAAGATGTTCTCCAGCCGGTCTCTGTGCCTGTAGGACACACGCATATGCACACGTACACGCATACAAATACATACACACACACACAAGGTGAGAGGCATTCACTTAGCTGGACATCACTACAAATACAGGTACATGATGATGTGCAGGGAGGAAATGTCTGCCCCTATTTTCAGTAATGAAACACTCTCTATGCTAAATGCTACTGCCTTCCATGGCCCTGTAAACAGCAGTCCGGAAAAGCAGAGCATGAACATGCACATACAAGCCTCATCAGATAGAACAGTAGGCACAGTTCCACCGCTGTATGCACCAGTGCAAACAGACTACACACTCATGCACGCATTGGCTCTGATAATAAACTGTTACTCAAGCTCCAACTATCTCTGGTTCGGCCGTTAAGTACAGAGTCCCAGTCACACACAGTGACCCCGACAGGCACTCACTCCGCCTTCAGCTGGCCCTTCTTCAGCTCCTCCTCCTCCTCCTCTTCCTCGCGGTTGTCCTCAGCTCCATGCAGGTAGGGGTTCAGCAGGGGCGGCCGCCAAATGGAGCCCCCGCGGAACATGCGGAAGTCTGCCGTCCTCCACTCATTGGGGGACTCGCCCTGAGACACAGGGAGAGAGACGGAGAGAGGGCTTATCACTAGAGCTCCTTCTAGTCTTAATAAGGGAGAGTGCACTGAAACTACCACAACTGCTCCCCATACTATTACGTAGAGACTGTGCACTGGAATTATTGCTAGTGCTCCCCCTACTGTTCAGGAGGAACAGTGAACCGAAATGATCCCTAGTTCTCCCCTAACTGTTAACAAGGGAATGTTTACTGTCACCATTACTGGTGCCTTATTTAATTAAAAAAAAGAGACATTAAAAGAAACTACTTTTCTTTACTTAAACGTTTATTTGAGTTGCACTGGGAAACGTTGGGTATATTGGGTTGTCTTTATGATTATGGCAAGCGTAATTTCGATGTCAGCTCTATACCTTCCACTATACCTGGATTTTATCTTATACAACTACAATTAAGTACCAACACAATTAATTTCTCAACTACAGCTGGGAGCTACAACAGGACCTCACCTACAAACCTCACATCTATTCAAAACCGAGTTGTTTATCTTCCAGTATTTTACAATTTTTAAGATCTGAACTATTTTTAAGATCTGAACACTATGGCATATATAAAGTGAACACTTATAAAACCCACTGTATAAAAGCAAAGGGTCAATAGTGAAAGGTCATGCACTCAGACAGAATCAGCCAATCACCTACCTGGAGTATGGAGTACAGCTTCCACCTGTAGTATACATGCGCCTGGCTCTTGTTGTCAAACAGAAACCTGAAACCATTTTGGGAAACACTGAAGTGAGCGAGTGCCGTTTCAAATCGGGATGGGCAAGGAGGGGGACCAGCACGGCCACCTGTGTTCTCACCTGAAGTCTGGGTTGCTCTTCTCATTGCTCATGATGATGGCTTCAAACATAGGCCCCTCCCGCACCACAAACTCAATCATTCTGTGGATGAGCCCTAAAAGGTTTCTGGAAGAAGAAAGCAGACATGAGGGGTGTGGTTACTACATCCCACCCCGCCACGCACCCTCCCACCCTCTTCTTCTCCCACTCCTCTGGCCTGGCTCAACGCTCTCTGCACACCTTGTCTACTCTCTCACCTCCCTCTGCTAAACCTGCCAGGTGGTGGACACAAGCAGCACACTGCCTGAGCTGAACTGGGGAGGCAGTCTGTCTATTGTCTTAAGGTTTGGAGGTCGTGCAGTGTTTCTGAGCCCTGGAGGGGAAGGGAGACAGCCCTTTGCTTCCTAGATCAGCTTCATGTACGGAAAGGCTGCTGTGGAGACAACATTATTACTACTATTAACTACTACAGGCTTAGGTCTAAACTGAAGTCGTTCAGGTTTTTCCTGCCTATCTGCTGGGTTGAAAATGTGCCCATGCCCGTGCCCGTGCCCCTGCCCCCCCACCCCCTAGAATGAAACAACAGACCCAGTAGCAAGTTCTGGCACTAAAGCAGCTCTGATATCTTTTGTCCCTCTGCTAAAACACAGTAACACCAAGACTTGAGCCAGCTCTTGGACGCATTTTTAGCTAACAAAATATGTGCAAACAAAAATTCATGTCATTTCACCTCTAACTGTAACCATCAGTTTGCTGTGAGTACATTCATACTGTCCATAATGACATAGGTGTTGGGGCAACTAGGCGAGGGGTGGCAGTTCCAAAAATCAGAGACTGGCTATGCAAAGGGCCCCTCAGAAGAGAAACACAGCACCCCCTCACCCCCCAACCCCCCAAGAGGCAGAAGGCCCCAATTCTCTGAGCAAATGTATTATTCAAAATGACTTTTAAAAGACTGCAAATGGCCCAGTGCTCTTGGGTAACAGTGGGGCACACAAACAGCAACTGTGACAAAAGACCCAGGAAGCACATAAACTCTCCTGGCAGGAGTTGCCTATGAGTGCTGATACAGGACCAGGACCAGATCCGCTGGTAAAGGTCAAAATTGTGATTGGGCAACCTGGTCCTAGACAAGCGCTCATTGCCAACTTCTGCCTCATGCCAAATAGATGAGGGCTTTGGCGTAAACCATCAGGCCCTCCTCGTCGGCTCTACACCGATCAGCCGGTATTGCTCGTAGGACTGGGGCACTTCTGGTCACATGGGTCTCTGTCCTTTCAAATGTGTCGTGACAGTGGCGGGGTCAGTCGTAGTAGCAGTAGTAGTAAGAATGGAGAGAAAGTGTACCTTTCTGTCGGGATAACCACTTTGACTACGGCCTCGGACAGAGTCTGTTCGTGAAGTCAAACCAAATAGTGAAGATATAAAGAGAGTGAGTATTTACAGGTGACACACTGCAGACTGCACACAGCACAGTAAATGATTACAACTGCACAAGCAATCGTATACAACAGGGAAATGCACTCACTGAGCAACTCTACGCTACGTCATTTAGACTTGTACAGTTACAACAGGGCCCCCACACATGCCCCCCTCCCTCCCCAAAATGTACAACTGTTACAACAAAAGTGGTGAAAAAGTCAAAACAGCTCTAACTGTCCTCATGCTTGACTGTGACACTACATGAAAACACACGGATAGCCCCATCTGGCCTCTACAGAAAAACTTAAAATGAAAATGATCAACAGAGCTGTGCTTAAGCTGAACCACCCCCCCCCCCCCCCCCCCCAAGCCCTGGAGACGGTGCTGTGGTGCACCCCGGCGCCTAACCTTTTCGAACTCCTCCTTGGAGCGGTTGAGGGGTTTGGTGAAGTCGTTGCGGAAGCGCTCTCGGGGCTGGGCATTGAAGGGCAGTCCGGATGGTGGTGGGGGCGTGGACGTCTTCAGCACCCCGATGGGGGTGTAGAGGGGCTGGGGCGGGATGCGCACCGCCTTGCCCCAGCCCAGCTTCATCTCAAAGCCCATCACCATTTTGCCTGCGAGAGACACCGACATAACCGTTACTCTGACGGCAAAACCCAGGCCTGCGTACGAAACACTGCAGCAAAAAAAAAGACCATTTAACCTGCAAGGACAGGAACTTGTAACCATTTTACATTACATTACATTTCTATTGTTTGACAGATGCTCTTATCCAGAACAAATTACACAGTGTATCTAATCAAGCAGCATGAAAACCTGCACAAACAGAACACCACTAACCATACATGAACATGTGTCAGTACTAAGCACTGTGCTGCGGTCACAAAATGTGTACCATGGCTGACACGGTTGACAGGTTCTACCCGCCCTGACAACCCATATCCATTGTACTTTCCAATGGCAAAAACCGTAAAAATAACAACCAATAACCACTTCAGTTGCAGTGACCTCAGCCCTTCTCACAACACAGCAGAAACAGAAAGACCAGTTCCGCTGTCCATCCCACATCCTGATCGTTTGTGATCAGATTACAAATATAGCTCTTCCAGTCCTGCAGTGGGGTTCCAGCAAACAGAACTGAGTTACATTCTTGCTAATGTTCCAGCTTCCTGTATAGTTACAAAGAGACAAATTAAGTTGCAGCACGTCCGACAGGAAAAAAAAACATTGTTTCTGGTAATTAAGGCACTTAAAAGATGTTTATTTAACCGTCTGCAGTGGCGCTCTCGATCTGAGATTTAAGGGCTTTCGTCAAAAATAAATGATTACGCTGAAACGCTGTCATTCATCTGAAGTGCTATTAAGACCACGGCTTATTTTTGGCTGCTGCCAGGCTTTTTCATTTTTCATTTTGATGGAAACTTTATTCATTATTTGCGGTTGAATACATAACAATAACCGTGGGGAAAATGAACATTTTATGAGTCCAATGCAGTGCTCTTAAGCTTGGAAGGGAATGTGGGGTTGGGTCATGCCTTATGCCAATGGTCTCAGGGATTTGCTGTTGGGTGGTACAGGGGTAAAAGTAGCCAGGGCAGGGCTTTGAGGGAGAGGGTGAACAGGCGTTAGGGGTTTAGGCATAGAAGTACATGCTATTTTTCACATTAGAAGTCCCACAGTGCAACAGGAGGCATCCTCCTGACACTCTTGGAGTAACTCAAACCACCACAATGCTAGGGGGGCCTGAGAGTGGAGCGACAAGTGGACCCTGGCCAACCCACCCCTATCCCCAGCAGGACAAAGCCAGTCCCTTCCTCAGGCATGGGCTCCTGGTCGCGGTCAGCAAGCTGCACAGCTGGTTTCGACCCACCCACAGCTTTTATCACACAAGCCACTCGGGAGCCCAAAATGGAGGGCAGCCCGTCCAAGCGCCCCTGTTCTGGGCCACTCACCGTCCAGCGCCGCCAGCGCCCTCTCCGCGTCCTTGCGTGTCATGAACGCGACGAAGCCGCGGTTGGTGACCCGCGTACGCTCGTCGTCCGTCCGCGGCCACATGATCTTGACGCTGGCCAGGGGCCCGTATTTCCCAAACTCCTTGCAGAGCATCTCCTCATTCATCTGGACACAGAGGGGAGGGAAGGGTGACCTTTTAGGTCCTTCCATCACGTGCAAATTCACAATGCTCCAGTAGAAAAAACTGTTTCTGCACCACAGTAAGTGTTCCTCTTCCTTACAGAGTGTGTTACCAGTTCACAGACCAATCAATACCCTGTTCCTTCTTATTTGTGTTTTAAGTTGATCTGCTGTCTAGTATCAAGCTGAAAACACCTGGTCACAGGAAATGAAATACTAGTTCAATTATCTCAATATTGTTAAACCGAGGGGTAGAACCCTACCCTCTGAAACACTTTTAGAACCTCGTCTCGTTGCTAAGAGCTGCTACATGGTTACCTCTCTGTGCAGGACTGTAATCAGAACAGCCTACCACAATCACCATGTCTGCTTTACGTTTGGGTTAATGCATCTCTCACAGATCCTGCACCTCCCTATCTTTGGGTTAACGCGTCTCTCACAGATCTTGCACCTCCCTATCTTTGGGTTAACGCGTCTCTCACAGATCCTGCATCTCCCTACCTTTGGGTTAATGCATCCAATGTAGAGATTTGTAGTGTTGGGCATTGCAGGGTCATCATCAAATACTGGAAGGTGTTAAAAAAAGGCAGAATAAGACCATCAGAATAAGCCATTACATTTTACTCTTGAGTAATTAGGACTAAAAGCACACATTCAACATCAGGCAAACAAACACTATGCAATATAAGGTATACACAAAAATAAGGCCGAATGAGATGTGCACTGACGGGCAATGACCAAAGCACATGGGTGAATGTGGTTGACTCCTGACAACCGCAAGAACTCGGAACTGTTAGAGATGACAGCCAGGATCTCCACATAGCAGGAGCAAATAAAATCAGTGGGATTTAAAGCAGGAGCAGCTGCACACTGCGCAGTAAAATAGAGCATGCAATTATCCAATATGCATTAAGAAGGATTTGGCGGCGAGTAATTAAGCCGTACAAGAGCTGGGGAGGCTGGCTCGGAGCTCAGACCTTATCCCGATTTCTGCAGTGTGGAGCTGAGTGTATCCACTGCACAGGCCGTCTATTGCAGAGAGATTACCCACAATCCATCTCTTTTAATGCCAAGCTGGGAGGTTGGGGAGTGCAGTTTTTTAAGCGTTTCTGACATGGACCAGCTGGAGTCAGATCCTACCATAAGGACCGTGAATAGGTAATGCTGGTAATGTTCTGGAGAGTGCACTTCAAGCACACTCTTGAAAACATAAGCAAGGCAACGCAGTTAATTCACTGGCAATCCCCAAGCTGTGGAGGTTCCAGCACTGGTTCGTTTGTGTTGGCGTTGACCAACCAGAGCTCAAAGTCAATCATCCTATGGTAAGGGCTTTGCATGGGAGGGGCTGCAAGAGAAAGTTCTTACTCGAGCGTCGCGAGGTGGGCGTGTCCAGGTCAGTGAAGCCTCCGGGGTCGTTTTTCTTCCTCTTGTACCTCTCCTCTCGCTCCTCCTGTATCCTAAACACAGAAAACACACCCTCATTCTACAGCTCAAACTGATCTCTTCCAAACAGATGTCAATCACATGTTCCTCACATTTCAATCAATGAAACATAAAACTGTTACAGCACAAGGCTATCACTGTCATAAAGCGATGCACAGATAACTTTTTCCAGAGGGAGTCAGGACACCCAGAAACTCCACAGCCATATGGGGGTAAAATGGGACAATTCTGTGGGATGGAAACTTAACAGTGCAACAGAGACATAAGATGGCTTGCGACTTGACAATATCAGTTCACTGCACAGGTCCAGAGACGATCAAACATACTGCTTCAGCTCTTCCTTAAAGAGTTCAAGGTTGCTCTTTTTCTTCTCCTCAGTCTTCTTCTTGACAATCTGTAACCGCAAAATAAAAATGCGTTACTATGCTGCACAGAGGATCCTTTGTATTTGCACGCCCTTCCCTCCTGCGATTGTCTCTCAGTCTAACGTACAGGTTTCTTCTCCGCTGGCGGCGTTGACAACACATTCTGAGGCAGTGGCGTGAATTTGGTGGCGGGTCGGTAGAGCTTGCTCTTCTTCACCTCTGCAGCCTCTTCCTCTGTTTTCGGAGAGTAGAAAAACAGATCTGTTAAACCCAACCCCCTGCAGCACCAGTATGCGGCAGCTCAAGTGGCCGCTGGATGGAGTCTTCACTGACCTTTCGTGGCATTGACAATCCCCCCACGCACAAAAGTCTTCACCCCGCTCTTCTCGTTGCCATCGAATGATGCCAAAAACTCTTCAAAAACCTCGGCTGCTTTCTCTTCTTCCTGTTAAAAAAGAAAAAAAGATTTCAATTATGGCGTCCCATTCTTCTGTTTGATATCCACGGGGCAATGTGGGCAGCTCAAAGCTGTAACAACAGTGCCACTGCTGGGATTTGAACCAGCAAACTTCTGGTTTA
Organism: Megalops cyprinoides; assembly: GCF_013368585.1. Classification (NCBI taxonomy): domain Eukaryota; kingdom Metazoa; phylum Chordata; class Actinopteri; order Elopiformes; family Megalopidae; genus Megalops; species Megalops cyprinoides. Next base: position 3,678,153 of record NC_050598.1, read on the forward strand.
AAGTTCAGCTCCACAACCACAACGAACAGGAAAAACTACGGGCTATGAACGCCACCTGTTTCTCTACTCTGGTCTCATAAGTGCAAAAGGGACCACACCACCTTACTGCCAGGTCTAATAATTAAGAAAGAACCATTTCTGGGGTAACAATATTACACAACAGGTTAATTCAAAATCCTGCCCTTGGAGTGGCACTCAACATATCATCTCTGGGGTTGAATGCTTCGTCAGCATACAGTCCTTAAGTTAGGGTAACTAAATCATTTGAGCATTATGGCTATAACTGTGATATGACTAATCATGTTGAACAGGGCCAAGCCACAACAACCAAAGCTAAAGCTATGCTGCACAATTGAGCTCCCAATCACCACCATCTGAACACTCTGTGAGAGTTCCCTTCCCTCACCCAAATAAATATGACAATGACACACAGACCCAGCTCAGTTAAAGTATTGGAGAATGAGGTTCTTCAAATAACACATTTAACATATTACAGTATGTTACTGTCATTTAGCTCTTTTCCAGAGCAAACATACACAGGTAACAGTTTTATTTATTTCTACAGCTGGATATTTAATGAGGCAATGGCAGGTTTAGTACCTCGTCCAATGGTACAACAGCAGTGCCTCAGTGGAGAATCGAACCAGCAACCTAGTTGCAAGCGCTGCTCCTTACCACTACACCACACTGCTGCTTATATGGTGATATGCAAACTATCCATGACTAACAAAGAAATAACCTCACACATTAATTAGGAGGTATTAACACTTATCTTTGGTACTGCTTTCTAGGAACATAATAAGTTATTGGCTATTATAGTGGTAGCTCCTAGTGATATCTGAAGATTTATGAAACAAATGTGTGTTTTTGAAGCGAAGCAGGGCCATAAAAAAAACTACATTCTTTTTTTAGCAGCATCATGTATGAAACATGGACACAGAAGCATCTTGGCCTCTGACTGTGTGACTCCTCAAGTTAGAAATGCCTGACCCCTGTATGTCACAATTCCAATTAATTCCACCAACCTTTAATTCAGTGTGCAACAGCTCAGCATTGGCAACGTGACTGCTATGTCAAAATCACAGGTTTCCAGTTGGCTCCGTGAAATATCTGTATAGTATTAAAACTGGTAAGCAGAAATCTGTGGGAGAGATGCCTTTTCTAAATGCAATCACAACTGCACTTTGACTCCTGGAGTTCGAGCGAATACAGCTATGGAATTTAACGACGTTGTAACACCATGCCATGAGACACGGACTATCAACGTCAATGAGCGCGCATCGGGTCTGGAATTTGTTGTATGCTTGCTGACTGCGAATCGCGTTCCAAAAAGGGCCGTGTTAAACAAACGTAGATCGTAATTGGCTGACTGCCCCTAAGAGTTGAGTAGAAGGCGGTCATGTTCCTGGAAAGACGTGCTTTTATTTCTTTCATTATAACGAAGACCTCCTTTTTAATGACTCTTTTTTAACGCTGACCACCATGACACTGTACACCAATTAAGATACACATTATACCTTAATCTAAACATAATATCTTACTTATCCTACTCACTAATCTATCACAGTTAATACTACGTACTGTAACTTAATAAGCGTTTATGCCGTTTTAAGAATAAATAATAACATCAAGAATGTTTGACACCACAACATTTGTGAACACTAACGAAGCTACATATGATACCTCAACATTTCTGAATTACGGAACAACCAGGCTGCATTTACTTACAGGCATATTTATATCTATTTATTTGAAACATAACTGATATCAGTTTCGGTTTATCTTACTTAGAACGTATCTTTTTATCTTACTCAGTAATATGTACCTTTTAATACTACTGTATTTTAATGTGTTTATATCACTTTTAAGAATAAATACTGAACTCCAAGAATGTTTGCCTGCTGTGTAAAATTTACAATTCATTAAAAATGACCTGTGTGAGTGCGTCGATACTCAAACTGAAGAACTATCTATATCCCAAACTTCAGCTATGATTATACGCTGGGTGACAACTGACAACCTTAAAGCGAGCACCGAATAACTTATTTATATTTACACACGTAAAGTGCCCCTTCCATTCCAGCTACGTGCAAAAGCCCGCATGGTATTAAGAGTAGCGGTTAGACTGACCGCCCCCCATAGCCAGGCCAAAACAGACAGGCTACAGCTATATTTCCACATTTTACCTTAGACTCGTCGGATGAATCTATAGACTGAGGATCAGCTCAAATGTGTCTGCTGTAATCAAGTGACACTGATCGGCAGAGAGATGGCGCAAAATTGTGGATAAGAAAGAAAAAACTTACCTTTTTCTTCAGCTCTTCCTGTTCTTTCTTGGTTAGTGTCCTCTTGGCCCCAACATGTTTCCCTTTTTTGTCAGCCATGTTTCCACTACCAAATGAGATTTTTTTCATATATTAACATTTCAAAATACACGTTGGTGCTTGCAATGTTAAATTGCTAACCTAACTAGTTAACTATCCAGCAAGCGGGGTGGGGGCGTATCTCACACGTGCATGAAGTTATTTGGCTGGCAAGCTGGCGATTCACTGTGCATCAGTCTAACCTCACCAGCAAACCAAACCCCAAAACCTTTTCTTTCTTTCACGTTAGCTGCACAATCTAATGGAAAAGCATTTCACTGCGAGTGAATTTAACAAGCCGGGTAACTAGCTATTTAAGTTTAGGCTGATGGACCCGGAGGTTTAAGTAGCTATTTAACGTTATCTTTACCCACCTGTGGCATTATGCAGCTCGCTAGACGCTCAAGAAACACCGATTTCGTGAGCTATATGGAGAGGTGTTTGTCAGCCTGGCCCTCAGCATAGTGACAGTACTTGTCCATCACAATGCTTTCGCCCTGCACAGGCTTCCCACCGAGTATACCCAGCTGGCTACCAACACACAGCACAATCGAGCTTGCAGGCTGATGAAAAGCTTGCTTGCTATGTACTCATATGTGGGGGGTTTCAACTGGAGTAGCTGGCTGGCATAGCTAACACAGGAAAACCAAGTTGATTAGCTACTAGCAAGCGCGATGCTATTCGATCTAGCCAGATATTTGCAAAGAGCTAACACTAGCTACCAAAGCAAACTACTGCTGAGTAGTCACAGCGTAGATAGGGTGCCTTGGCCAAATCTGAGTTGATTAGCTAGGTAGTTAGCTATTAAATACGAGTGTTTTCACCTAGCAAGCTAGCTAACGCGGTAAACTGTTTAATTTCGCCCAAGCTAACGTTATTTCTGGGATGATACCTAACATCTTGCTACAGTGCTGTCTGCTTCATTTAGATAATATGCTTTTCAGTGGATATTGCGATACATGCCTTAATGTTGGCACAGTAAAACAGACTTACAGATTTGTTACCAAATGTCGAATAACGCACAAGACGTTTGTTATTGATCCGCCATGTTGAGTTTACTGAAATGTATGAGCCATGATCCAGTCCCGTAGTAGAGGATCTGGAACCACCAGAAACTCGCGTTTTAATTGGTCCTCAGCAGACATCGTGTATTTCATGGGTTAACATTCTTATGTGGCAGAATTTTAGGGTAACAGCCTTTTAACGATGTATTTTTGGTTTTCTGCTTGAAAACGTAAACAGACCTTTACGCAGTTTACTTAATCAACATGGTTGTGGTTAAAGGAGGTGTTTTCCAGTGCAATATCTGCCATGGACCTCCTCTCCACTTTTAACTGTAACTCATGTGCACATATTGATCTGTGCTTGCCACCACACAGTAAATACCTATTAATGGGGGATGTCATCTTTGGATATCAATGGTGTCGTTCCACTGAATATTTTTGTTTATATGCTTGTTGTTATTTAATTTTTCCCCTTATGTACTCACAAACCCTTTCCCCATCACCCCACCTCATAAAGTCACCCCATGTGGGGACATGGCCACACAGAAAGCCAGTTTTCACACCCTCCTGTGCCACAGACTGTGTATAGTGACTACAGTATCTGAGCATCTGAGTACACTTCTTCCACTAAACCAAGGCTCTCTGTGACAGCCTCTACTTTTCTCTGCCAATGTCACTGCTGTGCTTGACATACTAAAGTCCCAGATCCTCATGGCCATCCTGGTAAGCATGAGAATATCCTAAGATGGTCTGTTCCAAAAAGGCCACTTAGCCCTTCACACTTTCTGTCCCTCAGGACTTATTGCTTGGTCCTCTTCTATTTTCCCGTCAATCAAATCACTTGGAACTGTTGTATCTGCCTGTGGTTATTCCTGTCATTGTTATGCTGATGCTATGGGGCTACTTCTTTCCTACCCCCTCCCACCTGCAGTATTCTTCATGCATTACAGTGTACCTCACAAAGCTTACACTTCTCACCATCCTCTCAGAATCTCTGGACAGTTCTGTCTGTCAGAGAGAGTGTCACCAGCTTTACAGTCTCCCCTCCAAAAACACAAGAATTCTCCATCCATTAACCACCTTCTCATCCCCAGATAAGAAACACTACTGCTAATGCTAAGTATTACAAAAAACACAATACTAATATTTATTATGCTCGCTTGGTTAAACTTATAATTCATAGGTTGAAAGTTAAGATCGATAATACAATTGACGTCTTACCCGTCTATTACATTTCCCAGCTACATGTCCTCTTGGCATGGGCAAACAAGTTTATATGCTCATTTCTTGAATGGGACGTATTTTTACACATGCCCCTCCTCGTCGGATTTTTAACCAATAGAATTGCACAACCTTAACAAGCTAAAGCCAATGAAAACGCGAATACTAGTTGGTTCTTAGTGTACCGACTTTGGATAAAATATTAGCGCTTGAAAGTACGCTTCGGGTACTTTCTGTTTCCAACCACCGATCCAAGATCAGCTCATCCAACCCGAATCACAATCACATGTCCTATATGAAAAAATACAAGCTGATTCCGAGTCGGCGTTCATGGTTACAACCTATCTACAACCACATCCTACAAGTCGCAGTGCTTGACGTAGACCGCACAACAATTAAGAACAAACAGTCGTAGCTTCCCATAATGCAATTTATCCATGCGGCATCCTGTGGCGCTCACGTAGGCACGCTCGACTGATAGTGACTACAAAGTTACAGTGTACTGATGAATATCTTCTGTGTGTCTGAAAAAGTGTACAGTTTGGAGGACTGTTACGTTCTGAATAACATATTGTAAAAAACGTACACTACTCAATAATTTCTGTTTACACATATAACTGTATGTAAAGGATTCATATATTCACATTGGCTACGAAAATGAGATATTGTATATATTGAGAAATATACTGTTTAGCCCAAGCATACTCCAAATACATTTGTAATACATGAAAGCAAAGCAGAAATTGATTGCAGTATATCAAAATGGCAATAAATTTAAATATACTGTATATTATGTACAATATATTGTGATTATTATCCCTATTTAAATATTGCATGGGTTTATTTTATATATGCATTATTTCTGAACACTTGTGAACATATTTAGCCCAATTTTAATATTTTGAATCATTGGAAAATGTTGATACAGATCAAATTATGTATAGATTTAAACTGGTATGATATTTCAATGACAATTTACTGTGTGTATGCTCTTTGGTAAATGTGTAGTGAAATGGCCCATGGACCCTGACTGGAAGGAAGGATGTACTACTCTTGCACAGGCTCAGATCTTTACTCATCAGTCTGTACCAGCAATTATGGAGCTTTGGAGACAGTCTGGTTATGTCAGGTCAGAGGTCTGCCTGGGGGCACATAGGTCTGCTTTTTATATGCATACAGGATCAATCAATGGTCTTTTCAAGGTCTGTGTGACTTTGGTAGTTAGTTAGCAATCATGTGTCTAATGTTCTTGACTAGTCTGCAGTCTGCACTTGTGTGTTTGGTGGTCTTTGATTCCTTGGTGGAGTCTGTCTTCCCCTTTGCTTCTCCTCAACTACTAACTGGTTCCTTCTGATGAGTCACCTCTGCTCTCTCATGACACATCATACGCAGAGGGAAAATAGACTGATAATGAAATCTGTGAAGGAAACTATATTACATTACGTTACATTACTTCATTTAGCAGACACTCTAACCAGAGCGGCTTCTAAATAAGTGCATCACTATGCTAAGAGTAGTAATCAAGAAGTATTACAGGAGGTCAGTAAGATGCTGAGTTTAGTGCTAAACTAACTCTAAAAAACTAAGTTTTTTTTTTTTGAAATAGAAACTAGTAATATTACTTGAAGTTTACAGTGCATACCTTTTTTGAACATGAGTAAAGCATGCTTCAGGTCTAAAATGAGATTTTGCCTCTTCAGTTTCTGCCCCAAAACTGTCCATGATCAATCTGACAGCAGTGGGTCAGGAGGACCATGATAATGATATTATTAGTAGTAGGAGATTTAATAATAGCTGTATTTCTTTATTTGTCTTTTCTTTATTATCTAGGGTGACAGAGATATTCTATTATAAATAGACGTTCAGCTCCTTTCATTCCTTCATTCCATCTAGGAGGTTCTGGCTGGTAAAAGGAGGTTCTGGTGCTGTCTGCTTTTCTATAAATTCCTATAGATGCTCTTTCCTGTTCTCTAGTTAGGTAAAGTCTGCACAATATAACAACTCGGGTCGGGTGGATATTCAGGCGAGCATATTTCTGGTTGTTCCAGAAATAGAAAAAAATAAATAAATCTGTTAATAGTTTCCATTACAGGGCCCCTCTTTTTGCCAAATTTTGTCTGAGGATCAGACACACTCTTAACTTGTAGGTTAAAAACTTATAGTCTTAAGACCAGGCAGACCTTTGTATGTACCTGGATTGTGCAAACAGATCCTCTTGTCAGAGCCAGCAGCACTCCAAACAACAGAGGAATGTAACTAACTAGCCTAAAAAACATGAATCAAATCCACATATCATACACTATGATTTCACCATCTGGACAGAGGGAGTGATTCACAGATGTGTTACTCCTGCCTATTAATCACTCTGATTTCTGAAAGAAACAACATCTCTCAATTCAGTGTCATTAGCATGAGAGATCTGGCCATTCTAGATACATGTTCTATATTCATGTTCTATTAGCTGATATGGTTTCATAATTTAATGTAGCATCACCATGGATCAGTAAGCTCATGTTTTCCTCTGGGGTAGTCCACAACTATGCACAGCTGACTTCTGAGAGTTTGGGTGCAGAAAACTGCTTGTACCCTCAAAGGCCTCATTTACAGAGACACTCATTTGATGAGCTAAGAACATGGCTTTCCTTGTCAGTGTAGACGCAGTGATCATTAATCCATATAGTGTCTAAATCAAAACATTAAAATTAATAATTTAAATCACTGGCACAAAATATGTTTATTCATGGTATTGTTGGTGATAAACTGATATCTGAATAACATCTAAAGTAATCAAGTTCTTTGGACATCTGATCATATTACAGCACGTGAAATTATCCAATCACAGTCAGTACAATTGCATCATTTTTCCTTCCGTTAATGTAATCATACAACATAGACGTAAATCTCTTTTGTTTCTCTGCCCTAGGTTGGTATGTATGAAGGAGGTTTAAATGAGAGAGCCCTTGTGGGAAAGGTGATGAAACTGAGTTATCATGGGATCATAGTAACTTGTGTTTTTGTTTCCTAAAAATGATTTTGTTTGGGGAAGTGACCCCCTTTGTGCTCTGCCCCATAGCTAATATGTCAAATATTTCTCACTCAGACATGCAGACTGTACTGTCACAAATTGTAATGACCATCTGATCTAGACAGGAGGGGTGGGGGGTGGGGGATACTCAAAATCAAATTCTGTCAAAAAATATTTTATCCATCCTAAGTGGGGACTGTATTCAACTTTTTTTTTTGGGGGGGGGGATTAAAAGGCCTTTGACATTCTGTGACGAAAGGACAAGACAAGTTGAAATAAGAAATGTTCACTCCTGAAAAACCTTACATCATGTGTTATGCAACCTAACAAATCGCTGTTCATTGTTATGTCAGTCATTGTTGCTACATACTTGCAGCAATATCTTTTTTCAAACAGTATAAACTTGGTTGGAAATTTCCCTGGGTCACCATTCGCAGCCAGCTATGCCAAAACTAAACAATAACTGTCAATCAGAGCAGGGGGATTTAACGGCATTTACTGAGCAGCTAAATCCACACTTTGCTTTCATAAAGAATTTCATGCATGACTAGGTCATAAGAACAAATGGCTTCCTGTATCTTCACTGTTCCATTAACAATTAATTGTAACCACTGTTTTTTAACTCCATCTTTTCATTGCTCAGTGTGTAAACGATCCTTGGAGATTTCTTTCAGGGATAAGAGATTAGCTTGAGGGTTTAGAGATTAGCTTCATGGTAAATGCAAACTCTCAGAGTGTACCTTAGTCTGAATCATGGCTGAAGATTTTTTTTGACAATAACTTAAACAGGTAACACCAGAGGAATACAATTTTTAACATGTATTTTCCAGATGTTTATTTACATGTAGACAACACGCGAAAACGCAAACCTGCTCTGAGAAACACACCAGGCCATAGGTCATACAATTGCATGTAAGATGAAAATTTTCAGTTTTGCTTGAGTCTTTTTCAAACCCTCTGTTCCTGCTTGTCAATCTTGTAACCTTCTCAACAATCTTCCATTTCCAACTGTAGAGCGAGCCTTGTCAGCTTTGGAGGGGAAAATATTTTATAGCATTATGGTTGGCTGAGGTCTTGCCTCAGACTTTATATCAAACCAGTGCAAGACTAAACCACACTGAGCCAAGCATCTGGCACCATGCCTTGTCTGCACCTCTTTAAAACTGAACTTCCTGGAGAGCAATGAGTACATGACTTGAGCTTACATTCACCTCAGTTGCTTCTGTTGTCTCATGCACCACCTGCCAGTTTGTTTGCTGTGCAGACCATATACTTGTATGGCAGTGTGTGAGAGAGATAAGGGGGGGGGGGGGGGTGTCATGGCGGTCCAAATGGCCTGGGACAGGAGCGGCATTGCACTAGTCACTGCATGGTGACAGTTCGGCCCCTCCCCCTGCCCCTCCCCCTCCACGGTCTGTGGCTGGCATCCCCTCGAATTTTAAGCCCCGTGAAGCGGTCGTTCAGAGACACCCCTGTCTGCAACACAAAGGAAGAATGCCACCTTAAGAGAAAGCCAAGTGCCATCATCAGGAAAACATCCTTAAGAGGTACTTATTATCCATGCTGTCTGATCAATACAGCAAATTGAATGGGCTGGGAGACACCAATGCTGATAAAAAATATTTCCCTGACATGTTGAGAAACCCTTTTCAAAAAGCTCAAAAAGTCAACAAGTGGCAATATAACATACAGATGACCTATTCATAAACAGACTCAGTGATAGAAATGAAAAAAATCTAAATATACGTGTTTGTGTGTATGCTTGTGTGTGTATCATATATATGTGTGTGTGTGTGTGTGTGTGTGTATGTGTGTGTTTGTGTGTGTGTGTATGTATATACAGTATACACTAGGGTCCAAAATTATTGGGACACCTGGGCATTTTGTGGTTGAGAGTGGATGTGTCCATGTAGCTTAGTTTTATCACTCGAACCTAATGTATGGTGTGGCAAAAACAGTTACATGTTTTGGCAACTATTAACATTTTCAAAACATCTCTTTATGTGGTTGGCACACGATGGCCTGATGACTACCCTTATTTCCAACATTTTAATAATATGTATGACATTAATTCTGCCAAACAAACTGATAATTCCATGACATTAACTTAATTTTAAAAGGTACCTACATAACTATTGAGTGCAGACAAGTGAACAAAAATGACCATCACTTCAATTAGGCCTGATTGAACGTTGCCCTGCCCCCTAATTGAACACTCATACTGAAGCCTATATAAACCTAGCAAGGTTGGAACATGGTCACAGAAGATGAAGCTGAAATGGACATTGACATAAATATGACTTTCCCAATGTCTGATGGAATATGCAGCAAAAATATTGTGAGTTTTCAGAAAAAAAGTGGGTGTCCCAATAATTTTGGACCCCAGTGTATATGGGCAGCAATGTGGCAAGGTGGTAAGGAGCAGGGCTCATAACTGAATGGTTGCCAGTTTGATTCCCTGATGGGGAACAAATTGTACCCTTGGGCAAAATGTTTCACCCAGAAAGGCCTCAGCAAATGTCCATCTAAAGGGGTAACATATGAAAATTGTGATCTATGCAAGTTGTTCTGGATAAGAGTGTCTGCTAAGCAACTACATGAACACTGATATTTCCATTTCTACTATTGCCAAGATAATGTATCAATGCTCTAATCATACAAAATAGCAATGAGAGATGCCCAATACTGCTAGTGCTGAGAAAATGCAAGGATGATCCCTTAATAAACTGAAATAAATACATTTCCAGTTTGATGCCAGGGGACAGACTGACTGGAAGGCTCCTGGGCCCTCTCACCTGATTGGCTACGGCCTTGAAGTTGAATCTGAGTGGGATTCCTCTGGGCTGAGGCGGCGAAGGGGATCCCGTGTCGGAGGGCCGGTCTGTAACTGGAGACTGCTTGACCTTTGCCCTGTGGGAATGGCAGGAGTGACACACGCTCAACCTCCCACAAGCTAACACGCAACTCTACCCATGAACACACTCTTCCAGCAACCCTGAGCCCAGCTTCAGATGAACATTGTGGGGCTAGTTAACCAGTTAACTCATGTTTTGGTGCTGTGTTCGTAATTTGTATGTGTTGATTCTGAAGCACAGAGGGAAATAGTTAATGAGTATCTGTAGTAAATATAAGCTCTGGATGCTTCTCTCCAGTGAACATCACATAAATCTCAGTCTATAAATAAATGGACTGCTACAGCAAGGGTCAGTGCCTGAAATCAGTGTGATGAAAAATCATCTACAAATTGTGAACATGGGAGTAGTAAATTGCTTTAGATTTAATTACACAAAATAAATTGCAATTTTGCAAAAGTTAATAAATACTAGCAAAGTAAGGGGCATTTCTGAGCAGCGAGTGACACAATCCAGGCCTTGGAATACTCACTGTGACTCTTGAGTTGCCTTTGAGTTGGGAACGGACACTGTCAAGATGGAACCAGTAGAGGGCGTTGCTCTCCATCTTTTGGGCAGAAAGTGGGACATGGACAATTAAACACAGTGAGCTTATTTAAACACAGTGAGCACCACTGCTATAGTCTCTGAGAGCACTGATTGATTTCTGTGGTGATTTCCATTACCTCCGGACTTTCTGGTATCTCCCGATTTTGTCATTCGTTTTTTGAGCAGGAAACTTCGGGAAAAAGAAATGGAGAGAAAAGGTGACATGGTGGAATTTCTTTCCCAAATCAATGCAATCTTTTTCCACCAGCTACGTCAAATCCACCACCATGCAGTTTTGCTTTGAGAGAAATCATCAGAACTGTCTCTTAACATCTGCACAAGAAGAAGACCGTTCTCTATTATCATTATACCTCGTTTAGATTGGCCACTCTAATCCTGTTTGATCAGTGTCCTTAGTAGGGGCAGAGTAATCTTACACAGTGCTTGTACGAAAACATATCCCATAACGGAATGAGTAGATGACAATCCCTCTATTGCCCCTATTTGTAACACAATTTACATTATATTGTGAAAATGAATATGACTATTTTTATTGTCCTCACCCTCACAGAGCCTCTAAAAAAAGCTAAATACAAATTAAGCTAACCATATCTTAGGTTTCTAAAGCAACTGAAAGGTACTGTTTGTTACGTCAAAGCTTCTGGGAGCATCTGCGATTTGAAAGGTTTAGGAGTAGCTAAAGTGTGGCCATCATATACAGGGGTCTTAATCAGCATTACAAACATGGCCTTTCTTTCAGCTTCAGGACTCTTACCTCTCTGTTTAGGGTGATGGGTCTTGCATTTTGTCCCTGCTTTTGCTGGGCAGGCTGAAATTTCTGCCCTCTGTATGGCTGAGGAGCCCTACAACAAAACCCAAGGAGAACAGCGTCAACATGTCACTGTAAGGTAATCACAACACATCACAGCTGGGGAGCAAAATTAGGAAGTGCCCTAAGGAGAACTCTATGCCTCTGAGCAACTGACCATTGTGGTTGGACGATTTGGAAGCACAAATGCCGGCAGCATAAACTTGAATGAAATTATCTTTGCAAAGCATGCCCCAGAGAGCACCTTATCAGATGAAAACCGGAATGCCTGGCGCTCGGAAATGAACAGAGTTTAAGTACACAGAGGCACTCTTGCAAGGACAGGCATGAGAGATAACCTATTGTAATGCACACTGATAATGGCTTCCTTTCATTGTCTGCACCTGCTTTACCAGTGAGTGGGACTGCAGTTCTGCGTAAAAACTGGTACCTTCTCAGAGCTCGTGGTGGGCCTCTGTAGGGCTGGTAAAACCTCCGGCTGAACCAGGCCTGCGCTTTGGGTTGGTTCGGGTCTGCACTCTAGGCAAAGGGAAATAGTCACCATAAACCGCAGCATTCTACAGTAATCCAGCATGACAGACAAGATATGCTCGAATCAGGTTTTTATGTAGGTGACATTTCTTTCACTGCCGTGTCTCAGCCAGGATAACTGGATGGGTATCAGAGGTGAGACATGTACCAAAGACTCATCCTTTCTGTATGCATCATGTACCTTTGCACTCCAGGGTTTCCTGTTCAGGGGGCTGAGTCCACTACCCCCTGGTGTGGCCTTTCTCAGGTAGTTGGGTCTTCTTCTGTAGAAGCCTTGCCTATAGGGTCCAATGAACCTTGGTCTGTAAGTTCCTGCAGGTAAATGAGAGGACAACACTCAGTCCTTTTCTACATTAGAATGACTCCACTTGTTACAAATATACAGTGGGGTCCAAAAGTCTGAGACCACTGGTCAAAATACTTCTATTTTGCATTTGTTTCGAATGTAATACTAATTTTTTGAATACAAATGATAATATCAGTTTTACAATTTGAGTGAAAAGTTGAATCTTTGAAAAATTTACATGGATTTCAGAATATCTTAGTATTTGGTATGTCCCCCTTTTGCTTTAATGACAGCATGCACTCGAGCTGGCATGGACTCCACAAGTTTGTGCAAAACCAATGCTTGGCTTTCTCAGTCTTCAAGTGCCCCCATAAATGTTCAATGGGGTTGAGATCAGGTGACTGTGGAGGAAAGTCCATGACAGTCAGGACTCCTTGGTGTTCTTTGGTCTTCAAGTAGTTCTTGCAAAGCTTTGAGGTGTGTCTGGGGTCATTGTCCTGCTGCAGTATGAATCCTTCTCCACAAAGATGCAAAAGAGGGTATAGCATGTCTCTGAAGAATGGAGTGGTACTTCTCCTTGATCAGGGTGTAGTCAATTCGGTGCAGGTGTCCAACTCCAGAGTAGGCAAAACACCCCCAGACTTGAATATTCCCACCACTATGTTTCACTGTCGGTTTGGTACACTGTGGTATCATTCTCTCTCCTGTTCGTCTCCTTACATGTACCCCTTTGTTACTGCCATAAATCTCAAATTTGGATTCATCAGTAAATAGGACTTTTTCCAGTCATTCACTGTGAAATACTGGTATTTCTTAGCCCACCCCAAGCGTTTGGCCTTGTTTCCCCTCATGATAAGTGGCTTAGAAACTGCTACTCGTCCTCTGAGACCACTACAAGACAGCTTTCTTTTGACAGTACTTTTGCTGATTGGAGTCTTGAGCTCTTTATTAAGCAAATTCTGTATCTGTGATGAAGTTGCTTTTCTATCTCTCAGGGAACTAAGCTTGATGTATTGATCTTCTGATGGTGTGGTCACTTTTGGCCTGCCTGATCATGCTTTGGATACAACTGATCCAGTTTCTGCAAAGCCTTTCAGAGTTCCATGCACTGCCCTCTTAGAAACCTTTAGTCTAGCCATGATTTGGCTGAGAAAGCCCCTCTTTGCTTAGAATAACAATTTGACTTCTGACACTTTCACTTAGTTCTGATGCCATTTTTCCCACTATCACAATGCTACTTAGTAAGCAATGATCTGCTGGGAACTTGAGGCACAGCCATATTTATAACAGGTGAACACTGGCTTCAAGTTAAGTTACTTGAACGAGCCTCTAATGAGTAGATCAAATCCACTTGAGTGCCATCTGAACGAATGGTTCAATGGAAAGGATACAACTCAAGGAAATCTGACCTTTTGTACAAAGGATTTAGTTGGTCAATGCTGAAAATTTGCTTAAATTTGATTGCTGACTGAGAAATAGTGCAGAATCTTAAATATTTCTTCTTCATTTTACATGACATAACTTCTTGTGTTTTTAAATCTTTCTGAATCCTCAAACCTTTTGATTATTTCCAGGTTTAAGGGAAAATATTACAGATTTTCAACGTGGTCTCAGACTTTTGGACGCCACTGTATGTCTCACATAGTTTCCAGTTTTTACATGTTATCAAGCTGTCTAAATGGATAACATGTAAAAACTGTAACCTATGTAAGTCGCTCCAGATAAGAGTGTCTGCTAAATCACAATAATGTAATGTAACTCTAATGTAAATTACTCTGAATAAGTGTATCTGCTAAATGCCGGTAATATAATGCCTCAATTTTGCTGAAAATGAACATGCCTTTCTTGGTCCATGCCTACTCTAATAAGAAAGAAGACTCCAAAATCATCATATGACGACACCTGTGAACAGCTCTGGCACACCTTGGAAGGCTTTAAATTCCGCTGACATCATGTGTGAAGAGCGGCATGCCAAACTATGGCCTCAAGAGCTTTAACGCCACCAACAGGGACCGTGGAAGCAAGACAGAGCTGAAAACCTAACTAGGCCACAGGGGAAACAGAAGAGAGCACCAGGAGGGATTTTTTGTCTTTTTTGGAGCCTTGAGCGAATATCTAGCTAAAGTGAAACCAGAGGTGGTCATGAGCCAGAGCAAAGACCACCGTGTGCTGCAGGGAGACAACAGGAGAAAAAAGATTGCATAGATTACAAGAAAAAAACCTAAGGCCAGTCTGTTTTTTTTGTTTGCTTTGGTTTTGTTTTACTTGAATGGGGAAGCTGGACAAAGACAAGAATAGAGAGGATCAAATTTCTGCTACCAGTAACAAAATGAAAACAGTTCAGGAGAATACATATACCATATAATGTTTGCTCTGGGCTGACAGGATTAACCACACTGACACATTCTAGTGTCCAGCTTCGAGGTTGCCGGTGGGCAGGTGGCGGCTTAACCCTTACCTTGCTGGTACTGGTAGGCCCTTCGTTTGAAGGGGAACCGCTGCTGCCCTTCCCTGTCCAGCTTTCTGAGGACGGAATTTCTGTTGGCTGCCCGCTTGTTCTTCACCCATGGGGCCCCCGGGGCAGATTTCTGCTCCTTTTTGTTGAGCTGTATAATTTCATCTGTTTAAGGGGGAGACTGCTGTGAGTGGGATGGTCACGGAGGTTAACGCAAATGACATGCTTCCATGCTGGAATGTATTGCACATTTAGTGTATGTGTTTTCGTCTGTTTAAAGGCCCAAGCAAAACTATTTTAAAAATGCTGATATGCATTTAAAAAGAATCCCATAAACATCCATACCAAGTCTTCAAAGCAAAACAAAGTTTACACTGTGTAGTGCTAGTACATTTTTATATAGGCCATTAGCCTATTTGCCAACCTTAGTAAACTAGTCCTTACCTACTGTTTAATTTATCAGATACACACTGGTTTAAAGACTGTCTATAGTAGATGTGCCAGAAATAAAGTTACAATAGGCTACAAACGAGAAGATACACCATAGTGTGGCTTCCCCGGCACTGTGTTTAATTTAGAAGGACACACTGTGGTTGTTCGCACAGTGAAATATTTACCTACCAAACCATGTACCACTGTTAGTTCCAGTTGCTGTCAAAATGTATTCCTGGACATTACTTCTAATGTACAGTAAAGGGTCAAAATAGTCTTTGTGATAACATGGCATTTGATATGATGATAAAAGTACGAACTTTGTACGAACAGGCTTAACCAGGAAACGAACAGGCAACTGCGGTTCATGTAAACATAGATTGAAAATTTATAGATTAATAATTCAATGTTTTTCAATCTGATTTACAGTCAGCCAATAATTGGCCGGAGTAACTTTTGTCTGTTGATCGCAAATACACTTTGTACTGAGTATTATTAAGAACTGTTAAAATCACCATACTAAGTATTTGATTACCAACCAAGTGTCATGTCAATCTTCTCTGAACTGTGCGAGACCTCCATTTTCTCCGACTCCGCTCCGTTGTCACCCATCGTGTTCTTTTGAAAGGCAAAGGCTTTGTGGGCGTTTTCGACTTGTCCGCTGCTGCTTGTAGGTCCTGGCTTCTAGAGCAGTTCACAGTAAATTATGTCCCAATTTTATGCAGCAAAAAATAATATCAAATAGATGTCTTTTAAACTTTCTTGTATTTTAATAGCCCACTGGTCGCACTACAGGTCTGAACTTGCCTTGCGGCTGGTTAGTTTTACTGGCTGTGCTTACCCATCTAGAAAAACGATATGCATTCGACGAGCCACATAGCAGTGCCTAAAATAGATTCTGTTCTAACAACGAAAGCCCTAAGCAACACAGAGTCTGGATTTTTCCCCCTGGGGATATATACAAACTGAAGGAAATATTAAAAATATATTCTTAAATGAATATGCTAAATGCTGTTATTATTATAAACCACTCTTAGGTAATAAACAAACAATTTGCACTGTCATGCTACTTATTTTAGTGTTTAATTATTTGGTATTTGAATTCACCATTGAAACGGATATAATGGACTTCATTCTGAAATAGATGCTTTAAGAAGACATTACTGCTATTTACAGGAATATGAAGCTGCCTTTTAAAAAGTAACACCAGACACTACACATCAGCTACGCAACCAATCGGCTATATTGTGAAGTGTAACGAAAAAATCCGTATTTCCCTGCTGTGGCCACTGGCCAACGATCTTGCTTGACATGCAACATGATGTTTTAATGAGGAATGCGCTACACTGAGTATTTTAACCATACTGAGTAAACTGTGCGCTTCTAACGTCATACACAGATGGCTCGACTGTCACCATTCAACCTGGCAACATAGATTTCAACCACCTGTAATGCTGTGCGCTGTCATTCATACTCTATGTTCTCCCATACTGTAGAAGTGATTTTCTCAAAATAGTAAGCCAGATAACAAAATACCACGACTGGCCACCAGGATACTATGAGACAAACTTTGGCGGTATGGGAGCCAGAGACACAACGCTAGCTGCTGGAGGGCTGCAAACCGAGTTTTTGCCAGAGGTCTCCTACCACCAGGGGGCTCTGTCAAAATCACTTAACTGAATATATGTCAAAATCAAATCTACGGTAGTGAGCGGGATGTAGCCTACCTTTGCCAGTTTGGTTAAAACGCCCCTTTTATGGAGAATTATCAAGTTGATTGGAAATGCCAGGGAAGAGTTTATGAGGATCTTATATTTTCAAATTTGGATATTCACCTAATCCATGGGGTAGGTTTAGGCGCTCTTAATGATGAAAATGTGGTCATTTAAATAGCCTCTGGCACATCTTTATGCCAATAAGAATTGCTAAGGATGTGTGGTATTGCATCCTGATGAGATCTAACACAGCGTTTCCTAAACCTCTCCTTTGTTTTAGATCTCTCCCTGCTCCAACACAGCTGATTTAAATGATCAGTTTGTTATTAAGCAGCTTCAGGAATTGATAACGAGTTGATCATTTGAATCAGCTGTGTTGGAGCAGGGAGAGATCTAAAACATGCAGGACAAGGGGTCCTCCAGCAGAGGTTTGGGAAACGCTGATCTAACACACAGTCCAAAATCACCAGCTATTAGCCTGTCGCATCCCATCCTTCTACTTTCCCAGTAACATTGCATTATGTTAAACAAAGTGAATCATTTACGTGTCATAATGAAGAAGCTTGCCATCTCCCAATGACTAACATATGCCAACCAAGCAATTAGCTAGCGGTATTAATTTAGCACCCACCATAACCACTACTAAATGGATACAAGTTCAAAATAACTGACAGCCATCGCAATCGAACGAATCAACATCAGTCAAGCCAAAAATCCCGTTATATAGTAGCCTAACCCTAACCTAATCCCGTCTGCCATGCAGAACAAATATGTCATATTAAACGAGGTGTGATTTTGACTGAGTTCCAATGTCATTAATTTGAGCCGCACTCCGACACAACACCGATTAGCTGTTCACGATGCTGCAAAATCCAAGGGTGTTTTAGAATCCAAGGGTACTTTAGAAAGGTTGGGATATCAGGTGACATGAAACGGGTTCATCTTTTTTATTATTATTTAAATTTTTTTTTAGAAGCCAAATAGTTTTGGGTTACAGTTTAATGTGGCCATATGTAGCCAAAAGATTTATCAACTGGGCTAATCAATGAGTGATTCGTGGAAGATGAAATCGAATACAATACAATCAAATACAAATGTTATATTGCACTACATTTATTAAGATAATTGAATGTTGTGTTGAGGTGGGTTAGGGCATCAGGGGAAATCTGAGACAACTTTTTTCACACAGCCAAACGGGAATTTGAAGACGATCCTGACAACCCCATCAAACCTAGGAAACATTGTGTGTAGCATACACATGAAAATACGGTTGAAATAACATACTCTGACCAAACGTCTCCACATCATAAAACGCACCGTCCGCATCTTTTTAAGGGGCAGAGACCATTCTGAAATACTGACAGGGGGAGCCATGAAGGAAAACTCTCAGTGCATGTATTGGTGCAGGGTTGACAAGCAGGTGCCAGGTAAAGATTCATCTGTAGTCAAGAAGCTGTAATTCACAAAATTCACCAGTGAGCAGCATTAAGATGTTAAATCTTAAGATGTTAAATTCCCTGAATGCCTTCTCTATGCCAGTTTAATGGTTAACTAAGTAAAACGGGATGGGGCAGAAGTAAACCTGTCTCTTCAATATAAGGAACCTCCCTCTCCCTTGCCTTTCCCCTCCCGCGCTTCCCTAACTGTGCGCATGGGCGGGGAAAGACAGTCTCTCTTATTATCGCCGGGATAATTTCACATATGAAAATGGCGGCGAGTCAGGGAGGCGGAGGAGCCGTTACGCCTTTGCAAAGCCAGCACTACCCGAGTGGACCTCACTGGAGCCCGGGTGTGCCTCTGCATCAGCACCAGCTCCACACGGCTCGAAGCCTGGATCGCGCGCTGGAAGATGCCGCGTGCTCAGGGATGTTGAATCTCAGCGGGAGGAAGCTGAGAGATTACCCCGGCGCGAGCTATGACCTTACGGATACAACGCAGGCAGGTGAGTTCCGAAATCGCTGGATAGGGTCCCATGCAAACGTGATTTGTGATCACACGCGCAGTGACAACTAATCGGTTTCATTTCAATATTTTTGAAGTGTCCGTGTCCGTTGGCTAGCCTACTTGTATGGTCTGTCACTTGATCTATTGAATCACAGTCACACTGTAACTAGTACAGTATGTGATTTCTACTTATCAATTGGAACATGCCTAGAATTCTTTGCAGCCTCGTAATGTATTTTTAAATGCAGCAATTATGTTGCGCTGTGCAGGAACTAGCAATAGCTACAGCCGCTGTACATTGTAGGTATTGACTGCTATGATTGCCGGTTTGGCCACTGACTGTAGGCTATCTTAGTGTGAGCTGAGATGCCATACAGTGGGTCAGTACTAAAGCCTTTCTGTTAACCTCCATGCGTTTGATTGTAAAACCACATGTGTGTCTTCCCAGCAAATCGTATTTATTCATCACGTATGGAGAAACACGTCACTTCGGCCGATGGGAAATATGCTATTATGAGTGCAGTATTTTAGTTGCAACCATCAGGTCTACAGACTA
The DNA here is from genome assembly GCF_013368585.1 of Megalops cyprinoides. Lineage (NCBI taxonomy): Eukaryota > Metazoa > Chordata > Actinopteri > Elopiformes > Megalopidae > Megalops > Megalops cyprinoides. The sequence goes on from NC_050598.1 coordinate 3,697,954, forward strand.
AGACAAAAGGAGCTTATACCTTGAGTCCCCGGTTCACTTGTAAAGGATGTTTTTCGCTACTCAGTTTAATGCCAGGCTACAGCGAGGCAATGCTCATTATTTCCCTTATTCGAACATTTGAACTCACAGCTCACGGCGTATTTGACTCCATACAACCAACAGGCATGCAATTTTTGAACATATATTTTGGTGGTCCTAATACAGTACCTTTCTTATGTGTCTGGTGTAGGTCGCGTCTGCAACACAATGTAAACTTCCTCCTAATAGTGCAGGTGTAACTTCGTGTATGTAAGAGGTCTGCCAGACGACAATGTGGTATGATGCGACAATGTTCACGTTGTAAAGTGGTTCATGAATGCGGAATTATTTGTTATTGTAATTTAACGGCGCCGACATACCAAAACCTATCCAGGAGCCAAATGAAAAACAAAATTCTTTGCCTTGAGCAATCCATAAATTAGCCTGTAGTCTAGTCCGTTTTCTACTGCAACATAATGACTGTTGGTACCTGCCATGCTGGATTCGGTCCTTTATTCTAACCGTCATTGTTCTGCAAACAATTGTCATACAAAACTCGTCTTTCTCAGCATTGAGTTTGGCTGTTAAATGTGTGATGGTCAAATCCTTTTCTGGTTGCTTTCATATAGTGTTGAGGTGTAACGGACCGGAGTTGATCCGTGATCCGTACGGATCCCCCCTCAAGGTTCGGCACGTATGTGAACTGCGGTTTAATTGCAAAGTTCATACATAATAGTGTGAAATACAGTTTCACTGCCGCTGTTACTTTTTAAAGTAATAACTCCCCAAATCTCGATGCAGAGTTGCAAAGATGAAAAGTGAAAAGATACAAGTGCCATTTTAAAAACCAGCAACCTTACTTAGCAGAAGCGTTGCGAAGACGAAGGCTGCGTCCGAAATCGCTCACTCGTTCACTCACTCACTATTCACAGTCAACTAGATAGCTAAGTGACTAGCTAGTTGCAACTGACATTAACCTGCTAGCTAGATAATACCGCTACCTATCTAGCTATCACTAGTTAACTTAATGAAAGACCTAGCATCCAGCCTTCATCTGTTCAAATTACTTGAAACTAACGTTAGCTAGCTAGCTGGCAGTCCAACGATCAAGTGTAAAATGTATATACATTAGGGATGGTAAGATTCACCGATTCGCATCGGTGCACCAGCATAAAAGTTCACGATGCGATTGCCCCTATTAAAAAATTGTGCACCAGATAGCCTACAATTTGGGATGAACTCGGGGTGCATCGTTTCTAACATCTTTGCATCGGTAAAATCCGATTTATTTATATATAATTATTAGTAGAGGCCCTATGCCTTTATTAGGCTATTTAGAAATCTGACGAATAATTTTATATTTAGATTGATTCCTCCTCTCTAAACTGTTTCTCAAACGCGCTCTCTCATTTTCACTGCTATCAGTGGCCAATTCTCAAGTCTCTCGGTCAAGTCTCGCGCGAGTTGGAGGCGTGTCCAGGCGAGTCACAGATTGTCATGGAGGAGGAAGAGCTACACGTTCCACCAAATCAAATTAACTGAGTTGCAATACTAGAAAAACAAACATGTGAAGTAAAAATGGCACTTTTTTAAGTTAATTTGTGATTTGCTGTCTGCTTAAGAAGAACCAAAGAAATAAAATCAAACTATCTGTACCGTATTGAATTGCATAGCATCATATTCTTTTGTGTTTAATCAAATCGTGTCGAATCGCACTGCATCGCAATAGGGATGAATCATATCGTATGGCATTAGTAGTTGCTTCATATGTATCTTTAATGTAGGCTATCGGATCGTTGGCAATGCATCGAGATGTGTATCGCATCGGCCTCAGTGATGGAGATGCACGTCCCTAATATATATGCACTATATAGTGAATAGGGAGCGATTTCGGACGCAGCAGAACAAGCACTCATACTGCACTTTAGTTTAACAATTGAGTATTGAATATTTTATTTTAAGATTTTATTTAAACATTGTGCATCTTGAATGTTGTTTTCATTTAAGACCATGGGCAAAAGTTCCTTGCTTTAGGTATTCTTTAAGTAATAAATGGAAAACAAAGTTATCCATTATATTAGGATATTTGTCTCTCTTTTTTTGCTGATCCGAAAAATGATCCGATCCGAACCGTGAGTTTTGTGATCCGTTGCACCCCTAGTTGAGATGGAGTTTGCCTGCCTCCCTTTCAGCATAGTTTGATAAACTGTTTGTTACTGTGAAGACAAATAGCTTTGCTGGGCATACTAGTTGCACAAGCATAATGCTTGTAACCTCGGAATGTCTTCTCCGTATGAAGTGCTCGCTGTTTTACTTAATAAAGTCGCGCTGTCTCGTATGTCAAGGCCCCATTGATCGCGTGGGACGTGTGCCAAAACAAAACCATCAGCTGTAGCTGATATAGGGTCCCAGACGCTGCGGGGCGAGGCGGGCCTGCAGGGTTTAAAATTAAACGGTAATTTTCAAAGAAATGGAACATTTCCCCTTTCCAAACCCATTTGAAACTGCGAATGAGGAAGCGTCAACTCGAGTCTCACAGTGAAATGAGTCGAGAGAGAGAGAGGCAGGAGAGGCCGTCTATGCAGCATTCTTAACTACACAGTCGCGTTTTCTTTCGTATTCGAGGGAAGAAGACTGCAGTTAATGATACCTGAACATGCCCATGTATAGGCTCGTGGGTCACACTGCGAACTGCATTACTATTCAGTCGATATTTAAATCAATTACGTGACTTTTGGGAAGCGTCAAACTGAAGGGGCATCCAGTCCAATGCAAGTTCGGTTTGGATGCTTTCTCTAAATTGCAGTTTAATTTGTAAACGGTGCAGATGTCGTCTTTAGTGATTAGTCGGTAAATATACGTGACATTTATTAGTTGATCAGTGACATCATTCCTTGCCTATTATTGAAGCAAGGGAGTGGAATCAAATGTGTTTGTGTATGTTGTGGCTCAGATTTGTACAATAGTTAACTTGAAGCCAGTTCATAAGCCTCAGAGTCATGTTGCTGCAGCGTGACAGCAGTGCAGTTAAAGCATTAAGTGTCTGCCAGGCAGAAACAGTCCACATGACATGTCAGTACAGAACATGCACAGTTTGGTATTCAAAACAATTTATCATATTCACAGAACACCCGTTTAAACTGTTGGCATGCACTGTAGTCTTCCATCTCGGATGTCAATGTTTCGTATGTTTAGTAAGCTTGCCTTTGGAAAGTGCTTGTGGTCAAAGCTCCACTGATACAAAGTGACCATTGCAGACTGGGTGCCAGACGAGCTTGGCATTTTTTTGTAATTACATTATGTGTTGTGTGTGATGATGATATCCTACTGTTTATCTGGGTGTTTATTCTCATTATATTCTTCATAAGAGTTTCTGGTACGTGTCATGATGACAATGGTTGCCATCAGTGCCTGTTAATAACTGATCAGTGTTATTGTTGTCATCTCTATGGCCCTTACTGATTTTCATAGCTTAGCATTTTTCAGATTGCACTGAATATCATGTTAGTGATATTTCTCCTGTGCGTCTGTGTCATTGAAGCTGGGGGTAGTGATAGACTGCTGTGAGAGGAAGAGGGTGCAGTCATCAGCCTGCCACGCTGTGCCTAAAGCAGTTAAACACTGACCTCTCGGTAAACTCTGCAAGATGTTTAGTGTCTTTCAGTCTGATTGGTCATGGGGACACCCCCCCCCATTGCGAGTCCTGTGCACTAAACCCAACCAAGCTGAACAGTGCACCGGTGCCTCCTCTTGGGATGCTCGTGATGTGGTTGCACGTCCATCTAGCACATCTGATATTGTGTGTCTGGAGGCAGCTCCAGTGTCACGCCACATACCCACTGCAAAGAGAGGTTGTGTGAAAAGCAGGCCGGTGTATTAAAACAATCACTGCATGGTAGACTCCAGTTGGAGGCAACACTGTCCTCTCTGTGAAGGTCTGACCTGTGGAATTCCCCTGGTACTAGTGCTACTCACGATGGGGAGCTGCGCCAACCTGTCCATCATGCGGACGTCCTCTTGCATGGAAGGAGCACACTAACAGACTTGCCTTTGTCAGGCGTTGTGTTTACAGCAGGTGCCATCTGATGTCCCTCCCTCCCTGGCAGCATTCTGCAAACATGGCTTTGGTAATATCAAAAGGATTGTCCCACCAAGTGTCCTGCAGTGAAGGTTTTATTTTGAAGCAGGTACCTTTTAAGTTGCAGATAAACGCTGTGTTAGGCTAGGGGCTTGTGAGCAGAAGCTTTGAGCCCATTGCTATGGCCAGAGAGGGGCGTGTTCTGGAGGAGTGACTGGAGAAACTGCTGCTGGAGTCTTTAGTCTCAGTAATTCAATAGACACTGTCTCTGTATTCTCTTCAAAACACCACTGCTGCCTGACAGGCTGCAAATCAACATTAATCACATATCATGCCCACCACGGGATAGAATGAGTGCAGGTGATATTACACACCTACACTTTTACCTCTACTTTGCATAACCCTTTGTTAACCGTTGGTAACCATTGATGTTTTTGCAAGCAGATCAGCTGTGTTTATAGAAAAAAACACTCTTGTTGATTGGTCAAATTGAGTCTCATACTGATTTTTGTTTCTTTGCTGAGCTTCTGTGGCTGTGTTTTAGCTTTGTTCCCTGTGTGCATAACTCTGGGAGGAGCAGCCCCCCTTCTCTCCCTGGCCTTGGGGACAGTTTCAAAGGGACTTGTTCCACAGTTTGTGACAGGTGTGTGTTTGCATACACCTGAGCTCAGGCCTTTGAACACACACTGGTAGATTGCAGCATTCTAAAACCCGAAGGAAAGCTCATGGATGGAACCTGTTTGCTGCACACATTCTTCCTGTTCCTGTTCAGGACTCATTTACAGACCTGTGTCTATTCAACCTAGCTCTGTTTCTGTTAAAGTTGACTCAGGATGTTCAGTGTCTCTCTGTTTCTGTTCAATGTCCAGTCTAACTCTGGCTCTGTTTGATATAAGTCTCTCAGTTCAGTATAACTCTGACTCTTTTCAATATAGCTATCTCTGTTTAATGTAACTTAGGTTCTGTTCAATCTCAGCACCATTATTTTGTCTAAGTGTAGTTCTGTTTAGTCTAACATCTTGCTATTTTCAATATAATTAATTCTACTGAGTCTACCTCTGTCTCTGTTTGGAGTAACTATCTCTATTCAGTAAAACCCAGTGAGGGTTAGCATTTTGACAATCGGTCATTAACGAATGTAGTGCTCTTCCTGAGCATAATTCCTCTCTGTGTAAACCTGCATTTACTGTGCTGCACTGGCTCCTGGTTCCCATTGGACTGTTTGTGTGTAGTAAGCAGTTCCTTGACTTTCAGAAGGGTGAAAGAGCAGATAGGATCAGCAGCTACACCTGTGGTCAGGTATAGCTGTAAACAGGATAGCCTGGGGGTTGTGGGTATAAGGGCCTATCTCTGTTAATACACACAGAGGGGAGAGAGAGAGACAGAGAGAGAGAGCAGGAGGAAGAATGTGAGGGAGGGAAGAGGGGAGAGAGAGGGAGAAAGCAGGGGAAAGAATATGAGGGAAGGAGGAGGGGAGAAAGCAGGAGGAAGAATGTGAGGGAGGGAGGGAGAGAGAAGGAGAAAGCAGGTCGAAGAATGTGAGGGACGGAGGGAGGGAGAAAGCAGGGGAAGAATGTGAGGGAGGGAGCGAGAGAGGGAGAAAGCCGGAGGAAGAATGTGAGGAGGAGGGAGGCAGAGAGAAAGCAAGAGGAACTGTGTGAGAGAAAGAAGGGGAGGTTGGGGAAAAGGAAGTGAAAGTGTGTGATGCAGAGGGAAAGAGGGAGAGGAGGGGAAAGCAGGAGGTATAGTGGGAGAGAGAGAGAAAGCTGGAGGGACAGAGTGAGAGCAAAGGAGAAGTGCAGAAAGCAGTGGGGAGAGTCGGAGAGAGAGAAGGAGGGACGGACGCTGACAGAAAGCAGGATTGGAGAGTTCCAGGGTATGAGAGAGGGAGAATGAGGGAGGAAGAGGAGCAGAGAGCATGAGGAGGGGTCAGAGAGAGATAGCTGGCGAGAGAGAGATCGTATGAGAAGGGAGAGTGAGACAGGTGGATGGACAGGAACGTTGGAGCTGCAGAATTCCTAGAGGCAGGACTCTGGAATAGGGCAGTTATTTCAAATATTGAGAGGGAGGTCCACCGGCAGAACTGATGCAAGGTAGAAAGCTGTAAAATGAATAGGGGCACATGTCATCCCATGGGCTGGCCCTCTCAAGGGGTGCGCCCATCCACACTTCAGCCCACGCCCCTGCTGACAGCACGGACACATTCAATTTTAGCATTCCTGCTGCTGAAGTCACCAGGATTTTAAAATTGGCTTTTATTTTTAGCAGGACTCTGAAAGTACAGTCAGTGAGGAACATCCTGCTGTTTGAGGATGACTGACCCTGAATTGCATTAGAAAAAATCAACCAAGAAAGTGACTATTTTCATCTCTAAGGCACATATCTGTTTGGTACATATATTCGTTGCCTATAAAAATGGTGTCATACATTGCCCTAATTTAGTGCCCTCATGAATTTATACAATTGCTAAAAAAGCTTGTTTGAAAAAGTCTCAGAGTTACTTTAACAAGCTTTTTCAGTGTGTGTGTCTTTCAAATGTGATATTATATTGTTCATATATATATACAACTAGAAAAGTCAAAAGAGCAGGCAGAGCTGTCCTCCAAAGGCAAAAGACAAGGAACCCTGGCTTCCAAAAGCTGAGTTTCTGTTTGTTGTCACTGTTGTGGTGTATGTTTTTGTTTGCGCTGTATACACAATACAACAGTTGAACATTCTCAGAGGTCTGCTCCCAGGGCCCATTGTGTTTACAGATGCCTGACATGCACAACACAATCTTCGAAAGAAAAGGCCGGGCGCTTTTGCCAGTCAGGCTGTGAGCCTGCCAGCTGCGTGTTTCCTGCCAGCGGAGACAGAACTTAGCCTCCTTAAAGAGTTTTCACATACTCCCTGCATGATGCAATCTCAGCTTGTGCCTTGTCTTTTTTTTCCTGCAAGCAAATATCTGGCTTTTTGCTATTATTAAGCGGCAGGCAGCTGTTTGGACAGAGCCTTGTCGTGACCTTGCCATCCTCACCTCTTCCTAAAGCAGGAATGGGGAGGAATCGGAGTGTTGCCCGTAAAAGGAAGGGAATCTTCCACTGGCCTGCCTCCGTTGCACTGCACTCACAGCAGAGCAGAGTGCTGCTGGGATGGGGGGCATGTTTAACGACCCTTCTTAAACCCAGGGCAAACACTGAAGGAACCTAACAGGTTTTTTGTGTGCCATCAATGGATATTCTATATTGAATCATGCAATCGTGCAATGTGTGACATCTAGCAAGAATCTGCCGGTCAGAAAGAAAGCAACAAAGCCTAACAGGACGTGCCATCCCCCTGTTGTTGCCTCAGGCTTTAAGACATGTTCCTCCTTGCGTGTCTGTTTAATGATGGGCTCGAGAACAATCGCATGCCTTCAAAGGTTTAAATGCTGAAGAAGAAATGCACTAGTGGAAATGTACAGCAATTGGCCCGCTGATTACACATCGTTAAATGGGAGTCATGTGCTAATTAACGAGGCTAACAATTAAGTCGTAGGGTCACTGGCACATTTTCCATGCAAATGATGCTATGGGAATTAAGGGTGAATGATAAATTCGGTGTGTTGTCTCTTTACTTATCTGCTCTCACTGGTCTGAGTATCTTTGGAGTTCAGTGGAGAGCTTTGATCTTTTTGCTAAAATTTGAGGTATTAGGTAGATGTTCATTGTTTTGGTCTGTCTCTGTTTTTGTGCTGCCCTATTGGTCCACCTCATCAGCACCCTTATTTACAGCAGTTTATCGTTGTTCCTGTCTAGGGTGTCGTGCTTGTGCAGTGTGTTGAAGGTTTGCAGCTTGGAAAGCACTTGGGTTTGTATGCATAAGGCTTGGTTCTAGTGCCATGACCGCTACTTCACTACACCTGGGACCTGTTTCAGAAAGCAGGTTTAACAAACTCTGAGTTTAAACCTGATCTCTGGGTTGACTAGCTCTGAGCTGTCTGATATATGCTGTCTGTCTTTAAATATATGTATATATATAATGTATGTGCGTGTGTGTGCGTGTGCGTGCGCGCACGCGTGTTTAATATTAACAAAACCTACTTGGCAGCAACTGAAGATGAAATATAAAAATATAGTTCAAACAGGTAAGGTATAATTTCATTACAAGCAATTTTGATGTTGTTTAGCCTAATTAAACAGCAAATATGCACAGCGTCACCCATGTTATATACAAAACTCCCGTTGGCAAAAAAAAACGAAGTGCAACACAAAGAATTTGTTCTGAACTGAGAGCATGTCCATGATGTGTCATATGAACGATATGAGAACTGAGAATATTGTTCAGATAAATGATTGATTGTGCAGAAAATTGGAAACACTCAAACAGGTAATCATCAGGGAATAATAAAACATCCAAGCAGGGTCTGATCACCCTCTCCCAACGGAGATTTCTGCACAGTATTTGTGCTTCAATATCAACTGGCTCTTCAAGAAAAGGACATGTCATGTCTGACACCTCCTTCAGTCTGCAGGCTTCAGCTAAAGAGGAGGAGAAACTCAGGGTTAGTTGAAGAAAACCTGCCAGCGAGCAGGTTAGCTTCACAGAGTATGTTGCCATAGTAACTGACTCAGAGTTAAGCTGAACTGGCTTTGTGAAACCGAAAACCCAGAGTTTCCTTCAACTCTGAGTCAACTGACTCTGAGTTTTCACTAAACCCGCTTTCTGAAACAGGGCCCTGTACCTTTTTATTTATTTATTTTCCCCGGACTGACCATAGAACAGCAGATGCAGCCCTCCAATACGTTTGCCCGCAGCCTGGAATGTAGATTCCTGGTGTCAGCCAGTCACCACACCTGTGTTCAAGCAGAGATATCCCTAAAGGCCAAAATGTTTGCCATTGCAAATTACAGAAAGTTTGCTTTTTCTGAGGGCACGGTCACTCCAGTCTTGCTAATCTGTCTCTGATCTGTGGAAATGCATGTGTAAATGTCTCATTGTCCTAAGGTATGTTAACCAGAGATTAAGAGACCAAGACCGTTCATCCGTGCCCTGTCCTGTCTGTGGAACGCCGCTGTGGAATCTCTCCAGTTGACATGTATAAATGGTCGCGTGCATGTGCCAGTAGATGCGGAAGGGGGTTGTTGGCTGTGTGTCTGGTTGTCTGGGGCAGAGCCAGATTTGATGTGTTTAGACCTGGCTGTGAAATGGATTATCAGAAACACGGCTTTCGGAGCAGCTTACATGGGAAGGCATCAAGCCTCCAGAGGAATTAAGCTCCGCCATCAGACCTACCCCCATCCTTTTAACACGGAGTGGGATCAAGCCAGGAGCTAGGAAGATGTGCAGAACAAATTGAAAAGGAAGATGCAGGGGTGAAGACACTGTCTCGGCGCCTGCAGATGGATTTAGAGTCTGAAATCGTGCAGATTATGTAAATGTGTCTGTGGGTGCAGGTAGGTAGGTATGGTTTTTTGGGGGGGGGGCGAGGTAGGGGGTGTCATATTTCAAGTGCTGCCTTATAAGCAGTATTTCTATAGGAAATGTGTTTTCCTCTCATTTGTCATGGGCAGCTGGTCTTTATCAGGGTGCTAAGCAGGAGTCTGGAAGTACAGAGCCGGAATTTTAAATGGAAAGCCAGCTCCCCCAGGACTGTGGCTTTTTGGGCTTCGGTTGGCAGGCACCTAGCATGCGAGGGGGGATCAAGGTTAATCACCACATTATTCAGTGTTATTTGGCTCAGCGCTGAAAACCACTGTTTGATGTCAAGGTGCAAGACGTGTAGATCTGGAGCACTTGGTGTTTGTACTCCTTAAACTGTCAGCCCATCATCAGAGTTCTACACTGACTAAAGTCTCCACTGCATTTGTTAGCCTCTGAATCCCTGCAGCCTCCTGCATTAACTCTTGTTTCCTCTCCTGCCTTCACTGCTTGGCGATGGGACACTAGTCTGTGCAGCATGGCATAGCACAGCCCCTTTGTTGATGTTCAGCCGCGCTGCGTTTGAGCCGCTTTGGATTCTGCTTGAGGCCGAGTGAATTTCTGGCATGGTTCACATGCGCTGGATCTGATCATTTTCCGCACTTAAAACCGTTAGTTTGATTTGAAGCAGTGGCGGTGTGGCATGCACGTGCCATGCCGATGTGGCGCCCCCTTCAGGGCATAGCCAGCAGCACAGGCCTGCAGAGTCAGAGTGGGGATCAGATCAGCACCATTTTAGCTGCGTCCCAACTATGAGGAGCATTTCAGAGTGAGATGTGTGAAAGGTATCCTTCTGTCGAATCACTTTAAGGAAGATAACCTGTCCCTAAATGTAAGCCTATGATCACTGCCAACTGCACTTTTTTTTTCTCAAAATATTTGACGTTCTAGATGATTGTGCTGTGGCCATCAGCTTTGAGTGCAGTATTACATATTACAAGTGAGCTCAAAGTTATTGGATGCAAATCACTAGATGCTTATAAGTGAAGTATTTAAACAGTGATAGCATAGGAGTGATTCTGTCCCAGTGTTTTTGGTCACTATATACAGCTGATCCTTATATCAGGATTTCTTATAGGTTGAGTGTGTTGTGGTAAGCATAGCTGGCCTCCATGCCTCCTGCCCTATGCTGGAGAGCCCCTGACGTGGAGGGAATAGTGCATGATGTGAGACTTTGCTGAATCCAGCTGGTGAAGGTCATCAAGCACTCCGCTATAAGTGAGAATACCAAAGAGCTGGAGGTTCCCATCTGCAATGCAGAAAGAGTGACACTTTTATTGGTTGTAGGACACAAAAGCACTGGAACAGAGAGGAAGCAGTCAGTCCCTCTCAGCGCCTTGGGCAACTACTACATGCTGTGCGAATGCAGCCCAGTATTGCTGTTCACAGTGATACTGACCCCAGAACAGCTTTAGAACAGAACTTTTCTATTACCACCTACAGCCACCTATGTGACACGTGTTCGTAAATAAACAAGCAAGGTCCATTTACGTTAGCCATTAGCAGATGCTTTTATCCATCAGGAGGGGACCCCAGTAAAACACTGGTGAATGAAGCTGGTTGCAGATAGATCCTGCATGTAAATTCAGGATGTGGAATACTTACATGAAGTGTTGATAATGTGAAGAGGACCACGCTCCCTCCCCTGGAATGAGCACTGGCATGGACTCCCTGCCTGTGGTGTGTTACATGACATTACAGGTGCTTAGCAGACACTTATCTAGGCAGAATTACATAGGTTACAGTTATTTTACATGTTAACCATTTATACAGCTGGAACTTTAAGCATTTATACTGAGGAAAGTTAAGCATCTTGCCAACGGATAGAATGCCTATGTCCCAACTGGGAACTGAACCGGCAACCTTGAGGTTACAAGCCCTGCTTCTTAGCCTTACACCACACTACAGCACCTGTACTGCCACCCAAATCCGTATACATGACTCAGCAGAGGTGTGGTCCTGCATGAGTTTGCAGTGGAAACACACCTGGCTCTCCTTGGGTATAAACTAGCTTTAAGCCACTCTGAAAGTGCACTGACCACAGGGCAGGCATCATCCTCAACCTCAGAGTTCACTGGCTCTGGACTGCAGACGCTGGAAACAATAGTGCTGGCCAGATGTTTGGGAAACCCCTAAAGATGACTGGGTAGAGATAGGCAGGGCCAGACAGTGGGATGCACTCATCAAGTGATCCCATTGGTTGAAAATCCTACCCTGAATAGTGGGTGGAGGTGGGGTTTGGGGGAGTTCTTTCTTTATGAAGCACCGGGGGGGACATTAAGAGGCAGAAAGTGTGTCCACTACCTCACTGAAAGCAGATAGCTTTTTCAAGGGCGCGGGACACAAAAGTAGTGCCTGTCCCCCACTGTCTGGCCGTTTCACCTCGCGGGATTGGCAGCGGCTGTGCTGGGCCCGGCTTTTTGTCCAGCACTGGGGGGTGGGGGGACGATGCCCCTGCACCTGCCCCGCAATTTCAAGGTTGGGCGGAAATGCAAGCACACTACTACAAAGAACAACGTGCACTATCCCCAGGACAGAACGGTGTGGTGACCAGACAGAGCAGCAGAGCAATAAATAGAGCCAATAGCACATTATTTCCTTCCCTCACTGCCTCACTACCTCCTGTGTCTTTGTCTAGCAGACAGAGAGAGACTGCGTCTGGGTGAGCACACACAGTGGATAATCTGTCAGCCGGGGCACCAGTGGATTGTACTGTTATTGATAGCCAGCTACTGAGTTCACAGTTGAGTACACAAATTGATAATGCAAAGGAAATTCTCGTCTACTGCTGACATTGTATGTTTAGGTATATGGTACTGGACTGACACTATGCTGTAATTAACTTCTTACCAGTATTGTGAATGCTATACAGATGTGTATTTATCATTATGTTATGCATGCACTATACTGGCAGTTGTTTTAACATTTTAAATTGGTGGTGTTATTGTTTTGGTTTTCAGCACTGTAGCATAGAGGTTCATTGGTTTTGAGAAGTATAGAAGAGATGCAAACAAAACAGCTACGTTCCTAAGCTAACAACTTTAAGTGCAATAAGAAGAGTTGTTTGTACCCCTTGTTTGTGGCAGAGTATATATTGAGTTATTCAGTGTTCCATATGGTTGAACCATTGAATAACCAGATCCCGCTTTTACCTCCTGTGACAGAGCTGGCCAGTGCTCTACACATAAATTAACAGAAGGAGTAAAAACTTACCAAAAACAGTAATTTATTTAAAACCCAAAGAAACCAAGTAACAGCAGGGACAAAGTGAGCCTCCCCCTGCTCCCCAGCCACACCTGTATTTAGTCAGGCCTCAATCAGTCAGGTGTGGCTCGTTATCCAATCAGCTGGTTCCCTTAAAAATTGCCAACAGGTGCACATAATTAACCAATTATTGATACACAATTGACAATGAGTGGCTCAATTAACAATTCACAATTCTCATTTAGTCCTTTAGGCTCTCCTTCACACCTCCCAAGGGCTGTATGAATCTTCACTGTGAAACCTGAGAAACATTCACTCACACCTTGAGGCAGGAACATTAACTATGTAATTATCGAAGAATCATTTTATGTTATGTATATATCTTAGGCCCTTGTTCACGAATAGCATAGAAACAGTGGTTGCTCAAGTTGTGTTTTTTTTTTTTTTAGGGGGGGGGGGGGGTCTGTGTGATGAGTTCTGTTCTACAGCTTGAACAAAACTGTCATCCCCTTCTCTCAAGAAGCTGAAATATGACCCTAGCCCCCAGTATTGTGTGAGTAAATGTGTGTCTGTGAGCATGTATGTGTGTGAGTGCATGCTTGTGTGTGTGTGTCTGTCTGTGTCTGTGTGCATGTATACGTGTGAGTACATGCTTGTGTGTCTGTGTCTGTGTCCTGTCTGTGTCTGTATGTATGTGTGTGAGTGCATGCTTCCGTGCGTGGCTGTGTATGTGTGTGTACATGCGTGTATGAAGTCATGTATGTGAGAGGCATAGGGATGTGGAGGATGGCTGTAGGGTGTAATCACTCACACCAGCAGTGACAGGGACAGACTTTCACACCTGCAGTCAGAGGAGCAGGAGCCTGTGACTGCAACTCCAGACCTGCCAGACAGGGTGATAGTCACGTGACATCCTGACACCTCACATCGCTCACCACAGCTCTGGGTCTCTATATCCTTCCTGAGTGCTCTGATGGACCATTCCACAGAAGTAGGTCAGTTATCCCCTCAATGAAACCTACTCACACGCTAGGCTATACGCTTATGCTAGGCCACATACTTATACTAGGCAGAGGTGGACACCCCGGCTTCAGAAAGTAAAAGTCCTGCCACAAATTTGTTCCACCCATGCACTACACCAGCTGAATTTAATTAGCACAACTCTTCAGCCAGGTAGAGGAGCTAATTAGTGAAATCACCTTGTTTAGTGAATGGCTAGAACAAATACGTGGCAGGACTTTTACTTTCTGAAGCCGGGGTGTCCACCTCTGATACTAGGCTACTTGCATATGCTGAATTAACTGAATATCATTGATTATCAGTTTACTTGTGGATAATGTGATTTTAGACATGTATGCAGATTAGTTGCAAATTATTTGCCTGTGTGTGCCCTCACCCCTCAGATTTGATGACAGATTGTGCTTCAGATTGTGTTGTCAGATTGCTTACAGCAGTTAAGGGTCACACATACTGGAAACCACTGGTTTCAGTGTGAAACTCTTGAACGTGCAGTGAATGTCCATGTCTGTAATTATTGCCATTCTGGAGTAATTGCTACCAGCAGACTGAAATCCATATGGATCAATTAGAACAGTTACAGGAGGAAAGACGCAGGCGGGGGGAGATGTGTGTTGGGGGGTGTTAATGAGCAAACAGGGCCTCATCTGCTGTTTGTGACCTATGCATCTCAACAGGGTAACCCTTCCGCTAAAGCTTGTGCATGTGTGCGTGTGTCGGTGTGTGTGTGTATTCTGTGTTGGTGACAGGTTTAAGATGAGATTAATGAGCAGACAGGGCCTCATATGCTGTTGAGGACCCACACGGCTCAACAGGATAACCCCCACTGTGTGTGTGTGTGTGCTTGTGTGTGTATTTGTACGTGCATGCATGTAAGTTTAGTGTGTGCATGTGTGTGTGCATATATATGTGAGTACCTGCATGCGTTAAGGTTCTTCAGCATAACTGGTCTTCTAATGTGCTTATACGATAGGACTCTGGGAAAGGGAAGTTCCTGTCTGTCTCATGAAATGATTGGACGTTAGAGGCATCATTCACAGCAAAGGATGTGGTTCATAACAGATTCTTATGACTCAGGATTTCACATTATTTTGGCAAGATGTCAAAACTGTGTTTAGAAGTGAAGTGGATTGCTGTTGTATATTTTTAAAGATGTGTGTCATCTTGTTAAATTAAATTCACGCGGGGGGTGTGTTAGCCATTCTCAGCAGTGGCGTCTTTTTGTCCAGTCCTGTGGCGAGGCTGTTTTTAGGACTCGCCCATCCTCAGACAGGCTGAACAGATCCTCCATTGAAGCACTCGGCTCTGACCAGATGAGAGTGGGCGGATGTTTTCTGTGGTATGCAGGCTGAGCGTCTGCGGATGCAGATTTGATTTGGGCCTTGGAGCCGCTGCCGCGGTCCGCTGTTCCAGCCCCATCACAGAGCACTAGGATGTGGTGAATCAGGCTCATCTGTGGACCTCCCAAGTGGCTCAGTCAGCAAAGTTCTCACTTTAAATGCAGGCTGAGCCTTATGGCCAGGGTTCCAAACTTGGAGACAGTGGCTGAGAGCCCACAGGGACAGAACAGATTGACTTTGCTCAACCACGGTTCCCCCATCACACCTTTCTCTACCACCCCGTGATTTGTAAGCTGCTTGGATGACATCAGTTTAGCAGCTCCTACTCTGCCATTCGTGCCCACTTCACTGTAGAGTACTGTGGTACTTGGAGTGTGAAAAACAGCCATTGGCCTTGTGCAAGTGCACTGGAGGATTGCACTCATCTTACTTCAACCCAACAAGGGACCTTTCACAGTGCATGGATGAATGTAATGGAGCTTAGTCCATACTGGTGTGCCAACACACTGTTGAAAAAGACCAAGACGAGTATGTGGGATTGGGAGAGTAAATGCAGTAGTGTATGAAGCTGCATAATAGGGCTGCAACTAAGGACTATTTTGATAGTCGAATAATCTATCGATTATTGAAACGAATAATCAACTATTCGGATTATGAATCGCACAATTACTCAATGGCTCTTATTTATCTATCGGCTTTAGCTTGAGGTTGTTTTAGGCATATGCTAACTAACAATAAAGACAATAAAGATGAGAACTTCATTCAAAACTACATCTTTTAATGAATGAATACTAGGACTAATTCAGTGAGGGCAGTTGCTTGCTGGGGAGTACAGGTCTGCTCCCTTTGAAGAAAGCCATCCATGGTAGCATTACGCGATCCAAAAAACCAATAACTCGTTCAAATTAATTCGAATGCAACTCACATTGGGCACGCACGCATAGACACGAGTTGTAGAAATCTTTCGCGATTTAGAAAGTATTCTCCAGTGTTCTCTAAACTTGTGCACTTAGCAGCAACACTATCTCCAGCCATAAACGTCACTACGACAACGATGCAACGTTTAAGCAGAGAATTTCTAAATAGCAGACGGGCTCTGTTTTAACATTGTAAAGTTAGGGCACATTTGGAATGTGAACAGGATCGTTGTGAATAATAGGTTATTATTTGCTACATTGTATGTTCAACGTCATTAATAATTTATTGATCAAGAGAAAATGTATTTCAAAATAGAAAACGTTACAGCTCATAACATGAAGTAACATGGCTTTTAACATTAACATCAGCTATGCTAGCTAGCTAACTAATTTAATGAGATGAGTCTTCATCATCATGAGAGCCCACGTGCCACCTCTTCAAATGCTTGAGCATAACTGATGTGCAGTTTAGTCACATATAAGAATAAGAATAAGAATAAGAAATACTTTATTAATCCTGAAGGAAATTGGGGATTGTGAAATTTGACTGTCACAACTGCACCGTCCGGCACACATCAAAAACAACAAAAGAATAAATATCAATGGATCCCCAGTAATAGTTATAGTGAAGAGTTGTGCTGTCAGGTGTAATCTTAATAAGAAACCAAATCCCAATGTGAAGTTTTGTTTTACTTAAGGCTAGAGACAGTCAATAAGTTAATTTACCTCAAAGCTAGCCAAGACGGTCGGTGACTGTTAAACTGCTGGCTGACGCATGCATTCGGTCAGCTGGCTTTAACGTTGTGTTAAAATAAATCTTTAAAGTTACTCATGTGGTCATGTTGGTGGGAATATATTATGTAGTATGTGACTGCTACAATGCAAAAAAATTATACTGACATTTATTTAAATTATACCACAAGTTATTTAATAACATTGAGAAAGTCTATGGGAACCTGTATGACGACACAGAAGTATTGCTCTATTTTGTGAGACTTCAACAAGCATCCGGTTGTTGTTTTAGTTTACCATAGTGTGTGTTCATGTGTCAATGCGTTATTTTATCGTTCTCTAAATGAATAGCACGCAATAAATTTTGAACCACATTTTTTTAATAATCCATATGATTTTATGTATACGTCCGTAAGCAATTTAAATGGGGGAAAATCCGTATAATTTATGGACATTCCGTATAGGTTGACACGTATGTATTGGTCACTCCAGTAAAGCGACGTAGCTTAAGCTACATGTCTGAGCATTCCGAATCAGCACGAAAAACATGCAATGATGTCACCAACTAATTGACAATTAAATTCGTAGGGCAACTAATTTGGTCATCGATTTTAGTCGACTACGTCGATTATTCGTTGCACCCCTACTGCATAATGTGTGCACAGCACTTTGGATAAATGCATACCCTATTTTGTTGCACAGCATAGAGCCAATCCATTTCATTACCACTGACTTTACTTGCTCTTGTTATATACATACGGAATGTGGTACGCAGTATGCATAATATCACACTTGCATGCAGTTTCATGTGTGCAGCAGTGTGGCATAACGGTAGGGATGCCACTTGCTAATAAAAAGGTTGCTGGTTCAATTCCCTGCTAGGCTTGGGCAAGGTACATAACCCACAGTAACTATCCAGTTGTATAAATGGATAAAATGGATAAAATTGGACAAACACTGGATAAGAGCATCTGCTAAATTATGCTAATGTAATGTTTGCACTTTTGGAGAAAGTCAGGACAAATTCCATAATATGGTAGGGTTCACTGTATATGGATTATGTATACAGCCACCTCTTACCTGCTTGAAAAGACCCACTGTAGCCCCATTGATGTCACAGGATCATTAGCATGCACCTTGCTGAAAGCCAGTTCCTTTTTCTGTCTGAAATATGAATTACTCATTGTTTTCCAGCTGAAGGTCTGAGATGGCTTACATACAGAGAGTGAGTGATAATGTGATAGATTATTCTATCTCCATACAGTTCTCTGATGTCTTAAATTAAGTTAATGCAGTACATGGCTGAAACAGCAACTGACTTACTTCACTTAGCAGAGAGTACATATTTATTCTTAATCTGTATTTCTATATTTAACTTACTGTTATGAAGTAAAATGCCAACATCCCTTAGGAATAAATTAAATAAAAATAGAAATACTTATGTGCATATATACTTATTATTAAGAATCAAAACAGCAAAATTCACGTCAAAATTCTGTGGACTAAAATATTTATGGGCCATTAATAAACACTGACTGGCTTCAGCATGTGGTCAAGAATCACATTCAGCATTGCCCAAGTTCAAGTCTGACTGCTAGAGGAAAAACATAGCTTTTCACGTAAAAGCTTATTCCTGGAAATATTCCTTCAGCATAAATTTATACACCTTGCTAACCATCACTGTGATTAATTGCAGTGGTGTAAAATCGGCGTACAGGACATAGGGTGATGTTAGGGGGTGTTTTTGATGGGAAGAGTGTGTCAAACGTGGCCACAGCTGGCACGAGGAGCCTTGGGCTGGTGTGGATATTGCTGCGAGGTTCATTGACCCGGAGAGCGATTTGGGTCATCGTCTGTGGTCCCCAAACTCAGGTCTAATGGAGGTCCCGTTTCAGTCCATTTGCAACTCTGTCCCGGGGGGCATGTCACTGTCAGGGCAGACAACTGACACCCCCCCCACACACACACACACACACACACACACACACATACATTCACTGCAAAACATAATGGGACCCCAGGGGCACTGACCCAGACCCTTCTGGTGCATAGCTGACAGTTCACAAACCCCCAGATCTCTTCATCTGTTGTTCTGCCATTTAAAGCCTCACAAAATGGAAGTATGCTAAATATGTAGATAAATAAATATGCTAGTATGCTTTACTACTGTATACCAAACAAACAACTATGCTGTATTCGGTTATATTACAATGCGTTTATTTAGCAGGTCCTCTTATCCAGAGCAACGTCCAAGAAAGAACACTATTTATACTATAGTTTATATTGTGTATATTATGGTGTTTATTATGATATAATCTATGTATTACAGTACTAACCTTTATGACTTTAATATAATCTGCTGGACAATTGCATACTTATATGGGGTGGGCGATATGGCAAATATATCATATCACAATATTTTTCAAGCAGGATCACGATCCACGATCTTATCACGATTCTTTTTCATGTTGGTTTTTAAGACTATTTTGCAAGTTACTGAACAGTACAACCAAACTAATTTCCCTACCATAAATCAGGTGAAATGAGTGTAGGATTATTTCCATTGATTATCTCTCATGGTAAATGCATTGCTGTGCTAATGTATAGTTGATTCCCGCTGTACTACACTGATTTGGCAGATAATAAAAATGCTGTGGTAGGAGTGCGAGTTTTAGTCTTTGTGGTCGAAGGTCCTGTGCTGAACTGGGCTGATAAATTTACCCGGCGTTCGGCCCAGTCACTTCATCACTTGCAATGTTGTGAGTTTAAGCAAAAGGTTTCCTGTCCTTCAAAGTGCGGAGCTCTCTCTTCCTCTCCAACACTGCTGCCAATGTAATGTAATCTAATGTAATGACACATACCGACATCAATGTCACCACACAGGACAACCAGGGTTCAAAATTTTTATCAGTAAGTGTTGATTTCACAAATCCCAATTGTAAGAAAAATAAAGTCTATCTTTTAAAATATAAGTTTGCTTGAGGAGAGGGTGTGGTGTTCTGTTGTACACTGTTGAGCATGGTACTTTTCTGAATTTTCTCCTAAGGTATTAATGGGTGGGAAATGAGTAGGATTATAAGATCCTTTGCAAGGCACTGAAACTGAAGCTTTAAACAGCTCCAGGTGGTTGCAGGACCGGCTGGGTTTTGGAGCTGAGATGTCCAGTGTATCCTGTTCGAAGGTGGTCGGATGCAGATCAAGCACAGGCCTTGCAGTCCTTTGGGAGTGGAGTCCACGGCTGAGCTCCCAGTGCTGGTGCTGAGAGAGTCAGATTTCCTCACTGATCTCTACACTGCATTATGAGGTTGAGCTGACTGCTGCCTCTGTGAACACAAGAGGTTTTTCATATGCTGTGTTTAGTTTGTGTGTGCGTGTGTGTATGTGTGCGCATGTGTGCGTGTGTGTGTCCATCTGTCCTTCTGTCTGCACAGATTCAGAGATTCAGTTAAAACAGATATGCATGTGCTGTGTTCTCACATCAGCAGCTGTGTTCTCTTGCTGTGGTGTTACTGAGACATTGGACTGAAAGAGGTGTGATGTCATGGTTAGAGAGCTAGGCTTGTGGGTTTGTGTCCCTGGTGGAGCTCTCCTAAGTACCTCTGAAAAATGCTCTTAACTGGAATTGCCTCAGTGAGTGGATTGTAGCAGGCTGTGCATGTCTCCCTGGATAAGGGAGTAACCACATAAATGATGGAGCTTTATGTGTACCTGTTCATCCATATAGAAGTAAAGCTTTCAGGCTTTTTAAAATGCTAAAGATATCCAGGCTACAAACTGCATGCTTGTAATTGCCAAATACGTAGTGACCAAATGTACAGCATACGTTTGAGCATAGGTAGCTCAACATTGGTGACATAACTCACTCTTAATTAATTAATTTGTTCATTTGTTCTTTTATCTGTTTTACTAGCAGACGCTCAGGGGGATTTACAAGGACATCAAAGCAAGATATATTAAATGCATATTACAGGAACAGCGATTACCTAGGTTCTGAATGGTTGAATGGAGTACTGTAAGAAGCAGGCTGGAAACAGAATTTGCTGTTTCTGGGAGCCAAAGTGAAGTCTCCTCAATGTGCATGTATCCTACGTGGAAGAGGCACAAGCCAGGCCCTGGTCTCCTACAAGTTATGTACTGTGAGCCGAAGGGACATGCAAAATTTCTGCATCACATGACATGACTCTCTCAGCAGACAGCTTTATGCTGGGAATCACATAGCTGAAATTCAACATCTGGCTGTGGACATTAATATGTACTGAGGAAATTAAGAGAATTACAGTGTACCATCTGGGATTTGAATCGGCCTCCATCTGGTTCACGGATGTGCGGTCCCTCAAACTGAGATCCAGGTCAGGATCATCTCATGAAATGACATAATATTGCATTTTCTATGCAAACATTCAAGACCAGAGTGACTCCATTTGTACAGCTGGATATTTATCGAGGCAGTTCAGGTTAAGTATTTTTCACAAGGGCACCACAGCAGTCCTTTACCTGGGGGAGTCCCACTCCTTCCCGCTACGCTACATTGCTGGTCAGAAATGGAGAGAGCATTGCATGCTGGGATGTGGACAGGAGAGGGCTGTGTACTGTCACTAGCCCCTTTCAGACATGCACTGAAAACCTGAACTTATCTAGCCATTACCCGGAGGAGTCATCATGTCCTGCCTCTTGCATGCTCTACCCAGGCGCCACCCCTCGCCTAAATCAAACCGGAGTATTCCCAGTAGGTGAGAACGCGTCTGACACGGACAAGCTCCTGTTGTGTGCTACATGTGTGAAAGGGCAACTCCGGACAATGTGAAGTTCATATGTGAAAACGGCTACTGTCTGCCAAACTGTTACCTCTGTCTCCCTCTCCTTTTGGATGCTTGGATCACAGCACTCGCTGGTGTGTTTGCTGTGTAATCAGCTTATTCAAAGAGGCCTTCTCATTTCCCTCCAAAGCAGAGCCTCTGCACTGCCCTGTGAACAGGGGCTCACACACAGTCGACAGACGTATTAAATGGGTTACACCGAGTGGGTGTATCTCCAGCGAACCGACAACCCTTTGTTGTGTGCTTTAACCAGATTGGCTAGCCGGATTTGGAGAATAAGCTCCAGGCTCTTCACATTTGATTTGCTGAGCCTAGAGTTAGAGCATTTGAATAAGAATCAGTCCTACATCTGGGTGTAATGCTACTTAAAGGCTGAGATACTCTATAACAGCAGTGGGACTGCTGTGTTGGTTGTGCAGTGGGGGTGTTAGAAGGAAAGGAATAGAGCAGGAGATCAGCAGCATGGTCCAGGAAACACCAGTGATCACTGACCCTAAGATGCCACTGCATTTTCGTTTTCTCTTTGAACTGCAGACCTTATACAGACACACGCACATACATATGCACACGCACATATATCGCGTACGCACACTCACACACACGCGCCCTCATAGCCACACACCAGAGGACTGTTAATTAAAGCACTAATGAACTGTAAAGCTCTCTGTGTTTGGAGAGCAGGCTGCTCCCATGCAGTTTGGGTGAGACTCAGCTGTGCAAACAGGGCCCCTGTGCTGTAGTGAAAACATGCCCAGATGGGGCCAGGACAGCGGGCTGGGTCCAGCCTCTGTCCCAGCAGGAATGCAGCGAGGAGCCACTGTAATGGCATTGTGTGGGATGGCTCGGGTCTGGAGCCAGGATCACTGCCCTGTCTGTGTGCAGGAGCCATGGGTTGAGCTGACACCTCGGGCTGTGTCTGTGTGTAGGTTAACACTGCCTTCTCCATGTAATTATCAAAGGATTGTTACTCACCCTGATTTCCTGTTTTGTGGTTAACTCTTCCCTACTCTCGCCCCGATTTCCCTCCTCTGTGCTGGTCAGCTTTCTGTTTCTGTTTCTGCTCCAGAATACCCAGCACCCCCAGGTCACTGCCTTGAAGTGTTACCTATAGAGCAGAGCTGTGTCAGATGGACAGTGTCACTTGGAGCTGGAGTAATGTATGAAAGCTATGTCGCTGGCTTCTCTCTCTGGATTACGAACAGACCTGGTGCAGCAGCAGCTCTGCTCTTCCTTTGGCTCTCCCCACTCTCCATTCTGCGCTTGGTAAACGCTGTCTGCACTGTTCCGTGTGTACCACTGACGTGGCCCGCATGGTGAACCGATGCCCTCATGGCATTCGGCTCCCTGCAGATAAGGGGAGGGCAGTGTACGCAGTGGCCGCATTGTGCTGTCAGAGCAGTCTGAAGAAAACCACAGGATCAGATATGCCTCCCTCACGAGCCTTGTGGTAAACAGAGCTTTACCTGCGATAATAGTCTGCGATGATTTCCCTTTGTGTGCAGTATGTGATTTTCAGAGCACGCGCGAGGACTACATGGTAAGAGATAAAAAATGAATTAAAATGCTCTAAAATTTGCATCATTCCAGTCTGGGTGGGATTACCAATGTAGTATTCGGAGATGTGGTATACCAGTCGTCTCTCAGTGCAGAGTGCCTTTGCCTTGTACAACAGTAGACTGCGCTGCTCTGATTCCCAGATGCTCTGATTCCCAGATGTTCTGATTCTGAGATGGGTTCCTGCTCTGACTTCCGGGGTGAAAGCTGTATTGATGTAATTGTCTAGGTTGCTCTGATTTTCAGATGCTTTGATTGTGAGATGGATTTTTCTGATTCTCTGAGTAGTGTTTCTGCTGACATTTTCAGGGTTTCAGTGGGTCTGATATTTTTAGCAATTGTGGAATCACAGTTCTTATTACAGGACTGACCCTCCAAAACAGAACTGGGCACCAAATTTTAATTAGCAGACTTTATTTTCAAAACATAAATTTTACTCATTTTCAAAATGCAATTCAAGAGTTTAAAAAAAGCTAGTGGAGCTTAATGCAGTTTAGGTCTAATTGGATGGGTACTAGCTCTACTTTTTTGTCTGGGCATTTTAAATACTTTCCAAGTATAATTAACTTGATCAAATAAAAGCTTTTTAAACTTCACATTCAAACTACAAGTGGCTGGATTTTTGGTTGAGAAAGTGCTTTTAAATTGATTATTGATTTGGGAAACATTCCCATCCGTTCCTTGTTAAATAAAGACTCACACTCTGTCTTGAATTTGGTGTCCAGCCCCATGACTTCTTGGATCACCTATTTTCATTCAGTTTATTTCTTTTGATTGGTCACATTAAAAGAATTTGTGTTTTAGTCAGATGTGCAGCATCTTTATAGTTCTTAAGGACGTGCTGTTTTGTAATATTGTCCAAGGATGCAGGGGAAAGAGTCGACTTATACATTCTCTGAATAAGCTAATATTGCTTAGCAGTCTGGACAGAAGTGTGGTGTAGCGGTCAGGAGCAAAGCATGTGACTCAAAGCCTGCTGGCTCGATTCACAGATGGGCAACTACAGTTGCACTACTGTCAGTAAGGTACTGAACCTGACCTGGCTATATGAAAAGTGTGTTAAAAATTGTAAGCAATGTAAGTCACTCTGGATAAGGACCATCCACTAAGCAAACCTAATACAATGTAACTAACCTAACTGTGTGGTCTTATCAGCAACTTCCCTGCGTATACAGCAAGTGGCAGTGTGTTGTCACAGCCTGACTGGAAACAGTCTAAAAACCCGATTGCAATCATTTACTTGCGGTTCCATTTGGCAGTGGTAGTGGTTGAGAGGAGTTTGATCACAGTTCAGTGACAGTGTGGGTCT
Organism: Megalops cyprinoides; assembly: GCF_013368585.1. Lineage (NCBI taxonomy): Eukaryota > Metazoa > Chordata > Actinopteri > Elopiformes > Megalopidae > Megalops > Megalops cyprinoides. The sequence goes on from NC_050598.1 coordinate 3,722,379, forward strand.
TGAGCGCAGATCACATTGTCGCCGGTATCCCTTTCAGTCCAGGAGTTCCTCTTGGCTTGAGGGCCTGAACTCATTACCGAATGTTTTCATCACTTGCTGAGGCCACTATGAAAACATTGTCCCCCACCCTGAACTTGTGTGTCATTGTCAGTTTCTTCTGTGGGGTTGACCTTACAGCAGGTTCTTGGCCCCACATGCATTAATCATTACAGCATATTCAAAGCAGCACTCTCTTTATGGCTCTCAGACTCCATTCAGCACTACGGGAGAGAGTGGGTCGTACACTGGAGCAGAAACCCTTAGCTGTGTGTACTGTGCCAGCGGGGTGTTGCCCTTCGAGTCACGTCCAATAGCCTTTCAGGCAGAGGCCGTTGCTGGGCAGTGTAGCTGGGTTCAGCCAATGGTGTGGTAAATCGCAGCCTGTCTCTTTGAATTAAGGTCAGTGTGTTTAAACCCCACCCCCTCCACCCACCACCACCGGGCCGCCTCACTTCCTAACCACGCTGAGGATGCACTCGTCAGTGGCCATGGCCTCCCCCCTTTTCAGTCTGATCGCAGTAGTTCTCACCTTCGCCATTTGAGGTGCCGTAAATGATCTTTTCCTCAATAAAGTCATTAGCGGTCTGCACCGTTGAGGCTAAGAGGTGAAGTATTGCTTAATATTAATATATTTGGCATGAAAAGAGGATTTCACAGCCCAATGGCCATACCCAGTCCCCTCGCGTCTCGATCCATGGCGATGGTATGGTGTGACATCTTCTGTCCTTCTCTCTATTTGGCAGGAGCCTGTCACATTTCCCTCTTCTGATAAAAGAAGCCAAACTTGGGAGTGGGGTTAGGTCAAGGGGGCACGTGGTTTACATCATCAGTGGGCTGTTTAGCAAGTATGCTCAGCTAGCATTTTGGTCCCACAGAGCAGCTCATCCCATTGGCTGTGGCTGCGGATGCTCCTAGCCCCCCCCCCCCAACTAGCCCCAGCTACCAGGGTCCAGGGTAACAGACAAGACATGATAGTAACATGATAACAGCTGTCATAAGCAGGAGTTCAGAAAAACTTGTGCAGCGCCAAATGGCCAAATTGATCCATCCAAATTGATCCATCCAAATTGGCACCTGGCCTTCTTAAATAAAGTACACCCAAAGAGTTGCGGAGAGTCAGAAAGAAGCAGAATGCCCGTGAAGACCACTCAGTGTGCAGGTTTCTGTATGTCCCTCCTCTGCATGTCCATGTATGAAGTGTGGGGTGCAGTGGGCTTACAAGAAGCCCCACCTTTTGCAAGATCAAGAGCTGCACTGTTAAATAAACTACCTTAGAGCCAGCTTAGAGTCCGCATGGGAAAAGATGGTCCAAGCACTCACAATTATATATAGCAAGGATTCAATAAGATTATGTAATTTTTGCATTTCCTCTCTGGTGTCTGTAGAAATTCCATCAGCTTTGCTGCACATTGGGCATATGAATTGATTTTTCAGCACACTGTCACTTGAAAGCTGCATTTCTGCTGTTTTATGTGTTGTGGGTTCCACATGGAGTAAGTGGAGGGTGGGTATCAGAGATCATAAATCTTGCTGTTTGTCTCAGGTGAATCCTCATAGTCTCTTCTCTCTCCCCATCCCACTGATCCTAGATCTGTCAAAGAACAGGTTCACGGAGATCCCCCCGGAGGTATGCCTGTTTGCTCCACTGGAGTCCCTCAACCTGTATCACAACTGCATCAGAGCCATTCCAGAGGCCATTATCAACCTGCAGATGCTCACCTACCTGAACATCAGGTGTGTAAACTCCCACTGTTCTGTGAACAAACAGGAACTCAGGGAAAAGTGGACGTACCAGGCTTCTATACATCAGCCTTGGAAGAGCTGTCTGATACAACAAAATGCGTAAACACTTGACTGTTACAGTGAATCTCGCCTCCTGTTCAAGTCTGTCAACGTTATTGGTAGAGCATTGTAAGATTTCCAAGCAACTACCTTTCAGTGTACTGTTTATGTAGTCTCTGTTTCAGTTGTCTGTTTGTTTGTTGTAGAAGTCTGTTTCTTTGTTTCAGTAGTTTGTTTTTCTCTGTTTCAGCAGTCTGTGTTTCTCTGTTTGAGGTCTGTATTTCTGTTCCTGACGTCTGTGTTTCTGTTTCAGAAGCCTATTTCAGTCCTTTGCTTTTTCTATTGTAAAGATAAACATTCACTGTCTTTGTTCCTCTTTCAGAGGTATAGGATTGGTTTGCTGAAAGGCAGATATTTTGCAGAGTTCACATTTGTGCTGATGTCACCATCAAAAGGCAGCACTGTGAAATTAACTTGTTGGACTGTAATACATTTTTGTCTTTCAGTGTAAAATGATAAAGATGTAAAAAAAATGTGCATTAAACACTGGGTGAATAAGCAGTATGCATATGTGCATAAACAATGCAGTTTCAGAACTGGCGACATTGTCTTACCCCCCAAGCCCCCCCCCCCCCCCCCCCCCAAAAAAAATGAAGTATACACACATCCACAAACTGTCTTAATGGGAGAGGCTGCATGTCTGTCATTGTGCAACATTGGCTAAGTTTGACTCGTAAACAGTGACAGTGACTGACATTAGTCAGGACAGCTTGAGGTCATGTGGCTCTGCTCATAAGAGGCCCTCCATCTTTGAGTCATCCCAGCTGAACGGCTCTACCATGCATTATATGATCAGCCATGTTCAATACAGAGAAAAGATTACCTTTGAATCAAGACAGAGGTACCAGTTTGAGCCCATCCAATACAGACTTTTTACAGGCAATACTTTTTTTTTAGGGCCAAGCCCATTCCAGTCAGTCTAGATGTGTGGAAACAGCCCACGGTACAGCAAACACACTAGCAGGTGGTAGAAAAAGGGCAGACAGAGACAGAAAGAAGCAAGGAGGGTAGGGGTAAATGACAGGCAAATCCACCTCTGCATTCCCCATCTGACACCTTCTTCAGGCTGCTGTGTTCTGCAACATCAAATTTACACCCTTGAGGTGTCGCTGCAGTTTTGCAGCATTACAGGTGAAACATTGCACTTTGTATCAGAGGGATAATTTTGAGTCCTGTGTGATGCATTCTGGGTAACCCCCACTTCAAGCGTGAGCACTGTGAAGAAGCAGCCTCATGCCATGTGTCCCGGCCTGTATGTGAAAATAACAGTAAACTGGCAAAACCAAACATCACCGGCCTGCAATATATCACATCCCTGTGTGTGAGAATGGGTCTGTTGGGGCTTTACGGGAGACAGCAAAAGTTCAAACCTTGATGATCTTGTTTCAGTAATTTCTTGATGGAGAAGGAATTACAGGTTTTTTTAATATGGAAAGTCATCCATAATATTAAAGTAATTGTGAATGATTTATTTACTGGAGGGTTAGGGATTGTTAACCTTTGTTCAACCAGCTTTTGGGGCTGGGTGTAAAATGTTCCCAAAGCAGGTCTTGTCTGGCTGGAGTGTGTCCCAAGTAGAACGGAAGGGTCTGTGTTTGACCTCAGGTCTCTTTCGCCTTCTTTGTTTCAGCCGGAACCTCCTCTCCACGTTGCCAAAGTACTTGTTCGATCTCCCGCTCAGAGTTCTGGTCCTCAGCAACAACAAGCTGGTCTCAGTCCCTGAGGAAATCGGAAAGTGCAAAGACCTCATGGAATTAGTGAGTACTGCGGCCCACTCCTAAGACCTGTGTGCTTGTAAGCGTTACTGTCTGTGTGCATTCCTGCATCTATAGAACTGTATGTGTGCGACATACACTATGTGTGTTTGTATGTGTTTGTGGGACTGCGTTTAGTGCCGCATCCTGATCTGTGTACTCTCCTCAGGATATCAGCTGCAATGAAATCCAGGTACTGCCCCCACAGGTTGGGAGGCTCCATGCCTTACGGGAATTGAACATACGCAGGAACTGCCTGCATGTTCTGCCTGATGGTGAGCTCTTCTCCTCTGCAGCTCTCCCTTTCTCTCTCCTACTTCTCCCTTTCTCTCCTCCCTCTCCCTCTCTCCCATTCTCTGTCTCCCACCTCACACATAGACCCCCCAATCCTCTGGCCATTTGCATTTCTGAAGTTCAGTAAGCTAGTTATTTAAGAGTTATCATGTTTTCTTGCTTCAGCAGTAGAAAGGTGGTCCTAAAGCTTGGTACTGGTGCACCTCTCAACTCTCTCTCTCTCTCTCTCTCTCTCTCTCTCTCTCTCTCTCTCTCTCCTTTAGAGCTGGCAGACCTGCCTCTCATCAGACTGGACTTCTCTTGCAACAAGATCTCGGAGATCCCTCCCGCTTTCCGGAGACTACAGCATCTGCAGGTCATCATCCTTGACAACAACCCTATGCAATCACCCCCTGCGCAGGTGTGTGTATCTGGGGGTCTGGGCCTCCCTCTCACCTCTGGTGTTTGCAGGAACTCCACAAGACAAGACAGAAAACAGTGCAGCTCTCTGTCTTTTGGCCTCACCAAGACAGCTGGGATTGTCTGTATGGCCCATGTTCATAAAACTGAGGCTACGCTGCCACCTAGAGGGCATCACCTGTTCCTACATGCACTGTACATAACAGTTGTACATTGTACATCTGCTTAGAAGATGACTAGATCCAGAGACACTTGCATAGCTAGCACATTTACATGTCATTTAATTATACAGCTGGATATTTATTAAATTAACAAAGATTTATTGAAATCTTTGTTAATAACCTTGCCCAAGGGTATTGCAAAAGTGGCCCAGCAGGGGACAGAACCGGCAACCTCTGGGTCACAAGGCTTGAGCATGAGTTAGCAGCACTACAGCTGATATGTGTATTTGTGATAAGGCATTACACTGATAATGGTGACTCATGTCCTGCATATTGTGGCTGAGGTGTTTTACTTTGTCTGTTGCCTCTTAGATCTGCCTAAAAGGAAAGGTACACATATTCAAGTACCTGAACTCCCAAGCATGCAGGATGGACAAGAAACCAGACTCGCTTGACCTGAGCAAACGCAGCATCCCGCAGCCTCTGACAGACAGGTAAAAATCCCACACTGGTTAACCTTTGCTCCCCCCCCACCCACCCCTGACTACTCATCACCCCACTGCCCATGCACACAAACACCTGCCTGTGCCAAACCCTGTCATGGGAAACACTCTGACGGAACAGGTTAGACGTAGGCCCATCTCGGCAGTGGGAGGTTTCACTTGTTTTTGTGGCAAGGTGGCGTCTGGATTAGTGTGCAGACCTGCTGTTGCTGTCACACCAGCCTTTCCGCATGAATTTAAGCGATGACAGATGCACTGTTGTGATATGTCATGACTGAGGACCAGGCCTCACATCTCAGTCAACCACATACCTCACTCTTCATCTGCAGCTTTTTGGAGTTTTAATCTGTCAGTGATGGTCACAGATCAAGAGGTTTTGGCACCCCAAGGGAAAGGCAGCAGGTTATTGGTTTATTTAAAGTGCTTGCCCACACTGCGGCAAGGAAAACTCATCTTATATTAACTTGCTAACCTGGTTGTATTTCTAGCAAGCAGGCTAGTTAGCGACCTTACTTTCAACTTGTCTCAGGTATTATTAATAATTCAGCAACTTGCTCATTGATAATGTTACGTAACTAATGGTGACCTTGGCTGTAGCTTAAATGGGGGGTAGGGGTCAAAATATACAGTATTAAAATATCATTTGGTCCATTCAGGCAACCAAAAACTGATGACTCGTTGGCCTGGCAACCACAGCTCAGAGTGAGCATCTAGCCCTGCTGAGCTTTGGTTTTATACCTTTCCTGTGTCATCATCACCATTTCCTGTGTTTCCACCCCCTCTTCCCAGCATGGAGGATTTTTACCACAGTAAGAACCATGGGCCTGACTCAGGAATCGGGAGTGACAACGGGGATAAGAGATTATCAACAACAGAGGTCTGTACCCTCACCTCTGATGCCCTCTGTTGGGCTAATGACTCCTTCCACTCATGCCTTACTCCTCACCGTTACGTCCTTCAGAGTGCACTGTCCAGCATGAGGGCATATTCAAGGGTTCAGTAGGGGAGCAATCAGAGCAGATCTATGGATGAGCTCACAGGGGAGAGATCACTGCAGATTTATGGATGAGTTCACAGGTGGAGAGAAATGAGTTGCGCAGACATGTTGTGCTCTGATTGGCTGGGCCTTTCTGCATGGCCTCAAGCCCTGTCCGACTCTTCCAATCCCTGCCGAGCATTCTGCATGTTCTGCGTGTTCAGTGTTCAGTTTATGGACCCAGTGTATGCGTGGGGGGTTGGTCGGTGTGTTTTAAGGGAGTTCAGAGTGAACATTAGCCTAAGTGTGTACTGGATTAGGATTGTGCTAAATGTGGCCAGTGAGTTTAGCAGTAGCATTATGCTTGGCAGATTCCCAAATGCTTTGTGTGTTGTGTGGTCTGAGTGTGGGCAGAGCAGCTTCTCCCTCTGTTTTTGATTGGAGCAGAGGTACATTGCCTTCTTGGGGCAGAATCTGTCCTTCATATCAGTCTCTCGGGGGCCAGTCTGAACATCACTTTTTAGGGAGTGCAGCTGCAACATGCATTTAGGGAGTGCAGTCGGAAAATATGTCACAGTTTCTTTCACTGTCTTAGAGGGCTTGAAACTGAACCAGCAGCAGGATCAACAACCAGTCAGCCTCCCTCTTAGAGCAGTTGCAGTGATCTCGTTTATATACATGCTACCTCAATAGGAATGATCTCAGTGCAACTGATGTGATACAATTGATGTGTGATCAAGATATTAAGGCTTTTTATGCTAACATTCCAGAAGCCTGGTGCCTGTATACCACAGAAAGCTGTGTTGATTAATGGTTAACTTACAAAATAACATTCATGTGTCATCCTGCTGTTATCCTCCAGTTCTTGATACCAGCTCCTTTCAGAAATGAAGATTCATTGTGCATAAGTGATAAAACAACTTTTTGTTCAAAGAGCTTCCTTTTGTCTTAAGGCTACAGGAATTTAATTTTTGAAGTGTGGTTTCATTCAAGCATGAATCATTACATTATGTTACATTACATTCATTTAGTACACACTCTTACCTAGAGCAACTTCCAGCACAAAAGAACAGAAGTGTATCCATTCAGCTGAACCATTAATCACTCATGTAACCATACAAGTGAACCATTAATGACTTTATTTTTCTCACACCTCACAGCTGTACCTTTAATCTTGCCAATAAAGGATGTGCCCTCTGTGTGAAGGAAGTGAATAATGTCTAGGCCTTTGTGCAGATTTCCGAAGGTGGCTGTTGGATCCATTTGTGGCATTCTTGTGCGTTGGCTAAAACTGAGCAATGGGCATTACGTGCCAAATGATGTATGTGTTGGCTGTCTGTAGGGCTGTGTGATATAGCTGTCGCGATATATCGCATAGCTATTTTCAGCGCAATAACAGCTATCCCCGGTATGTGGCATTAGGTTTCTTCCCGTATGTTTTTTCCCTTTAGTCATACCTGATGCGGGAGCACACCTCCAGTTTTCTGAGGCCATGTGAAATGCTTCTGGGGGAACAAACACCACTCGTATCTATTCAATAGGGCTGAGTATTGGCACAGATGCCCCGATTCGATTAGATTCCGATTAGATTAGATTCCGATTAGATATTGATTCGATAAGAATGAGATATGAAATACTATATAGCAGCTTTCCATATTTGGAGAGATGTTTAAAAAGCTCTAAAGGGAACACAAATTTACAAATGCAGAGTCACTGGAAATTGTGAAAATCACTAAAGAAAAGGCCAAAGGCTTTGCGCCGCTCATGCGCCGCTTAACGTCCATTCGGACAACGTCCTCCGTAGTCCCATAAGGTTATAATAAAGTTTAAAAATCCTGATCGCAAAACAGGACGTAGCGGACGTAACCGGATGTAGTGAAGGCAATGCTTCCCGCACGCAACATGTCTATCTCATGTCTCATGGAAATAAAGCGATTGCACTGCCAGGCGTATAATGGTACAGTAGCCTACATAATATACCGTATAATATATATGTCTTGATAGTCATAATAAACGCCTATGCTAATGTATTATGTAGCCTATGTACTGTATTTTCTATCATTGTTTTAATGTGAACTTTGCATACTTACAATTAAAAAGTTTACCGTATAACAGTGTATGCCTCGACTCATAAGCAGTAGCATCCAATCTTGTGCCTATTCCGTATAGGTTTGCTAAGTATATAGTATGGTGTTGGCACAATGTACAAATCACAACGTCCTATTTCACAAAACGTATCGTGGACGTATGGCTGTATACCAAAATCTTTTTATTTGAGGAACACATGGGTATAGTTCCTTAAAAACAAAACCTGTATCATTGCCTACTTATTAATGACACAAAGCAGCAATGTGTTTGCATCAGTTAGCTCAGAGAAAGCTGGTTTGTAAGGTAGCTACAATGACTGACTGCCAGTAGCAACTTTACAATTGTGAACATTTTCTTGCTAGCATAATATGAACAACTACAGCTACCTACCTGGCTAACGAACATGAACAAATACATTTCTCTTGAATGGTGCTAAATTACATTGCATTTGTGAGCAAGTGTTGCAGTTCAGTTTAGCTAGCTAGCTAGTTAGGTAGCTAGGTAGCCTTTAATCCGACAGTTAGGCTGTGTCAGAGCCCGTCTATTTAATTCTTTGGCTATGTTTAACCATTTCGGAAATGAACCTAGAAAACTGGAAAAAAATGCATATTAGCCTAAAAGATCAATCCATAAATTTTACAGATTTATATCGAATCGGACGAATTTCAAAAAACGATTAATCGAAAAAACAATATTTTTGCACACCCTTACTATTCGATGTCGATATCACAGCAACAGCACTATGCTGCTTCCATGTGGTAGATAGAAACACATGGCTACAAAGATAAAGAGTGAAAACATATGCTATGTGTTTTTCAAAGCTAATAGGTAAGTTAACCAACATATAGATACAAGTGATATTTTTCTGCCCCAGAAGCATTTCGCTGGAGTTAACTTTGGAGGTATGCTCCTGCATCAGGTATGACTAAAGGGAAAAAACATATGGGAAGAAACCTAACGCCACATACCAGGGATAGCTGTTACTGTGCTAAAAATAGCTATACAATATACATCGCACAGCCCTAGTTGTGTGCCATTCTTCTGTCTGACGGCTGCACCGCTGGCCTTCTGTCTGATGGTGTTTAGAGGACAGCAGCGTGACCGTAGTGCAGCCGGACTAAGTAGAAGTCACCCAAGCTCATGACCTGACCTGATCTTTCCCCCTTCCAGCCCTCCGATGACGACACAGTCAGCCTCCACTCCCAGGTGTCAGAGACTGCACGGGACCCGGGCCGGGCCGATGCCCACTCTCTGTTCACCAAGCTGGACTGCAGTAAAGGTAACAGAGCTGCCCCCTGTCAGTGTCTGAGCATATGGTAAATGGCTTTACTCTGCTGAATGACTCCAGTATTGCTTTAAGGTGGAGCATGGTAGGCAGATTATTGTCAGTGAATGTTTGATGCCAGTGTCTGCCATGTGTCTCTGCAGATCAGGAGGGGTTTGACTTCATTGACCCCAGCACGGAGGAGGAGGCAGCCCTTTCAGAGGAAGATATGCAGCACGGCGCCCGCTATGTCTCCTGTATAAAGGTAAGAAGCCCCTGCCCACAGTTTCCTGTATAAAGCTAAGGCCCATCCACTGTGCCCTGTATAGAGATAGTAAGGCTCACCCACTGTGTCCTATTATAGAGGTATGAAGGCTCTGCCACTTGTGCCCTATATAAAGGTAGACAGGCCCTACCCACTGTGCCCCACCCCTGGATTCAGTCCTAGCCATTTCATCAGGTGACAATGACAGGGAGTACGTAGCAGTGGAACAAATTAGCATTGTTCTGCCGGGGTAAGGGGTGGGCATGTTGGCAGGGGTTGCTCATCTTGTTGCTCCCAGGCAACTCAGACTCACCAGACATCAGCAAGTTGCTTGGGTTACATCAGTGAGGCTGCACCCCTCCTCAAACTGCTGCTTAGCTCATAGTAGGGAGCTAGGTAACCTGTAGTATGGAAAAATAGTCACTGGCATTTGAGTGTATTGGAGGGTTGCATTCACAGTGGATATCCAGTGAGAGGTGACAATGTCCATCTGGACATTCCAAAAAAGAAAGGGGGGGTGCCTAGGGGGAAAAAGGGGGAAAAAGCAAATAATAAATAATGAACTCTAAATTGTTTTTCAGGAGCTTGAGAAAGTCCTGAGCAAGTCACACCAAAGCGATGACAAGGAAAGTGGGAAAGAGGAGTCGGGGTAAGGTGTTCTTGACACCATCTGCTGCCGTATCACTGCATGCTGTGACAGGACGCAGCCCGCAGTCTCATCATTTCCTACTCTCTTTCAGCTCAGAGAAGGAGCAGCCAACAGAGGAAGAGGAAGAGGAAGAGGACGAGCTGAAGGAGGTCCTCGACTTGAGGAAGATAGCCACCCAGCTGCTGCAGCAGGAGCAGCAGAACAGGTGAGTCCCAGGCCCGCTAGAATGGCCGGCCTCCCTTTATGACATCACAATGTCCCCCACCCCCTGCCCCTGTAATCCCTCCCGCCAATCACTAATGCCTGTGCCTCTCCCTGCCGCTCCCCTCTCTGTCCTTCTCTGCTCTTCTTGACAGTTGCAAAGACAGTCTTGTGGTTTGTGTTAGTGTGCATTATGCAAAAGTATCTTATCTCTGTGTTATGACACAGCTACCACCTGTTGACAGATGAGATGCCACCAGATTGGAATTGAATTTTTTTTTTCTCGTTCTGCATGATTTCATTAAAGTAAAAGCTTTTACGCAAATGTCCCTGCATACACCTAGCACACCCTCTTGGAGGGCTTGTCCGACACTCCCAAAATCTGCCTGGTTTCCTTTTCCCTCTCTGTACTAACACCTCTCCCCCTCCCCTGCTTCTCTCTCCTCCTCACCCCCTTCTTCTTCCTTGCCCGTCTCTTTGTGTCCCTGCTCACTTGTTCTTGGCCGTGATTGGTGCGCACATTACCAAGACGGCGGTCTCTAATGTGTAGAGCGTCCCTCAGCGAGAGCCTCTTCCACCGACGGAGGGCCTGTGCCCGAGTACACAGGTAGAGTGTGAAGGTGTGCACATGCGCGCACGTGTGTGTGTGTGTGTGTGTGTGTGTGTGTGTGTGTAAAGGCACGCACACGTGCATGTGGTTGTGTGTGTGTGTGCCTGTGCACGTCAGTGGGCGTGTTGGTTTGGCAAGACCAGCTCCACCTGGGCCTTGTAGTAACCTGTCTGAACTGAGCTATGACATCTGTCCATGCTGCTCAGCAGCACAAAGGTGATCTCATCTAAAAAATATGTTGACAATATTTCCCAGCTTTCAGTGGAAATGCAACCTCAATCGCCTTCTGTTTCTAGGTTCCTTAGTCAGTCGGGGAGCAGTGCAAACAGTAAGCAGAGATCACCATCTCAGATTACCAGGAGGTACAAAATAACGATCCCTTTTTTCCCATTTTTTGTAATATTTGTTCACTGCTGGTTTTTCTTGTATATACGTATATCTAGCCATCCATTCTTCTCTCTCTCTGTCAGTCTACCTATCTGTATTTATGCGTGTATATATATGCCTGCACTCATAAAATGTGTGGTGTAGGTGTTTAAATTTGTGGCAGTATGGCCCATAAACATATTCCAGAGGGATGATGTGCTGCCCCCTTGTGGAGATGTGCAACTCATGCTGTGACTCAGCAGATGGAATAGCATGTGCTTGGCCCGCACTGTTCATTGAGAAAGTGTGTCTGTCAGCTCAAAATGTGGTGCCTGCCAGTTGACTGCTTTTAATCCAAATTGCACATGCTGGCTCGTAAACGATATTGTGATCTGCAAGTCTGCTTTGAGAATGCTTGGAACTGAGACCCACATGTATGTCTGTTTCCTTCAGTGCTTCTTTAGAGGATAGAATCCCTGGAGAGGAGGAGGCCTCCAGACAGGTACGTTGCTCATCCTCTGTTTTCAGTAGCTATTAATATCATTGGAGTGAAACACCTGCTTGTGAAACTGACTCCCTAGCATCACAGGGCTGACTGAAATGTGTGAGCAGTGCCAGGTTGGAACTGTAAACTGATATGTTGCCATAGCAGTCAGGGGCGGTGGGTTTTTTCATGTCTGTCAGTGGTCTTGTCACAAAAAACTGCTATGGCCATATTCACATTTGAGTTTCTGTTTTGGGAAATCCCAACCATTCCAACTTCTTTTGTGGGAAACTTTGTACCAGGACTTTCAAGTGCTGCTAGATTACAAGGGTGAAGTCTTATTTGCCTAACAGAATAGTATGAAAAGTGCTCTGTTGCAAGTCATGTGACCCTAGGATGGGTGTGTCCAAATGGAAGAATTGGGCAGAGTCTCATTCACATAGCTTGTATATGCCTAGGCTTTGGTCACATCTGATGTCATTTCCCCTTTCTCTGTAAAGGACCCACAATTCACAGATGAGGATACGTCATTCTCTGAGGTTATTCATTTAATTTGTATAATTTCTGATTCGTTTTTAGTCATTGTTTTGATTACGATTGTTTGGAGTTACTTATGTTTGTTTGGAGTTCGAGGTATTTTCGAGTTCAAGTTAATTTTTCACAAACACATACCTACATACACACACACACACACATACACAATTGGTAGCAGATCCACCTCCACCAGTACAGAGATCCACACACAATAACACAAGTACCATTTAAACAGAGGTACACACACACATTTAGAGGCAGTGCAGTGATGTGGTGATGTTTCTCAGAGGAGCAAGCAAGCTGGTGTGGCCCCTGCCTGCAGAGAATGATGGGATTGTTTCTGAAGAGAAAGGTGACAGGTGTGCTCACTCTCCCTGGTGGTAGTGGACGTGTGGCAAAAACTCCATTGGCTGTTTTGCAGCACTCCTCCAGCCCAGCCAACGGCTCCCTAACCACCGAGCCAACGGCCTCCGACCCACAGCAGCCTGAGGGACAGCAGGCGATGCACCAGGGCGAGGACCGCAGGCGAAACAAGTACCTGCGCAAAGACTACCTGAAGGTACCCCTCTCCCAATGCTACCACACACACCTGTGCAGTCTGTCTCTTTCTCTCTCTCACACGCGCGCACACACACACACACACACACACACACACACACACACACACACACACACACTGCACATGCTCACGCGAACACGCGTGAGCATACAGGGCTCTTTGTGAGGCTGTAGTACATCAGCCTTCACAGCCTGTCGAGCCCTAGCGATGCAGAACCTCCTTTCTGCACGCATCTTTTCATTCCTGAACAGCACTGACGTGTCTCTGCATGGTGCCCCCCATGATTCTGGAGCCTGCTATGGGTAAGGCCACTCCCCCACTCCTCCTTGTTTCCTGCACATTTTGTTGTAGCGTTCATTATACACAAAGTAGAAATGTCCTGCAGATCAGCGCTATCCCTGCTGGAAACACAACCCCAGGGCATGCTATAGTGCTTTGCATGTGTGTGCATGTGCCCAACCTATTATTGTTTTGCAATACTCTGCACTGAAATCAGGCTCTAATAAAACTGTCTCACTTGTGGTAATTTGCAATATGATGATGGTCCAAAATACTTGCCAGCTCAGTACCCATCCTTCCCAGCAGGCTATTTGCCAGGTGGACTTCCTGTGTATCTCAATTCAGTAACCTTAGCAGTGAACGGTGAACTTCTGTGGAATTTTTGTGGAAAGCGGCACTATGAGTCCCCAGAACGTTTTCAGAGGAAAGACGAAAGCCAAAAAGTCCCCCTGCTGCCGGCAGCGTGACTGCCTGCACTATCACGACTTCAGTGACTGGATCAAAGCTGTTGGTGTGCAGATAGCGATTGGTACAACTGGGAGTGGCTGAGCTGTAACAGCATGTGTTTCACAGCATGCCTCAGGAACCCTAACCACATGCCGCAGGATATTCCGAGACACTGCTGTTTCGTGACCTTAACTCAGCCAGTGTACCGTTAAATCTGTTTTTAATAAACATCTGATTGCCTTCAGCCTCTTGGACTAACACAGTGACTTAACAAAAGCTCTGTGCTGACAATGGCTAATCAGCAAACGACTCAGATCAGCAGCCACGCCTTTTCCCTGCCTCACCGGTGACTCCCATCCTTGGAATGAAGTTAGAAAAATCAGAGTTGTATTTATTCATCTTTGCATAAATGGTTATAAAATCTTACTTGTTTTATAACCATGTGGACTACTCTTGTCTCATCTCACAATGGCACCCTTCTCATGGGCATAGCTGCCTGCACACACATGCACACACACCACACACACATACACACACACAGGCAGTACTCTGCTGACAAATTGTGGGGAGGGGCACTAGGAGGGAAGGATGTCTGGCTCACTCCCATCCTGGCAGAATGCTGTAGGGTCCCAGTCATTGATCCTGAGCCTTGCTGCCTGAGCCACTCACAGGCCTCTTTCATGTGTGCATTTATTTTAACAAATGGTTGTCACTTATGTTTCCTGCACATTGGCCTCTTCTCTAATAACTTTGGTTTAGTGCCAGGGCCAAGAGAGAAGTCCGAGTTTGTCTGTGTGTATCTGTTTGTGCATGTGTGTGTGTTTGTGTGTGGTGGGGGGTGGATGGGGGTTGAGAGCGAGAGAAAAAACCAACCAAAGCAATGAAGGAAAATAACACTGGAAAGGCAGGAGGCCCCTTTTTCTTACTGCCCCTATCCAGTGCCTTTGTTTTGGCTGCTTGTTTTGTCTCCCTAGCTTGTTGTTTTTGTTCTGTGAAACCTCTTATCACACCTCATCGTGAGGGTGCAGTTGAGGTTTGTTTCTTTTTACCTTTTCTGCTCATCATGTAACTAACAAACATCTGTTCAGACACTGATTTGTGCATGTCTCTCTCTCTTCATTTTGTCATGTTGTATGCATGTTATTTCATTAGTGCTAAAAAGGTTAGCATGCTATTATCAGTTATGCTATTAGTTAGTTAATATGTTATTGGCTAGTTATTACAGCACTGTTCACTACATAGTTTCCACCTGGAAGTGGTGGGAGCTGATAGCCGTTCTCCCTGTGGGTTCTCATGTTGCGCACAGACGGTGTCTCCCAGGCAGAGGTTTCGCTCTTTTAATGTTAGTGTGAAGCAGGTGATGGAGTGCTGCACTGAGAGACAGCAGTGACTGACTGTCTCCCTCCTCTATTCCAGTTTAAGTGTTTGACTGCTCGCAGGAGCCTCAGTGGAACAGAGTGTGAGGTCAGTGTGTACCACCTGTGTGTGTGCGTATGTATATCAGCAATGTTCCAGCTGTTGGCTGTGATATTCTGTGTAATTTTGCAAGTCCTAACTATCACTATAATAAAACATCTGTAATCATACAACTGTGCAACCATTTCCAAGCATTCTGCCTCTTGATAACTATACACAATACTCATGTGTAATATTTGTATTGCAGGAAGGAGTGAGCTCTGCAGATATCAGCACGGCTTTAACAGTATTCGGACTGAAGCCAAGATCAGGTAAAACTACAGCTTGGTGACGTTCTGTTTAACCATTTGATTGAATCAGCTGCATGAAAATCAGCAACAAGGAAAAATAACCACAGATTTCTCTGTGGTTGGTATTAGGGGTCGTCCGATTATCTGGTCGTTAGATAACAGGGCGATATTTGCACATTTTTGATTATCGGTTATCGGTATATTTTTATCTAAATTCCCGATAAAAAAAAACACTTTTAAAAGCAATGCGTGTACTATCCCGACGAGAAAACCTGCTATTGGCATGGCTAATATTCCACAAAATTCCCTCATTGGCTGAGACAACGTTATCTGACCTTGAAAATCAAACGTTTTCTCAGACCTGCTGCTAGAAACAAGGATGGAAGGTTAAGTATCCAGTAAAAGGGTCGTTGTGCTCAAACCATGCCGTTAACCAAACTCCACTAGGCTAATTTGACCTTTTAAAAGCAGTATAAGTTGTCTACGCTTAAGATAAAATACAAGCTTGGAATATAAAAGAAATAAGGACTTTTAATAAGGACTAATTGGTGCACTTATGCTATAAGTTGCAACAGTTTGACACTGCACATTTAACAAAGAGTAATGTATATTTATTCTTTCAAATGAAACATTCAAAGAAATTTACCCTAAAGCACAGCCCTTCTGAATTACAGTCGTCATTTAAGCAGCCATTCACGAAATTAAACTTCAGCTCGCTTGCGATTGCACTGTATGTTGGAATATCGCGGCAAAGCTGAAAATACCCGTTTGCCGCTTTGATGTTTCTTCATTTGGATTCATCATCATCATGGAAGTCGAGTTATTAAAATAAAAATTTGCAACAGTTTGCACTTCACACTAGTATCGCTAACTGTATCACAGGCTTTCCACACGGTACCCTACTTTTGTATGAGCTGTCCACATAAACGACTGATGAGCAAATGGGCTCTTAAAATCTCCCCGCAGCTTCAGAAAAGGCATGGAAGCACAGGCTAGTTTTCAGGTTTGATATTTCATACTTTATGATGAAAATGCAGCCTAAATGATGTGTCAATTTGCTTTATTTCTTAAGCAATGATTGCCATCGTTCGTCTGATAATTGAATGCTTTTGAAATAGCGATAGGTATCTGCTGCGTAGCCAAAATAAGATAACCATAGAAAAATGTACCCACATCGTCAATATTAGCTCCCTTTTAGTAGGCCCTGTTTCTCTCTCGGACACCATCTCATTCGAACGTGCACACCCTCGCACACACGCTGCAGCTCAAATGTGACCCTCACAGAAAATCTGTAATGCCAAATGCGGTCATGTCAGTTATTGCAATATTCAGTTTATTTTTATCTTTGAGAAAGAATTTTCATTTGATCTTTTTGCTCTTTATTTAACTTTATGCCTGAAAACATATGACTAAGTAAAGAGGGTTTGTAAATAAGGCCATGTTGTCACAGCCTATTTCTTTTCACACTGGAAAAAAAAAACATGTTAAAAGCATTCAGATATCAGCCTGAAATATAGGTTATCGTCCTCTTTTTGTCACAGATAATCATTATTGTATCGGCCTTGAAAAAACCATATCGGTTGACCCATAGTCGGTATGCTCACTGACTCGCGACACAGCAACTGTTAACCAATAAATGGAGTCTGCAGTGGGGCTCACAAACATGCTGCTCAGGCCAGGTGATCACGGGAGAACATCACAGAAATGACTTAGAAGTGAGCAGAAATGCATTCATTGATTGAGGGAAGCAGCAGTCTCGATTGGGTGAGAGACCTGGAGTGACCAGAAAGAATTTTGCTCTAAATAAACATCCCATTTCTCAGAAGAAATAGCCACTGCCCAAAATATAACCTTTTTTATTCAGTCCCTTTTAACTGCCATTTGCATGCTGCACATATTTAGGTGTTCATCATCATTATTGTCATAATCATTGTCATCATCTTTACCTGATTGTTGAAATAAGAACAGTTTTTACCCGATGCCTGAAATAATAAGAACTTGCACAAATAAGATGCATAGTCTATTTAAATAGAATTGTTGACACTCAAACAGAACCGTGAACGGTGCTACTCTTTTTGAGGATTATACTCATACAAAGTGTTTGCAGAATATTAATCCTGTCCTGTTACACCTAAAATATTTCATTATAGCAAGGAAAAATTTTACTATCAAATTTTGCCATCCTCCTGGTAAAATAGGTCTCTCCCAAATGTACCTTTAAATTTAATCATTCTGCAAACCCTTTCATCCAAAGTGACTAGCAAAATCATTATCAAACATCAAGTAGAAAAGATAAGGGGTAATCAAAGCCAACAAACCGCGTCAGTGACCAAAGTTGGGTTCAGCATTAGCTTTCAAACTAGTTTACAAACAAGAAAATGTAAGCTAGACAAAATACTGTATTCATTCAATACTTATTCATTATGAAGCGCTACAGATGAACTATAGATCTTGGGTGTGGAAATGTCAGGAGTATGTATCTTCTTAGTGTAAATTCAGATAAAGCATACACTCCTTATTCACTCACACATTCAGGAATGAAATGTGTTCACCTGTGTTCATCTGTGAAGCCCATTTTGGCATGCTTTTGAACAAAAACAACAGCTGAGGAATTTCAACAGAACTGCACCCCAGGACCTTGGGAACAACACTTTTTAAAACATTAACGGTCAGCCTTTGTTATGATCTGACAGGCCCAGCTTATGCCAACCATTGTTGATGGAAGACCTAAGATGTTTTCCTGTTTCCAGCCTGTTCTACATTTAATATGTCACTCATTAATCTCCTCCTCCAAACAATACCATATTGAGTTGCTTGAGTTGTCAAGTCTGAGTCAATGTTTCAACTGGAATGTGTTAACTTTAAAACCAGCTGTTCATTGACTGTACCTAATGTAATGGAATGCCGCCCTATCTACAGAAAACAATACACAAGCACATGCACACACACCACACACACCACACAACCACACACACCACACACACCACACACACACCACACACACCACACACACACCACACACACCACACACACACACACACACCACACACACCACACACACACCACACACACCACACACACCACACACACACACACACCACACACACCACACACACCACACACACCACACACACACACACCACACACACCACACACACCACACACACACACACAACCACACACACACAGGCAGTACTCTGCTGACAAATTGTGGGGAGGGGCACTAGGAGGGAAGGATGTCTGGCTCACTCCCATCCTGGCAGAATGCTGTAGGGTCCCAGTCATTGATCCTGAGCCTTGCTGCCTGAGCCACTCACAGGCCTCTTTCATATGTGCATTTATTTTAACAAATGGTGGTCACTTATGTTTCCTGTACATTGGCCTCTTCTCTAATAACTTCCGTTTAGTGCCAGAGCCAATTTCTCCAGGTTTTCTGCACATGATTCAGTTTTTGATGTATCCTTTTCCAATTCCTGACCCCCCAAGGGAGCTTGTGTTTTCAGTTTTTACAGGAGTACTTTGTTTGAAATGTACTCCTGTAAATTACTTGTTTTATGCATGTCATGTGACCATTTCAGTAACTGCTGATTAAGGCTAATAACCTGACTTATTTTGTTCTCACAACTGAACAGTTGAACAAACTGAAATATGTATGGATGCTTATGTAATGCTTAAGTAATTTGTAATGGGGATTTATGAAGGCATTATGAATATCTACATGATACTTATTATCATTAACCTTCTAAGAAGTGTTTATAACATGAGCTAAGTCAAGTTAAGTTAAATTTGTCTTAAGTCAGCTTATAAGAGGGAGCTGGCAGCTGGCAGTTATTTAAGAGAATGTGTTGGGCAGATGGTTAAAAACCAGATCATTCTCACTCAATAACAAGTAACAATCACTCTTAATTGGCTGATATATTTTGGACTTCCAAGTACTTCTTTTTGTAACGTTTGCTGCATGTTGTGTAGAAGATGTGTTTTCTTCAAAAAATTAAGTTAGTGAGAAATGGAGCCCAATCAGCTGGTAATCAAAAACAGGCCACAGCCTAATTATGTGCTTTTTAGAGGAATGGGCTCTCTGCCTGTAAAAACCAGCAAGAGAAGAAAATCTGAAATTAAAAAATGCATTTTAGCCCTTTATTGAGTCTGTCTGATGGCCAGTGGATTCAGTGCATTGGTAATCTTAGCTAAGACACTTTAATTAGAATTTGGCATGAACTTGTCTAAAAAAGGGAATGTGGCTGTTCTGGTTTCAAAATCAATTTCAGCATTGTTTGTTAAAATCCTTATCAGCTGAATCACAAATTCCACCAGCCTGACAGCTTTGATTGGGGCTGCACACTTTTTCCAAAGTGATGCAAACAGTCAGAGTCTGAGAACTTGGAACTGCATGAATTCAGAACAGCTTTGCCCTGAGGTCGGAGAAAATAATGATGAAAAAAAGCCAAATCGCGTGTGTTTTTCATACCAGCATGGCTGACAGGTCATAGCCTGTGTTTTGAGAAACTCTGCAGGTTTGCTTTTCCATTGTACAGTGGACAAGTTCTGAGGAAGTGGCAGGAAATGAAGACGGCTTCTTTGGAAGCGGCCAGGGTGCACTTAAACAATGAGCTCATGTTGTCCATTATCAGGCAGCAGGGGCACGTCGCTCTAGCTCGCTGGCTTGCTTGCTTGCTGACTGCGCTGGGAGCCAGCAATTTGGGAGGGACGCCAACTACCCCCGCTGTTGCTACCTAACCCCTGACCTGTCATGACATCCTCAAGCACATAGACACATGCACACACCATCCCCCTTTCGCTGCAGCATTCTCCAGAGGAAGCCGGCAGGAGCACGGCGCAGCGGATCCAGGGTTTACCATCCGGAGGAAGATGGAGCATATGAGGGAGGAGATGGAGCAGATTCAGCTGCTGCGGCAGGTCAGGAGGTCGGATGTCAGAGGTTGACTGGGGGTGTCCGCTCACAGTTCGCACAACCCCCCCATACTGTCCTCCCATTTCCTCTAACATGGTTACAATCTCTCGACCACCCCACAGCTTCACAGGCTCTCTGAGTAGGCAGTAGGACTGACAGCTGGACTCTTTCACTCCCGCTTCCATTTCTCTCTGTTTATGAACCTCACCAGCTGTCTATATGGGAGGTTAACGAAGGAGTCCAGTGTCTATTGCAGTGTCCTTACAAGAGATGGTAGTTGGATCATTTATCCATCCACAAAGGGAATTTTTCTTGCACATGAGAATAAACACAGGCAAGAAAAGGTCAACATGACATATCACATGACACAACAATAGCATAAATGAGACAAATTACAGGGAAGTTGTGCGTGTGATGGTCAGGAATGTAAAATTCTCCAGCCAGTGGCAATATACAGTATCAATCAAAGACATAAATTATCTCTATATTCACTAACAAATTTCCAATTAAAATCAGCTGTATACCTTTGGGTGAATGAAGAGAGATGTTTTACTTCTTATTCTGGAATTTTATTGCACTGACCAGAAGGTACAGCTGTGTATTCATGACGTAAATGGTGTAAGGGGTCAGATGTGTTTTTTGAGCAAGGCACAGAATGGGACTCTCAAAAAAATGATATAATATCTGGCTTATTTTGGCCTCAAATCCACAGAATCTGGAGTCCAGGCTAAAGGTTCTACTTCCAGACGATGTGGGAGGGGCCTTGATGGATGGGGTGGTCCTTTGCCATCTGGCCAATCACATTCGCCCTCGCTCTGTGGCCAGCATCCACGTCCCCTCCCCGGCAGTGGTGAGCCCATACACCCAATCACTTCCCTCAGGGAAATGTGTGTTCCTGCTCTGTTGGCTACACTGGCTGCATTGGTAATTACCAGGTAATAGATTGTGATGACATCACAATTTACAGCAAGGCGCTTTGACTGGAGCTCTCCTTATCGATGGGGTCCGTTTAGTTGTAACTTCTCACAGGACCAGGAAGTTGATATCCTGAACACCTGGCTTTAGGCGGAGGCAGTCTGTAAGTTCTGATCTGTGACCGTCCTCACCCTCGTCCCGTGCTCTGTGTTGACAGCCTAAGCTGAGCATGGCGAAATGCCGCAGGAATGTGGAGAACTTCCTTGATGCCTGTAAGAAGCTCGGAGTGCCACAGGTATGATTTCCTGCTTTCCAGCCGCACACAGCTCATGCATTTCCCAGAACTCCCCCAAACATGTCCCCTTTGCCCCCATGCTACTCTGCATGTACTGATTTGATCTTACTTCCAGTTCCCAAAATTTACATTATTGAGATTTATCTGTGGTTTTATCTGCTCATGGGAGTTTTCACACAAGAAGGGTACCTATTGGGTAATCTAATGGCTCTCTCTGTCCTCCTTTCTCTCATAGGATCGACTGTGCTTACCCCATCACATCTTAGAGGAGCGCGGCCTGGTCAAAGTGGGAATGACCGTCCAGGCTCTGCTGGACCTGCCAACGTTGAGGCCGACACAGCTGTCTGCTGTGTAGCTCTCCCCCACCACTGCTGCATAGCCCGTCCAACAGCCAGCCACCCACGCTGCTGACCCTGGATTGGTGTGTCCACTGTGACCCGCCACTGCAATAACCCAAATAGTCTGCCCCACACTGCTGACCCCAGATCAATGTGCCCACTGTGATCTGCCGCTCTGTACCCCCCCTCCCACCCCAAGAAAATCTGCACAACATTGCTGACCCCAAGTCAGTGTGTCTACTGTGACCTGCCACTACATACACCCCACAGTCTGTCCCACACAGCTGACCCTGGATCAATGTGTCTACTCCAGTGTGCCCCTTGATACCCCTCACATGCGTCCACAGTCTCGAGTGCAACTCCTGACCCCAGATCTGTCCATCTCTCATCTGTGTATGGAGGGTGTGGATACGGCTGGACCTTTGGCGAGCCGATTGAGGTGGGAGAGTAAAACGCTCCTCATGTATGAAATCAGGCCTGGACAGCCTCCTCCTGAACATGTCCCATCCATTGACTCAAACCAAGGGGGGGTATGTGGGCCAGTGGCTTTCACTTCAAACCTAATTTCACTCTGTGACCTGGGAAACAAAGCAGCTGTTTCCTCAAATAACACTGACCAGCGCAAGCTTTCAGATGGCAGTCTGGACTAGCACTCAGAACGCCATACTGGGGGGGGGGGGGGTCGTCATGGTGCTGATCATTTTTGATTTTTGTACCCTTCAGAGGGCATCTGCAGGACACTGTGATGCTGAAATCTTGATCATCCATCTGATAATTTCATAATTTCATCATTTAAAAACAACAAACTTAGCCTTAAGGACAAGGGGGAAAGCTTTTTACTCACGGCCATTAGAGTAAGCTTAAAAAAAGCTTTTTTAAAAAAAGAACTTTAATTTATGATTTTTATCAGAACTTGTGTGAGTTCACCTCTCTTTCACCAGTCTGTTCTTGCTCAGATGGGCGTGTTGGTTTTCTGATGTAATTTATTTTTAAAGCTTCTGAGTTACAGTCTTGCACCCTGGTACTCAGAACTTTCAGCACCATAGCATGAATACCAGCTTCTTTAATTCTATCAAAGGCAGGCAAGACTTTTGAATATTGTATTTTATGAAATGTGATGCTGCTACATTCCTTTCAAACTGCATAATATTTTGTGGTTCTGCACTGACACAGTGTCCATGTTTTTTTTTTCTTTATTGACTCCAGGATATGATGCAAGCGACTGTCAGCATCTGATATCAAGTGAGAGATGCTAGATGTTCTAACTTAAGGCCATGTACAAACACCATATTGGCAAAACAGAACTTTGGCTAGCTATCACTCATCCGGAATCTGCCTTTAACGAGCTGGCTGTAGCTATTGCCATTTCAGATGAAACTTGATCTCAGTGGCTTTGCTTAATTTTGTATGTGCTCTATCTGAGCAACTCAGATGAGCCTGAATGAATTGCAGGGTGCCCAGTGTGACAAGAGGACCCTTACTGACACATCTACCCCTTTTGCCAAAAAATACAGTTGCAGTGGCCTCCTCATCATTATCTGTAAATGATGCGGCCAGGTCCAACACTGTCCAACACTGATAGACTTTACTGGCCTTTCAGATCACATTGGATGAGCCTGCCTTAAGCAGCAGCTGGATGCAATCATTTTCAGTCTAGAAGGAGGACACAGTGCTGTATGCGATAGCTTGGTATGTAATGGTCTTGGTCAATCGTGGTGCTATCAATCACAACGTTTTGCAACGACGTTTGCAAAAAATCGTTTAAAAAGTCTTTTTCTACGTTATCATAGAAAAGTGTCTTTATTTTATCAGTGGCTTTATGTTATAATTTGCGAGGTGACGAATATCACCTCACTGAAATTCAGTTACAATGCATATTATGCTGTCTTTGGCCTCCCTCTAATCTCAGCCCAGATCCCTACCTGACATACTTACTGGCCTACTTTTTAAATCAGACACACGGCTCCACCTTGCGATACCACAAGAAAAATTCAAAAAACTGTTTAAGCTAAGAAAAAGAGAAATGAAATGAAAGTAAACTTTTCCCACTGCTGATAGAAGTGTGTCCGATTGTGTCAAAGCCTGATGGGTGTGGCTAAAGAACGATGCGCAGTGGATGAGTTCTTGCCGATGTGGTGTTTCCCCCTGCAGCCTCGAAAAACATTCGCTCCTGTACGCTGGAACACAAGTGTCACATGTGCCTGTCCCAGAGAATCTGACCAACCACAAATAATATTCACTGAAGCCACAAACCTACAAATTCCATGAGCTAAAGTTATGAGAAATCCCTTCTCCTTCCAATTCCAGATGAATGAATTTTCGTATTTGAAAGACTGATAACATAATGGTAACAAATATCCATTACGACATTCCACATGACAAATGATATTGGCATTTGTGAACTAATGGTGAGACAATATACATGAAGAAGCTTCCTGGGCACAAAATGAGATTGGCGATAGCTAACCAGTGGGGGACACAATTATGTTAAAGTAGTTAAACATGCAATTAGTATTTTTATGAACAAATATGAAAAACAAGTCCTAGCTGGCTGGACAGGAGTTTGCAGGAGGTAAAGTGTCAGTCTTCTACTCGGTTTGGACTCATGGAGGTTCACAGTATTCCAGTAAGATGTTGGCAAGTCTCAATCTTGGCAGCTGTGACTTGCACATTTCCTGGTCAGGAATCGATTAAACAATTTTTATATTCCCATGCCTGTTAGCTGAGACAGGAATGGCTGAATGAGCTGTTTTCTCAGAGTCATCCCACAGTGTTATGTCTCTCAAATCTGAGTGCCTGCCTAGTCATTACTAGGGATGCAACGGTACACGGTATTTTGTCGAACCGTTCGGAACGCCCCCTACGGTTCAATACGCACACGTGAACCGCGGTAATACGATATGCCTGTCATTTTCCTATAATTTCCAAAACTTGCTTATTGCGCTGCAGACTACACGCACGTTGTACATTCAGATCCACAGAACATCTCTGTAGCCTGTCAGCGCTCTGTATACAAATACGAGCTGGAGAAGAGAGGGGAAACTAAAAACAAACATTCTCGCGCACGGTCACACCGGTGTGATTTTCCGTTTATCGCGTATGCGATTTAGGGATGAAACGGTTGCAGGTAAAAATCCCGATGGTTAGTATTACCGCTTCAAATTTTAATTATCGTTAAAACCGTGGTTGATGACCGCGCTTTGAAAAACTGACGTTAAACACTGCCTAGCGTCAACCAAAGTTAGCAAGTCTCCCAGACGCAGGTGCACAGGCGCAGCATGCAACGTAGGTTTGTTTTGCGTCAGTGAAAACATGGCGGAAGGCAGTGATAGCGTTCCGGAGATTTTTCAACGGTATAAATTTTCATACCGTTTCATCTCTAGTGCGATTAGAACACTAGATTGGAAAAATTCTAGCTAATTTTCTTTTTGCGGGAACAGTGATTTAACGTTAAAAAATATAGCAAATGCTAATTGAAAACAATGAGAAGCTTAATAACGCTAATGAAAACATGACAAACCATGTACCGTAACAGTCGCGCTACATAGCATAAACATAAGTTGCTATGCGAAAGGGTTAAAAGTTCAATAAATGCATGATGTTTCCAAAGTCAATGAGTAATCGTGTTAAATAATCGTGATCTCAATATTGACCAAAATAATTGCGATTATTATTTTTGCCATAATCGAGCAGCCCTACTAGTCAGTCATGCTGCCATTTTTGAATGGAAGGTTTTATTTGTCTGTAGGGTAAACAAAGATTTCATTGTTTAAAGGGTGATGTGTTTTTATTTTTTTCTTAAATATAAAGATACCGAAACCATACCGTTACCGTGACCCAAAAACCATGATACATACCGAACCGTGGGCCCACTGTACCGTTACATCCCTACTAAGCAGAGATATCCAGCAGGGTGGTGATATTCCATGCAGATCCCCAAAAAAGGGAGTCGAACATGAAATTTAACTTTTTAATTTCAAAATTTTTGGTTAACTAATACATCGGAATGGATCGTTATGGATATTTTCTCCTTTCTGAATTAGACTGTGATGGACATTGGGAGAAAGCTAGAGAAATACTGGTTTGAAACCATGCATTGGTGTGATTTATGCACATAAACATGTTGGCATTATATCACCCATTTCTTGAACGATAGCAAATTTTTTTTTTACTTTTTTAAATAGATACTTTTAACCGCTTTAACTTATTTTTTTTTATAAAGTTTTATAATTATTTATTAAATGGTATCAGTTCATCCTTGTTTGTACTAGGGATCTGTTTCATGGTCACTGAATCTCATTTGTGAGTTTATCATGTAATCAAATGACAAAAGACATTTGTTTTGTTTATATCAGGGAATCTGAGAGTGTCTATGTATTCTTTCTTGTTCATTTGATTTTTATAAATTCCTCTCCTAAACCACTTTTTTTCCCCATTTTGAATGCAGTGGTGAAAGTCTGAGGACTTCTAAAAAATATACTTCTGAGCTCCAATGAAATCCCCATTTGAGTGTCCTAGTCTTGTCTTTTAAGCCGTTGTGCTTGAAAGGCCTTGGCCAGGGACTGTGGGACCCACACAGTGACGAACTGGGGTTTTTCATGTGTCTGAGAGCATGCTGTGTAGGCGGCTTACCAGGGAGCGTGCAGTCACGCACACTGCATGGTAAGAGAGAGCCCCCCCTTCTCTGCATACACAGGCATTTTTCTCTCTTCCGCAGTTTGCTGTACCGTGGCTATAAAGACTATCTCTCCATTTCCTTATGTGTATTCAGGTCACAGCGGATGTGAGCATTAAAACGGCACAACTCATAAAAGGAGATGATGACATAAAGTCTGTGTCGCTGTTGTCTTTTTTTGAAGTATGACTGTACATATGTAGTTGTTGTGGTTTAGATACCGCGTTTGTTCAAGCTGAGCGTGTGGTGACAGAGCCCTCCCTCCTGTGTTGAATTTCATGCTTCATTTATGCTATATACTGTAAGATCACACCCATCCACTAAAGCTCTGCCTTCATTTCAAGAGGTGTTCTGGAACCCTGTTTGAATGTGATTTTTTTTGTCTGTTTTTTTTTTCATGTCATCCTACCACACAGTGTCTATCATTTTCACGGCCAGCCCCAAGCCATTGCCCTATCAAAACAGCAGAACAGCGGCACCAAATTCATGCAGCCAGAGAAAGAATCCTACAGCATGCTGCTGCAGGTCAAACTCTGCATTCTGGTGTCAGTTTTGCCTTGAGTTGATGTTCTCTGTGACCAGTCTGCCCCCTCCCCCCTTTATATTCAGAGGCAAAGAGATCTTCTAAGGAAGAGCTGTCAGTACTTCACTGCTGTCTGTTAATAAGTGCGCTTCACTGGAAAAGAGTTAAGCTATCTCAGAAAAAGTGAACAAGCATCTGGAAGCAGCCATCTGGGTAAGGGATTTCTCAGCTGAAGCAAAAACAGTTAGTGGTGGGTTTTTTTTTGCAATACCAGGTGTTGTTTAACACCCAGGGAGTCCTGTAATTAGATGCGTAGTTGGCAGGGAATGACACTGCTTTGTGGACATGGAGTGTCCCTCCAAAAGGGAACCAGCACCTCGGTGAGGGGTGTACTTCATGTCACGTTTGCACCAAAGTCCAAGTCCGACAGGTGATGTCCATGGGTCCAGTTTAATGTAAAAAAAACTGCTACTGCTCAGATTGACATTAAGCTTTGACCTACCACAGGTGGCCTGACTCTCATGTGCCATCTCGCGACTTGAGGGAAACGCCTTCAATGCTCTACATAAAGTATTACACTTTATCCTGATTTTTTGTGCATGAAATCAAAGCCGAAATAAAGAGGAAAAAATTGAAATTGGGTTGGGGGTGGTATGGGGAGTTGAGATATGGCTATTATTATTAGCAGTTGTTTGCTGCTGAGTGTATTTTTAACTTGGATTTCTCTTGGCATTCAGAAGCCAGATGGGATTTGTAATATGCACTAATGACAAAGTTTCAGGAATACACTGCTTTTCATGCCATACTGTGCTATCGTGGTCCACAGGATACGATTATAATCAAACACAGCAACATATTCAATAGCCAGTCAATTAATTAAGGAAAATGTGGTGACAGATGCATATATATATTTAGCAGTAACTTCACAGATTTCATTGCTGAATATGCTCACTGTCAGTAGTTTAGGAATGGAGCCACTCGCACATCTGGACCACTCTGTTATATATTTATTACTGTGGGAAAATTCTGGGCAAACAACCCTTAATAAATGAGCGGAGCAGTCAAACTCACAGAAAGCAACACTGTCATTTCAACATCAACAGACTGGACTCTGAGGATGTCTGTTAATGTGGAAATGTCTGTTTTGTTTTCCCTGATGCTCTAAATTCATTTTAAGGGCAGGAAGTCTGGGAGTTATGATGTAGTGAGATAAAGACTGAGCTTTCACACTGTTTTCCAACTGCCGTTCATAAAATATAGATGAGCACTGGAACATCTGGGGGCCTGCACACCTCCAAGGCTACTTCCTGCTGCAGGGCTGACCATCTACTGATACAACTCGCCCCCGTGACTCCTTAACAATACAGAAGGATAAAAATGAGGAGGAATCAGACCGCCTGGCATTGCTCCTTTCCCCTTTGCCATGTTCAGCCATACTGTACTGCACTCCTTCTCTGCCCAGGTGTAAAATGATCTAACCATTTCTTTAGTGCGTCAGTGGTTCTGATATGAACTTTGAAAACTGTCACTTCAGGAAGAAGCCTGCAGAAAAGACTTGAACATTCTCCTGTTTATGTATATATACTTTTTATAAAATAAAGCACACTCCAAAATGTAAAAAAATGGCCCAATGTCTATATCCTGTGTATAAATTGTAGGTAGCTTTTTAACATATTTCAAGAATAAAGCAGAAATTACATACATGAATAAATCAACTAGAGTGATCTTTGCATGGCTGTATTTTCATGTGATTTAGTTCACTTTGGTTCTCAGTTCACTTGGCCTTAATTTGTTTTACCCTTTGACCTTTTCATGGTAACTGTGGCAATGCTTTGTGCTGCAAGTCACTTCAAAAGTGGTAAAATAACATGTACAGGTTCACAGCAGAATGAGAACATTTAAGCCCAAAGGAAAAGGAGCTGCTGCTGTTTCTCACAGTTTCTCTTTAGTAAACTGAAGACACAGCATCTTTGTAAAATCATTTCTCAACTTCTTACCAAGCTGTATGTTCACTTACCACAAGCGGTTGAATAGAATTGGCCCTCAATTGTGGAAATTCCTCTGTTGTTTTACCAAGCATTAGTACAAGCCAAAGATAAAACACTGAACTTGGCTGGTAAGCATTAATTATTGCATTCATGAATATTGCACACATACCCTGTACACATGAATATTGCATATATACTCTCATATTCAAACTAAACTATATATACAGTGCCATCCAAATTTGTTTAAAACTGAAAACAACATGCAACACAAAAATCTTAAAGTTTAAAACTTTAATCTTTATACCAATGCACAGAGAAAAGCCACATTGTTCACAAAATAATTAATTTCATCTAATAAAAAGGTAAGGTTCTCATTTAATGATTTCCTTAAAATCTGCATGTTGTAAATATTCCCTGGCATGGATTACGCTAACAAGATGCTTCCAGTAATGTTGCATGTGTTCTGGCACCCTGGGATTCTTGGCATTTCCTTCTGGCGGAATAGCTTTAGGGCCTTGATATCTTTTGGCTTTCATAAATTTAATTAAATCAAGGTGTGAAGATTGAGGTGGATGGATGAAAAGTTAAGAATGTTTATTTTCTGCTCAGTTAAACATTTTTTTGTAGATTTGGATGAATGCTTGGATTATTATCGCGCTTGGATCCCAATGGTTTAACTTGCTGGTAGATGGGAACCGGCCAAAATGTCCTGGTGGTTGTTAGAATTCTCCCACTCTTGTTTGTTGATCACAAAGGCTCCACAACCTGTGGAAGCAAAACAACCGGAAAACATAATAGACCCACAATCCCCAACCCAATCCCCTCCCCCAATTTCCATTTGACATTCAGTTGTAGTATTTCTGTGTTGTTATCTTTCAGAAGATCTCTGACCTGCAAAGCAGCAATGAATTCCCCCATCATATAGGCATTGTGGTATCACATGGTATCGCATTTCTTCACATGTTTTGAAGTGCAAAAAACCCACCCAATTACAGGATGATTTAGCTGACACCAAAGCCCTGCAGTTTCATAATTATGGCCTTCCACAAAATAAACTAAGCATTCGCAGTAAAGTTTAGTTCAGAACCAATGAATGTGCTGAGGTAGAAGAATTGCTCTGTTTACAATCAGGAGTGTGAGGTTTGCACTTGAGAAGTCCTGAGAAATGTGACTTACAGTCTGTAGTGCTGTGGTTTGCAGCCATCTGTTCCAAATGAACTTAGTTGGCACTGTTCTTGGAAGCCAACAGCAGTCCTTCAGCTTCCTGGGGCAGGGGTGGTGATGAGGTGGGAAGGGTCTGGACTGCAGTTGGAGTATGTGGGACAGGTCGTACATTATCACAAGGTAGGTGGGTGACTAGAGATTGTACGTGTGTTTGGATCAACTCAAAGCAAACATTACAATAGTGCATTGGTGAGGCTTTCTGCAATTGTCTCATCAGTCTTAGTCCTCAGTTCATTCTTACTTGGTCCAAGGAAAACATAGCATGGACAAGGGACAGGGGGCAATATACACAGAGGCAACATACTATAGCCTATTATGGTACAGTTCCTGTCAGGGTTTGTGGGGAAAGGACCTAGGCGCAGACAACTTGGGCAGTACAAAAAGGCAGTTCTTTAATGAAAATCCAAAAATCCAAAAATCTCAACCAAGTCAGAAACACAGTCCAAGTCAATAACCAAAAATCCAATGGAAAACAGGCAACATCCAAAAACGGCAGTGTTCATAAATTCATGTATTTATTACTGCTTTATTCTTGAAATATGTTAAGAAGCTACCTACAATTTATTGGATTCAAAAACGGCAGTGTAGCAAAGGGTGAGAGCAGTTACCCCACCCGGCCTCAAACCTGGGTCTACAGGGTACCAACCATGCCATTATGACCGCGACGCCAAAGAGCCAGGCTCGTTGGTATGGTAGTCAGAGCACATACTCAACTGTAGTGATGGCAGTCCGTCACACTGCCCTCCCCTTCGGGAAGCACACCCACGCACTTCATGCACTAAGGCATCCCTCACACAGATGAAGTTGGTCGCTGCCAGCCCGTCCACAGGAGGACACGGAGAGCTTTGTCTTTTTGTGTTTCGTTATTTTTTATTTTGGGATGTAGGCGAGGCCCGGCACGGTCGTACGGGCCGAGCTACACCCTCCCCCCCACCCCCCTTTATTTCCTTTTGTGTTGTGTGTGTGTCTTGCGTGGTGTGGGTGCATGTGTGGAGCCTCCCCCATAGCGGTAGGACTTCCCCCTGGCGTGGAAGAGAGCGGTTCTCTCTCTCTCCCTGTGCCTGGGTGGCTTGGGTGCCAGATCACGGAGTGTACTGCAGTGGGGCATGTGTGCAGAAGGATATTGTGTGGTGTGTGGGGTTGCGTACCCGCTCATCTGGGTCTGGGAAGGGGAGGACGGGAGTGGGTAGCAGGGCGGGGGAAGGAGAATAGCTGCAGGTGGGAAAACGTGTTTTTTTTGGGTTCTGTTAGTAAAATAGTGTTCTTCCTACTCACCTTGTCCTGGTGTCCTTGTGGTGGGTGGATCCCTAGGAGGGAACAAACCAGTTGGGGCGGGGCTGGGTATTTTGTCCACTCCTGACATAGGCAGGGAGATGATGAGGCCTCAGATAGGTTCTGACAATTCCTGCACATAGTGCTCTCAATTACCACATCAGGCCCACCTCAAGTTATCACTCGCAACACACTGCTAATAGAGGAAGGGGAGCAAGTCCATGTGAAGCTGCACCATGGATCAGGCCCCCACCTGTGAACCTGAATGGGTCACCAACATACCATGTCATGCAGAGGGTGCTGTTGTTGTGGAGCTGCAGTGAGATGACACTATATGCACTTTTGTACGTCACTTTGGACAAAAGCGCCTGTTAAATGAGTAAATGTAAATGAGAAACTACTGATCGAAATCAGAACTTTAAGTCTTAAAATGGATCTTTCTCTTAAATACCATTTGTAATTTGCCTGGTCTGTCAAGATCGGGCTTTACTAGCCTATATTCAGCTTTGATGTGTTTTATTAAGCCACAAAGGGGTTGATGTTTTTAAATGTTCCATTATTAACTACCTCAGATTGTTCCCACGAGAGTGGGATGATGGCATGGGGAATTCTAGTGTTGTTATCCGGAAGCCCACTGGCGTGTGTGAACCAAACCTCAATAAGTTGCATGCAGGCTGGGAAGTATATAGCCTCTGTTTCTACTTTTCTAAACATAAGCTTACGAGCTGCATTTAGTTACAGGAGCACAACTTGATTGATTAGATAGGAAGTCCTTCCAAAGCATGAGTCCTCAATGAGAGAGCCTACATCCCATGAGAATTAAAGGTTGAGCGTCTTTGAAAAACCACAGGTCTGTATCCGTTTTAATGCTGAAATGAATGCTTGGTTAGTTACATGTGTATTTTTAATAGAGATGTCCCAATGCCACTTTTTCACTTCCAATACCGACACCGATACCACAGCTTTGGCTATCTGCCGATACCAATATCAATCAGATCCTTTGTTTTACTCTTGAACAAATAATAATAATAAAATATATGGAAGCACTTTGCTTACGATGGTCAATTAGCCACCTAAAACATCTCACTCCAATTGAGAAGAAACAAATACTTCCCCAGTATATAGTCCACAACAACAGTTGGTTATGAAAGACTGCCACCCTTTATTCAAACACCAGGGCCTCTGGGTACCTCACAGGGTAAGACGTTTGCCTGGGAGCCCTGAGATCAGGGGTCCGGTGGCTGGAGGTCCGCATTGCGACCAACAGGTTTAAAGTTAAAACAGCAGCATTCAGCACTGTAAAAAAAAAAAACAAATACAAAACTATCCCTTAAGCTGCTTACACTTGACTAGCTTCAAAATCTCCCAACGCTCGCTTTGCCATTGTTTTCCTATTATGACAGCGTCATGCCTCCATTCCGACCTAAGCGTAGTGTGGTGTTCAAACTAGCCATTGTAACGCTCCACTCAAAGTTCAAATTGGTTGGGGCTCCCGAGTGGCTCAGTTGGTAAACACCACGGCCCGGGTTCAATCCCGACCGTGTCACTAGCCAACAGTGTCCAGGAGCTCACAGGTGGAGCACATTGGCTTCGTTCTGCTGGGGATAGGGGTGGGTACATCGGCAGGGGCTTCGGTCCCATTAGCAACAGCGACCCCTGCTGATCAATTGTGTGCCTGTGGTCCATGTGCCAAAGCTGCATATGAAATGTCTTCCTCCGACTCATCTCTGTGTTAGCTTAGCTTGTGGACCGCAGTGCGAAAAGATGCAGCGGCTGACATCACATGTCTCGGAGGAGGGCACGTGCTTGTCCATGCTCTCCCGGATTGACAGTAGGGGTTGTGCAATGGGACCGAACATCGATGACAAATTGGACATTCCAAAAATTTGGGGAATTGGCCATTCCAAATTGAGGAGAAAATGGAAAAATGAAAAAAAAAGTTCAAACTTCGACCCCGTTTGCTGCTGACCTTTCCGAGTGTAACCAATGATTTTACAGTGTGATGTACTGGAACATGGGAGGCACGACACCGGCATGAAATATAAACATTGAATTTAAAGATTCAATCAAAGTCAAAATGGAGGACAAACTGGAGAACATAAGAACATAAGGACATATGATGACGAGAACAGGCCATTCGGCCCAACTAAGCTCGCCATTTTTTAATTAAAGAGTATCCAAAACTGCATCAAGTCTAGACTTGAACACAGCAAGGGTCTCTGCCTCAACTACATGACCTGGCAACCTATTCCATGTATTGATAACTCTTTGTGTAAAATAATATTTCCTTACATCAGTGCGGAACTTACTCTTAACTAGTTTCCATTTATGTCCTCTTGTTTTACAGACTGAACTCACCCTAAAGAATCTATTATAGTTAACCTTATTGATTCCTTTTATAAATTTAAATACCTCAATTAAATCACCCCTAAACCTCCTCTCGCTTAATCTAAATAGGTTAAGTAACTTGAGTCTTTCCTCATAGCATTTATATTTCATGCCAGGAACTAATTTAGTTGCCCTTCTTTGAACCTTTTCTAAAGCTTCAGTATCTTTTTTATAGTGCGGTGCCCAGAACTGCACACAGTATTCCAGGTGCGGTCTAACTAAGGCATTGTATAATTTCAATATAACCTCTTTAGATTTATACTCAATACTTTTGGCTATATATCCCAGCATCCTGTTGGCCTTTTTTACTGCTACAGCACACTGCCTAGATCCTGTTAAGCTTGGGTCAACCATTACTCCCAAGTCCTTTTCAAATTGAGCACATTCTAGTTTTTTTCCACCCATGAAGTAGTCTTGTTTAAGGTTCTTATTTCCTACATGCAAGATTTTACATTTATCTAAATTGAAAGTCATCTGCCAGGTATCTGCCCACTTTTGGATGCTGTTTAGGTCTTCCTGTATTACCTTAGTTGATTCTATACTGTTGGCTAGACCCCCTAGTTTTGTGTCATCTGCAAATTTTACTATTTTACTTCTAACCTCTGCATCAAGATCATTTATGTATATAAGAAATAGCAAAGGCCCCAACACCGATCCCTGCGGGACTCCACTTCGTACAGGACCCTGCTCCGATACAATTCCTCCCACAGTTACAGTCTGCTTTCTATTAGACAGCCAACTTCGAACCCACTCGGTGATGGCTCCTGTAATTCCCGCAGATGTCATTTTCAATATGAGTCTCTCGTGCGGAACTTTGTCAAATGCCTTTTGAAAGTCCAAATAGATAATATCATAAGCCTGGTTTGAGTCCAGACATGCTGTAGCTTCCTCAAAGAAGTCCAGGAGGTTTGTTAAGCACGACCTCCCTCTGCGAAAACCGTGTTGGCTACCATTTAGAACACCATTTCGTTCCAGGAATAATTGCAAATTATCCCTAATGATGGATTCCAGTATTTTGCATGCGATACAAGTTAAGCTGACAGGCCTATAATTTCCTGGTTCAGTCCGGTCTCCTTTCTTGTAGATAGGTACTACACTGCCATGTTTCCAGTCATCTGGTATTTCTCCAGTTTTAAGGGATTGCTTAAAAATAACTGTCAGAGGCTTGTAAACCACTTCTGCTAGTTCTCTGAGAACTCTTGGATATATTCCATCAGGGCCTGCTGCCTTATTTGTTTTAAGTTTTTGAAGTTTATCTAGTACTTCTGCATCATTTAAATCAATTTCCTCCATAAGTCTCTGAGAACTGACTGCACCTGAAGGCATATGCAAAAACACTTCACTAGTGAAACTCTCCACAAAGTAACTGTTTAGTGTATCAGCAATAGCTTTGTTATCGTAAACCATAACCCCATCCTTATTTTTTATACCTCTTATTTCATCCTTAACTATCCTTTTTTGACCATAATATTGATAAAAACGTTTAGAGTTGCTCTTTGCATCTAGTGCAATTTGTCTTTCATAACACCTTTTGGCTTCCCTTATTTTTTTCTTAACTTGAGCTCGCATATTACTGTATTCAATCTTATTTCTATCTGAGCTCTCCAACTTATATTTTCTAAATAATTTCCTTTTTTGTTTTAAACTGTTCCGCAGTGACTTATTCATCCACTGTGGATGCTTCTTTTTCAGTTTTCCTTTTCTCACTTGCGGAATGAATTTACGCTGTACATCCAGAATAATCGTTTTAAATATGCAACACATTTCTTTGACACTTTTACCACCTAGAAGAGGTACCCAGTTTATATTCCTTGTATAATCACGCATCTTAATAAAGTCAGCTTGCCTGAAGTTGAATACTCTAGCATTGGAGAATGCAGACTTAACTTGCCAAAAAACTTCAAATGTAAGCCTACACTGTGTGTGTCAGGCTTTTCAGAGTTGTATGAAGTGGTACCACAACCTCGCCAAAAAACGATGCATGGCGCAAAGTTAGCATCGAGATGGGGCTACCGTGTTTGTAGATTCGGCTGTAAATATTTATAGTTATTGGCTACATACCTGGGATACTTGGAAGCTTACTACGTCCCTGATTATTAGCTAGCTAGCTAGCTTAGTTGTTCTGTCAATGTGCCAAATCCAAATGTGAGTTTATAGTATTAACGTTACAGAGCTACAAAAAACCTGACAGCTAGCTAGTGTATTAGTATCCCTGTAGGCACACATACATCTCCGAGACACCTATGCGATGTATGCCAATAGATCTGGAAGAGGTAAATTTAAAAGAGCGTTTGCTTATCTGGAAGACGTCTCTTCGCCAGGAATGTTATTGGTTATAATGTTAACCCTGTACCCCGGAAGCTCTCGGCTCTGGTTTTGTCTCTGGCAGCGTTCACCAGACTTACGTTTTGGCCCGAAGACGGATTACACTCCGAGTTCGTTGCGGTATTCCTTCAAGAGAGTCACACTGTGGATCTATCCTACCGTCAGAACTCGACTGGTTTAAGTGAACAGTATGGCGATTACACACAGAGCCCCGAAGCAGTGGTGCTTAACTAAAATTGAGACTGTGAACTCCTTCGAGAGCTAGCATCAGAATCTTTTATTTTTTATTTTTTTTTATTTTTTTTTTTTTTATTTTTTTTTTTTCAAAAATCATTGAAATGACTTTATTTTGCACAGAAAAATGGTCAAAAAACTGTGACCAATGCATGGCAACCTGCTCTGGTCTTCACTAGGGCAATTTATTCAGAGCACACACCCACATATGAGAGTACTTCACACCCTAATGAGGTAATTGGATAATTGAAGGGGTTGTTCCTGTTGCATTCACCAAAATGACACTGGTCAAAGGATGTAACAATCAAAAACCATGTTTCAAAAATCCAAAAGAGAAAAGAAAAACCAAAATGCATGCCAAAACACCAACGGTAATCAAGCACCAATACATAGCACCAATACGCATACAAAAGTGCAACACGTTTTTTTTTTTTTTTTTTTTTTTTTTTTTTTTTTTTTTTTAGGTTTTTAAAGACATATTTACAAACAACAACTAATACAAAGAAATGATTTTGTTTTTACTAGCATTTGACAAAGCTATGAACAGGTTATTCAGAAAAAAGGAAAGACTATTAAAGGTTTTCCACAATCTACATCTGTACCAATCAGAAACTGCTATGGTTATATTTCTTTTTTTTTTTTTTTTTTTTTTTTTTTCTTTTATTAAAGGAGAAGGGGAGAAGAAGGAAGAAGGGGGAGAGAGAGGAAGAAAAAGAGAAAAAAAAAAAAAAAAAAAGAAAAAAAAAAAAAAAGGGGGGGGGGGGGTCAATTTGTTGGAAAGTTCAGAGCTACAAGGATGGGTTCCCAGGTGTTACTGAATAATTTGGTCTGTTTATTGTTTTTAGCTGTGATTCGTTCCATTGAGAGGTAGTCTGTTAACAGATTAAGCCATTGTGATATTGAAAGTTTGTGCCTGTATTTCCAGTTTAGGAGTATTGTTTTTTTGGCTATTGTTAAGGTGACAAGTATGATCTTGTGGTATTTGTGAATATGACTGATGGGTGTGAGATCTCCTAGAAGGCAAAGGGACGGGGACAGTGGAATGCTGTGACCCAGAAATTTGGAGAGTTCAAATATTATGGCTTGCCAGAAATTTTTGGTTGGTGTGCATTGCCAGAAAGAGTGATAATAACAATCTATTGTGTTGAGGGTGCATTGTGGACAGATATCTGTATTGGTGAAGCCCATGAGGCGCATTCTACGGGTGGTGATGTGTGTTCTGTGCATGACCTTATACTGGATTAGCTGTAGTTGGGAGTTGTTTGTCATGGAGAAGATGTTGCTACATATTTGTTTCCAGAAACTGAGATCAGTCTTAATTTTTAAATCTTTTTCCCAGTTTGTTATTGGTATAGGTAGTGCTTCTTCTTTTGGTGATGATATGTGTTTGTATATTTTAGATAAAGGTTTCTCAGATGTTGAAATGGATGCTATCTTTTCTATTAATGGTGGTGGTTGTAGATCAATGTTGGAAAGTTGTATTTTATTTTTTAGTGCATTTTTAAGCTGGAGGTACTGTAAAAAGTTTGGTTGGGTCATGTTATATTTCTGTGTTAGTTCATGGATGGTTAAGAATTTATCATTTGCAAACAGGTGTTGTAAGTGGGTGATTCCCTTACTTTTCCAGGTATTAAATGTGAAGGCGGTCTTATTGATTAAGAAATCGGGGTTGTTCCAAATTGGTGTGAGTTTACATGGTTTAAGTGGGTGATTTGTGATCTTATTGGTTTTCCACCAAGCTTCCAGGGTTGTTGAAATGGTGATGACCTTATAGCAGTTATGTTTTTTGATTGATTGGGGTAAGAATGGCAAGTCTTTAATAGAGAATTCTTCACAAGCTGACTGTTCAGTTTCAAGCCAAGGATCTTGTTGCATGTCTGAATATGTCCATTTCATTATGTACTGTAACTGATGAGCTAAGAAGTAATGGAGAAAGTTTGGGGCATTTAAGCCACCAAACTGTTTGCTTTCCTGGAGTGTTGAGAGTTTAATTCTTGGTTGTTTATTTTTCCAGTAAAATTTTGTGATTATTGAGTTTAGAGTAGAAAACCAGTTGGGTGTTGGGAAGACGGGAGTCATTGAAAAGAGATAGTTGATTCTTGGTAGGATTGACATTTTCACTGCAGCTATGCGGCCAGCAAGTGAGAGTGGTAAGTTATTCCAACAACTTAAACACTTTTCAGTGGTTTTAAGAATTGGTGTGAAGTTCAATTCAAACAAATCTGAAAGGTTGGAGGAAATATCAATGCCAAGATATCGAATGTTACCTGTAGGGATGTTTAGTGAGAGCCTGGGTGTCACAGCATTCCACTGGTCCTGGTTAACTGGGAGAATAATGGATTTTGACCAGTTGATTGAATATTCTGAGATGGCAGAAAATGTCCCAATCAGATTGAAAATGGCTGGGAGTGATGTAAGAGGGTTTTGTGCATATAGTAATAGGTCATCTGCATATAGACTGACTTTGTGGGTTGTGTTCAGAGTGGTGATACCAGTGATTTGGGTGTTTTGGCGGATGGCAGCTGCTAGGGGTTCAATAAACAGGGCAAATAGTAGGGGTGAGAGTGGGCATCCTTGTCTTGTACCTCTGTGAAGTGTGAAACGTTGTGAAATTATGCCATTTGTGATTACTGATGCTGTGGGTGAGTTGTACAAAATTTTAATCCATTGGATAAATGAATCCCCAAAACCAAATCTTTCTAATGTGGAGAATAAGAATGTCCAGTTAACACGGTCAAATGCTTTTTCTGCATCTAATGACAGGATGACTGTATTGTTTGTTTGGGTTTTGGCTATACTGATTAGATTGAATAGACGGCGCATGTTATTTGATGAATGCCTACCTTTAATGAAGCCTGTTTGATCAGGGTGTATTATAGAAGAGATGACTGTTTCTAATCTCATAGCTAGTGCTTTACTGATGATTTTAATGTCTGTGTTAATGAGAGATAATGGGCGATAGCTTGAGCAGAGAGTTGGGTCTTTATTAGGCTTAAGGAGGAGTGATATAAGTGCTGTATTCATATGGGGTGGAATGACAGAGGAATGTTGAATTTCAGCGGTCATTTTTATGAATAATGGTGATATTGTTGGCCAGAAATGTTTGTAAAATTCTGCTGGGAAACCATCGGCTCCAGGTGCTTTGTTATTTGGCATTGAAAACAGTGCTTTTTTAAAATCGTCTGATGAAAGTGGTCGATCTAGATTTATTACTTGAGTTTTATTTAGCCTGGGGAGTTTGATATTGTCAAGAAAAGTTTGAATTGCAGAGGGATCACATGTACAGTTGGATTTGTAAAGGTTGTAATAAAAGGACTGAAAGGTTGCTGAGATATCATTTGGAGTGGACACGGTTTTCCCTTCAGAGTTTTTAATGACTGGTATGATTGTTTTTTCTTGTTGTCTTTTTAGTTGATTTGCCAGATACTGTCCAGATTTGTCATTTTGTTCAAAATGGTTATGCCGGAGTCTCTGTATAAGGAATTGGGTTTTCTTATTTATGATGGTATCAAGTTCGTATTTTGTTTCAATGAGTTCTTTACGAAGGTCATCAGATGGATTTTCAGCTACTGACAGAGTAAGCTCACCAATTCTCTGCTCAAGCTTTTTTTTCCAAGTCTTGTTCTTTCTTTTTTCTGTGAGTGGAGTATGAAATGATTTTTCCTCTTAATACTGCCTTAGCTGTTTCCCATAATAATGTAGATGAGGTGAATGGGGAGTCATTCAGTTCAATAAAGGATGTCCACTCTTGTATCAGGTATGTGTTGAATTCTGAATCTTGCAGTAATGATGTGTTGAAGCGCCATCTAGTCTGTGGTTTTATGGAGATTTTGTTTATGAGATTGAAGCTAACTGGGGCATGGTCAGAAATGATAATTGGGTGAATCTTTGCATTTCCTGTTTTAGATATAATAGAATTACTTATTAAGAAGTAATCGATCCGGGAAAGTGAATTGTGGTGTGGAGAGTAATAAGTATATTCTCTGCTGGTGGGGTTATGTAGTCGCCAATTGTCACTGAGACCAAAGTCATTTATGTATTGTTGCAGTGTTTCTGATGATTTCATTGGTCTGGAGAATTTTGTAGTGTTTGAGCGGTCGAGGTTAAAGTCCATAATTGTATTGAAGTCACCTCCAAGAATGATGGTCGTGTCAGAGAAGTTCATAAGCTGAGCAAAGAAGTTGTGAAAAAATGTGGGGTTGTCCTCATTGGGTGCATATATGTTTGCTACTGTTAATTTGATATTGCCAATGGAACCACTGATTATTAGGTAACGTCCCTCAGGATCTGCTGTGACTGAATTGCTGGTGTAAGGTGTATTTTTGCTGATTAATATTGCCACTCCTCTTTTTTTAGAGGTGTAAGATGCTGCAAAAACTTGGTTAACCCATTGATTTTTTAATTTTTCATGGTCTGAATTAATGAGGTGTGTTTCTTGTAATAGACAGATGTCTCCTTTAAGGTTTTGCAGGTGAGTGAGTATTTTGACTCTCTTTGCCAACAAGTTAAGACCCCTGACATTCCAACTTATAAATTTTGTTGAAGACATTACATGTGTTTACTGTGTGTCATTGGTAGTAGAATCAATTGGAGTCAACAAAGAAAAAGTAAAAGTAAAATAAGATAAATAATAATAAAATAAAATTGGGGAGGGAAAAAAAAAAAAAAAAAAAAAGGGGATAGATAGGAGAAAATAGAATAGAATAAAAATGGTGGGAGGTGAACTCCACATGAACTCCAAATATGTGTGATGTTACCATATAACAAAGAAAAGAGACACTCAGTTTATATACAGACACAGACTCAGACAGAAGGACATTTGAACACAGACCACAGAAACAGACAGTGCAGAAGGGTATTACAGAAACATAAGTCTGGATAAGATGTGACAGTGTATTAGAAGGAGAGCAGGTAGGGAAAACAGAGTGAGGAAAGGGGTGAATGGTTGGAGTCATTGGAATAGGAAAAAATAAGGTGAGAGAGAGTAAAGAATCAAACAAATAAATTTAAATAAACAAAACAGAAAAAACAGGGGGTATGTGGGTAATGTTTAAGTTAAGGAAAAAAGAGAGATGGAGAGAGAACACTGGTTTGAACAGATAAATCGCATTTGGGGTGTGATTTTTTTTTTTCCCATTTAGAAAAGCCACGGTGTAATCTTGAGATCGCGAAATAGTTGGCCGTCGATGTACAGTTTGTCTACGGTGATTGAAGCTCTTTTCCCTTCTGCTCGATGTTGTTTAAGAATGGGGTAGAGCTTCTTGCGGCGTTCATTTATTTCACGAGGGAACTGATCATTGAGGCCGTAGTGAGTTCCTTTTAGTTCTCTGCCTCTGCTTTTCACTAGCTCCTTTTGTTGGAAGTGTTCAAACTTTGCAATGATGGGCCGAGGCCCCCTCTTTGCTGTGATTCCAAGGCGATGAACCCGATGGAAAGTTATATTGTCAACAATGTCGGAGGGCAGTTTTAGTTCGGTTCGTATGAAATCTTTAATCGTGTTTATTGGGTTTTCGGTTTTATTTTCTGGAATCCCGGAGAAAATTAAGTTATCGCGCATGCTGCGTGATTGTATATCCAATATGTTTTCTTTTATGGTCTTGTTTTCTTTGACAATGTTGTCCAGTTCCTTGGTCAATGTTTCAACAGTAATTTTCAAGCACTCGTTGTCTCTTTTTAGATCCTCGATTTCCTTGTGATTAAATTCAAGGCTCGCTCGCATTTCTTTCAGTTCAGCAGACAGTGATTCTAAAATGCTGAGTCTTGCATTAATTGAGTGAAGCACACTAACCTCTTGTGTCGGCGTGTTTAAGTCCTCGGTGTCGGTGGAGGATTCCCGGTAGCGTTTCTTTGCTGAGCCCTCTGTGCGCTGGTTGGGCTTTTGAGCCGGCATTTCGCACAGATTACTGTGGAACTCGTCGATGAATTTTTCTATTTCCTCCACGGTTGATTTCAGTGAGGAGAAGACCGCCGTTGTTTGTAAGTGTGACAAAAGCAGGGGTTTGTATCCGCTGTATTTTTGAAATTGAAAAACAAAAAAAACGCGCCTCAGTGAGCGACCGGGAACACCGTCATGACTGATCTCACCCGCGCCTGCACGTGACTCTCAGAGTTTGCGCATTCCTCCTCTGTTGTGGATCGCGCTTCAGCATCAGAATCTTTTATATACACTGTCGCTTGACCAGAGTTTGCTCCCTTCCTGGTCGATGGTGTGGAGTGGGGGAAAAAGTCTAAAACATCTCCATGCAGAGGTTTCACGGATGACAGTGAGGACTAACATTTGTGATGTGAAGCGCTACCTGAAATACATGTTCAACAAAGTTGTAGAGATAGTAAGTACTTGAGGTTCTGTCTTTGCCTTATTTCTCCCGTTTTCTGCTTTTTAAAATAGCGCTTCCGTGTTTACATACACTATATGGACAAAAGTATTCGGACGCCTGACCATTACACCGACAGGGACTGTAATGACATTATATTCAAATACATATACTTTAATATGGAGTTGGTCCCCCTTTTGCAGCTATAACAGCTTCCACTCTTCTTGGAAGGCTTTCCACAAGATTTTGGAGTGTTTCTGTGGGAATTTGTGCACATTCATTCTGTAGAGCATTTATGAGGCCAGGCACTGATGTTGGACGAGAAGGCCTGGCTCACAACATCCGTTCCAGTTCATCCCAAAGGTGCTAGATGGGGTTGAGGTCAGGGCTCTGTGCGGGCCAGTCAAGTTCTTCCACACCGAACTCAACAAACCATGTCTTTATAGTCCTTGCTTTGTGCACTGGGGTACAGTCATGTTGGAATAGAAAAGGGCCTTCCCCAAACTGTTGCCACAAAATTGGAAGCATAGCATTGTCCAAAATGTCTTGGTATGCTGAAGCATTAAGATTGGCCTTCACTGGAGATAAGGGGCCTAGTCCAAACCCTGAAAAACAGGTGTGGCCAAATACTTTTGTCCATAGAGTGTATCTAAGACGCTTGCCATGTGGAGGACTGAGCGGCAGGTCAAGCCTATGCTGAGCGTTGCGTTGACGCCCCAACGCTAGTCATGTGTAAGCAGCTTAATTAGCTACTATTGTTATTATCACGTGACACGCTGCGCGTATCGGATCAATTTTTTTTTCTCCCCTCCGTTATCCGATCCAGCGTTCTGGGCCAGTATCGGCCCGATACCGATGCCGTGGATCGGATCGGGACATCCCTAATTTTTAATAAATACTGTCGTGTGCATTGAAAACATTTCCCCAGATGATAATATGCGTTTCTGAGCACGAAATTAGAAAACGACACCAAAGGACATTTTATCAGACATTTACTCCCGGTGACGTAATTAAACCATGATGGTAAAAGAGCGTGTGTTCTTAATACTTAATAATAAATCATGTAACCACCGTTTTTCCGTGATTTTTCATGTATTTGCACACGCAGCACTTCCCGCTCCTTGGTTTGTTCTGGGCGGAAGGGTTGCGTCTGGATCCACAGGCGTATCCACAAATGAAAACTTGTCATTAATTCCTCCAAACCAGTTTCTCAACCCTCTCCTGGAGGGTTGAATGACCATTTTGGAGCAATTCGGAGAAGGTTGGGGTGCTGGGTGACGTCATCGCCCAAAAATATAATGTTTATATCTACAAATCCATATCAGCACAAACGAAAATTTTTACG
The DNA here is from genome assembly GCF_013368585.1 of Megalops cyprinoides. Taxonomy (NCBI): domain Eukaryota; kingdom Metazoa; phylum Chordata; class Actinopteri; order Elopiformes; family Megalopidae; genus Megalops; species Megalops cyprinoides. Next base: position 3,766,547 of record NC_050598.1, read on the forward strand.
GCCCAGACCGGCACAAACGAACGAGACCATTTTGGAGCAATTCGGAGGAGGTTGGGGTGCTGGTTGACGTCACAGCACATACAATACAATTTGTTATATCTAAAAAACCATAGCAGCACAAACGATTTTTTTTACGGCACAAACGTAGCACAAACGAACAGTAATACCATTTCGAACTTTTTAAATACTTGGGGTGCCAACTTCACACAGGTGCAGGGCAGGGGGTACTCCAGGAGAGGGTTGAGAAACACTACTCTAAACAAAATCAAATTTACACCAGCAGCCTGCTTTTTGGAAGTTCAGTGGGCATCAGAGGCATCCGCAGGGCTCTTCTTAACCCAGGGTATGACAGATTACGCACGGAAGAAATTCATTTATAATAGGCCTATGTTTTATCGTGTTTCAGGTCAGAAAGCTTTCCGCAAAATGTAGGCAAATGGTCACTGACGTCCAAACTTTAATTTCCCACTGAGATGTTGCTAGAGGCACAACCGCAGAGAAAGCTCATGAAAATCCTTAAGAGGACGAAATGACATTCCGAGTGAATTCAGACCAGTAACCTTATGCTTTTCCTCGCTAAATAACGAATCACATCTCACGTTACAGGTTGAGATTTATTTTCTAGCAGAACTCGACTTTAAAAACGGGAGACTTTAGTGGATTTGTTAATCTTGTGCGGTATGTCTTTTTTCTTGAATTGGATTGAAAATCCTGTTCTTGTTTTGAATTGAAAATGGACATCGTTCCACACACCAGAGACGCGATTCAACTTCCAGTTCCCTAGAAACTGGTAAACTGCAGTTAGACAGCAGTTGACTAGCAAGCGAAGCGACAATTTTCTTGGTAAGTGTTGTCATGATCGCCTGCTATATTCTCTTCCGATATCCAAATCGTGTAGCCTAGAGAATGAATCATTCATCCAGTAGATTAGCCTACTCTGCCACTCAACAGTTTAGTAAAATTACATTCTGTAGAAATGAGCGTCTTATATCAAGTATTCCGGAAATGTGATACAGAACCATGTTCAAAGTGAGTAGTGTGGTTTGCGTATTGTGCAGCAAGTTGTGTAACTATGAATAAGTGTGTGCGTGTGTGTGTGTCAGTACACAGTATGAGACAGTGTGGGACAACACTGAACGGCATTCGATTTCCCTCCTCCCTGCGTGCTTCAGGACAGAGCCACAGCACCACCCAGGTCTTCGAGCTGTAAAACCGTGGTGCCAGTTGGCACCTGGATCAGAACGATGAGGCTCGCTTGTCGCCAGGGCCCTGAAGGAGCAGCTATTACAGAGAAGAGTTTGGAGGGGCATTCAACGGACTGTGACTGATCAAATTTCTCATTCTAAGTAAGGATCTTTTTTTTTTTCTTTTAAGCCAGGTTATGGAAATTTTATGGAATTTTGTACCTTTAGTAAAGTGTACAGTATACAGATGCATATGTTACGTGTATATAGGCATAATATGCATAGGATTTGTGATAATTTGTACAATATAAATGCTTATACAAATATGAGAAATGTATAAAATTTACATTCAGATAAGAAAAACGGGGAATGGAAGGTTTGTTGGTTTTTTCATTTATTACATTTGATTGAAAAATATTTGGGGAAAACAGAGAAATAAATGTATTCAGTGTTTTAATTTGTATACTTTCTAAATCCTTAGTATCGTATTCCAGATGTATATACAGTTTTATTTATCACCGTTTTATGCTCGTTATCGCCATCTGTCGGGTCATTTTTGTGTCGGGTCACCTTTTTTCACCAGTACCTCTCACTTTATTTTAAGTGAACCTTTGTTATTATAAGCAATATATTAAAAATAAGTGTTTAATTACATCCCTTCTGGACTGAACATATCACAGGAACCCAGCTACAAAAATGGTACCTGTACTATACCAAGGATAAAAACCAATGAAGATTCCAATAGAAAGATAAAAATGATAAGGATGACTAAGAAAAAGAAAGATAAGAATAATGACAATGTCAGGTGTTTATTACACGTGGGCAGTCAAATCTGTAGTCCAAACATGTGACACTACTACTGTTTCTGTTCTGGACTGAGGGGCTGCATTGGGATGCACAGGTATATCCACAAATTAAAACTTTAGTTGCTTACTTGTCATTACTTTAGCTTTAGTCTCTTGTTGTTTTCACTTTGAATGTTTTTGCCCAGGTATTCTTCAAAACAAAAACAAATTTACACCAACAGGCTGCTTTTTGGAACTTGAGAGGAAACTTCTACAACTGTCTAGAGGCAACTGCAGGCCTCTGTTTAACCTGGGGTATGAAAGGACATTACACACAGAAGAAATTAATTTATAACATATCGTGTTTCAGGCCAGAGAGCTTCCCGCAGGCTGTAGGCAAATGGTCACTGATGTCCAAACTTTAATTTCCCACTGAGATGTTGCCAGAGGCACAACCGCAGAGAAAGCTCTTAAAAGAGAGGATGAAATGACATTCTGAGTCGCAAAGCCAGTGGAAACCCACTGTCCTGGGGAAGTATTTGCTTCAGTATATTTATACAGGTATATTGGCTTTGGAGCTGAAAAATGAGTCATGAAATATGTTTAAAAATGCATTAGTGGGAAGTGGATGTTTTACTTATATTACTTGGCATTTGCTGTTGCTGTATTTATGGCTAATTCTTGAACAATCTGCTTTTTACAGTTAAATGTTGGTATGCTATTATACAGTATGTCTCAGACACACACTATTATATAATAAATAACAAGTACATGAACACAGCTAAGCAAGACATGAATTACAAATGATGCATGATGGATGTGGTGCAGTATAAATTGCTGGTTTACCTCCTGGCTGTGTCACATCACTAAAATGAGGTCCATAAAAGCTACATATGATTTTTTTTTTTTTTGCATCGGCCATAATTCCTGTAAATATAGAACAAAAATCCATGATGGTAATGGCATCATTGCAAAAGATTCACATATTTTGAATGTGAACAAATGTTGTGTAATGACAGATGTGCAAAACCCATTCTCTGGAAAGTCATACTGAGGTCAAGGATGAAACTGCACTGGTCCAAAGGGAGGGATGGAGTTACACCGAAGCTTACATGAGAATTACATGGAGTATGGAGTTACATGAAAACTGAAGCTTTCCTTTTAAGGACATCCTCAGAAACCTGCCTTTTATATTTATGGAGTTTTACACTGAAAATCTGGCATTAAACTTTGCGACTGTGAGAAATTGTGTTCCTTATCTCTTAATGTTGTGCTCATTTCTCCTGTAGTGCAATACAAAAGATTTTCTTATTATAATAGTATTTTTCCCTCCCAGAATGAATAGAGGGTATTGACTGTCCTTACGGTAACTAATCAAACTGAATCCTTGCCATATCAAGTTACACTGAACACTCAACTCAGGATTCACAAGCAAACACCACCGCTCTTGTTCTGCATTGACTACGCAGTACAATATTCCACTTCTCAGATCTATAAGGATAAATCATAATGTGGAATACTAACAAAGAAAACATATTGAACTTTTTGTGATTGAATAATTCATGTATTATTCCTAAATGAAAGACAGTCTGCAGATGTAGGAATTAATGTTCACAGTCATCATTGGCATAGATAAACTCAACTTTTTCCAGTTTGGATCAAGTCTAAGCCAGGCTGATTCTGATATGGACCTGTTGTTTGGAAGGAAGAAACAAACATTTTAAATGTCTGAATTATGCCATTTTTTATGTGTGATCAAATCGCTGCTCATGACCACAGCAGTACATAGTTATGTATATTGTTATATAGTTATATCAATTGATATATTGATATGATTTCACATTAAGTCCAGCTGAGAAACTAAAGCATGTCCACTTCAGAGTGACAACTGAGTTGTTTGCTCTTGATCTTGGAACACAGAGCCGGAATGCTGTGTCATTTGATGGGGAATGACATGGCTCCTAAAAAATGCACACAACACCGATTGGCTGACTGGTAGAAACAAAGAAGAGTTGCAATTTTTATGTGGGGTTAGACAAGCAAGTAAGGCGCCCAAGCTAGCTCTGAGTATGTTCAGAACTAAAAAGGGTCATAGCAGAACACCGATCTTTATTTAGAAAACAGTGCAACAAAAGACTTTCATAAAGTTGAATCAGTTGAATAAAGAACAGTGCTGTGATTAACTGATGCCACCTTCTTGCACTGTTTGTCTTCTCTATAGCACCAAAAGGAAAGGAACCATGTGGGCCAAAGCTGTGTGGAAGCTGGTGACTATGTCTGTGCTGCTGGTGGCCCACTTGAATCAGTGCCGAGCTGAAAAGGAAATCACAGGTCAGTCTCTAACTGCAAAATCTGCCAGACAGTAAAATTACCAGCCATTTTGTTGAAAACAAAATAAAGGTCAATTTGGAACCAGAGGATCTCACTGAAAATGAAATCATGGGTCAGTCTGTAACTGGAAAATCTCCCTTTATTGTATGTGCAGGTTTTGGTCCAGTCATTTATTGTGCAAACCAGTCATTCTGAACAAAGAATAGCTTATGTGCCAAAGGCCAGACCCCTCTCTACATTGATTCTGGAACCTCAATTTTACACAATAGCTTGCTAAGATCAGACTTACCACCCAGAGCTAAGGTGACTGATGTGTGGATGAATTGAACCACAGCCAGAACACCTGTGCAGCAAGATGAATGATGTATGGGCTAAAGTTGAGCTAACCAAACAGAACTAGCTGAATCTAATTAACCCTTTTGCACGTGACTTATTTCATGCTATGTAGAGCGCATGTTATGTTACATGGTTCGTTATGTTTTCATTAGCGTTAATAAGCTTCTCATAGTTTTTATCACCGCATTTCCTATATTTTGTAATGTTAAATCGCTGTTTCCTCAAAGCTAACTTTAGCTGGAATTTTTCCAATCAAGTGTTCTAATCACACCAGTTTGACTATATGCTACTAATCACACCGCTGTGACCATATGCATGAAAGGGTTAAGGTGTGGAGCACTTCTGTGTTCGCCCCTTGTGGACATTTAAACAAGTGGTAAATTACGTCACCCCATACATCACAGCATTTTGGGAACCGCCTGGCTGGGAGAGCTTCTCTCCGCTGTCTGAGTGCAAGTTGTGGCTCCATGACTGACAGCCCTCGTTGTTCATTCTGCTGGAAAACAGTGAGTCACGACTGCGTGGGACAGCAGGGTTTTCGAGAGCAGTGCCCCCCTGTCCCCCCGTGTGCTTGCGCTTTGGTATGGACCTCTTCCTCCCCCCGTGACGACCCATGTCCAACCTCAAAAAACCTTGAAAAGCCCTTGAGATTTGCTATCTTTTTTTTCTTTCCAGTGGATCCGCCCCGAGACCTTCAGATCATGGACCCTGGGCATCTGGGACAGCTGCATGTGCACTGGGCCCTGCCCACGAGCCTGGAGAACGTGACAGACTGCATGGTGCGCTTTCAGCTCCAGTACTTTGACTACGAGGAGGAGCGCTGGAGGGTAAGGCTCACTGAAGACGTCTTCCCCAAAGTTGCACGCCCCCAGCCTCGTTCAGTCCAGTCAGTTACTCCTAAAGAGTTGTTTTTTTTATGATGCTAAATAAAGTATCAGTGCTCGGTAATTACAGTATTATTTGTTATACTGTTATACTGAGTCAACATATTCAATAATCTACTAAAACATTCTGAGGAAAATTCCTGATGAGTGAAAATTGAACAAGGAGGGTTGTGGTCGGTCTGGCTTGTGTTCACATTTGTAATATGTTGAAGCTCTGAGGGGACCATTCTCTGGACATTGCTCATTTTTGGAAGAGGTGTCTCATTATCCTCCCCAATGGGGAGATGTGTAAACTTGACCGTTTAAGATGTTTTCACCCATCCAATATCAGTTTGTTCAAGGCCTAGTGTTACATGATTTTGCGGTTGATTTGTGGCTCAATAACCTGATGGCACAGGGATTCCACTTCATTCGGCTCCCCCCAGGAAATGTATTTGACCACAATTAAGCCCAGAGAATGCTCCAAACAGTGGTCCTGTCATTTTGACAGGAAGCAAACTGAGTTGTCTATATCTGATGAGCACAAATTTGTGTCTTGTGGCAGTAGCGAGCATAGTGGTAAGGAGCAGGGCTTGTAGCTGAAAGGTTGCTGGTTCCATTCCCTGCTGGGGCACTGCTGTACCCTTGAGCAAGGTACTCAACCCAGAATTACCTCAGTAAATATCCAGCTATATAAATGTAAGTTGCTCTGGATAAGAACATCTGCCAAATGACAATGTAATTTCCTGCTGTAATAACCTGTCTCTCTCTGCTGAGGATCTCATTTTACAAGCTAGTGGTCCTATCAATAAACTGGCAGGAAGTGATCTTTTTGGTCCCATGGTGTTTTTCTCAATGGTTTTGCAGTGAGGCCTAATTAATGTGAATCAGGTTAAACCTGAGGCCATCAGATTCAACCTGATGGCATGTTCATTTTTATAGAATGTGCATTCCATTTTTGGAAGCTGAAACCACATCTGAATCTACTGAGGCATTGTGAAGAAGCGAATAACTCTCTCCTATTCTGCAAAATGCTATTTCAATGTCAAGTGTACACTGCGGTTGAGGTTATGATATTTTGCTTGGTATAATATTGATATTTATATTGCTTTTTTTTTTTTCAAAAAAGTCTGGTCAGCATTTATAAATTTAGAGAATCACATGCTGAGTTTTGCCAAGCTGATATGGTCTGGGCATTCGCTGTTATTTCTCTCAGGAAACATTTCATTCTTTATGAATTAAGCATGCTGGGGATTGTTTCATGAGGCGGGAAAGTGTCATTTGACTTGACTTGATCTCAGGTTGTACCTCTGGAAGAAGTGTGATGGTCAAATCAAAATGTGACCCTGCTGAATTGGTTTTGCAAGGTTTACTGCAACAACTGCAACTGGATCATTGAATGTATGTGTGTGTGTTGGGCATCTCTTTTCTGGGAGTGCTGTGTGTTTGTTGTGTGAAAAGCTGAACTTGAGTTGTAAGAAAAGAACATAACAAAGGTCAAGTATATCTGTCATGATTTTTGGTGCTTCATGCTCATATAATCTGTAGGGCGGTTGCTTCCTTGCGTCTCGCTTTTCTTCTGAATGGCTCAGGTACTTAGCAGGTTAGAACAGCACTATGTATAGGAATTTATGTAAAATGACAGTGGTATTGTTTGTCAATCAGGGTATTCAGCCTTATGAACTCCCGGAAAGAATGCAGTGCTTTGTTCTGATGGTGCTCTTTTTGTGGCCAGCAAACATTATCACTTTTTGTTGCCATAGACGTATTAGTTTTCTCAGTCTGATTTTTTTCTTCAGTTCCATGGAAATGTTTTTCCTCTTCTTTTAACTCTTCAGTTCCATTTTAAGTGCGTGTCTCCAAATTCTGTCAGGAACTTGCCCAATACTTTCACAAACTTTATTTTTTGGGTTTTCAGCTCCACTATATTCTTCAGAAGGAGGGGGTTCAATTAAGAGTAAATTTCACCGGAATCAGTGTTTATTCTTTATTAATTTTTCAGATTAAGAATTAATTAACAGACAGTAGCCATTGTAAGTAGTTGCACCCATATTACACACATACTATTAAATTATAATGACCAATGAGAACATTAATATCAATGATAAAATGACTTAAATATCTCTTTTTTTTACACTTGATATGTGATTATTTCTTGTTTTGAAATGAGTCTCCAATGACTCTTGCACAGTGCAGGGTGGATAGAAACTTGAGAGAAACCAGTCGCCAGCCGTCTGCGTTGAAATAATATTTTCAGCTTTTATGAAGGAGTTTCCAGGTGGGGCACATCTCGTATTTGCATTCCAAAGGTTAGGTGGGGCATGTTTGCTTGCTACAGCAAAAGCAAAACTGAATCATTTTGCTCTTTTGGGACACAGTTTCTCTGTAAACTTTAGGCCGCATACACAGAATTGAGACTGAACTGTAATAGGAAACACTACACAGAATGGCCATAACAGCAAAACACCAATGTGCGCATCTAAAGCAGACATTACAGGACATTTGCTTAGTTACTCCAGAGCAACTTACATAGCCCACATTTCAACCATTTATACAGATAAATGTACTGGCAGCCCATCTGAGAATCAAACCGGCATCGTTTGGGTATTTGAGTCCTGTTCCTCACCACTAAAGGCTCCTAAGCACCAGGAACAACTCCACCAGACATACCATCCTTGCACTGTTAAAATCCCTTTCTCTTGTACCCATATCCCACACGCCTCTCTTTGATACTGAAAGTGGTGGTGATAAACCTGTATGTGAATCTTGTTTTTCATAAGCCACCAGGGACTATTGTGAAAAGCCACATGTTGCCCAACCGCATCTGTTCACCCTTTCAGGGAAGGCGCTAATCTTATCGATCTTATCTTAGTAAGAATGATAGGAATGCCCAGCTAGAGCTGTGAAAAGAAGATGTGTTATAATACTCACACCAGCAAAGGAGCACAATAATAGTATCAGTCTCCCGTGATGGGTGTGTGCCGGTTCAAGCATCTGGTGATTTGAAGAAAGGAACACGCTGTCTTCATTCCCACAGGGTCGGGGTGGGTTCTGGTGACCAGTGTTTCCTGGTTTTGCCGCTTCCAGGCACCCAGCGAGTTTCCAGGCGGCCTGCAAGCTGCTCCGATAGCGGCCCGTGCAGAATCCTCCAGTCCACCAACTGACGTACGCGTCACTGCGACGCGCCGTGCGGCATGTCAAATAGCGCTTGGCTGCATGTGAGCACATCTTGCTCCTGTGCAAGCATATGTTCGAAGCACCAGGTTGATGCGGTGACTGTAGCCTAACTGTGCTATACCTAATTGCGTTTCCTAAATAGTTTGCATTGTTTTTTTTTTTCCAAAGAGAAAAAGCGTGCGTATATATGAATATGAGTATATGAGTCATATGAGAGTATGAATATATAATATACGTATGGACTTCAATGTATGTATGAAACAATGTATATATGAATTTTTGATATTTTCTGTGTGGTTTCCATGCACTGCCAGGCGGTGAGAACAGTGCGGCTGAGCTACAGTATTCAGTTTGACTTGGAGAAGGACATCCGCGTGAAGGTTCAGACCATGCTCCGGGGTCCTTGCACAGGCGGAGCCAGTGAGCTCCAGAGCCCACCTGCAGAACTGCACCTGCAGCCTCCCAAAACAGGTGAGCTGCCAGTGTGGCTAAGCACTGGGGCCGGCTCACTGTTCGTAAAGGAGCTGATCCTCTGAAGAAGCATGCTGAAGACAGATGGGGCCCTCCTCATTCTGACACACAACACACACACAAACACACACACATACACACATACACACATGACACACACACTCACATATCCAAAGTGCAGAACTCCTTTCTACGCACACACAAAAAGTGTGGAACTCCTGGTTCCAACACACGCTGGAAGTTCACATTTTAATTTTAACCGCAGTTCACTTTTTAATGCACTTACTTGTAAGTAAACACAGGGCATCAGACATCTCTTGCCAGTGGATGGATTGTTGGTGTTACAGTTGCCAGTTCTATTTAGATTGAGCCCGTATTTGAGAGTGTTTGTTGACTTAAAGAGAATTGGAAATCTGGCCTACTGCTGCTGTGTGCCAGGGGACACACCTGAGCCATATCCACCCACGCTCAAGATGCACAGAAGTGGAGACATTTCAACATGTCAACTTTCCGTTCACCACATTTGAGTGACAAGAGTTATATGGCGTCAGATGTCGGAAGAAGTGCAACCTTTCGTATTAGCTAGTGGCTGCATTTTCATTGGCCCACAGGCATGCACTATCAAAAGACCATTGAACTTTTACTTTAAGTTTTCGGAATGCTTTTTTTTCTTAAAAAACTGTGTTGTTTGGTTTGTCCGTGAAACCCTGCAGGTCCTCCTGACTCAAAAATTGAGGGTTTGAGCTGCATATTCTACCAGAAGGAATACATGGATTGCACTTGGACAAGGGGAAGGGGGAAGCCTTATGCCAAATACCACCTGTACTTCTGGTAGGGTTTTTACCTCTCCTTATCTAAAGTGTTCTTACAATGTATCTAAAACATTTTAGGGACATCACAGCAAAACAGAGATGAAGGCACTTGCTAGGCATATTATAACTGACAAATGTAACTGTATGGAGCTGGCTGACATTGTTAGTTAGCAAATTAGAAGTTAGAAATTTAAAAAGCTGAATAATTACACAGTGTGGGCCAGTGCTGATGTTTTATGGTTTTGCTTGTTCAGTGACTAATCACAGTTGCAAGTTTTTCCTTATTCCTCTTACACTTGGTCAAGTTATTATTGCTTAACCCAATCAAGTCATTATTGCTGTTAAGATGGTTATCATCGCCCTTAACATGTTCAAGTCATTGTTGCTCTTTACATGGTCAAATCATTATTGCACTTAACCCAATCAAGTTATTATAGCTAAGTCCTTTTAATGGCATCATGTCCACACACAAGCCAAGCAGCAGATACAGCAGCAAGGCCATCTCACCAAGCAAGGCTGTTCGCTGTCACCCACTTCTGCTTTTGAAACACTTGGGGGGATCAGGTTGCTAATAACAGCTTGAAACACCAATGTGGCACCGACCTGCTTGCTGGTCTGGGTGTTCTCACAGGCATGAAGGGATGGAGCAGGCGGCGGAGTGCCCAGAGTACCTCCACTCCCACGGGCGCAGGCATGGCTGCAGGTTTCCTGGGGACACCCTGCTGGAATTCACTGAATTCAACGTCTGTGTGAATGGGTCATCCTCAGGGCCCCTGCTGCAGCCTGCTTACTTTACCATGCAGCTACAAAACCACGGTAAGAGCTGATGGTGCCACGGCGTCATTGGACCTGGCCCAGACCACTACAGCCTGCACAGAAGCACCTACTCTCACACCCCAGCATATGGAAACTCCCCCAGCCTTTTCCAGACTGTGCAAATGGGCTTAGAGAACTCTGCCTAAACCACATCATAAGTATCTGTACAGTGATGTCACCAGTCAGAGCCACACCTCCTAAAGCACCCCCTCTTGAAACTGCCCCACATTTCAACATGAAGTAATCATGCTTTCTCAAGTTGCATTTTGTAAGACAGGAAATTATTATCTGCACATTATTTTTTGGTCTTGTGGTTGATGCACCTTGGAGGTTTGATATTTTGGGTGTGGTGTAAATGTGAGTTCATGTGATCCTTCTATAATCATGTCTTTGTAGTTCCCATGATTTTGAAATAGGTGTAGACATTTGAAGCTGGTTTCATCGCCCTGCCCCCCCAATGTCAGATGTATGCCAGTTCCTGGGCTGGGTCTGACTCTACTGAAACTTGAGCGTGGGCCTTTCTTTCTCCAGTGAAGCCAGCTGCCATTGACGTTTTGAGCCTTGAGCCCCTCCCTGGTGGGGGGGTGTGCCTGGAATGGGTGCCTCCCAAAGGGAAGATACCTGAGGACTGTCTGGAGTTTGAGGTGGAGTCCGTACCAGAGGGAAAGGTTGGACCAATGGTACAGTAGCCTTTGTAATGTATCACATTGCATTACATTATGTTTGCTTAGCAGACTCACTTATGCAGAGTGACTTACACAGATTACAAGTTGTCCATGGTATTAAAAAATGCAGCCCTTTGGGTTATGAGCTCCACTCTTTATCACTACAGTACACTGCTGCTCAGAGTCACTGTCACTGAGAGCTGTCCCTGGAGCATCAGCTGCCCTCCTGGCTTTTGAAGAGCATGGCAAGTGAAGTAATAACTGCTGCTTTTCTTTGCTCCTCCCCCCAGCTGAGGAACGTCACCAGGGAGCTGTCCCTGATCGTCCCTGACCAGGACCTGTGCGGTGGCCTCTGCTTCTGGGTCCGATCCAGGGTGCACCAGTTCTGCAGTGACGACAGCTTCTGGAGTGAGTGGAGCCACACCCATTGCTTGCCAGGTGAGGTTCCACCCCATTCCAACCGGCCAGAACAAGTGAGCACCATCGCACTCCCAATGCTCCAGGCAGCAGCCTAAAGACGAGCACTCTGCATCACAGGATGTATTTTAAAAAATATTCTGGACAATTTGATCTGTCAGTCAAAGCATGAACAGCATCTGATCCAGCAGGTGCCTGTAATTGTTCCTTCATGTCACTGGCTAGTTCACCTGCTAGTTTGGTTTGTTTTTCTCAGAAGACCAAAAAAACAAGGAAATTCAACTGAGATTGTTTATGATACCATGATAAGCTGTTAAAAGGGTAACTGTGGTACACTGGAGGTGCCCTCTAAGCTCACCCCCGCCTTCTCCGTCCACAGAAAGCCCTGACTGCCTTCACACCCACACAGAGGCAGTCATACTCTGTGCAACAGCCATAGTGATCATAATGCTCTTTAGTCTTGCAATGTGTTGGCTGGTCTACAGGAAAATGTAAGTGGACTGAAAAAAAAAACATTTATGTTTGTCTTTTGCTCATGATACAGACTGTGTCGTTGATCTCGATATCTGTTGGATTTACAGGCTGTAAATGTTTTTTCCCCCCGTCACCATGTTTTTTTTTTTTGTCATCCAGCATGAAGAACCGAAAGGAAGACATTTTGCTTTGAGCTTGTTTGGGATGAACACTTCAGTCGTCTCTCACACAAGTCCCAGCCCACACCAGAAGAGGACCAGAAAAGGACCAAAAAATCACCGTGCTGTTACAAACATGATATTCATATTCCTGTGCATATGATAAATGGTTTGGGGAGGAGACAGAAGGTTTCTCTGAATTATTTTCCAGCCACTAGTTTTAAAGCCAAGTATCAGGTGTAATTAGCCTATGTCATGCTTTGCACAAGTGGTTAGGCATTACTGAAAAAGATTTATGTGATTAGATGCTTTTTTGTCAAAATTGTTTTCTTTTACATGTTCTTAGCTTGTGCAGAATGATTTTTCTAGATCTTAGGAAACTCCATTAACTTTTAACATGTCACATTTAAGTTATATCTTTACACAACAACAATAAGAACTGCCTTTAACCTGTTGATTGTTTTGGGTTCACCATGCCATTAACAACGTTAGCGTGATCAACACAGGGTGCACTATAACTTAAAACAAGTCCAAAAACTTGCCTCATGTTACATTTTAGTCCACTGGAATATCTAAGACCTTGCTGTTCTTGCCATTTTTACGTTCAGGTAAAGAACACTGGATCAGCAGTTGCTCTTTCCTAGTTCAATGCTGACTGTTGTGGTCCAAAAGAGTCTTGTGCAATAATACAGACAGTTTAAGCTGTCTCTGCTGCAGGCAACATATTATTCTTCACTATGACACTCTTAACCAAAACAAAGTGAGCAAATTTTACATTATCACATTTATTTCATTTTTTCCAGTATTCTTGTGAATGTATGCAACATATCGTTCAGATTTGGTCTACTGCCTGTAATGTACTACTGCTAAGTTATTCAAATACACTATATTGCACTGTGTGATTGTGCACTGGGTTGCCAAATATCTTGCCAGATACTTAACTCTTCTATTTGTTGTTTATCATGTTCAATTTGTCACAGAATGTTTGATAACTTTTTTCGATAAGCCAGTCACCACACATCAGGGTTAACTTTGTGCTAATTTTGTAACATACAGGGATCAGTGACAATTCCTTGCCAAACAGAAGCACTTATAATTCACTCCTGTTGCATTCTCTGGATCTAACAAAGATCGTAACTGGTAAGAACAGGATGAAATAAAGGCAAATACAGTTATTGAAACTATTGCAATGTAACCTTACACGTTTTGGGATGTAACACATTATCTCACATAAACATGAAATAAAATAGCTACATTATTGATATTGTTGAAATGTTTATTGCTTTAAAGAATTCATTTGGCAGACTCATTACGGCAAGTCCCGGTATGTAGGCCTACCATTCAGGTACAGTACAGCTATTTTCACAGCATGAACATGCATAGCCGACATTTCAGTTTGACAGACACATGCAGCTCATCACAGGATGATTAAAATAATAAAAATGTTACTTTAAAAATGTTATTTTTGTTATACATAATTTAACTCTCCTTTTATGTTGAAAAATAGTTACATTGATTGTGTTGTAGGTCAAATTGACCTGCTCAGTGTAAATCAATTCAATACAGTACACTAAAATAGTGAAATCCCTTTATTTTGTCCCATCTGACCATTTTCTAAGGTGTTTTCATTCCAGACACTATATTTATTAACAATTTATTGAATATTTTCTAGTTATAACAAAGTCCAGTTTTGATAAAACTGTTCAGTCACCTTGATACTTTTTCTGTATCTATTTTTGTACTTCAGAAAGGAAACACTTAGGTATTATCTGGATGTTTTTCTCTCTGTCATAATCATTTCTTCAGATTTTGCACTCCACATGATGTGCAGAATGTGTGTGCTTTTTACAGATGTATTTTCTGCACCTGACACATGTACTGGTTTCATTGTCACCTTGTGGGAGACAGATATGACATCAGGTACATTTCTTCCGAACACCTTTATCCTCTGAGTGTAATGTTCTCAACTGGTTGAGGTTTCATACCACTTCTATACTGATGAAACTCAACTTTTCTTTGTCTTCTTCTTCTTCTTTGTCTTTTTTATCATCTGACACACAAGTCTCTGTAGCATTTCAGCTTGCCTCAAGGATATTTCGGAGTGGATAGTGGACCACTGCCTAAAGCTTAACCTGGCTAATACTGAGATGCTTTACATCCCCTCCAGGTCCTGCCTGTTTCAAAATCTCTCCCTCAGCTTAGACTTTATAAGCTTTTTCACCAATAGCACTTCTACTGTCAAAAGCCTGGAGCAGTGATTGAAAGCCAACTTTCCTTCTCAGGCTGCACCAGTGAGTTGGGTGCAAAGATTCTTTTTGTACAACAGCTGAAGCATCCTCCCGTACCTCACTACGTATTCTATGCAGCTCCTAGTTCAGGCCCTGGTCCTCTCATGCCAAGACTACTGTACCTCCCTCTTTGTTGTCTTCTTGCCTGTGCCATCAAATCCGTGCAACTCCCTAAACGTAGTCAAGTCACATCCCTCTTCACCTCACTTCACTGCCTTCCTGTTACTGCTCACATCAATTTCCAAACCTTTTTGCTGGCATACAGGACAGTGAATGGGAAAGCCTCCTCATACCTACAGTCAGTCTTCAAATAATATGTACCACCCAGATCATTATGTTCTGCAACTTCAGGTGACTGAATGTCCCGTCCCAATGGAGTCACTCCTCTCAGACACAATGCCTGTACTGGTCCCTCAGTGGTGGAATGAACTCTCCACAGGAGTCAAGAATCACTGACCATTTTCCAATGCAGACTGAAGCTGTGCCTTCAGATATTTCTTGAAGACAGAGAGGGACTTGCCAGAATGGATGAAGTTTGGAAGTTCATTCCACCATTGGGGGACAACGGCAGAGAAGGTCCTGGATAGTGATTTTACGCCTCAATGTGACGGGACCATCAGACACCATTTGGTAGCAGAGCGTGTTGAGATATGTAACAGATCTTGTGGTTGAGCATTTGGCAGATCAGCTTCATCCCAGGAAGTTGAGGAAAGATGTTGCTTGAGCCCACCGTTTCATATGCAAACAACTCCTTCCTGAGGTGACAGCAGGACTGTCTGCTCTCCACAGGACAATAGCTCAGATGGGTATTTAGAATGGTGGTTAACATCAATGCCAATTGAATGTTAACCCTGTGGGGACAATCATTTGCTTGACCATTTGCCAGGCCAGTCTAACCCTAGGAAGTCAAGAGAAGGTGTTGCTTCAGCCCACCTTACAGAATGCAAATGATTTCTTCCTGGGGGGGACTGACTGAACATCCAGCCCCGACAGGTCACCAGCCAGGATGGGAGGATGGGTACCCAGAATGTTGGAGGGGGTGGGAAAGAATTCCTTTAAAAATCAGCATTACCATATCATCAGGGTTCTTTTATCTCTGTACTTGGGGAGAAGATCCACTAGTTCCTTTACTGTATTAAAGAACCTATTTGTGAAACAGCAAAACAAAATCTGAAGCCTGTGTTCATTTTCATACTCGGAAAGTACGACAAACATTTTATTTCTACAGAGCAGTTGGGAGCGAACATAGGGTTACAGCAGTGAATTCAGGTAGGTAGGTGCAGTTTTGTTGGTCACCCTGTATGCAAGCATCAAGACCTTGAACATGATGTGGGCAGTTACAGGGAGCCAGTGGAGCGAGACCAAGAGAGATGTAACAGACTCCATCTTGGTTCCACCTCAATCTCCACCCCCTAACACCTGCTACTTGTATTACTTATTTGTTTATTTTACATGTAGTATAGCAATGTGTTTTAGATTCTGTGATCTAGTGACTGTGATGTATGGTAGTGTGTGCAACTGGCTTCCCGTAATTTCTAGGCTGTCTGGTCAGGTTAACACAAGTTAACTTGTGGTAGGACTTGAATGATGTTATGCTCACACTCACTGATCTGGGAGTGTTGTTAGCCTGGTCTGTCACTGTTGCTTATTCAACTTGAATAGATACACTTCTGTTCCTTTGTTCTGGAAGTCGCTCTTGTTAAGAGCATCTGCTACATCAATCTATTGTAATGAGGTATAAAGACTTCAAATGCTGATTGTATGTGTTGGATTCAAGTGGCTGCGAATCATGTAGGCTCTGGAACTATTCTGATTACATTGTAAGCTGACAGTCAATCTCCTTTGAATTTGAAATGGTGTGTCATGGTGTGTCAGAAAATTCAGTGATGAGTCAGAGGGCAACGAGACAATGCCATATTTATTCTGAAAGTTCGCAAGGGAAAAGTCATCCAAAAACTTGCATAAAGAAGTCAGAAAAATTCTCAAAATAGGCTCATACATCATTTCTAG